>NC_082341.1:8839098-9486098 GCF_027477595.1 Haemorhous mexicanus
CACATGGAAGGCATTTCAAAAATCTATCCAGTATTAACTACAACCGTTTTTCAGTCTGGGTGACAAAAATCACATCGTATAAATTTAGTCTTTGAAAGTAAGCCATGCACCTTTTATGAAGGACTTTTATCCAAAATGCTAGAAATTTTAAAGGAAATTAATCATCTTAATTTCTTAAATTAATAGGTGCAAGATTTATTCTTAAATCATGGATACTCCTTTCTAATTAAATTCAAATGTGTTTAATGCATCTCAGGAGTGTTAAGATAATAAGTAGTCCTTTTCTGGAACTTAACATCCTCGATCCCTGTCAATAATTATATTGGGTGACTAATAAAATATGATGCCAGGCATTTTTTAAATCTTTATCTTCCTCCTCTGTCTCATTAGCAAAATGAATAGGTTTGCTTCACAGGCACCACCTAATCTGGAGAATTCAATGTTGTTCAAGGACACAGCAAATAAATTTCAGCAGGTATTCCTTCCTGCAACAGTCATATATAAAAGGCACTTTTACAGCATCTGCCAGTTGCTCGTTGCTGTATAAGATTATTGCCATTGTAAAAGCCACCAAAGCCTGGAAAACCAAAAAGGTCTGTCAGTGTGATCTCCTGACTAGGAGAATTTTATGCAGTTATCCCATCAAAGACTACACTCCTCATAGAGCTCCAGTGTCCAGTAATTGATCCACAGAAGACACTGCACTCATCCATTCCACCAGTGGTCCATCAGAAAATGCTGACATCAAGAGAGCAAGTTATTTTATAACATAAGACAATACTTATTTTCAGAAACTGGACTCAGGTCTCGCAGGCTTTTTAACAAAAATCATGCCATTAATGTGAAATTAGCTAATTTGTTCTTGAGAGTTTAATTTCCTTTCTCAAGTAGATATTACATTACAGTAATTATACCTGCAAGTAAGAAAAAAAAAATGGCAGGATCCTCAGCCCCTGGGATGATATATAGTTCTCTGGCCCTCATATAAAAGCAAAATCCATCTCTAGTCACTTGGGTATCTAAGTATCTGAATGAAGGACTCCAGAGATTTCATTTCACTTGATGGTAGGAGGACAGAACAAGGAATAGGTTGTGATTCATCCAACTCCTTGAAATATTTTCATCTTTCTAATTTTAGCTCCTGTGCACCATACATTGAACTCAAATGATACCCATCCTGCCAGTGATTGCAACTGCAGAGATGCTGCATGCTGATATTCCATTTCTGTCCGTGCTACAAGGCCCTTATGGGATATTTGACCACCTTTTACATGCGGTGTGTCACCCAGAATCCCAGAATCGTTTGAGCTGGAAGGCACCCATAAGGACTGTCAACTCCCTGCTCCTTGCAGGACTACCTGAAACTAAACCACGTGACTAAGAGCAATGTCCAGATATTCTCTGAACTCTGACAAGCTTAGTGTCATGACCACTTCTCTGGGAAGCCTGTTCCACCACCCTGTCAGTGGAGAACCTTTTCCTAACTGAAGTCCAGCCTGAACTTCCCCGACACAGCCTCATTCCATTTCATAAGACACCTCTTTGAAAGTCACTATCACACTGTGCCCTTTGATATTTTTTTTTCCTTTTTATTGAGTTGTAGCCCTTGGCCTGGGCAAGAGGAAAGGTCAATCTACACAACATACAGAAAAGCATGTGGCTGTTCTGCAAAATCTCTGAATCCAAGGTTTGTCTAAACATTACTGTCCACATACTTCATCTTACTCTGTGAGTAATTACCTACTTAAACTGTAGAGATAGTACAAAGTCAATAAAGTTTCATAGGATATATTCATACTGTTTTACATCATGTGTATTGATACCTCGAAACTTACTTGCATTTACAGAAACAATTTTTTTTTTGCATGGTTTTTAATTTGCCAATAGCTAAACATAAATTAAAAGAGGACAGCTGAAGTCATATAAGGCACATGGAAAAACCTGAATACGAAAGGGTCACTTCATCCTGAATATTACAAGCAACAAACCATGAGAAATAACTCTGCAGTTTGTAGTCACTGGTAAAGCATTGCAGAGGAAGTAGTTTCATTGCAGTACCATTAATGCTGCATAGCATATGACAGCTTTGCTATTTATGCAGTCATGTCTGTTTCTATAGCCTGACAACCCATCTCCCTACCCCAAACTCTGTCCTGTCTTCGCTGGGGGTATCCAAGTGCCAGTACCCTGGGCATGTGCTAGCCTGACATCATCCCCACCTTTAAATCCTAGCCTGCAGCACCCTTTGGTGCATTTATAGACACATGCCCCAAAATTAGCATAATTAGAATATACTTTCAGACCCATTTGCTGTCTCATTGTGTATTAACACCTGAAAATCGTCAACAAAATAAGAAAACAACTCGACTCTAAGTGATAGTTAGTCTGGAATGCAATCAGGCTGCTAGCAAACCTGTTAGGGAATTAATTATTGAACATTGCTCTCATCCTAAATAACACTATGGGCTATGACATACATTTGGATTTTTTGTTGTAGTGACAGAGATAGCACTTCAGTGAGCTCATCATCTTTTCAGGTTCACCCACGGCCCACAGTAAATTACCAGCAGCACCCCGGTGAGATTAAATTCCAGCCCTGCTCCTTGCCTTCCTCTCTGTCTTGCAGCCCCAGCATGATTCCCATATTTAACACCATCACCATGCAGCAGGATCTGCTGATGCATCCCTTTATATTTTCTCAATGGACCTTGAGTCATACCAGGTTTGAGGGAACATTAGCTTTCCTGTCAACAGCTCTGCAGGAAGTCTGAGATTCCTTCTCTGTGGCCTAGGGCATCTTATAGAAATTCTAAATCAAAAACTATTTTGTCTATTCAAGCTCTAAAATTTTCACATAATTTGGCACTTGTGAATGAATCCTGCAGCAAACATGGTACAACTCCAAGTTCCCTGCATCTAATTGATTTTTATATTGCTGCAGACTAATAATCTCCACAGTGCCTCTGAAAAAACCAAGTGAGGATTTCATTTGAGCACCTTGTAAAAGCAAGTACTTGCTGGGCTGTAGTGCTGATCCAGTCCTGCTCTGTTCTTGTTCAATTTATTCCCACTACCCCACAGCAGCACTAGTACAGCCATAGGTGGCTGATCAGACCTGGGGAAAATAACTGAGCAAAAATAAAAAATTTAATCAGAACGAATTCTCTGAGCCAGTTCATTCTGCATTGACACAACAGAAGGAGTGAAGTAAACTGAGCACAGAGAGCTACTCCAGCCATCACTGCTGCAGAGAGAAATGCTTGTGAGCTTCAGTGTACATGTAAAACAATCACAAATATGTTTTTCTGTTTGGCCAATGCCATTTGTAGTACTGAGAGTAATAGAAAATGTGAGAAACTATATTGTCCTTTTGCTCTGTAATCACAATCCTCATAAAGGATTTATGAGTCCAGATATAACTACAGACCAATCATTTTCAGACAGTTCTTCCTGCCCTGGGCTATGGAATAAGAAATACGTATGCAGAAGGCCAGCAGGACAAGTTTATTGCATTTTTTAAGAGTTTGTTCAAAGATTCACTCATGCAGTAGATTTTAGAGTGTACATTTTCACATAATTAAATGAATTTATATATTGTATGCATACTTACACATAGTGTGGGTCTGTGTATTTATATGTCTATGTGTGGTATGTGTGCTTATTTTTACTTAAAATTCTCCAAAATATAGTTACTCTGCTATAGTACTAAAATAAGCTTGTACAGAAGAGATCATTGGGTAGTGTCCTCTAGAGAATTTCTTTACAAGAGCCAAATTACATCATTTGTATGCTGAGTTAACATCACGAAAGGTATGGGTATGAGCTTTTTGGTGTTGTTACAAAATCATGGTCTAGCAACTTTTCTGAAAATGGTATTTTTGCCTTTACAATGAAGCAGAAGCTCATATTATTCTTTCATGTGAGTTTGTATGAGTATTTATAGGAAAGAAAAATATAGGTTAATTACTGTTGGAGGGCCTCTTTAGCTTATCATTTTGTTATGCAGTGCCAAGGAGCATTGAAGTTTGTGCCCCAAATAAATTCTTTATTTTAAAATGGACAAAATATTTAAATATTTAAATGGCTGCTTAATATAATACAAGAACTAATAAGCTAAAGTGTTATAAACTGAAAAATTATAGACAAATCTGAAATATACACTAACTAAATCATTATCGTTGTTATCTTCCCCTGTTAGATGCATCACTGCTTGCACAAAGTCATGTAGCTCAAATCAATGTCTTCACTTCAACTATGCTCTGGAAAAAAATGGGAGTTTTGACTATATAGAAATATAATAATAACTCCACAATGTGACCTATAGTTTTACTGAAATAAATTAATGGATGGCATGCAGATGCCAAGATTAAACAGAGTAATAACAAAACATTAGTAAGCACTTTTAGTGTAATTAAATTTTTGATGTATTACAATTTTTAGTGTGTAATTATTTTTGAAGGAACTGGAGAGTAATACTGGATCACACCCTTATTCAATCTAGTTACTAAAGAATAAAGTGTGGTGATACTTTGAAATTCTATTGCAGAATAATGGTGTATTGTCCATCACAGATAATGATGGCAAGGTTTTTCTCATCTGACAATCATTCATAGTGATTACCTAATAAAAGGACAATCCTTGGTACTGCAAGAACCTCTGGTCAGAGCAGAATGTAAGCAAGCATTAAGATGTACTATATAAAGCATCTCAGCTTGCAAGTGACCTTGAATCTGCTTTCTTATTGCTGGAGGTTGGGATTGTTCCATGGCTATGTTCCCAGTCTGCATCAAGAGGCTGCTGATAACATCAATCTTATACACGAGTCTCTAAAACTATTTTTGATGTTGGCCTTGAACAAGTCTAATAATTTCATTTAATCACCTCTGTTTCTACACAAAAACTGGAAACTAGGCTGACTTCTAATTTTTCATTCCTGTGAAATGCGGCCACAGGTTTTCTGTCTGCCATCAAATATCTGGAATCATAATTAGCTAAAATATGTCAGACGCCCTGTGACTCCCAGCCATCTTTATTGTATGGAAGTTCACTTTCAGCTAAGAGTAGAATAAATTCTGTTTGACTGAGACTCAGTCCTTGGGAAGAAAAAAGGGAAGCGTGTTCATTCGCATATTCAAACCTGCAAATTGAATGCATCCAATTTGCCTTATTTGTCCCCTAATGAGAATGACCTTTCCTGCTGATGGGAAAAAGCAACTGAAATTAGGCACGTGAAAAGTACAGAAAATACAAAATTCCAATCTTTAACAAAACAGGTCAACTGCTTGATCCTGTGAGTTAAAAAATAGTCAATGTCATATTGAACCCCAACTCACGGTGCTTTTTCATCTTTAGGTTCAGTATCTGAATTTTGCTACTCAGATGTATCTCTCATAACATTTCTTGCCTAGCACAACTTCCTCTTCACCATCCTATATGAAAAACATCTGAACAGTTCTCCCACCACTAATGCAGCTCAGGTTGACACTACAACATCTTCATCATTAATTTGCATAACAAAGTATGAAGCTGTAAAATTCAAAGATCAAGTGACCTGCCCACGGCTACAGAGAGGATGTTACTACATCAGGACTGAAACTCAGTTACATCTGGTCTTTGGTCCTGTGTAGATCAAGTTTCTTTCAATACCCAAACTGAAACAGAAAGAAGCCATGATCAATTTACCATGAAAAGGAACATTAAGATCACACAGCTCGTGTTGTCTCCTTCTGTGAATGCCAGAGAAGAAAACAAGTCCTGCATATGGGCAGCTCATCCATAGACAGACATCATCATCACTACTATTGCCATGCATTAACATGTAATTAACTATCTTCTCTACTAGGAAAAAGAAATATATATATATATGGTCAAATTGCTAATATGCTAATATGCTTCTCTTCCTTTCCAGCTTCCTCTTTCATCTGCAGAGCTCAAAACCAGAAGTGTCACCACAAAGGTAACAGATCTTAGAACTGGAACCACTCACGTGCAGGATTCAAGACTAATTAAAGAGCTCAGAATTCAAACCAACATCTTGACATGCCTTAAAAGCAAGAGCACAGTTATTTATTCTTGTTTTTGTTGTTTCTTTTTCATTACGGGGCTGCAGGAGTCCCACATCAGGGATGAGGGCCCCACATTGTGAGGATTTATTTAAACACTTAATGAAAATATCACTCCTGCAGTTAAGAATTTACAACTACAATTATATGATGAAGAATAGAACTGTCTCTTCAGCTGAGTTCTGTAATCATAAAATTCTAAATTATACTAACATGTGCCTCAATTTAAGTGTGTGTTTTCCCATGATTACTTAGAGGAATAATATGCAGTAAGTTTAACACTGCCATTCTTAAAGTGCATCCAGACAAATGTGGGTTGTTCTAAAAATAGATTTCTTACCTTTGCCACCAGTAAACAAGAAGGAAATTTCCACTGAGGAAACAAAAATTCAAGCTGTACAGACTCAGCCAGCTCCCTAGGCACACACATACAGTTGTGAAGGCTTTATTCTTAATATTAACTTACTTGTTAGTTAGAAAATTATTAAGAAAAGCAAGGACAAACCCTTTCGTGACAATTAGACAAAAAAGAAGTTAGTAATTGTTCCTGTTTTCACCTGTGTTTCAAAACCTGTTTCAGATTGGGCAACAGAAGGGCCAGCTGTAGCTGTTGAATAATGAATTCTCCCTTAAAGCAGCATGGGAAATAACTCTGACACAGTAATTTCTCTAATCTGCTAATAGTGTAGTTTCATAACTGATTATGAGCGATCTTGCCCTGTGCTGCTACTCTTCCCTTTCCCACAGCTAGCTACCTCTCTGTGTAGCTGAATAACAAAATTAAACCAGTCCAATTTAGTTTCATTCTGATCAAATCTTGAATTTGGTGCATTCTCCTGTGACTCCTGGTGTTAACATGGGGATAAGCATTACCTGGACAAATTCGTGGTCGAGGTTGACCTAAAGTAGCTGCAAAACTTCAGGTTTGAATGATGGCAGTCACTTAAAAGGGAAGTCATCAAGTGAAGGAGTAGATCAGGGTGGTATACAGTTTTAAGTACTGCCAGACACAAACTGTGTAAACACAGGTTACTTAAGGTCACGTGAGTACGGTTTTGTTTTGCTGCCCCGACCTTTGCATGAGTCACCTAATGAGGCATCTGCAAGGCCATTGCCTGCAGCTAAGCCAGTCATGGAAGGCAGCCTTTTCACCTTGGGCTAAGGGAGTCTAAGGCACTGATCGTCTTGTCTTGTCTGATCGTCTTGTCCTGATGCAGAAGCCTAAGATGAATTAGATGAGTTTTTTTTTTCTTCAAAAGTCATTATTTCTCTCTCTTTGACTATAAACAGAGAGCAAGGAGACTGGCTCAGCTGTAGGTGTCTGTCTAAACTGAGGGAGAAGGTCTCTGTTGCGTGTCAGGCTTAGATCAGTGTGGCTATTTCAAAGTACTTTGAGAGAAGGGTCTGTAGTGGTAGGCACGGTCCACTGCTGCACTCTGCTTATGGTCATGTAAGTAGAGCTCCTGATCAGGAACCGTACCTTAAATCAATACTGTATTACACATAACTGGGATTAAAATATAGGATGGCAGCCAAAATGTATACATTGATATCATTGTTTCAGTACACCCTGGAGAGACCTCTAAATGCTTCATTGTATTTGGCTCAGATACACATCATATTTTGCATGTTTAGCAAAGCCTCAGGAAAAATGCAGTAAGACTTTAGTTAATAGCTAGGAGCGCCTCACTGAGCTGAAAAAGCTGTGCAGATTGTCTGGGACTGATCACCTTACACCATGTACCAGAGACAGGGGATGAACAATAGCACTGCACACTGCTACTGCTGCCACTGCTTCTGTTTCAGTGGCACGGCACATACTCTTGTCACTATCTTCACTCTTATAAGTAAATAAACAAACAAACAGGTAAAAGGTGACTTTAACAAAGTGACAGTACCTGTTAAGTTTAGGGAATTTGTTTGTTGAATTCAAGCCTTCCCAGGTGTTTGTTCTGGAGTGTCACTTTAAGTGTTCTCTTTTCTAAAGTTGCCTTGTCAGAACTAAAGAAATAGCTAATAAAGATTAATCTTCAGGGAACAGAATTCCAACTGGGATGTTAAAGCTAAGTAATTAACAACAAAGGAGAAAGAACAGAGGGAAAAGGATCCCTTGGTATGCATGTACAGGTTTTTGATGAAAACTGCCTTCTAAATGACAACACAAGTGTTCATTAGATAAGGTTGGTGTTTAGCTAAGTCTCCCACAGAGACAATTCTTTGCACAGAAGCTTTGATTATATAAATTTTGTGTGAAAAATGCAAAGTTCCATAATGTGGGACTTTGATCAATGGTTCTATTCTGATTTACAATTGTTTTTTTTTTAAACTATGATGGGCACAAAACACTAATTTGTAAGCTCATTTTAGTTGAAATTTACCTCTTCCTTTTAATAGCAAGAAAGTAATCTGATTGCATTTTTTCAATCATCCTTGTGCAACATATTAGATAATCTCCTTATAGTTTAAAACGAAAAATGCTAATGGATTGGGGAAATGGGTTTCTGCTTTCACTCAGCATATCTGTCTTTTTTATGCTTGTCTTTTGGATCATTTATCTAAATAATAACCTTTAGTACCCACTCCTTCCTTCCAATGAACTAAAATATATTAATGATTAAAATCAGTGAATATGTATTTTCTCTCTACTTGAGTTTTGCCAGGTGAGGTTTCCACTTTCATCTTCTGCTTTTTTGGAGGGGAGGGGAAAAGCTCCAGACATCCTCATGTGAAATACTCATGGTTACTTTCTAATTTGTCTCAATCAAACAGCCTAAATGAGCTCAAACTAATGGCAGATCTCTTTTAAAGAGTATCACCAGTGAGCACTGACTCAAATGACATTGATTTCAGGGACTAGAAGAGAGAAATTACATTAAAAACTCAGCAAATCTGTTGGGGCAGCCTCAGAGAAGAGGCAGAAATTACACCTCAAGGGGAGGTGCTGTGGGTGGAACTTCCTCAGCCAACAAACCTGGAGACACAGAAGGATCCACTTGTATGGCTTTAGTCTCAGAATGATGGAAGGAAGCTCATTTTGTACAAAGGCAGCAGAGGGAAGATAAATGACCAGCCCAAGGTCAGGTACAAAGATGATGGAAATGTGGGAGAAAGTGCCAGAACAGATATTTTTCTAGACTCTGTGTAGTCAGTTTTCAGCATGCCTGGCTAAGCTGTCTACTGACCAAGACTGCAGGAATTGCTTAGCACATACACGCAGGGGAAGAAAAAAAACAAAACAAAACCAAAAAATGAACAAAAAACCCAAACCCTCAACAAACCAACAACCAGAAAAACCCCCACCAAGATTCTGAGCAACAGGGATGTATCTTTAAAAGACTACAGAAACCACTTTCTTCACCTACCAATACCTTCTGCAATAGATGGGACTGAAACACACCTGAAGAACCAGCAACTTTGTACTGCCTTGAGACTCTGGAAAATGCTTTCCAGAAGAAAAATCTCCTTCCACAGACAATCTTTCCCAGCAGAGCAAATTTCAGTTCTGCTGATTGCAGTGGTGACAGTATGGCATGGGGAGAGGCAGGAGAGGTGTGCTGTGCTGGGTACTCATAGCAGAGTCACTTGCACTGTTTGGGGGCTCTCTCTGCTCAGAATAAATTCATTCTGGCCAGAAGTTTTTATTCTGTAGAGTCAAAAAAGGCTTTGTATTTAAAGCCATGTTCTTACCTTAATCGGGTTGTTTTCTCCATTGATGAGAACAAAGAGCCACCCTTATGAGCTCAGTCTAAAAGTCTTTCTGGTGCTCCTTTGATATTTCCTGTGGTGATAAATATTCTCAATAGCTGCAAATTACAAAAAAGCCAGAATCTACCTATGTGCATTATAGTCACTAAGGCACATTTTCATGGCATGTGGGAGGGGATCAGGAGACAATAGCAGACTGGCAGCTAAAGGAATTGTATTCTGCTCATTCTGCTGAGGGCTGGGAAATAATAATCCATTAATATAAAGTGATAGGAAAGGAAACCTGCTAACAAATATTATCTCAGCAGGAAGCAACAATTCTATATGAACTTGCATTTCCAGTGAATCATGCCATTATGCTCAATTTCACTGCAAATGTGAAGCCTGCCCTCGTGGCTTGTTCTCTGATGTGGGATCACTGTCAAAACAAAGAACAATTACAAAATGTACCCTCAGCTCCAAATTCCTGTTTGGTAAGTGATGCTCACATGATGCAGAGATCTAAAAGTGAAATTCATGAAATGGAAACTGGGTTTCCTCCCTTTTCTGGTATTTAGACAACACAGAGTTGGAAGAATACTTGGCAGGAGTTTCTAATTTATTCACATTTGAGAACTTAAGAAGACTGTATTAACCAGTTACTCAAAGCCAAATTGGTAAATATAAAATAATAAACCACAATAATCTGGGATAGGATCTGAAATATTTGTTGTAATGTATTTATTTTGATAAGGCATCACCAGATTTGAATGTCTATTAAGCAGATTGGTATTTCTTTAAATATTACATTTTCTTGACTATGATATTTATACTTTGTCTGAAATATTGTTTTAATTCTTTGAAAGTATTTTTACTTCAAAACCAGGCAATAACAATTCTATTCATACATCTTGCAAAAGTAACATTACTATTTTGACCCAAATTTCGGATTATGGGGTTTAGCAAAATACATGCTCTTCACATTTTGCTTTGTGACATGAATTATTGAAGAAGGCAAATAATGGCATTTTCTCTCTTTGAAGATACATGAAATTTCCCATTATTGGAAAGCTCTCTTTCCCTGACTAACAAATTACATTATTAGACACAAGGAAGATGCAAATCTTAGGGTTCTAAAAGCACCTAATATTTTCTCAAATTATATTCAGCTGTATTTATCTTGCATTCTGGCATGCTGCTGGATTACTGTTATCAATAAATCTATAAATAGGATGCAAATGCATGTGAGCTGTCTGTGCATGAATAAAGAGTGGCCTGGCAATAAATTACAACATAATATATAGTTTAAAATGTAGCAAAAGAAATGCCTTGACAAATCAATGCAACATATTTTGTCAGTGAGGATGAAAGATTCATTATGCATCAGCCTTGAGAAAGCTGAATTTCTGAGGCATGGGTCACCTAGGACATATGATGTAATCACAGAATATGGAAACATGCATGGAAAGACAAAAATAATCTTCTGAGTAATAAAGCCATATCAAATTGTCAGGCAAAATATAAGTCCTGTGCATTACTTCATTGTCCAAAAGAGGTCAGGAGTACCACTACAAACAAAATGGAACCTGACTTCCTCTGGATTTGGTCCCCATAGCAGGTTCAAGACCTACTCTTTTTTTGAAACTGGCTCATGTGTGCTGGCTTTCATTTGTGTTTTTCTCATGTCTGCTAATGCCTAGGCTCATCTTGAGGCTCTTTGTACAGCCAAGAAATTCTTTCCTTTGCCCAGTTTTCAATGAAACTTGGGAAAATTCAGTGTTTGGGGGAACTCCAGTCATCTGCCAGACATGACTGGCACACACCCAGCAGGCTCCAGAAGCCTGGAGCACAGCAGAGACTAAAAATAAGACTGACCAATTGGTTTTCCTGCTGACAGCAGCAAACTGCCATGGGACATTTAATTTCCTCTGATCACATGGATGACAGACAAGCTGTCACCAGCTGTGCAGAGCCAGGAGGATGCATGCTTGTTGCAGAGGCACAGGCCCCAGCAGTGGCATCACCTTGTCCTGAAATCTGGTGAGGGTGGAAATGCCCCAAGAGAAGTTGGCACCAGTCACAGAATGCCAGAATGGCTGACAGTGGGTCATCTGGGCCAACCTCCCTGCTCAAGCAGAGTCATCCCAGAGCACATAGCACAGGAATGCATCCAGATGCTTCTGGAATTCCTGCAGTAAGGGAGACTCCACATCCTCTCTGGGCAATCTGTTCCAGTGCATGGTCACCCACACAACAGATCTTGATCATGTTTAGGTGGAACTTCCATGCATCAGTTCCTGCCCATTGCCTCTTGTGCTGTTGCTTGGTACCACTGAGAAGAGCCTGGTCCATCCTCTTGGCAGCCTCCCACAGACATTTATATACAGTAATGAGGTCCCCTCTCATCCATCTCTTTTAGAGGCCAAACAGGCCCTGCTCCCTCAGCCCTTTCTCATAAGAGAGATGCTCCAGTCCCTTAATCCTCTTTGTACTGGACTTGCTCCAGGAGCTCCGTGTCTCTCTTGTCCTGCGGACAAGAGCTGCACACAGCATTCCAGATGTGCCTCACAAGAGCTGAGCCGAGAAGCAGCATCACCTCCCTGACCTGCTGACAATGCCCTTCCAAATGCATTTGAGGATCCCATTGATTTCTTGGCCACAAGGAAACTCATGAACAGCTTGTCATCCATCAGCACCCCCAAGTTCCTCTACAGAAGACCATGGACATGGATATTGGCTCTGGCACACTCAGGAAGAGACACCTGAGCTTGGCAGTGTTGGAAGGGGCTTAAAATGTGGGTCTTGGCAGGTGGAGGGGTGGCCAGGGGCTGGTGTTCCTCAGCTCCTCAAGAAGCATCAGGGAGAGCCTCATGCCCCATGGGAGCCTTGCGATCATGGCCAGGGCTGTGATGGACAAATTGCTCCAGTCCTTGTTGTAAGAGGAACAAGCCTTGCATTCTCTTTCTGGAGCCTGCCTAAAAACAGACAACAAAGCTGGTGAAGGGTCTGTAGCATAAATCCTATAAGCAGTGGCTAGGGAGCTGGGGTTGCTTAGCCTGGAGAAAAGGAGGTTTAGGAGCGACCTTATCACTTGACAACCACCTGAGAGGAGGCTGTAGCCAGGTGGGGGTCAGGCTCTTCTCCCAGGTAACAAGTGATAGGACGAGGGGACACAGCCTCAAACTGCACCAGAGGATGTTCAGGTTGGACATCAGGAGAAATTTCTTCACAGGGAGGGTGACTGGAATGGACTGCCCAGGGACGTGGCGGAGTCCCGGTCCCTGGAGGGGTTTTCTTAAGCACTGTACTTAACGCCACGGTCTAGTTGCAGTGATGGTGTTCACTCAGAGGTCTTTTCCGACCTAATTTATTCTATTATTCTATGAATCTTACATACGCACAAACGAGGGAATCTCGACCTACCGAGCGCCTCTGAAGCGGCGCTCCATGGTCCCATCCCCTCAGAGCCGCCGCCCGTGCCCAGCAGAGGGCGCTGTGCCCGGCATGGCGGCCGCGCGCCGGAAGGGGCAGCCCGGCCCCTCTCCAAGATGGCGGCGCCCAGGCGCGGTGTGACTGCGGGCAGGATGAAGCGGGGGGCGGCCGCCCGCGCCCGCCGCGGTGGGAAACTGGACCGGCTGCGGCAGGCGGTGCAGGACTACGTGCAGGCGGCCGGCGGCCAGCCGTCGTTGGCCCTGCTCAAAGACTCGGAGAGGTACAATCGCAGGAGCCGCCGGGACGCCAGGAAGGAGAAGCGCAGACTAAAGCGGAGCCGCCGCCGCCGACTCCAACGCGGGGAGCTGGTGGAGGTTTCCACCGCCCCGGCCAAACCCGCTTCGGCCAAACCCGCTTCGGCCAAACCCACTCCGGCCAAACCCACTCCGGCCAAGCCGGCCCAGGCCAAGCCGGCTTCTGCCGCCCGCCCCGGAGCCCCGGCTTCGCCCGCCGCTGGGAAGCAGCGGCCCAGGCCGGTGTCGGCACCGGCATCGACAGCCCTCGAGGCTCCCTCCGCCGCCGCAGCCACCTCGGCGCGGAAACGGGCCCTGCTGGAAGCCAACGAGGAGGAAGAGAAGGAGATCCGACGGCTGGAGCGGCAGCTGGGGCTCGGGAAGCGGCGCAAGAAGCAGGAGGGGGCCGCGGCCGAGCGGCTGCCGCAGAGCTTCCTGCGGGACGGGCTGGGATACGTGCTGGGAGCGCTGGGCACACGGGCCGGGCTCAGCCAGCTGTGCGAGAGCAGCGACGAGGAGAGCGAGCGGCAGGACACCGAGCCGGAGCCGCGGGAGCGCCCGCCGGGGAAGGAGGAGGATGGTGACGACGAGGAGGATGGTGACGACGAGGAGGATGGTGAAGACGAGGAGACTCAGGAAGACGCCTCAGACCCCTCCGAGGCGGATGACGTGGAAGGACATTGGGAGAGCGACAGCTCGTCCCCCGAGGACGGCGGGGTGCCAGAGGCCAGCGAGCCCTCGAGCGAGGAGGAGGAGGAGGCAGAGGTAGGGTGTTCGTGTCAGATAGCACAAACCTGCTTCCCAAAGCACATCCCGAACAGAGAGCAGAGTTGCATCACCGCTGTTAAGCCCAGGTGTTCGCTGTCCAGTCGGTCCACGTGGAGCGTTGTCCTTGTTCTAAGCAGCTGACCCAGCGACACTGTTGACTTGAGGGGTCTGCCAGGTCCTGGAGACACTTGTTAGACGTGGAGGGAGAGTTCCCGAGTTGTGGGGGTCCCAGTTGCCGGGGTATTGGTCGTCGGTTTCTCTGGGTCTGGATTGAAGGCACTTGAGACGGTAGTTTCATGTTCAGACTCAAGTGTTTATTATTTCTTACCAGTAAAACAGTCTCACTACTGTGAGTTGGGCAGCTTTTCATTAGAAGGCACAAAATGGCCAACAGTCTCTTGTTCCAAGGTCTTTTAAGACTAAACTATCCAATTAAGAACTGACGCCTAGATTATTTTCCCTTTTAACCCAATAACTGATCCCACAGAGCTGCAGTGTGGACTTTTCTGCCCAATTACAAAATGCCACCCAAACCCAAAATGAAGAAGGAAGAAGAAGCATGAAGAAGAAACCCAGGATGACACCCTGTGCCCTCCATCTTGCTTCCATCCACAACATACTAAACATCCCAGAACCTCAATTTCTCACCAAGTGACACACCTACACTACTCTCTATAATCTATTTCACACTTTTGTGGATTCTAGTCTATCTTGAAGTCTAGGAACCTTTCTCCATGAATGAGGGGTCAAAGTCAGTGCTCCCCTGGGGGTCAGGGCACCCCAGAGCAGACACAGAAATATTCCCAGTGCTCTGGGTTTCCACACCAAGTCAGGCTGGTGGCAGAGAATACCCTGCAGCACAAGGCACGTGGGAGCTCTGTGTGAAATCTGCAAATAAAAGGAGCTGCCCTGGCATTTGAGTGTAAGAAAATGATCAAGCCCTTCTGCAGAGACAGCTTGTGTTGAAATCAGCAGCGGTTACACACTGAAATGTTACTTTCTGAACAATCTTAGAGGTTCTGCCAGTATTAGGTCTTGTTGAATGGGTGGAGGAGAGGAGGTCACACGGGGCATTTAGCCTTCATGGGCTTAAATAAAACTTGAGTAAAACCAAGATTTAATATGCCAGGTTTTAATGACCATAACTTAAAGAAAGTTAGGGAAGAGGGGCTTTGCTGTTGTCAAGTTTGTCGTAAAGGGTAATTTTTTTGCCTGCTTCTTCATGTTGATCCTTTGGTGTTGATTATTAGATGGTAAGATATATCCTCAACTAAAAGTTTGGCACTTTAATCTTAAATAGAAATGTATATTTGTGTTCAAGTGTTTAAGATACTGGTCTCATCTGATACCTTGTTTTCTTGTTTCCCTCCTAAGAGTGACAATCATGGTGCTACAAAGTATGTTCCTCCTCAGATAAGGAAAGCGCAGGAGACACTAGATGACAAGAAAAGAGAAGAATTGGGAAGACTGAAGAAAATGGTGAATGGCCTCATTAATAGGTAGTGTAATGAGGAAAGTCATTAATCTTCCTGGATCAATGTGACAATGCTCATCATTCACGCCCAGGTGGCAAGGATGTGACTTTTCTCTTCACAAAATGATTTTAAGTTGGCAATCATGTCTGGTGTTGTTAAGAATAATTATCTTTATTGGTATAAATTCTTCAAAGTTAGTCATTATAGATGTTGAAAAATCTAGAAAATAAATTTAAGATTGGGCTGGATTCCACACAGCAGTTCCCTGCAAGTGCTAGGTATAATTCACTAAGTGTCAGTTGGGGTATGCTTATTAAAAAAAAAAAAAAAACTCAAAAGAAAACAGGTTTTGGTGTGTTTTGGGTTTTTTTTTAATAAATTAAATATCTCCAACACTACAGCTGAGGAGGAGCAACCCTTCCTAGGGTAAAGTACTGCAGAATAGAAAAAATAATTGACATTCATTTCAATTTTAGTGGTTTTTTTTTTAATCAGAACTCTATTGGCAATTTTCATCTGTTACCTGTAAAGCATAGACTAGAGTTTGTTCAGTCTTTTGCAATTAGATATACCATATATGCTAAAGTATTAATTATTTTCATACTTAACTTCTTCAAAGACTCTGATGTACCACAGTTAAAACTGCTAAAACCAGTCTCTTTTTGTATTAAATCTGTTCAGTAAGCAGTGTGACAGTGATTTCTAAATCCTGTTGTCAACACGTTTTTACATGTATTTTTTTAAACTACACTAGAATTAAATGTACTGTACTTTTTTAGTTTAGTAAACACAAAAAAATACAAAAGGGTTCCTTCCAGTCATCTTATCAATCTTCAATCTTTTCTTCTTAAGTCAAACTAGTTTCTCTAAAAAGAATAGTTGCTTGTTGGGTGAATTCAAAATTGTGGAACCATGTAAAGAGAAGAAAAAGTGAACATTGGATTTTGTTTCTCCATAGGCTGAGTGAACCAAATTTGTCCTCCATCAGTGGACAGATGGAAGAGCTCTACATGGCCAACAGCAGAAAGGACATGAATGACACTCTGACAGACATTCTCATGAATGCCTGTGTTACTGCAGTTGCCATGCCTGCAAGACTCCTGATGGAGCACGTCCTTCTGGTCAGCATCCTTCATCATAATGTAGGAATTGAGGTAATTCTTGTGCTTGGGACATATTGTGTATAATAATACATATTGTAGAGTGTTTTCCTTGACTTTTTTTTAATTGTCTTGTAATTTTTTAATTATGTGGCACTGCCAAGCATCTTTAGTTGAGCTTCATCAGTATTTTGTGGCTTATTTGCAAGGCACACTTATTTCCACAAGTGAAAGGGTCTAAGTCCATTGCTTTATCTGATTTTATCTCCTCCATGAGTTACCACTAGTCTATTATAAACCCATCATTTTTTCATCACAATCTTTCTACAACGAATAGAAAAGTTTCTAACCTTCAAAGTTTCTAACCTTCAGCTTCTCTTCCCTTTAGTTACACTAATCTGTTTCTGTTCTCATGGTTACATGAGGGTATTGTTTTTGAACTATGTATATCCAGATAAGAAAAGTGTTGCAAATACAGGAATCCTTTTACAATGGTGGATAAACTTCTTTTCTAAGCAAATCATGCAAATCATCAGGGGAATTAAGTAGTTATAATGTGGAATATTAAAAATTTCAAAAAGCATGGCAGTTTTTGGAGGGGATTTTGTGTTTTTAAGCCTGATGAATGAGGTGAAATCCCTCTTGTCCAAGCTGATGCTGAAGCTCATGATGTCAAAGGGAATATTTTAGCTAATTTCAGTTAAATGTCTGTCAGGAAACAAAGTTGTTTCAGCAGTGTATTCCTATTAGATTACTCTTTTTTCTTCCCCCCACATCTCAATGCAAAAAAATGCAAGTTTTTCAGTTTGTCATACAGTGGCCTGAATGCTGGCTCTGAAACCATATTAAATATCAGATGGATGCAATTAAAGCAGCTTTCTCCATGTAGCCTTGGCATTAAACTTCTATTTTGCCCCTCTTTGCTGTTTGAAAGGCAGTTCTGACTGCAAATACAATGTTTCTGTAAAATAAATGTACAATATGCATTACATGAAAATGTGACAGTACAGCTGCACTGAAGATTAGGTTGAGCAATGCAGAAGTTGCCCTGTGTTTATAAATTTGTGCAGCCATTGGATAGTTAACACCCAAGCTGGGTCAAGGCTTGTAATGCAGGTACTGCTGCTGAGACTTCTGGTTTTCTTAAGGTCAGCAGATTTTAGCACAATAATAATGGATGAGGGTCTTAATTAGCAGCAGTGTATTCATTACCTCCCTGTGTTTCAGAGCCTATAGGCTTTCTAATCGCAGCCTTTAGCATCAGTTCTCTCTTCAGAAATAAATCTATTCCAAAATTTCTTTTCCCAGCTGTACCGCTGACAAACATCTAAGAATTATCCCCACTTCAGAAGGAGCTGTACCTTATGCTCAGCAACTGTGAAAACTTGGTATTTTGGGGATTTTTTCACAATATTTTTTTTTATCCTTCTGTTAAGAATTTTGTTCTGGAATGCCAAACTCAGGAATGTGTTTGCTTTTTGACATGCAGCTTTTCCTGGATGAGTGACTAGCAGTAACAGCATGCTAGTCTGACATCTGGAAAGATGCTAATATGTGTCCATGAATATTATGTAAATAAATGCTGGTGTATGTGTATGGTATGTTCATAATATTTGTTTTTCTTGCACAGGCTTTAAAAGGCAACTGGATGTCAAATATGAGGTGTAAATAACATAGACTTCTACAAAAATGTCACTCCACTTAAATATTTGTGTATGTAAATGTAGAACATCCCTATTGGTTGAAAGGAGCAACAGTATTTCTTTAATATTAATAGTGGCAGTGATCCAAAAATGAGTTTTACAGATGTCTAGAAAATCTACTTAGAGTTAACTGCTGGATTTTTTTTTCCCTTAATGGAATTGTTGCCAGGTCGGTGCTCACTTTTTGGAAGCTGTGGTGAAGAAATTCAATGAACTCTGTAAAAGTGATTCTGAAGGGAAGGAATGTGAAAATCTGCTTGCCTTGATTGCTCATCTGTATAACTTCCATGTGGTTCATTGCCTGCTGATCTTTGATATTCTGAAAAAGCTTGTTAGCGCTTTCACTGAAAAAGAGATTGAGCTGATTTTGTTTCTTCTGAAAAATGTGGGCTTTTCCTTAAGAAAAGATGATGCCTTGGCTTTGAAAGAGCTGATCACTGAAGCCCAGAGGAAAGCAAGCACAGCAGAGAAGAAATTCCAGGATCAGACAAGGGTATGTGTTTGTTCTAAAGATTTCATATTCTCAACAGCATGTAATAAGGACTTGGATACATAGTTTAATTTACAGAAATGTTTTCTGCTACATTCTATTCAGGTTCTAAATTCCCAATACTGTGACATTCAATTATTTGCATTCTTCTTGTTTGTCTTTCTGCATTTGTTCTTAGGACACAGGTGCCAAAATGCTCATGATGGGTGGGACAGGACTGGTTTGTGTCTTATGCAATGGACAGTTTTTCTGTTTCATGATACTTTTATACACTTAAAAAAATAAGTGTATAAATGATGAAGCTTGTACACAGTTACAAATTAATGTAATAGGGATAAAAGTAAACATGCTTTTTTTAAATTTTGGTATATTGGCAGCTGAGCTGCTTATTCTCACAGAATAGTGATTTCAAAGTATACTCTTCTACTTTTATATAATAAACCCACAGCTTAGAATTGACAGAACTCTTTCTTTCCCCAATAGGTTCGGTTCATGCTGGAGACTATGCTGGCACTCAGGAACAATGACATGCGGAAGATCCCTGGCTATGATCCTGAGCCAGTTGAAAGACTCCGCAAATTGCAGAGATCTCTGGTGAGAACTTTCTTGGCTGGCGTAGCGTTGTTATTCTTAATCCAGGAGTAATTATTTGTATTGGATGTCAGCTTTCTTGGGATTTTTTGTTGGTGGTTTTTTTTTTTTTGTTTTGTTTTGGTTTGTTTTTTTTTGGGTTTTGGGTTTTTTTGACAGAATGGGCAGTTTGTCTAGAACAACCCAGTATAAAAGGGATGAAAGTAATTTATCAGTGCAGGATGTGCATATCAGCTTAAGAGGCCAGGCAAAAACAAGCTAGGTAACCTATTTATGTAGGATTTCCTCTCTTAAATTTTTGCAGTCCTTCTGATGCACTTCTAGACTCTGTTGTTGAAAATTCTTATTTTGTTCAGAGTTTAAAGTTTTTGTTATTTGAGCTGTACAACACATAAGGCAGTTTGTTGTGCCAGTATTTGTAGTCACAAGTGTTCAAAAGGGAAATCATGACCACAGATTGTAGGATGCTGCAATGTCAGCATCCTCTGAATTCTAATCAAACTTTGTGATTGGAAGATGTCTACTTTTTAGATTGGTATCTCTTTTTCCAAATAAAAAACCCAAGAGCTTCTACATTTAGATTTATGCAACTTTATGCATTTAAAAAATTACATCATATAGAGAGCTTGTAGATTGTTGTCAGGTTGCTGATTGAAACAAAGGTTAGGGAGGAAACATGGGAAGACCTTTATGAAGATATGAATTTATATGTTTAAAGTTTTTGTTTAAAAACTATTTTAAGTAATTAAAGTATTTGTTGTGGTCTGTAAGAAGAGAGAAAAAAGGTTTCAAATAAAAGCTTTTGTGTTGGTTTTTACTTTTGTTTTGTTAATCAAGGTTCACAGCAGTGGTTCAGGAAAAGACACCCAGCTCCGCGTGTCCCTGGAGTCTCTCCTCAGTGCTGACCAGGTTGGTCGCTGGTGGATCGTGGGGTCATCCTGGAGTGGAGCACCAATGATCAGTGATACCAAAAGCCAGGCTCAGCAAAAGCTGCACGTAGGAAAGGTAAATCCAAATTAAGAGTCTAAGTGTTTGTGATCTCTTGAAGATTTTTCATATGTGTCGCTAAGTTCATTTCAGAGCCCACCAAAAAAACCTTCACGTGCTCTTGTAAGACCAAGTTTTTGGACTGTAAATTCTGCTCTCTGTTTTCTTAAAACATTGTACTCATGTGCTTCATAACAGCTGTTACTACAAATATGGTATGGCTTGTTTTTTCTTACCAATTCTGTGGAATTGCTAAGGTGAAATAAGAGACTTGATTCAACAGTGGATTTGCTAGTAGGAATTCTGACAGGTTGTGATGTCTGTCTGTGGCATATATCCAAGCTGGTTCCAAAAGTAATGTGATGACATGGTCATGGTGAATTACTCATGTTAAAGAAGCATGTCTTAAAATTAATTGGCACAATTAAAGTAGATTAAAATGTATTTCCATAGTTGAAAAAGCTCCTGATGATATCTGTGCCTCTGGACAAAAGCTCAGGACCTTTGGATGGGTGATTCATTATTTACTGGAGAGCTTCAGTGATGGTGTTATTTAAGGCTGCACAGAAATAGCTTTTTTTTAAGGGAAACAAAAATAAAATAGCATATAACTTTATTTTCAGGTGAGTTCAAAAATAATGGAGCTTGCTCGTAAGCTGAGAATGAACACCGATATCAGGAGAAGTATTTTTTGTGTCTTGATGACGAGTGAAGACTTCATGGATGCCTTTGAAAAACTTCTGAAGTAAGTACAGAAATCAGCCCAGAACTAAAAACAGGGTGTAAATGCAGCATTTCTGGTTTGGGCTTAAGAACATTCAGATGATAATGCAATTAAAAGAAGTGCATAGAGAAAAAAGGTAGGAGAAGGGACCAGAACCCTGGTGTAAGGATTAATGGGGGCAGGCAGAACTGACTTGCAGTCAGAGGAAAGGAATAGCCCCTGTTGTTGCCACTCCTGGCTGTAACTGTGATTTGCAGCATCTTTTGATGTGAGGAGCCTGTGTCTTTTTGCATTGGAGCTGTCTATCCCAGCAGAGTGGATGGAAGGCTGCTGCAGGCTTGTTTCCTTACAGAGGCAGACCAGAAGCCCTTGTAGAACATCTCTTGGTTTTTTTGCTGAATTGCTGTGATTTCTGTACTACTGCCACTTCTTTGACTTCTTGCCACCTTGTTAAGCCATCTGTGCCCATGCTTGCATGTCTTGGGAGTGTTCTAGCACCTCCACCTCCCTCTTGCAGAATTTATTAGCTTTGGGTTTGCTTCACGTGAAGACCAGTTCCCTTACCCCTTGACAAGCAGCTCTTCAGAAGATGTGGTCAGGGAAGAGCTCAAACCAAGCTATTCCTTGTGTTTGCCAGAATATTATTTGTAAGTCTGTAGGAACTGGGAGGGGAGAGATCAGGTCTGAACTTTTCTGTCTCAGCCTTGTAACTCAAGAGTATTGTCTTACTAGGATGGCATGCAATTATTTAATTTGCTTACCAAACCAAAACAGACTTTGTAATAAAGTCAACTAATATTTGATTAAATGCCACTTTTGCAAAACACAGCTTGGACTTGAGACTGTGATGGAGTCATTCCAATATCTTAATATGGCCTGTTCAATTAAAAGAAATTAGCTGCTGCTGCGGCTCTTGCCAAGACCTGGCAGCTCAATTTGCAAATTGGACTTGACTCTCATCTGTGCTATTTAAGCTAGTACACAAATCTGAATACATACAGGCTTGGCAGAAAATCTCTCTGCAGGCTGCCTGGTGTGTGTTGGTGCTGATGTTTATACAGGAAACTGAAAGAGAGGAATTCTTAAACCTGCCCACATCTGGCAGAGTATAATGGAAAGTACACATAGTTGTCAGTGAAGGAATTAGCTTCAATGTGAACATGTGTTCCAGAGTGTATGGCAATTTGTGTTTGTATGTTTGATGTCTCCTGAGGAAGAGCATATAAAGAAATATTTTAACTGCTCTTGTTGATTCATCTGCTGCTAGTTCTGTGGCAGAGTTGAGGTGTGGTTAAAGGATAATTTAAACTACTTGAAATTCAGGCTGCTATAGTTTTTTTCTTGTCCCTTTCCTCCTTACTGCAGATGAAAGTATTAGTTTGAAGCCAGAACAGCTCCCTGAAGTGGCTCACTGATTGCAGAGGTGTTAGTGAATAGAGAGGGCTGGGAACATCACTGGTGACAAAGAGGAGAGAGAGAGACTGGATGCTCTTCATCAGCTGAAAGGCCACACCTTCACAAACCACAGTTTCACTTAGGAGGAGAATGAATGCTGCTTAAGTTTCATGGAGAGGCAATTTCTGAAGTTACTTTGTAGACATAAAAAATTTGAGAAACTTCACATCTCAGAAAATACTGAGCCACTCCTGAAAGGCTCAGCTATCCTATTGGAGTGAGATGTGTAATTCAGGATAACTTCATGTCAGCAAGCTTTTCCTTACAAAATCATTCTCAATTTAATATCTTGCTAAATACTCACTACCAAAGTGAGTGTATCTACTAATATCATTTGAACTGACTTAAAAGGGGATTTAAGAGTTGCTATTTTTGATCTGAAGGCAATGATAGTCTTGGGCTTCAGCTGATGATAACTAACCTACTTGGGGCCAGGCTTCTGCTGGTGACAAACTGCTTTAGAGGCAGTTATCCCCTTTACAGCAGGATCAAGATATAGAAATCCATGAGAATACTGTAACTCATGAATAATTGAATCAGTGAGGTGGTTTCACATTCTTTATCAAAGAATATCAGGCTTATGAAATCTACACAGGTTTATGGCGAAGGTCAGCAGTGAAAGACAGTCCAGACTCCTAAATTTTAAATGTTTAGGAGTTCTAGTTCTGTGAAGAAGTGAAGGTAGGAAGAAAATTAAATATCCAAGTGTTGTCACTTGGTTACAGCTCTGGCAACATGAGTATTTCTTAAATAAGCAAGTCATGATAGGAGTGATGAGGAACAAGTTAAAGGAGACTGTGCCAAACTAGTGATTGCAGTGTAGCTTCCCAAGACTTCTATTAAATGCAAATCTGATGGCTGAAAACCTGTATACTTGGAAAAAAACCCTTTTGTTGCTCTGAAATCAGATGGAACTTGGCTGATTGCAGAGCAGGTGGGTTATGACACAGACACAGCACTTCCAGTACTGACCCCTTTTGGAAGAGCAAACTTCTCAATTTTTACTGCTCATTAGCCTAGAAATCATCCCAGATTTTCCTACTGTAAAACTTTAAATTCTAGGGAGTTTGGGCTGAACAGCAGTGTTTTCTCTGTTAATCTGGGCTGTCTGTGGTCACATGCAATGCAGATGTCTGGAGGTGTGTACAAAGGAGGGATATTGGCATCAGGTAACAACCAACTACCCTACAGACAGTAAGGCAAGTTCCAGTGGAATCAAACTTGGTTAGAAAGTACTCTTGACTTGTAGTAATGCCCTGTGAAACTTCAACTTGAAGCAATGAGAAGAATTTTGTTTGGTATTTTTCAGATTCTAATATGATGCATTTTTCATTTTAATTGGTTTTAATGCTGCCAAGCATTTGGCAGCATTAGGAAGTTAAATCATATTATGCACAGACCAGGTGTATTGTGAGTTAGTCACCATTCCATGCCAGAGTATCTCAGTCCTCTTTTACACTGGTCAGCTGTTGGGGTGGGAAGGCTGCTCAGTCCTTGGCCTTCATGCTGAAGCAGCCAACATAACATAGGTACATAGATAGATGCTGTTTTCTCCAGGCTTTTTATTTTAAGGTGCTTTGTAACCACTGACTGTATCCTCTTAGGCTGCTATCAAACAAAAATGAATCTCAGGTATCAGGTAGCATGGATTTGACCCAGAGATTAAAAAATTCATATCACCAAGTAAGAAAAACATCTAAGAATATTTTCTTATCCCTACTAAGTACCAGAGAAGTGAAGGGCCCTGGAAATGTTTCTCCAAATAGGCTTGCACTGATCCAAAGGCTGGTATTCCTCCCATGACCATAAGTACAAGCATGAGATTATCACAATGGGACCCTACAGTTCTTGTTTCACTATTTAGCCTTTTTTTCACAGTTTAACCCTTGTAGTGGTACCTGTGGGTGCAGTTCTGCTGGTACCTCTGTGCCCTCTCTTCTGTTCATGGAGAGCTGCAAACATGGAGTGGGATACCTTTCCTTCCCTGGGCAATGATAATACTTTTATCATTCCACTAATGTTTCTTGAGGTCTTACTTTTGCATCTCCTCCTTTAACACCCATAAGGCTTCAGCATTTCCACAGAGCCATACCAGGATACTTGTTTAGCCAACAAGTTGGAGTCCACTGGAGTTTTAAAGACTTCATGGATACTTTGTTACAAGTAAAATTTAATGTGATGTTTGGAGAGGTTTTAAGGCATTACTCTCAGATGTTGACTGCAGCTCTTTGTGTCAGCAAGTTTTTCCTTAAAAAATGATTCTCAATTTCTTGCTAAATTTTAGGCTTGGACTGAAAGATCAGCAGGAGAGAGAAATAGTTCATGTCATCCTTTACTGCTGCTTACAGGAGAAGACATTCAACCCCTTCTATGCATTTTTGGCTAACAAGTTTTGTGGACATGAAAGACGATTTCAGGTAAAGACAAAACTGTTGCTTCATTGGTTTTGTGTCATGACTGTGGTTAGGCAGACATTTACTGAATACCTGAGAATGGGTACATGCCTGTTAGGATCTTGATCCCAAGGAAAAATTCTGCTGGTATGGCTAAGCATTCAGTAAGGCATACTCATGGTCAGATCTGAATAGGAAATGAAATGCTGAATGTTTTATTTCTTCTCTTTTATGCATTTTAAAATAATTGGAACAGTCTGATCAAGCATTTCTGTTAATTAAAGGAGGGCTTATAAAGAATACCAGGTCAAAAGGTTTGTTATGTTGTTACTCAATTAAACAGCCACTTGATTTGTAGGATTATTTTTTTACCTTTGACCCCTAGGTGACATTTCAGTTTAGTATTTGGGACAAAATCAGAGACTTAGAAAACCTGTCAGCTGCTGCCACCTCCAACTTGGTTTCACTGCTGGCTCACTTAATAAGGACAAAATCACTGCCACTTTCAGTTCTCAAGGTTGGTGCGTTTTCTTTTCAAATCCTTCTGTGTTTTCCCTGCATGTGCTAGTTCTATGGAAGGCACATTTTCTCTGTTACTTATCTGGTACTTCTGCTGATTATGCTAAGACAAACTTGTTTTAAAATTACCAGATTGTTCCAATTGATTATGGTAATGCTGTCATTTGGGGAAGGGAACCTGTGGTCACCCAGGCATAGAGAAAGTCTACATTTCTTTTTTTAGAGCAGTTGTGAGATTATTTCTTTTAGTGTATCCAGAATTGGAACTGAGGCCCCTTCATTAGCAGGCTTTGCCAGAGGTTTTTGTGCTATGGTTTTTAGCTGATGTTGTTTTTATTAGACAAGAAAGTGCTGAGCAGATTTCTTGGATTTCAGAATGGGTTGTCCACAGAATTCTATTAGAAAAGTAACTGGAATGTATTAAACGGGCAATTAAATGGATTGTGCCAGGTACTTACAAAGTATTTATCTAATTGAGAAAGGACATCTGGTATTCTGGTACCAGTAGACTTCTATTCCTTAGAAGGTTCTTTGCTTTCATTATTGATTGGATTTTGGAGGCAGCCTTCTCAGGTAATTATTCTGTGCTAAACTCAAGGCTCAATATATGCAGAGGCCAGTTGGTGTGCTTAAAGTTTTTCATTTAGGAGAGAAGACCAGCTGTTTGGAATACTTGAATTAATGTAATTGTCCCTCTCTGTCTGCCAGGTAATTGAATTCAGTGAACTGGACAAACCCAAAGTCCGTTTCTTACGACAGGTATTAAGCACACTGTTAACCAAAGCAGATGAGGAAGAAATTGCTGACATTTTTATGAGGTAAGTGATCACTGGCATCTCCAGAGAACCCTTGTTGAGTAGTAATTAAGAAGATAAGAAGTTTGCCTATTTTGTTTGGAATTACAGTTTGCCTTTTCCACACATCAGCCCTCCATCCCTTAAAATGCGAGCTCTTCCTGGCTGAGTGGGGCCAGTGTGTCTTATGTGTGTTGGTACAGGCTCTGATAGAGATGCAACTGTGTTATACAAAATAAGGCTTCCAGATATTCAATGGATCTTTTGGTCATAGGATTTTCGTGAGCAGAGCTCTGTAATTCCCTGTTTCCCTTATTGCTGTGTGCAGTGGGATTCACTCTGCCAGCTGTCATTGCTAGGATACATCTTAAAAAGGAAAAAGTGATACTAAAGAGGCAAATGTTTGGGGTATTTTTAATGGGTTTGTTATCAATATTCTCTGAAAAATCTTATTTTTGATATGGGACAGGGTTACCTGGAGAGGCTGGGAAATTTCCATCCTTAGAGATTTGCAGTATCACATAAAGTTTGAAAAAATCAGGCAGTGATGTTTCAGCTGTCATGCAGCAACACGAGGAGGCTTGAACATGGAGTTTGCCTTGTTCTTTGCTGTAATGTGATTGTTTACATAAAGCAAGCCTTAGGCTGCAATATTCCATTTTATTGTTGAGGCCAGTTGTATGTCGAGTGTTTGGGATGCTTGCCAAACCAAGGTAGACTTGGTAATTTGAAAGCTTCTTCAATAAACTTCTTTTATAGGTTGGATTTTTTTCTGCAGCTCTATTTGAAGAAGATGATAAAATGAAGAAATTTCTGAAACAGGGGAAGACTAAATGATATTTTTGATCTGTATCTTTACAGGGTATCTGACAACCCCAAACTGCAAATGCTGCGGGAAGGCTTGAAACTCTTCCTTACCCACTTCTTACTGAAACATGCCCAAGCCCAAAAGAGTGCTGAAGAAGCTAGCGTGTTAGGAGAGAGAGTGGAACTAGCAACCAAGGCTTTAGAGGCAAAAGAACCCAAATTGAAGCTATAGTTATACTTTTTCTAATAAAACATACAGAAAAACCAAGCTGGCGTCTTTCAGACCTAAATAATTGAGAATGAGGAGAGCTGTTTTACTCTAAAGGATCAATTTTCATTATGTAAACAGTTACTTCTCTCTATGTGCTAGTTAGAGGTTTAATTGAAGGGGATACAAGGCCTTTTTGAAGAAAATGTCGTTTTGTCATGTCCCTTTTTGGGACAAGTGCTTCATGTGGGTGGCTGGTATCTGGGGAAGAGGGTGAATTTCTCTTCTATGATACTTTGTCAGCTGTGGTGTTCTGCATTGCATATTCTAGCCTTTCATTTAAAGTAATAAAAGAAGCAGCCTTAACTAAAGGCTTTTGATAAGGAACCCTGGTGTTCACCTGAAGAATGAGGCCACTAGATGGCACAAGCACTGGTGAGTCGGTTGGGGAAGAAATCGACTTTTTTCTTAAAGTGTTGGAAGTTATTTGCTAATTCTGTGAATTGATTCCCTGACTGTGGGTCAGGAAAAGATCTTCAGTTGCATTCAGAGCTGTAGCAAAGCAACCTGAAGATCTGTCTTTGCCCAATTATATTGGGTTTAGAGATCACAGCATACTTTTATGGCTTTTTTAGCCTGTTTTTCACAGCTTTAGAAATGGAGTTGCCAAATCACTTGTGTTAATCAGATATTTCTAGACATAAACAATATCATCAATGTGAGTTTTTAGGAGAGAATATGCCCCTTAAGAGTTTGCTCACGTTTTTCATTTGGATGATTAAAAAAAAAAATAGGCACATTTCTTTCTGTGACACTCTATAAATGGTTTGTTTCTTTTGTCACCTTACCACTACACATTAAACTGCCATTTTTCTAAATGCTTTGGTGTTTGTGTTAGCTTTACTCTGGCTGGCCTGCCTGGAAGAGAATGACCTTAAATTGGGTGGAGAAGAGAAGTACTTTCTTGTCTGGAATGTGTATCTGTGATGTACCTGTGTTGGAGTTGTCAGCCCTCTTTCTGTAGCCAGACCTGCCTCTGATGTCCAATGGGCCATTTACTTATGGTTCCTCCCAATGTGCCTGTGATACCAATTATCTGTCCCTGTTGATAAAATTAATTTTTTTATCAAATTGTTAAATGTAGTAAATTTTGCTTACTCAGGTGTACTGTTTCCAGTGGAGAAGTGCTTCCCCCAGCAGCCAGGGAGCTGGTTTTTCTCACCTTTTCTCTGAGAGGATAGGGCAAGCTTTAGAGAAAAAGGTGTCCTGGGAGCAGAGACTTGCTTTCAAAATCCTGGGTCACACTAGCAAAGTAACAGAACAGGTTTTTATCAAATTACAAAGCAAGATGCTTTTTTTTCAGCCTGGTTTTTTTTTTTCAGCCTGTTTCATACCACTGGCAGCTTTTGAGTGTACAAAACGTAAAAATTCATTGTGATAAAATCAATTACAATGTTTTCTAGAATTCATCCCAATTAATAAAGTTTGGGCAGCAGCAGAATTGATGCTCTTTTGGTGTTTACAAAAGTCACAACTTTAGGGGGTGTGTGTAAACATCTTCCCTTACAACCAACCATGCCAAAACTTAAAGTTTGCAGTATGGACTCAGGAGAAAATCTGTGCAAGCCCCTAGAAATAGCTGCTGTGGAACACATGGGGCTCTGTGAGGAAAAATTGTTCCCCCCTACACTGCAGCAGCCATTTAACTGCACTTTTTGCAGGAGTTTAGGTAGACCCAGCGTGTCAGCACGTTGGTGCTTTAATAACACACCAATGGAAGCACATTGCTCTAGCAGGCAGATTGAGGCAACTTCTGCTGGAGATAAATTTTGAATCATCTTCCTTAGCCCAAAGGTGCCAGGCTGCCTGTCCTTGCCTGGTGTGAGGGCTTTGCTTGGTGATGGGAGCTGACCAGCTTTGCTGCTGTGGCAGCACTGCCAAGTGTTTTATGGGTGTGAGCATTCACTTGCTGCAGCTGCCTGAGGTGGTGCAATGCAGGTGTTGCTGTGCAATTAGAGGAGATGGTTTTAACCTTACAGTCGAGAATTACAATTGCTTTTTTTTTCCCACACTGAGACTTGCATGAATTATTATTTCTCCCAAAAATGTTTTGTTCAAAATTAGTGTTATCAGAGCCATTGTTTTGTTTCTGAAGAAAACAGATCTTACCTGCCTGGGATTTTGCATTCAGCAGATTTATGTATAAACATCATTTAAAAAAAAACCACAAAACCCTTTTTAAGGAAAGCAGCAGAAATACACTGACAGCCCACAGTGCTGTAGTCACATCAACAATGGGTTTTGTGGGTGATTCTGCACAAGTCCCATCCTCTCACTGTGATTCAATGAGTCTGACAGAAATCTGACTATTCCAAGGTCTATGTGAATTCCTGAGTCTTGGATCTTGTCATATTTAACAACTTTTTCCATGGTCCTACTGGCCAGATGGCCACAGCTCGACAGAGGTGAAGGCCTGGCAGACTCTGCTGTTGATGTACAGAAGCATCTGCAAGCTGTTGCTTCAGTGGTGGTTACATTCCAAGGATATAAAGCACATGTGAAAAGGAAAGCAGAGAGGATTTTGTACTTACTTATATGTGTATTTATATTAAAATATATATATGCATAATGTATTTTATAGATATTCTACATGTATGCTTCCATGTCTAAACATATATTAAACACAGTGTATAATTTTTTGCATGTATCATACTTCTAACCCTGGAGAAAAAACTTGTCCCAGCAGAGCTGGCCCTGCCAGAGTCTCTCCTTCTAGCAGGGCTGTAAGGTCTCTGTAAGAGCAGCAGGACCGAATGCTGGCAGTTGCCTTCCTGCAGGACTGCACACTAAGCACTGCCTGCCAGCAGAGGCTGCTGGGGAAGTTACACCTGGCTGAGACACATTTTGCTTTGTCTGCACAGAATAAGTGTTCAATAACATACACAAAATAAAGCCCATTGAGGTTTCCTCCTGCTGAGTATTAGTCTGGCAGCCCACGTCTAACCCCTGTGAGAAATGGTCCCTGATCGTTCCAATAATGGAGATGCCACTTAAAATGTCCCAAATTCTTCCATACAGCAGGTTTGGGAGAGTTGCTACTTAATGAGAAGAAAATGGTTTTGGATTGGTAAAAATACAATATTCTGGAAAGCCAAGCAGCTACAGTTGCAACACTAATCCTTACTCCCAGCAGACCCGTGGAAAACCCGGTGTGATTTCCTTTAGATGCATTTAACAAAAAGCCGGATGTTTGATTTTTTTAGCTGTGTAGCAGAAAATTTCAATTCCCCCTTTAAACAGCACGATCCTCTCACAGCTATTATGGCAGCTTCGATTTTTGTTTTCTTTTAAGCTGGACAGCAATGTTTGAAACTTTCTCTGTTTTCTGTATCAAAATTACCAGGGCAGTGAAGTCTGGTTTTTAGCTTTGGCCGGAGTGTTGCGCTGATAAATCACACACAAGTCCTTTTGGCAGGGTTTTAACACCACACCTGAACGAGCCAAGTATCTGCAGGGCTTTTTTTCACTTGACATTTTTCCATTGTCCTGCACGCCGGGGATGAGGGGCTGATGTCAGTCGTGCTCCCAAGGTGCAGACGCGGCGGGGCTGCCCTGCCTGCTGCTGTCGAAGGTGTGCAACCCAATACTGTGCTCTGAGCACATCTGGGATCGTTTCATTCCCATTGTTCTGCGGGTGAATTTTGCACATGAAAAGCTACAGCCCGGCGGCAGCAGCCGGTGCACGAGTGATTTCAGCTTAATAAATATGTGAGTGGCAACTCTAATGCTCCAATTTTTGTTGCACTGATCGTAATTGCAGCTTAGTGCCCAGCTACATCCCGTGTGTGTGAGTCAATTTGTGATTTTTTTCCTGCAGTTGATAAAGCAATTTTGTTTTCAGGAAACAATTTGATCCGTAGGGTCACTTTTAAAAGGCTGAGTGTACGTTTTACCCAAGACTTTTTGGGTTGGACTGATTTCAGGGATTGTGACTCTTTTATTATATGACACTTTTTGTGATTTCATCTCCTGGAGGAACTTTCCCTCACCCTCCAGTAAAGCATAGTTTAGCATGAAGCTTGCAGGCATGGACAACAAAGCTGCCTGTATGAAACAGCTGTGCTATCCCAAATTCTGGTTTGACCTGCAGCCTTCCTTTAAAGCTAATTACAGTAGCCTTCCCCTAATTTAGATGCATGCACAATTCCAAACTGGATACCACGTGGTTTCCCTAATAACACTTTAAGGAAATGAATGAGCATCTATCAAGGATAAGCTTAGGGAGAGCCAGCTGGCACTAAAAAAATCCTTAAAACTTGTGTCCTAGAACAAAACTGTTAACACACCAAAACCAGCTCACCTTGTGTGAATTGAGTGGAATTCATTTCTAAGTGAATTAAAAATGACTGAGTAATGGAACTAGAATGAGAGGTACAGAGCAAAATTAAAACAGAGACCATTTTTGAATTGTTCCTTAATAGTCTTTTATCAGTTACAGTGAAATGGTTGTTTCATTTTTATAAGTGAAAGACTTCCAAGCATTACACATTTTTCATTAAGAATTCCATTACGGACCTTTTACGATTCAGATGATAAGAGAACCTCAAATCTCTCCTGGGTGCACAGGCCCTCATGGCTCTGGTGTGGAATAGCAGGGAATATTGTTGGAGGCACTGAAGTTCACTGGAGAGCAGCCATTGGTTAGTCAGGGGACAGAACAATCCATTTTTCTAATATAGAGACACTAACCCAAGAAGTGCTTGGTGTCACCTTGAGGAAAAATAAGTCACCTTGATTGCATTTTCTAGGCTTACATCTTCAAAAAATTATCTTTCCTCCTCAGCCAAAGCCTTAGATTCTGAATGGAATTTTTTTCCTTACTCTGTAGCTCAAATCACCCTTAAAATAATGGCTAGATGTTGTTTACTTTCCAAATGTCCCTACCTAAATGGTTTGAAACTGTGTGTAGGTCCCTTGGGGATATTAATTGTGCCAGGGATCATGCAGGTACTGTGTGTCAGGGATGAGGAAGCAGTGCAGAAAGTCAGGGACAGCACCTGAGAATCCTGACCTGTCCCTGTGATGATAAAAGCTGTGGAGGGAGTCTCTAGGGAGCTCTTCACCAGCACTTCAAAGCTTGAGCACAAGGCAACAGATCAACTCAAAAGCTGCTGTGGGTTTTGAATCAGTAGAAATCTCTTATCTCTGGTCTGAAACCTGTGTGGGAATCAGATCTGGAGAGACCCTAGAGCCATCCATGCTTCTGGGCTGCCTGGTTCTTGGGAAGCCTCTCACTGGGGTTGTGAGTTTAAGGAGCCTTCAGGCTGCTAAGAGCTGGAGAAGCAAACCTTTACTCCTGGCCAGGTTTATGACACCACCCCTTCTGAAGCTGAGTTAACATTTTCCCTGAACTGGCCTCCTCCAGGGAGGAGCTCCCCAGGGTGAGGTGGAGCTGTCAGAGGCACAGGAGTAAGAGGTTTTGCAGAAGAGCACATTTATGACTTTTCAGCATTATCCCTTTTTCACCTGCTACCAAAATCTACCCTCTAATCTAACCTGTAGATGTAATTATCAGTCCTAGAGATGAAGATTTGAAAGAATAAAAGAATGGAGAGTTCAGGTACCTTGCTATCCATAGCTGATGAAAGAGATTTCTTCCTCCCACCCCAAAGCCAGAGGAACCCATGAGGTTTTGGGTTACTGTAGGAGTGCCACATTTCAGAGGCACAGACAGGGCATCACATTTCTGCTAAAACCTCCACCATGGGCTTTCCATCACCTGCAACCTGTGTTACTGTAGCCTCTCCCCGTGGCCGCGGGGGCTGTACAGGAGCCCGGCTGGGTGCCCCCGGCCCGGCCGAAGATGGCCACATGAAGTGCCACTCCAGATTCCCTCCGGAACCCTGGTAGTGGTTACCGTCTGCGGCGTGGGGGGTGCAGGTGGGATCTCGGCTACGAGGTACAGAAGCAAAGAAAGGAGGAGGGACACCCGTATAGGAACCAAGGAGCTTTTAACCTTCCCCGGTGGGGCCAGGGACGGGTGACAAGGCGGAGGTGTTGGTTGGGGGGGCGCTGATAAAGGGAGTGGGTGTGATGGGAGGAGATACGAAGCTAACCAATAACGAGGATGCAGGGAGGAGCGTGGGTAACAGCTAAGCCACTGAGGATCACACAGGGGAGGGGAAAAACCCCAGGGACAAATCATACATCGAATATGGGATGACTGACACAGAGAATTCTCGAGATAAGACAGGTGGTTACCATGACAGGCTGGGGAAGGAGGCAGCCCCAAAAGGGAGGAAATACGGAGAAACCATTGTGAGGGAAGTCCATGGGGGGAACCGAGGGCCAAACCATTATTGAGTTACAAAAGGAATAACCGATTCTAAAAACACGAAATGCCACATGTTACACACCGTGGAATCTGAGCACAGGCTGAAGAGTGAAAATGTGGACAAAATTCCCAGGGTTTATTTCAGCAAACCACACACTTAGATAGCTGTTATTCCATCTCTTCCACTGTCATTTATTGACAAATAGGCAAAACAAGGTGTGAAGACCAGCCATTTCCTGAGGTGGAGGCTCAAGAAGGGTGAAGTAGCTTGCACACATTGTTTAAGCAAGTCATTTATTGAGGTTTCCAAGACACACAAATAGGCAATACCAGGTGTGAAGACCAGCCATTTCCTGAGGTGGAGGCTCTAGAAAGGTGAAGTATCTTGCACACATTGTCTAAGCAAGTCACCAGCAGAACAGAGCTGAGTGCCCTGATGCTCTGAGCAGGAGTGTAGGGGCAGCAGATCACTGCCTCGCAGCACCCAAATCTGCTTCTCCCAGCACCCCAGCTCACCCTCACAATACCATGTGAAATGCTATTAAACAGCTTAAAAATCCTCAGGCTGTGGTGAACTAGGCCCTTCAGAAAAGCCAGGGAGGAATGAAGGGAGAGGAGATCCCTGAAGGAGGGTGAGAGCTGCAGCAGGAGCTGGGAGGGGAGAAGGAGACAGCACAGACAGCAGGAACCACTGGCTGATGCTGCTGAAGTGTCATCTTAATTACCCCTGGCAAAAGAACAGTGATTAACATCGATGACTGTGGACAACCTTTATGTAATTACTCATTAACATTTCTAAAATTGCACCTAGCTGCTACAGCAATACATGCTTTATAGATCTATCATTTTGAAGTCCAGAAAGAATCATTAGATGGTCTAGGCAGGCCCCAGCACTCTGCCAGCCACTATTACACTGCAGAAATCGGCCCTGGAGGCAGCTCAGCAGCTTCTGCTTGGCTTCCACGTCCTTTCCAGAAAGGCCATCCAGGGATACCAAGCAATGGACAATCTGCCCCATCCCTTGAGGTGTTCTAAATTGAGATCACTCCCCTGCCCCAGCCTTATATCAAAATCCATGCTGGCTGCTCTTTTTTTTTTTTAATATTATTATTATTTATGGAAATGGTACCCAGAGCCAAGCAGGGCTGGATGTGGACAGGAATTCTCTGTCCCCATCTCCTCTGTGCGGGAAGAGAGGAGGGAGCTGAATCAGGAACTTCTGCATTGTGCATCCATACTCTCTCTTCAGACAGGAGTCCCTCCTGCCAAAGGGTGCCATTGGCCAAGAACATTCACAGAAGTCCAATGAATAATAATTTAAAATAGTGGATTAATTAGAGGAAATTGTGATCAGCTTGCAAATATCCTGCAGATAATAAAATTGAGCTAAGACTTGCAGCTACAAAATCCATTGCAAGCCACTGCCTCTGCTGAGTTTTACTAGAGGAAAACATAATTGTTCTTTTTTTCATTTTAGAGACCAGTCCCAATTAGACTAATTCAGCAAAATGTAGCTTTTTTTTTTTTCCAAAAGGAAGCAGAAAACGAATTTTATAGTAGCTTGTGATCAGAGAAAAACCACTCTGATTTCCTACATGTTGCAGGTGATCCCATTTCCATACAGGCTCTTCTATTTCTACCTAGGACTTAGTTAAATTAAAGTTCTTCTGTCCTCAGAGTACGGAGAAGACAGTAAATACCTCCTGGATCCACTGCCCTTGTAGAGAACTGTTTAGAAGAGACATTACACAACCCCCAAGGAAAGAAAAATGAAGCAAAAAGTCACCAAAAAAACAAAACCACCTATTCTTAATGTGGAGCAACCTCAATCCACTGTTGCTGTGATCCTGCTTGCATGAGTATTGGTGAAAAATAAAAAAATCTGTGTTACAGTTACTGAGTAATTCTCAGAAATGTGCCGTTGGTATTTAACTCTGGCCAGACCAGACCTGACCATTTTTGGGGGGCAGAAAGATTGTAATTTGGAACCTACACAACACCCAAGGGAGACTAAGGAGCTTGGGAGCTTCATCCCTTCCACTGTTTGTCCTGAGTGTTGTTCCTGGGATTCAAGCAGCCGACCAAGGAGCTCCCTGCACCACAGGAACGATGCATGGCTCAGGAATTAACAAATTCAACAAATTCTGTTCCTGCTTTCACATCTGAAGCACGGGGGGGTTATCTCAGCACCCACAGCGCTCCAGGGAAAATTTGGGAAAGGAAGAAGGGCATCTACGATAAGATTCACTGTCCTGGGGCATCTCTGGTGTCGCCTGGGAAGCCTTGGTCAAGCTCCCAGGCAGAGGAATCGGAGGAAGGATCCACGGAGGATCGCAGAGGAACCAGGCTGGAAGGATCCACGGGAGCAGCAGGCACACAGTGCCAGCACTCCCAGCCTGTCCAGCCCCGCAGGCACCAAGGGAAGGAGTGTGAGAGGAGGAGGAAGAACCACTAGAGAGCCAGAGAAATCACTGAAAAATAGAACATTAATGTCTTAGTTTTGGATGGACGTAACAGTTTGGACTCCCGAAATAATCAATAGTCTTTCTGCTAGGGGAGTATTTCATTAGCAGCACTCTCACGGAGAGTTTGAGGGAGATTATATATTTATGGTTTCCCATTTGAAAGACTTTTAGCAGGTTTACCTCGACCATATGGATCCTGTTTTGGTTCTTTTGTTTTAGCACTTAATGCTTGTGAAATTGCCAGTTAATGACATCCATGCCTAAACCACGTTGCTTTTTAAAGTAAAATGTCTACCAAAGGTCCGTGTTCATACTTACCACTTCTCTAGTACAGCAATGAAAATTTTAAGAGGTTTGTTACCTACTGCGTCTGGGGAGGGAACCGACCGAATAATGAAATTACAAACAGGAGTGTAGATTAAAGCCCTGCCTGAGCTTGGTCTTGAGGCAACGCAACCGCACCAACACCAGCGGGGCACCCCGGGCCGGGTGCTGGGGATGCTCTGGAAGCGGGTGCGGGAAGGTCGGTGTGGGGGGAGGTAGGTGGGGAGCAGGCGGCTCCTGGGGCAGGGTGAGGGTGCGGGGAATGAGGCCGGGGAATGAGGGGACACCCCGGAGCTGCTGCGGGGAGACCCTGCTGCGGGCTCAGCCAGGGAGCGAGTCCTCTCCGCCCCAGCAGCTGCCTGGGCTGGCTTGTACCTGATAACGGGGCCCCTTCGGTGCCTCCCGGCTGGGCCCTCCCGGCTGAGCCTTCCCCGCCCGCGGCGCTCCGGGAGCGGGCGCTGTGCCTCCCCGGGCCGGGCGCTCCGGGAGCGCGGAGCTCGGAGCGTGTCGCACACGGTACCGGCCCCGCTAATCACCCCGAGCCTTTGATTGCCCTGCATGTGGGGACGAGCCTCCGCACTTCAAAAGAGCGTGGGAAATCCTGATTAAAAGGCTTTTCTCCCCCGTTGGGACCGACACCTTCTTTGAAGCCCTTCCAAGCGACAATGCAAACGCACCCAGCGCCAAAGGACCGTATCTATATTTTAAGTGACTTTAATTTCTCTTCCCCCTCTTTCTCTCTCTCCCCCTCCTTTCCTTTCAGTTTTGGAAACACCTGGTAAGTTGTAAAATGATTTACGAAGTGAAAGTGTTAAATGAGGCCACCAGCTGTAAGACTGACAGAGCTTTATGAGTTTTATTAGGTGCCCTATTATGGAAAATAAACTTTAATCCGTCCATAAAAACAGAATCTGAAAAACATATTTGCCCTTTTAGTCTGGAACACTGAAGGTATTCTTGTGAGACGCTGGGCTTTAAGGAGATTAATTTTATTGAGACAGACACAATACACCGGTAGGACTTTGATACCGAGTCCGTGAATAGCTGCCTGTACCCGCAAGGCTGGTTTTTGTGGGGCTGAAGCGAGTTTGGACACACACCTCTTGGGCATACAGGATATGGCCCGATGGGGCACGTCTGCCAGCTTAATTAGTGGGAGTTTAATTGGAAATTAATGACTGAGGGAGGATCGTTTTTGTTTGGCGGGAGTGTGATCTCAGGTAGCATCATCATCATCATCATCATCATCATCATTATTGTTGTTGTTATAAAAACTATGCATTGTATTTAATTTATTGATTTTTTTTTTTTTTAGAAAACAAGGTGTCGTCCAGACTGACACGGTTCAGACGTTTTAAGGTACAAGCAAGAGGTAAATCCTGCTGACAGTAACTCGGACGTGTCGCCAGGATTAGGGCGGAGGAGCCACCGCGGCCCTGCGCGGGTCTTGTGCGCTCCTGCCCTGCCGTTCGCCCACGAGGATGCAGCCTCAGCCAGCGGCGTGAAGAACCATAGAGATACTAATGCCTTTATTTTTCCATCGCCTTGAAGTCTCCACAGCCTGTGGCCAAAAGAAAATCGTTTACAAATTTAAATCAGAGCCTCCGACGCGATCGTTTCCGTGCAAGGGGTTAGGTGTCGGTCAAGCCCAAATCGAGATTATCCCGATGAAGTCTTTTGACATACGGGATCTGTTCAGATTTTTGATATATCGTGATTTTTGGCGTGTCGCCCCGGGGCACGGGGTGTGCGGGGCCTGTGAGCTGGTTATGCCTGGATGCCACCACCAGCCGAGCCACTTGAAGCTCTCCGTAAGGGATAACACTTTTCCTTCCTGAATCTCATCCCATAATTTCATGCATCCGCCAGCCTGTGTTTCACTGGGCAGATTTTTACAGAAGCCGTTCAGAGGGGCCACACTGTGGCCTCACAGGACAGGTTAAGCGATTGTGTAGAAAATATCTTTATTAAAATTTTTTTTTTTATTATTTTTAAAGTGCACGGGAATGGAAAAGTGGGGGTGTTTCAGAGCTCCTCATTCTCATCCTCCGGGGCTAGGAGGGGGAGCGGTGGGATGCGGGATCCGCGTCCTTCCGCACCCCTGCTCTGCCCTACGCGGGAGCAGAGCGGAGCCGCCCCGTAATTCATTCATGGGGATGAATTGCCAGACGTGGCCCTGAGCTGGTGGGGATGAGCCAGTGATTATATTTAAATTCGCTATAATTGATTTGGGGAAGAGCTTCAGTGACAGGGATTAATTGATCTGCAAATTTATTGGCGAGATAAATCGCGCAGTTATCGAAAACCCCGCGCTCCACCGCCGGCGGGGCGGGGAGCCGGGGCTCCTGTCCTCGGTACCGGCGAAGGCAGGGGAGCACCTCTCTCCTTTGGGAGTCGAGCCTCCCCAGGAAAGCAGCTCTGCTCCCTTCTTTCCTAGGCCCCTCGGCAGGGGATGGTCCTTGCCAGTTCCCGGAGCTCCCAAAAGCATCGCACGGCCAGGAGCGCCGCCGCCTCCCCCGGACCCGCCTGCGACCCACAGCGCTGTTGCTGGGGGTAGCTCCCTCCTGTACTGAGGCGCTCCTCCCGGGAATATCCTCTAAATATCAGACACGAAACGGCAGTCGTGACACCGGGCTAAATTCGGATTCGGTAAACGTTCCCGGCTCCCTCCCGAGCGCTTCGGCACCGCCCAAAGCACCGAGATGCCCTGGCCCGGGAGCATCTTCCCCTCACACAGCGCTCGGACACCTCCAGTAAAAAACGCCGTTTATTTTCTCCCCACCATCGCACGGGTGGGAGGACCTGGGGAATAATTTAACATGCATAAGTAGAGGCAATTTTTTTTTATAAATATGATATACAAAAATAAAGACAGTATTGAGATTTCCAGCAGTTTTAACGTTCATGACATAAACAGATTTCCCAATATATAGTAAGAACAAAACATTTCCAATACTCAGCGAAAGGAACGCGCTTCCAGGGGGCAGGGATGGGGGGTGAGGGAGCTCAAGTTTTGTCTGGTTTTCAGTCAATAATAACACTGTATTCACGATAAATCCTCTTCCCCGCCCGGCATGCGGAGGATCCTGTTCTCCATCCCTCTCCAAGCAGGGAGAAATCAGAGCAAGGGGAGAGGTGGGCCGGTGCCAGCCAGGAGCGGCGGGACACCTCCGCGGGGGGACGGCTGGAGGAGCTGGACCCGCGGGGGGCTCACTGGGGCTGCGCCGGGGCTCCGTGCCGGCCCCGGGGCTGCGTGTCCTCCTCGTCCGCCTCGGAGCAGTCGGAGGAGTGGTACGGACAGCATCTCCCGGCCGCCCCCGCCTCCTCTTCCTCCTCCTCGTCTTCCTCGTCTTCAGGTTCACTGTCGGGCAGCTCCCGCATCCTCCTGCCGGCGCTCTTCTCGGGGGCGGGCAGCAGCAGGTCCTCATCCCCCTTGTCCTCGCCGCCGCTCCCCTTCGGCTTCTCGGCCTCCTGTGCCGCCTGCTCCTTCGCCTTCTTGCTGCGCTTCCACTTCATGCGCCGGTTCTGGAACCAGATCTTCACCTGGGGGAAACGGGACACAAGCACATCCCCTCATCCACCGCCCGCCGTGGCAGCCCCGCCCGGCCAGCCCTCGCGGGGCCGCGGGCACTCACCTGTGTCTCGGTCAGCATGAGCGATGTGGCCACCTCGAAGCGCTTGGGCCGGGAGAGGTACTTGTTGAGCTTGAACTGGTGCTCCAGCTCCAGCAGCTGCTGGCTGGTGAAGGCCGTGCGGGGTCGGCGGCACTTTCCCAGGAGGTTGGACTGCGCCTGGGCTGGGAAAGGAGAAGGGGGAGCGCGGAGGTGAGCGCGGAGCCGCCCTGCCGCGGCCGCGCATCCCCCGGGAGGGCGCTGGAAGCGGGGAGGCAGGAAAGGCTCTGCGTGAGAGGCTGAAGCAAGGCTGGACCATTATCCACCGGAGCGCGAATGGCCTCCAGCCTCCCTGACTCCGGGGTTTCTCGGCTTCCGCCGTGTCAGGGGATCGCCCACAGGGACCAAAAAAAAAAAAAAAAAAAACCAAAAAAAAGGAATTAAATTAAATCTTTTAAATAAAGGAAAATACGTCTCTTGATTTCCCAAGAGCCTAACAAACGCGAGACAATAAACCGAAGGCAAGGATCGCGGCGAAGGGGCACGGGGCTCTCCGGGGAGCGGCAATTTGCTCCATTTAATATTTTAGTTAAACCTGCCGCACTCCCTGCCCGCCCATATCCGTTTAATTAGCGGGATTGCAGGCCGGAACCAGGACCGGGACGGAGACTGGGTCCGCTCCGCGCCCTGCACCGGCTGCCCCTCGGAGCGTAAATCATCAGCGAGGACTAGAAAACTGTATTGGAAACCGGGGAAGGGGGAGAAAGAAGGGAGGAAAAAAACCCCCAAAAAACAGAAGAAGGAGTGTTTTCCGATTAAAAAAAAAAAAAAACAACACCCTAAAACTAAGGATTTATTGGGGGGGGGGTGAGAATTACCAAAACAATAAAAAATATTCAGCCACGAGAAAGCGGGAACTGAGCCTCTTCGAAGGCCCCGACACCTCTAGGCATGCGACCCGGCAGCGCTACTGCCCATTTCTCAAATTATTTAGATACTTTGGCTTATTAGGTTTAGAAAAATAAAATAAATTGGGGAAAGGGCGGCTTCTGCTCCCCGGCCACGATTGGAGACAGCTCGCTAAAGCGGCAGAAAGAATAGGACAGTGTCCGCTCCCGGCCGCAACGCCCGGGAGATTTTCTCACCGCGGTGCGATTTTCCGAGACTCGTTTTGCTTGGTTATTTATTCCCCTCTGCTCCTTGTTTGAGAGGCAGGACTCTAACAGCTTTCCTAATTATTTTTTCTTCTTGAATGTTCCAGTCTAAACAATCCCAATCCGAGAGAAAACAATGGACTTTTTTGTCTGCGAATGTGCGTGCCGAGTAGGAGAAGGGGGGGGGGGGAGAGAAAAAAATCGCAATTCTTTTCCTGGCATGATTTTCGTAAAACTACACCTCCGGTATTGTTAAACCGGCCATTCCCACCGAGAGCTCACACCTCCGAAAATGATTCTTTGCTTAAACCAGATGCACGCAAGTTTCCCCATGGCCGCGAGGCCTAGAGCTCGGCACGGCGCTTTGCTGGGACTTCGGGGCTGCCTGGTTCCATCCAGCACTCCCAGCCTTTCTTGGGTCCAGCCCTAAACCCTTCCGACTGTACTTCTTTCCTATTCGTTATCTCCAGGGAACGCAGAACCCCAAGTTTTTGGCCGATTCCAGATCCTCCCAACATCCCTTTGCCTAGGAGGCCTGACATCATTATTATACGTCCATTTCCGATAAAGGAGAAATAAAATTAAGAACGGTGAGTGAGTGATGCGACCTGCCACCTCGCTTTTGGGGGGTTACATTGAGATGGGGTCTTAGGGACACCATAAGGACTCCTGCCCCTGCCCTGGCCCCTGACCAACTCCCACCTCCCCTCCCCGGCGGCTTCTACCCTCCGGGAACGGCGGGAAAGGGCATTTCCAAAGGCAGGGAGCAATCTCACCTTCCCGTTTAACCTGCCGTGAGAGGCCAGGCCGTCCGGGGCTCCTCAAGGGCAGGGAATGGCGATGTGACCGCACATCCCTGTTTCCCATCGTGGAGAGCTATTTCTTTCTTCTAACATAAATTTTGCAGAAAATAAAAGCGTCTCTTCCAGTTTAAGTCTGCAGCTTGTTTAGGTGAGGGCAGGAGGGGGTTTCTACCCCCTCGCAAGGAGGCAGCTGCCGGTAGGGCCGTACAGTGGGACAGGGGATGGGCGGGTACGCGGCTGCGGTGCGGAGGGAGGCAGATACTCACAGTTGAAGTCGGGCATCTTGGGCAGGATCATGCCCGCGGTGGAGGCCCGCAGCCACTGGTCCAGCTGGAAGGTGCCGGCACTGAGCTTGATGGGGTCGGCGGCGGGGTGGGAGGGGTGCGCTCCCTGCACCTGCGAGTAGGGGTAGGAGAGCGCCGGGTGCTGCCCGCCCAGCGCCGAGTACCCGTACACCGGGTGCCCGTAGAGAGCCGCCTGCGCCGGCATGCCCGGCCCGCCGGGCGCCGCGGGGTGCAGTCCCAGGGCCATGCCGGCCGCCGAGGCGTGGTGGTGCGGGTGCGAGCCCGAGCCCGCTCCGGGCAGGAAGCCGGGCTTGGGGACCAGGGCGCAGTGGGCGGCCAGGAGGCGAGGCGGAGAGGGGCTGTCGGTGCGCAGGCAGTCGGCGGGGCCTCCAGAGGGGTGCTCGGAGGAGGATGAAGAGGACGAGGAAGAGGAGGACGAGGACGGAGGGCTGCCGCTCCCGCTGCTGCTACTACCGCTGCCGCCCAGCGAGGTGACCAGGGCCAGCGGCGCGCTCTGCCCCGCCGCCGCCGCCTTGGGTGGGTCGACAGCCAGCAGCGCGTCGATGCGGAAATTTTTGGATTTTTCCATGGGAGCGCCGGCGGGAGGCGGCTGGGGACCGTGCGGCTGCCCCGGGCCGGCCGCGTCTCCCGGCGGCGGCGGGCGGCAGTGCGGCCGCGCTCCGCGGCGCGCCCCTTCAAGGGCCGCAGGCGGCTCCCATTGGCCCCGCGCCGCTGCGGCCTCGCTCGCCATTGGCTGCGCCGCCCACCCGTCACCGCCGAGCGCCCGCCCCCTCCGCGCGCCCCGCGCTGCGGGCGGCGGCGCCGCGGAACAGCCCGGGACAGCCGAGGGGACAACCTGGGACAGCCGAGGGGAACAGCCCGGGACACCTATGGGAAATCGGCTGCTCCCCGCGGAGAGAACCCTCCCAGCCACGGCAGCGTGCGGCTCTCCGCCGGCTCCGCCGTGTGTCCAATGAGAGTTTTCTACCATTCCCGCACCCGGCAAATATTTGCCGTAAACGCTCCGCCGGCCGCTTTTTAACGAGTCGGAAAGAATAAACACCTGCGGGTCAGGGAGTCACCCTGCCACCAAATCCCGGGTCTGTCAACAGCCTTATTACACCTGCTTATCTAAGGCAAACAGCCTCGGACAGAAAAGGGAAAGAGCGGGGCGAGGGGTCTCTCCTTACCAGGGTCCTGCTTCCCCGGGGGGGCCCCGGCCGTGTGAGCGAAAGGTCAGGCTACGACACGAAGCGCTGCCAAGACAAACACGTTCTCCTTTCAAAAGTTCTCCCCCGTGGAGAAGGGTCTCGGCTGCGAGAAATGCCCAAATCGCGGCTCCATCGCCGTGAGCCCCCCGGGAGGGGCCGCTCCGCACCCGGGGCGCGGCGGGTCTGTGCCCCAGGGGCGGCCGGGACCACCACAACATGGGTGCGCTCCTCTCCCGGCCCCTGCCCCTGAGGTGGGAAAAGTAAAAGCAACGAAAAGAGGTGAGGAAAAGGGGAAAAGAAAGGGAGAAAGGGAAAAAAAAGAAGAGAAACGGAGTCAAACACAACCAACAAAATATCTGACAACTTTGGCCCTGTCTGCTTGCCACTACTCCCTGGGAGGGAGGCCCGGAGCACATCTGCGGGGTGGGCACACATACAGACAACGAACCTTTTGCTCGGTGCCCTCGTATTCCCCATTTCCCCTGCACTTTTCTCCCCCGTTGACCTCACTAGAGCCTCCGGACACACTCGCACGCCAGACACACAGACACAAGCAGGACAGACATGCGGACACAATTGCAGCAGGCACATGGTCACACCTGTGCATAGGCCTGGCACGATGCCCACGCGTGGCACAGCAGAGCTACACGCACACCCAGCACCCGCACCCGGGCCCCGGGGAGCGGATGCTCCCAAAGAGCCGCTGCCGCCCGGGAAAGCCCAACACGGACCGAGCACAGCCCGCACACGCCGCGGGGGCTGGGGTCGAGCCTCGCAGCCGCACAAGACCCCAGTGCCCCCCGCTCGCTGGGATGAAGAGGGGGACACCGAGTCGCAGGATCGTTTTAATGAGCCGCTTCGGTTTTGTCCGGGCGCCGAGGGGCTGAGGAGACCCCAGGGAACGGACCCGGGATCGCGGCAGTGGCCTCTGGCATCCCCACCGGCCCCACGTTTCCCACTGACCGTCACTTTGTGCCCCATGCACGGGCAGTCCCAGAGCAGCGAGCGGCCGGACCTTGTCCCTGTGACAGATCCCGGAGGAGGAGGGTGGTGGACCCGCGCCTTCCCTGCGTCCCGGCCCCGGCAGGGATGAGGGCCACCCCCCACCAATGTCCCCGCTGGACACGGGGACGCGGCTGTCACCCGCCGGCGCCCCGGGCAGAGTCGATGCCCGGGTCGGCCGCACCGGGGCTGCGCGGGCCCGTGGCGGCTGCGGATTGTCCCACACGCAGGGACACTGCCCTGTGTACAGCGTGCGGCCCCTTCTCGGGCCAGTTTTGGGGACGAGGGACCGAGCTGCAGGGGAAGCCATCCGGTGTTAGCAGGGAGCCATGGGCGCAGGGCTGCGCTCCGGACACCCCTGGGGACGCGTGCCCGCCGCCGGAGGGATGCTAGGCTGGCAGCGGCCGGCGCTGGAGGGTGGGCGGTGCCGTGAGCTCTTCTCCAGGCGGCGATGGGGCAGAAGGAGCGGCCGGCTGGTGGGGAACGAGGACCGGGGTCGCATGCCCCGGGGGTGGCTCAGGCCGGCCGCCCCGTCTGGGCACCCCGCGCCTTAGGCCCGCGTGTGGCATCTTTTGGCTGATGGATATTTAGTGTTTGGAGAGTAATTTCGATTTTCAGACTTTTTTTTTTTTTAAAGAGTACAGATTTTAAAAATCCTTTCCTTTCCTTTCCTTTCCTTTCCTTTCCTTTCCTTTCCTTTCCTTTCCTTTCCTTTCCTTTCCTTTCCTTTCCTTTCCTTTCCTTTCCTTTCCTTTCCTTTCCTTTCCTTTCCTTTCCCCTTTCCTTTCCCCTTTCCTTTCCCCTTTCCTTTCCCCTTTCCTTTCCCCTTTCCTTTCCCCTTTCCTTTCCCCTTTCCTTTCCCCTTTCCTTTCCCCTTTCCTTTCCCCTTTCCTTTCCCCTTTCCTTTCCCCTTTCCTTTTTCCATTCCTTTTTCCTTTCCTTTTTCCTTTCCTTTCGCCTTTTTTTTTCCTTCCCCCTCACCGTTCCGTTCCGTGTGTTTGTCCCCACAGGTGCCGCAGGGCATCCGGGCCTGCTGAACTCCCCGCGGCTCCCGCACCTGTGTTGATCCAGTATATTGCCCGGGAGCCAACAATGCGCGGTTATCTCGGAGATAGCGCAAGGAGCGCGCTCCCCGACACCTCCGGGTGGTCCCTTTCAGCAGAGCCCCCGCTGCCCGGCCGAGGGCAAACAGATCCCTATCTCGCCTTTTGAAAAGCCGGGGCGGTGCACGCAGGGGGCGGCGTGGGGCTCTGGGGTAAATCCCGGTGGGAACACGGAGCGCCCGGAGCCCTGCGGTGGGGGTGTCTCTCATTTTTCCGAATTATCTCCCCCGATTTCCCCAAAGCCGCTACAAACCGCAGGCGCGGGCCGGCGTTATTGCCAAAAACACTTATTACACTGCGACATTCTGTAAATGAGATAATGATACATAAACCTCCCTGATAAATGTGACATCTTCGGGATGTCTCCTCTAAATTAGCCGCTTGCATTGACTGCTAATAATGGTGAGTTTATGAAAGCAATTTCAGTGCAAAAAGCACAGGGTCTTCTCGGTCTAATCAGCTGCCTCTCCTAATGGATGAGGGGGTCAGGCGGAGAATTATTGACACTCTGCTGCCCTTAACCTGTTTCCCAATAAAGCTGATTAGTTTTTGTCAATTCATCAGCTAACCACTCTCGCCGGGACTGCATCAAAGCCTTATTTGCTCAGGGGAAATCAACAAGTCACAGATCAGATCCATTACGGAGCGGCCCTGGCTGCCGGCGGCTCCCGCGCCGGGGCCGCTCCTGGGCCGGGGGCTGCCCCGGGCCGTTCTGGGGGGAAAATGAGCCCCCCTCCGGGTGCTTGGGCTGGGACCAGCACCTTCAGGCACTTGGAAAATGCCTCTGCGTTATCAAACTTGTTCCTTTCGTCCGTCAAAGAAGTTGGGGTTGCTGGGAGGGCTCCGGGCAGGTCCCAAAGGCGGCTGGGTCTCCACCAGCACCTTTCCCCTCCTGGGTCTTCGGGAGCGACCGCCTCCGCCCGTCCCTCCCGAGGAAAGGGCATTTCATGAACTCCAAGGTTTCCGAGCTGCAGAGAGGAGCCGATCTGCCAAAACCCTGCCTTCACCTCAGAGCCCCCATCTGGATAAAAAGCTGGCCATGCCTTAGGATGTCGGGATACTTTTTCTAGATGTTTATTGGTTGTTTTCTTTTTTTTCTTCCCTACAAGCCATTTTCCAAAGTTTTGCCTGGATTGCTTTAGACTTACTCTTCAGATAATGTGAAACAGAAATCTAAAATTTGTTCCTGCTACCGCTGCAATTCCCGCATCAGTCGCGGTTTGTCTGGAATAACGGACGCTGCACAGTTTTTGTTCATCCACAGGAAAACAACAAAAAGCCCACCCAGAGTGCGCTGCCCCTTTAAGCCCGACCGACAGCCTCTCAGTCCACCCCCCTTCAATTTAATTTCATTAAAACAGAGCATGAATATTTCTATTAAACCTAAAATGAAATATGAAGCCATTTAGACTCTGCCTGCACCAATCACCCAGATTTATGACTTTTATTCATCACATCAAGAGCTGGGAAAAATGAATTTTCTTCACCCAGGAAGGAAATAAAACCCTTGCCTTGGTCATTTCCAGAAAGCTGTTAATTTACCCGTGTGGTAATTACTTTCACAATTAACTAAAATACAAATCAACCTGACAAATTGGGTTAGTTTATATATTAATTAGCCAGTTTAAATTTATTCATTATAAAAAGACAATTTAAGAGGACCTCGGGTGTCTGTTTTATCGCAATAAATTATTGTTAGGAAATGGGGGCTAATAAAACATCACCGCATTTGAGGGCACGGCGCGGGGCTTCCGCGGGCCGGGGCGCGGCTCTGCGCGGGGGCGGCGGTGGGAGCGGCGGCCGGAGGAGAGGGAGAGGGAGAGGGACCGGGGCCGCTCCCCGCCTCCAGCTGCGCTGATTTAACACTCCGTCGATAGGATCATTCGATGCCTTTTAGCTTGTGATCTTTATAAATGTCCCGCTATTAAATTAGAAAATGATTCTCTCCTCGTTTAATTGTATTCTTTCGTTTCTTATTTCCAATTAATTAGTCCTATCGACGTTGCAATATTTTAAGTGACTGGAGTCCGTTTACAGTTTAAAATATATGGGTCAGCGCGTGCAATTTTAGACTAGACAGAACTATATAATGTGGGTTTTAACTACTCTTCTCTCATACGTCTTGAACATCTGGCTAAATGCATCACTGGGAAACACCGCGCGGATTTTACGCGCTGGGGAGCGGCCGCCCCGCGGCCCCTTCTGCGCTCCGCACTCGGCCGCGGGGGCTGCGCGCAGCGCGACGCTCTGAAAATCGCTTGCGCTGCTCCTTCCGCCGCCGCTGCGGGCAACCTGGGCTGTGTGTGGGGAAAGCTGAGGGTTTGCTTTGTTTTGCTTTGTTTTCCAACGCAGTTCCGGGGGCTGCAAAACGCGTTTGGGGCTCCCCTCATTCCCCCTCCTCTGGCCGCTCCCGCAGCGCCCGCAGATGAGGGGCTGTGCAGGGACACCTCCCTTCCCTGCTGCTGTCCCGTGCAGGAGCCTGACTGGGAGATACAGAGGGAATGAAATATGTATCGAATCTGTGTAATGGGGTATTAAATAACCAGCCCTCTCCGGGCTGGGGGGACCTGCAGGGCCCTCCCCAAAGCACTGCCCAAGGGGTGGGCTGGGGGTGGAGGGGCATGTGTGTCCCTGCTGTGGCAGAAGCAGCTGGGGGGGGGGGGGGCTGGTGCTCTTTCACCTTCTCTGCTCCCCTCTCCTGTGTAGGAAAACCCCCTAAGAGATGCCCTAAAACACAGGTTGGGCAACATTGGGTGAGCTTGTTTAACTCCTTCCCAGGGTCATCCTACCCCTGGTGCAGCCTCTCCTCCCCGAACAGCCACAAACTCTATTCAGTCCCACCTTCTCCGTGACCTGGGCTAGCTCTGTCCCCATGCTGTGACGCTTGAGGGGACCCCACGAGCCCATGGGGGCACCTCAATATACATCAGGCCAAGGGAACAGCCCCCCAGGAGCAGGGTGGGTGCCAGGAGTTGTCTGCCAGAAACACTGCACGGGCAGGTGAGCCTGGCTGGGCTGTGACAACGGGGGACTGTGGAGGACACGCTTTGCTTCCTGCTCCCCTATCCCCCTGGGGCTCCTACTGCACCATCCTTCAGCTGATGCCTCCTCCCTGGTCCAGCCCATCCCATCCCACCCTCCAGCACCTGAGGGTCACAGTGGGGCTGAGTGTCTCAGACACCCTGGGTGGTCCTTCACTGATCTGTGCTTAAACACCATTACAGAGAAATTCCCTCCCACCCATGTCTGGGGTGATTCTGGACCACTCCATGATAGCTTGGGCAAAGAAAAGCTGCACACAGAGTCCCTCCTGCAGCAGGCAGAGCTGTGCTTTGCTGTCACTGGTGTCACTGCACTCTCCAAATGGGAATGTGCCGGGGTCCATAGATCTTGGAGGCTGCCTTGAGCTTCCAAATTTAGGTGGTTCCCATCTCCTTCTCCAGCTCTGCTTCCATGGGACCCTCCCTCCAACCAGGCAAAACCTCTTGTAATTATTTTAGAGGAATTATCTGGAGAAATAAGAGATCCATGTGGATGGAGAGTGGGACACTTGCCACCTGTCCAGGGTACACACGAAGCCTCTCTTCACCTTCAAGCTGTTCAGCTCTGGGACTCTTTGGGCATCCAGTGTGCATGTCAGAGGAACAACATAAATGCCAGGAAGGATAAAAGATGAATCATAAGGGTAGATTAATAATGTGGCAAATATTATTGTTTCCTGGCCAGGGCTCCAAAGGTCCCTTCCATCCATGGTGGGCTCCAAAAAGCACCTAATGTGGTAAAACCTAAACGTGAGCTGCTCTCACTATTGATGGCACCAAATGCCATTGTAGTCACATCAATCACAATGAGTTCCTCCTGTGATTCAGGAGATTGTAATATGTGATTCCATAAGACTCATTGTGATTTAGCATTGATTAATGTCTGTTCATAAAATGATATAAAACTTACTTCTCTTCCATTGGAGAGCCCCAAACCGCATCCCAGCCAATAATTCAAAACCTTGTTAATGTAACTGCTAATTTCAGAGGGTGATGGGGATGGTTATGGTGTACATGGGCTCGTGCTGAGGGGTCTGCAGTAGGGGCAGGAAGAGGTTAGAGGAATTATTTCCAAAGCAGAAAATTGCTGTCCGGTTTAAATTATTTTAGGTGTTACATGGTCATTCTGCTGTGCCTTCAGATTCCCATCAGAGCTCCTGAGGATTTAATCAGACCTTTGAAATGCCTGCCTCTAAATGCTCAAAAATTCAAATTATTTTGTGATAACCTCCACAGTACTTTTACCTGTGGCTTCTTGATTTCTGCATAGCTTTTGGCCACTTTCCTCTCCCAGGGAACTGGCTGCTCTGAAGACATTCATAGATCCAGTTTGCTTTCCCTGTTTTTTCTGGAGGTAGGAGGCTCTCCTTGGCACATGGCCTAGCACAAAATAGCTCATGCTTTTTATTTCCTTTTCTCTTCTCTTTTTTAAGACACATACCAGGGATTGTGATGTGCATGCACAATGGTATGTGAGCCAGGAATCACGCTCTTGCAAAAATAAAATCAAATTAGTGGAGTGGGGAGCAGACTGAGTGACTAGCAAAATGTTTAGAGAATTAAAAGACAAAAACGCTGAAAATTGACATCTGGATGAAAAACAATATATAATAGGAAATTGAACACTTGGTGCTGTAATAGAAATAATTTTAGTAGACAATCAAGAGTTCACAGGATTATTTGATGGGAAATATATTGATAATACAATTTTTTCTTTGCAAAATATATGCAATGATTGCAGTTTTGGTTTAATAATAAATGTAATTTTGAAGAATAATTTGATTCAAACCTCTGCTTTTCTAATGGCATTCAGAATTATTAATATCTGTCTAGCCAGCTAAAGAGGTTTTTAAGAGAGTATGCTGTGTGTTCTGCAATTAGAGTAGCCATCTGCCCTTTATTAAAACTCCATTAACCTTTACATTAAAATACATTTAAAATGCAGACACACTGAGAATATCAGACACAAATAAAATAGATAAATCTAAGTGGTTTCTTTGCTTAAGTGGCTTATTTGTGCAGAACCTGACAACTTGTTGTGACACCTAAAATTTTCTGGGGACAGATAACAACCTAGAATAAATTTTCCCATGTTCAGGATAGGAAATAATTACAAGGAGGTAATGAAATTAAAAACATCTCTGATTAAATTTTCTAGAACATGATCTTGTTTATAGAAGGCAAGAAAATAGTTTGAAGTTCATACTATTAATTTAAGAATAAAATGTTTAATTTTAAGAGCAGAATTAAATTGCTTTGCTTCTGCAGCTGACTACAGTGGAGCAATTTTTGTGGTAGAATGACTGATGCAAACAAAATGATTGAAAATTTTCTGAAAATATTAATATTTATTGTCAATATAAAATCCAACAGAGCTCATGTAGATGCTGCTGCATTGTTCATTGAGCCTCATACTCGTGAGTCTCTTAGGAGTGAGAACAATGCTGCATTTTCTCTGTCTGAATTATTATTACCGTTAGCAGAGCTGCTGACTCGGTCTGTAAATTAATATGCCTACAATACCCTTTCTAAGACCTGTTTTTACTTGCTTCCGTTTTCACACATTTGATCAGAGTGGACTGAAATTCCTGAATATCTGAAATATCTGCCTGCTTTTGTTTTGTTTTGTTTTTTTTTTTTTTTTTTTCCTAAACCAAAATGGCTCAGCCATTTCAAAGACCCAGGTTAAGAAATGATCTCGTTTTTTCAGCCGGCTTAAAGTCTCCCGGTGAGGGTGTTTGCACACCCACTGAGCGCTGATTTACAGCCGCGGCTGGCCGGGATCAGCCCCTGGCACCGGGCACACCGCCGGTCACCGATCCCACAAACCCAACCTCTGGCCAAACCATCAAACTTTCCCAAGTGCCTCCTCCGTGAGCGGCACATCCTGCTTAGCTGCAACTCCCAGGGGCTGCCCTCGCTCCTGCTCCGGCTCTGAGCAGGATTTCCCTCCCTGCCGCTGCTTTTTGTGCCTCCCATGGGCTGGAGGGGTCAGCGAGGGACAGCGGGGACAGCGGAGCCGGGTCAGGGATGCTCCCGAGCGCTGCGGGTACCGCACCTGCGGGGCTGGCACGGAGTTCTGGGCTGGGGGACACCAGAGACAGAGCTGCTGGAGCTGGGGGACACCAGATGCAGAGCTGCTGAACCTGGGGGAACGGAGGGACAGGGTGGCGACAGGTGAGGAGGGACAGCAGGGGTGGCGGGGCAGGGAGAGGCAGCACCTGCGGAGCTCCAGGCAAAGAGGGAGAGGTCAGCGGTGGTCAGTGATGGTCAGTGATGGTCAGGAGTGGTCAGCGGTGGTCAGTGATGGTCAGTGATGGTCAGTGATGGTCAGCGGTGGTCAGTGATGGTCAGGAGTGGTCAGGAGTGGTCAATGATGGTCAGTGATGGTCAGTGGTGGTCAGCGGTGGTCAGTGATGGTCAGTGATGGTCAGTGATGGTCAGTGATGGTCAGTGGTGGTCAGGAGTGGTCAGTGATGGTCAGTGATGGTCAGTGGTGGTCAGTCGTGGTCAGGAGTGGTCAATGATGGTCAGTGATGGTCAGGAGTGGTCAGTGGTGGTCAGTGATGGTCAGTGATGGTCAGGAGTGGTCAGCGGTGGTCAGTGATGGTCAGGAGTGGTCAGTGGTGGTCAGTGATGGTCAGTGGTGGTCAGTCGTGGTCAGGAGTGGTCAATGATGGTCAGTGATGGTCAGTGATGGTCAGTGGTGGTCAGGAGTGGTCAGTGATGGTCAGTAGTGGTCAGTGGTGGTCAGTGCTGGTCAGTGATGGTCAGCAGTGGTCAGTAGTGGTCAGTGATGGTCAGCAGTGGTCAGTGAAGGCTGGCAGTGGTCAGTGATGGTCAGTGGTGGTCATTTGTGGTGATCAGTTGTACTCAGTGAAGGTTGGCAGTGGTCAGTGATGGTCAGTGGTGGTCAGTGGTGGTCAGTGATGGTCAGTGGTGGTCAGTGATGGTCAGTGGTGGTCAGTGGTGGTCAGTGATGGTCAGTGGTGGTCAGTGATGGTCAGTGATGGTCAGTGGTGGTCAGTGATGGTAAGTGATGGTCAGCAGTGGTCAGTAGTGGTCAGTGATGATCAGCTGTACTCAGTGAAGGCTGGCAGTGGTCAGTGATGGTCAGTGGTGGTCAGTGATGGTCAGTGATGGTCAGTGGTGGTCGGTGCTGGTCAGTGATGGTCAGTGCTGGGCAGTAGTGGTCAGTGGTGGTCAGTGATGGTCCGTGGTGGTCATTGGTGGTCGGCGGTAGTCAGTGGTGGTCAGTAGTGGTCAGCAGTGGTCAGTGATGGTCAGTGGTGGTCAGTGATGGTCAGTGGTGAGCAGTTGTACTCAGTGAAGGTTGGCAGTGGTCAGTGATGGTCAGTGATGGTCAGTGATGGTCAGTGGTGGTCAGTGCTCTGCTCAATCAGCCACCCCTGTGCTCAGCAGCTGCTCACAGAGGAGTGAATTCCTGACGGTCCTGGGACTAAATAACCTCATTTTCACTGCAGAACTGATTTAGCAAAACAATTTGATGTGGCAAACCATTTCAACCCACACTGCAAGAAAATGCTTTTGCTTGGCTTGACAGAGTATTCTCAGATCTCTGTTTTTTCAGAAAGCTGTACAACATTTGCAGTTTATTTTTATTCAGAACAAACACAAATGCCAAAATTATAGAATTCCCCAAAGACCACAAATGCTGTTTCCTTGAAGGCTCTGGTCTCTGTGACCCCTGGGTATTAGATGGTTCAATTTAAGTTCAGATCCCAGTAATGCCCTTCTGATGACAAAACAGTCGAGGAATTAAATATTTCCATGGACCATCATGCTATTTTCTTAATGGTATTTTCAATAGCAGAATCCACATCTCTGTAGATTGAAGGATCATCTTGGAAAGAAAAGCTCAGCTTTCAAACAGGTTTGTAGTGTTCTTAGCTGGGTTTATATATGGTCTTTATATTGACAGTAGTTTTTGATTAATATTGTGTATAACATTCCTTAATGCATCAGTTGAATTAATTATGCAGAAACATTTGGCCACCTGGACATACTATTGATGAAATGACATTTTATTGACAAAATGACAATTTAATACTGAGCTCTCCTAAAGCTCTCAGCTGAATAGATTATTTCAGCAAGTAGAAGAGGGGCTGTGGGCAACTTGGAAAATCCTTCTGTTTCCCCCAAAGTTTCTCAGTGGGCTGTGAGTACCTCAGGATTGCTACTGGAAGTTAGTACTGGGCTGCTTTGTGTCCTCAGGTCTGGGGTGGATGGGGCCCTGGGCAACCTGATCTAGGGGGTGGATTCCCTGCCAATGGCAGAGGGGTTGGAACTGGTCTTTAAGGTCCCTTTCAACCCAAATCATTCAATGATTCTGTGATTCCATGACTCTGACAATGGATAATGCACAGGGGAGTGGTTTCATCCACAGCTTCTGCTGGCTGAGCTCAGTGTAGTTTTCAAAAAGGTTCCTGTGGGTCATGGCTCCAACATCTCCTTTGGCTAGGGGCCCTGCTCTGGCTTTTTTTGACAGTTCAAATGGTATTGGAAAATGAGTGGAACTGAGGCCAGGTGACAAACATGGCTATTAGAAAGAAAAAAGAGCTGTCTCCACCTGCAAAGAGCCCAGGTTTGCAGCCCTGTCCACATGTGAAAGAGAGGAGTGCTTAAAACTTCCCCTTCTCACCACTCTGTGCACAGTATCATCTTGCTTTGTGGTCTCCAAAAAGCTTTGTTTAGCTTTTGCCGTGTCTTTCAACCCCAGACTGTAAAAATCAAGCTGCACTTCAAAATGATAGATTTAAACTGGGATTTTCAAAAGCTTACAAGTGACTTTGGAACAGGAGTGCTATGAAATTGCTGGGGTCTTCCATCATTTGGGCACCTTTAAAAAAAAATCATTTTCTTTATCAGGACCTTAGTTTAACTTCCTTAAAAAATTGGAGTGTAGAGGTGGTCCTGATGATGGAGAATAATATTGACTTTCTGTAGCTGATAGCAGAGATGTGAGTGGGCTGGGAGTTTTCTAACCAGATGTTTTTTCTTGGAAAATGCTGATTTATTAAAACTGAAACTTTTCATGGGAACATATCAGTACTGATTAAATTTTGTTGAGAGAGATTGCTAGGGCCTGAGCCAGAATCTCTGACTGTAACAAAAAATGAAATCTTTGAATGGGGAATGGCCAGCAGGTCAGGGCAGCCATCTGGAGCCTGTCTGGGTCAGGTAGAGGAGCTGAAGGGCTGTGAGTCTCTCACACAACTGACAAAGCCCTTGGGCTATTCCTTACTCCAAGAATCATCTACTGGTTTTTCATAAAGCAAACTCAAAACCCTCTCCAGCTTGTTGCTATATGCAACAGGAAGAGTATTTCTTGCCTAGGTTGTCGTGAGAATTGAATGCTTGCAGTGTCTTTGAAAATCTGATCTATCAGATTATTGCTATTGCATTATTAATAGTAATTTAGAGAGGAAAGTGCATTGCAGGGTACAATCATCAGGAGCACTTTGAAGAGGATGGGTGAACATCAAGTCCAAAGACTCAATCCTCTGGAAGCAAATTACTGGTAACTGCATTATGGTGAGTTAATACCAGCAAATGTTATTAGAGTGAGGGTTTCTTCCCATGTCAAAATGATGTTAATACAATATTAGTGATGCAGGTCTTTGGTGTCAACATAAGAATATCAAATGCAAGTGGAGGAAAATTGTATTGGATTGTGGAGATGATGGCAAATCAATGACACAGAAAATCTATGGAGAGCAGTTCACAGTGACACAAGAAAGCAGTGTCTGCATAAATCAGTGCAGGCCAATGGACACTGAAAAGAAATTTCCATGCAAGATTAAGTGGATATAGTTATCATGTCAGGACTCCATGAAATAAGTGCTGCAAAATGAGGATACTGTGATGCTGACATTCAGACCAAGCGATGCTGACAGAAATTGCTCTCATGAAAAGAAACAAACAGGGCTCCTCCAGTACAAACTCTGACAGCAGCAGGAGCAGCTACTGGGCTCCATCAGCCCTGGGAGCTCCTGGGGTGGATCAAGCCCTGCAGCATTTGGTGCTGAGCAAACACAGACCTGCACAACCCCTCCTGGCTCAGAAAGCTGCCACAGAGGGGGACAGCAGATATCTGCAAGGGGGACATGGCAAGGACAGCCCAAAGGACAACATGGGCAACGTGGGGGCAGCAGCCTCTGCTTTGCTGAATTTTCTGTGTGCAAAGGAAAGAGCTCAAGGATGAGGAGGGTGGTGTTCTGGGGACTCATGGGGTCACAGAGAAGAAGGGGAGGAGGCTGGAGAACTGGAGTGGGAGTTGGCAAGCTGATGCTGATGGGAAGGAAAAGCTGATGTTGGAGTCACCCAAGACCTTTTCTAATTGGGTGTGTGTTTAAGAAGGTAATCAATATGTTTAAGGGAGATGAGTTGATGTGTCCCATCATCTTACCTCCTTGCAGTGTGACTGACATTTGGGGAATATTCTTGGCTGTGTCCTGATCCACCTGTCTATCCAACACTGCAGCCCAGCTGAGTAGCTCTGTCACAAATCCACTCAGTCCAGCCTTAAGCCAGAAGGGCACCACAAAACGTGGAACTGGATGGCAGAACTCACAAATATTTGTGAGGCAGCTCTCACCTGGCACAGGTACTGCAGGCACCTATCCTGGGAAGGAATTTGGGCAGGAATAAACCCTGCTCCAAACATTACACTTGTGTAAACACCTCTTCCACATGGCAGCCTCAGCCCAGCACGGTCCCATCTCCCAGCAGGTTCCCTGTGTATCTTGGATTCAAGGTGTTCTCTGCTCTGGGTGGACGTGAGTCTGCATCTTCCACATTTAGTGCACATTTACTGTACATTTACTGTACATTTACTGTACATTTATTGCACATTTATTGCACATTTGTTTAGTTGAGGCCCAGTGAACTGGGTCTCAGGGAATTCAATGGGAATTTTGCCACCAGTTTGACAGCGAGTAGGACCAGGCCCTGTGTCTGCAGAGCAGTATGTGTCCTAATGTGCTTAAAGTGTTTATAAAATTACTTAAGTCAGGCACATATTTCAGTCCAGCCCATTAGCCTTTCACATGTGTTTGTGCAGAGCACAGTGCCCAGGCAGACTGGCGGCTTGTAAATGTTAAATCAGCATAAATATCACAGCCTCCACGAGGGCTGCTCACGTGGCAACTCACAGCACGATTAACATAATGCAGGGAAAGAAAATATTGACGTTTTATAAATCTGCATCTCTGTAATGCTGCATGAAAAGTGATATCTGTGATACTAATGGACACCTAATTAATGTTATTACAATGCTTATAGCTCACTGAGAAGCTGATGAGAGGGCCTGTAAAAGAGATAAGATTAAAAGAGAGAAGAGTAGTAGTAATTTCAGGGACATTTCTGGCAGCAAGCTCTGGTGCAGCTCTGGTTTCAACTCCTGCTACAGTCACTGCTGGCATTTATGGCTCTCTAGCTTCAGGGTCTGCTCCTGCAAGGTTGGTAAAGGGGAACAGAGGGTGCTGAGCAAGAACAGTCAGATTTGGGAATGAACCAGAGAGATTTTGTTGCTGGTGGCATTAGTGGCTGCTGCTCAGAGCTGCCTTGACAAAGCAGAGGGAGATGGGGAGGAACTCAGTGACAGCGACTGTGACAGCAGTGCTACAGGGAGAAGCTCAAGGAGGGAAACACAGAGTTCCCTCCTGGCATGGTCTCTTGCAAATGTGAGGTTCACAAGGTTTTGTGGGGTCCTGTTAAGGCTCTGTGTTGTTGCCTAGTTAAGTTTCATAGCTGCCTTCCCAGACCTTGCCACTAACCAGCACATTTGGTTCAATCAGAGAGGTGACAAGCAGGTATTGGCTCAGCCTTGTGCTGATCTGGGTGAGGAGCTGCAGCACCTGAAGAAGCATTCCTGTAGTTTGGAAATGTGTTACTCCCTGCCATCCTCAGGGGCTGAGCAGGGGCATCTTGGTGGGGCAGGAAGGCTCCAGCTGTGCCAGCCTGGGCTCCAGGCAGGCAGGCAGGCAGGGAGGAGCTGGGCCTGGCACAGCCCATCCACAGCAGGAATGCTGGGCACCTACCAGCATCACAGGACATTGTGGTGGGCTGGATGGGAAAATGGAAAAGCAACACTGAAAGGCATCCTCGGGCTAAACCACTGGCAGAGGTCAGGAAATGAAAGCTCAGGATGATGTTTTCCTCTATCAGAGCTGCAGCATTTGTAGTGCCATTGATTTGCCTCTGGGACATACAGACTTGTCTTCTTTTTTCTCTGCTGTTTGAAGGATGCAAGTATTTCCTGGAAGTGTAGCAGGGACATTGATATTGACTGTATTCCAAAGAGGATCTCAGCCTCTGGAGATGGGGGGCACTGGCTGGAATGCTGACCTTGCTGCAAAGCTCTGTCCTCCTGCAGCCAGGCTCTCACTGCATTTCCCTGCCTGCACACACCAGCCAGAGTGCCACTGTCCAAAAGGACCCTGCCAGGCTGCTGCAGGGGAATATAAATAACTCACAGCAATGCCAGAACTGCCTTGTGCCATTAAAGGCAAATCCTCAAGTGAAATTACTGTGAGTGCACCAGGAACTCTTAGTACCTAAGGACTGATGTGTGATTTGCAGACACCTGCAGACACTAATCCTCCACTGCTTGCTTGTCTCCACCTCCAGGGGTGTTGATTTTTCTTCCACCCCATTTGAGCAATTAGTTTTAGTGGCTAGGACATAATTTGTATGTTGAATAGCCCAAACTCTTTAATACAAGGCTGTTTGCTCCCAGAGGGGTTTAGAATTTTCCTAAAGGATGGCAAAGAGCCACTATGCTATCTTGAATCACAGTCTAGTTCCAGAACAATCAACTCTAAGTTGTTTAAGAAGGCTGGGTACATTAAAGTGGCTGTAAATCAGCATAATGAAAACAACAGTACATACAGAAATTCATTACATATCTGATATGCCGGGGTGTTATTTTTTTGTTTGGTTCATTCTGCTTTATGATTGTTTTGCAGCATAAAATTCAGAAGATGGATGTGAAGTTACAAACTGCTTCCACCTCTCTCACAGTAAACAGAAAACATTAAAAAAATAAATAAATAAAATAAACACCTAAATGTTTTATTATAATAAAGTTACTTGAGGCCAAGAGTTCAATAAGGAGAATTTATAAACATATCATTTCAGATCTTGGAAGGATTTCAACATAATTTGCTTGTGGTATGGTAAGTGAGGTGAAATCCATCTACAAGTCTCTCTGGAGTAATAAATATATGGAAGTGTCTTTTTATATTTGCTGTGAATTTACTGTAGCACAAAAATGCTCTAGACTATCCAAATCAAATATGCATGACTTTTGGGCAAGGAAGAAATTCTTGATGCACTCTGCTCTTCTATAAGTTAAATCCAATTTCTCCACAAAACAAAAACCTTATTCTCTCTTAACTATTTTGACTCCAGTGGTGCTACTCAGAGGGTAAGGCTCTGAAGAATCAGGTCCCAGGGCCCCAGCTTTCAGCAATATTTTTGAATATGTTGTCATCTAAGCTGACAGTGTAAATAAATTATAATAATTGAGACTTCATTTTATGTCCATTTGTAAATGAACATAGATTTTTCAATTTATCTAAGTAATTAACCTTTATCAGCACTGCTGGCTGTAATGCAATGACCATTTCACACACAAACAGACACAGGTATTTTGGGCTTGGTAACCAAGCTACTTCTGAGCAAATTCTCTGTTGTGCAGTGGGTACAGCTGAAGAGTCACCTAGTGCAAAACTCCCCAGCACTGCTGGCAGCTGCCTCTACAGGACACCGGGAGATGGGGCTGCTGGAGGGAGCAGCTCTCCTAGAGCAGGACAGTTTTTCATTTAGTGGCACTGCTGAGATTTTCACCTTTGCTGCCACTCACCACTGGAATTGAATGAACCTTTATTTAACTAAACAGAGAACTTTTAAACCTTGCACAAGGAGAAGGGAAAAAAAAAAAAAAAAGGATGGCAATTCAAAGCTTCTGGTGAAGTTTTATTTAGGGGAGCTGTTAGTAGAAGTTGTAATATCCCTAGTCCCACTCCAACAGAAATACTGCCTCCTGCCCAAATATCTGGTTTTAGGTTCATTTCCTAGGGCCTCACTGTTCACTCCAAACAAACTTCCTCACTTGGGAAAGACAGCCAATGCCACTCCAGTCTCTGCTATGTCACCTCTTTCTATCCCACCCATATGGAAAAAAAGGGTCAGAAAGGCATTAAATCACCAAGGCCAGCCCTTTTCTTAAACCTGTAGTCAGAACTTTTGTAGGTGGCTCCTGGGAATGGGATCTGCTTGCAGACATCCAGGCTGGGAACAAAACAGGCCCCACTTTCCATCTGCAGTTTTGCAATGATCTGGGGGCTTACCCACGAGTTCAGATATTTTGTCTTTGCAAAGGTTATTGATTTGTTGCCTGTTGGTCTTTCAGATTCAACAAAAAACCATCTGTTCTGATTTTTAAAAAAATTGAAAAAAGTTTAAATAATATTTAAGAGTAGCTCTAGTCTTTATACATTCAGAACCGTCCAGTACCAATACTGAACCATAGGGGAAAGACAATTACAAAGCATCAAATAAAAATATTTCTGGGACTTACACTTCTATTGAATGAAACCAAAGCCTTAAGAATAAACCTTCTGCACCAGGCACACAGTAAAGTGGGAACTGAATGTGATGGACAGACCCAAACTCTGATCCTGGGCTGGGCTGTATAAGGAAGGTCAGTTCTCCTGCATGAGCAGCCTGGAAAGCATAAGGAGATATAACCAGAAGCAGAAGGGGCTTGAAGTCTAATGCAGTAAAATATTTTTTAGTAGATCTGGCTAACAAAAGTTCAATCAGAGATTACACAGATATTTTTGATCACTCCCTGGGGGCCCAATCAAGGGCTTCTCAAGGTCTTTGACAAACCTATTTTCTAAGATCTGAGAGCAGTTCCAGGCTGAACTGCTGAAAATCTGCTATGTAATATAATTGATTTTAAAATGAGCTATGAGTTATTCTGGCCAATCCAAGAGAGAGAAAATGTCCCTTCTGTCCTCCTGGCTTACAAATCATAAGCTAAATAATAAAATACAGATCATGTTAGAATTGCTTTTCCCTCTGTTTTGGAAATGAATGACTTTAAAACATTGGCAATCTCCTCTTGCCTACAAACCCCCAAACCCAAGTTTAAGCACATTAGGTTCTTTCCAGTGTGTAAGACAAGGTAAGCATTTAAATGTTTTGGGTTTTGGCAAGCAGGGAAAGAGAATCATCAAACCCTACTATTATTAAACTCTTGAGAAAGCAAGCAACACAGTCAGCAAAAAGTTGCAGTGAAAAGGAGCCACTGCTGAAGAGGAGAAGCTGTGGCAGAAGAGGATCACTGAACTTACTCTGGGACCACAGGGACCGAGATGGGGGCTCTGTGCCAAACCCTTGAACAGTGAAAAAGGTCTGATGTCCCATTGGGCCTAGACATGGGAAGGGTGAAAAGAAAAAGAAGGGAAAGTTGACAATGACTGAAAGTATGCATGAAAGAAAAAAGCTGCAAAAGCTTTGAAATCAAATCTCTGGAGAAGGATTGTTGCACAGCCCTGTTCACCAAGACCAAAGGATGACGTGAAAAAGCTCCAGCTTGATGTGATTAACAGCGGGAGTGCTGCTGTCAATGAGGAAGAGGAACCAGAGTATCTTTTTCTGGATCTCTGATCTCAACAACCTAAACTTTTAATTTGCTCTTCAGGGACAGGATGGTGTGTGGCTTGTGTCTGTGGAGGAAGTGTGATTTCTGCCCTTGTTCTGAGTCACCACACAATGGTCAACTTTTGCCTCATTTTCTTAACCAAAATTGGCCTTTCCTGTGAATCATTACATTTGTCCTGCTCCAAGTTTCACCTTGCCGATCTATCAGCCATGTGCCACATGTCAGAGACAGTAAATACTCCATGAAAAATTACTTTATATTTTGTGAACATGAGCTGAAACTGCTGATCTAACTACGCAGTGACAGCTCCCAGGTAATTTCTGAATGATCTTGCAAGAGAGAGTTCCAGATTGCAAGGCAAGATGTATTCTAGTACATCTGTATGGCAGTTGTCTGGTGTCAAGTGGGCAATTTTCCTTATCTCTCTCACTGAGTGATCACAATCACCCCTCCCTTGGGGGGACATCTGCTGATAACAGACTATTGAATGTCACTGCATGGCTGATAAGAACTAGAGCATCCCATAGGAAGATGTGAGCCCAGAGGGAGGAGCCAAGCATTCCTACCCAGATATAATCTGGAGATTCTGGAACACCAGCACAGCTTCCCACTGGATTCCCCAGAGGAACAGCAGCTGCTTCTTCTTCCATGGATCTGCGGAGGAAGACTCCACCCTTTTCTACAGGATCCCTGCTCCAACAGAACCACCCCTGACACTCCAGGAGGGCTGCAGCCACAATTCCAACTGGACTGCTACCAACACCCTGACCGGTGTCAGGTTGAGTTCTGACTCTGTCAGTATTGTTCTAGTGTATTGCATTGTTTTATTTTATCCTTTTTTTCCCCCCTTCCCTATTAAAGAACTGTTATTTCCTGCTCCCATATTTTTTGCCTGAGAGCCCCTTAATTTAAAATTTATAGCAATTTGGAGGGGTGGGGAGGGTTTGCATTCTCCATTTCAGGGGAGGCTCCTGCCTTCCTTAGCGGGCACCTGTCTCTCCAAACCAAGACAAAGAGTAAAACAGAAAGATAAATTTGTTCAGCAAAAGACTGCCTACAAATCCTTTATCTTCTGCAGAAATACCCTCTGTAAGCACAGTGGCTGTTACCTGTAACTATGGCAGGCAAATCTCATGGCTGCTCCTTATCTCACTTGCCTTATCTGTTGATCAACAGCAACTTCATGATTTGAAGTGACTTGAGGTAACTTTCCTATATTTCAATGGGTTTGGATGGAATCCCATGAACTTAACATGCCTGATGGTCCTCATGCCACCTCAGGTGACATTGCAATTGCTTTGCCAGTGATTTATACACAGCAGTTGCCTCAGGCATAAGCACCAGGTCTTCTCCACAGCCCTTGTTAACCAAAACTGGTAGCTGCCAGCACTTGCTTGGGTGAGAGACCTGGACCCTTTCTCCCTGTGACAGGTGAGTCCTGAAATCAATCTTTTTTTGTTCCTCTTTCTGGCCAAAAATTCCAACCAGGAATGAGGAAGCATTTCTTTTAAACTTATGTGTTTCTGCCAAATACTTTGCTAACTGGAAAGAATTTAATTGAAAAGTTCCTGTTCGGTTCTGGTGCATCCTGACACCAAACTCAGCAAGAATTGGAGCATGCACAGACCCAAACCAGAAGGTTACAAACTGGTGCAGTCCTAATGATTATAATCAATTCCCTTATGAATTATATCAGTTTAGCTAGACAGTTAAATTCAGTTAACTGAGTATAGCCTAATCAGAATCATTGAGCAAAAGCAGCAACATAACCTGTGCAAGAGTCAGGCGTTGCTCTTTTGTTCTGCTCACACTGCCTGGGGTAAAGCAGCCCTTTAGTCTTCCTGACAGTGTTAGAAATTAATATAAAGTGAAGACATATGGATTCATTCTCCTCCCAACTATTGTCAAGCAACCTGGGAGCAATTCCACTAAAATCAATTGTTCTGGTCTAAAGGTCAAAAGCCCAGGATTTTTATAAAATTTGGTCTGACAAAGAAAGTATTTCTTTTGTCCCTGGCTGCTTCTGATTTGCTGGGTTGTCTCTGTGGTGCCCATTCCAGTATCAGTGAATGGGTTTCTTTCTAGACATTTTCTCCATAAATTTCAGAATATCCTTACTGGTTTATGTTTTTAATGTGAGCTGGATGTTTGGAAGCTGGAAAAAGTCTCTGCTGCAGAAGAACTGTGAACGACTGCAATGGGAACATAAAATGGCCAGCTTGTGATTGAGGAAGTACCCGTGCTCAACACTGGAAATCTCTGACTCTCACTGAGTTTTAATAAGAATCAGTCAGTCAAAAATGGTGACATCTGTATGTGATCAGTGACTCCTGTATCCCTGATGCAGTCAAGTCCATGACCTTTCTCTAGTGAGGAAATGGGGGTAACCATTGGACTTGGAAGTGTATTTGTGGATCTTAAAGGTTATGGAGGGGAGTGGTGACTGCTGCTTCTGAAGAGAAATTATCCAAACCCTCCTGCACAAAGTATTGACTCAAAGCCCACTGAGTTGGACTGGGAATGTTTCTGTAGACTTCCCTGGACTCAGCCCAGAGCTCAGAGCAGGCAGGACGTGCCCTTCCTTGGGCTCTGTTTCTGAAGTGCCCACACATGGAAACTTCTTGGCGCAGAACAGGAATGGGCTCTTCCAAATGTTACCTGAGCCTCTGGCTTGCTCCAGGCCCAGTGCTCATCATGGGCACTCTTGCACAGAAGCCTTTGCTGCTGTGGGAAGAAAAGTGGGAGAGGTGGAGGAGCGACCTCAATGAATGTTCCCAGTGTGAGCAACAGCCTTTGCTCCCCACGTTTCACCTGGAGATCGATTTACCTGCTGTTATAGCTGTGCATGAACAGGGACAATCCTCCTGGCTGTTTCCCCTGTCCTGATAAAGTTCTCAGAGGATTTCTGGAAAAGCTGTTGACTTTTGGTAGCTTTTGACAGAGAGGAAGTGTTTGCATTGAACAAGGCTTGTTCTTGTTTGTTCAAAACTGAGCCCAGGACCCCCTGCCGGGGAGAGATCAAGCTTGCTCAGTGCCTCAATGTTGGCCTGGCCATTGACCTAGGAAGAAAAAAAAAAATGGTTTTTTACTCAGCCCACCTGGCCAGCATCTACCCCAGGCTTGATTCTGTGAGAATTCAGTAAAGACAGTTACTAAGCCCAAGCCCAGGTGGATAGAAATTTCTTTTAATGTTCTCAGACCTGGTCTTTACTTGAGGATACAGATACAGCTGTACTCCTGGGACACCTTTCTGGGGGGTCTGGTTCAGTCCTGACATTTGGATGCCAAAAATGAAACCCGTGAGGCTTGCCCTCACCCTTCCAGTGTGATTTAGAGAAGTCAGGTGAACCTTATTTCAACCTTGTTCTTGGGTTCTAAGTGGTTGTTTCATTTAGGACATTTGACTAAAAGCCCTTTTCATGGAACCAGCCTCTGCAGGAAAGATGCCAGCAATTAATGAAAGATGATAAAATAATAAAAGAAGTAATACATTAACTATATTATCCTTGCACATTTGGGCAGTCTTTTTCATTATATCCTCTTTATGGACATTCTCCAGCAACAATTGAAGAGGTTCTTTATTGCTGTTCTGTGACTGTTTTGGTTTCTAGACGTTAACAAGTTATTTCAGTGCAAAAGTTCTCTCTTGCTCATCCATTTCCTACAGGTAGATTTGATTCAAATAACAGAAAAACCCTGCAACATGTTGCGTTTATAGAATTTCTCTGTGTGCAGGAATACTCATATCAAAAGGAATTTGGATCTTTGACTTTCATCTTTTTCTCTCTCCTTCCTGCAACACAAAGAGATGCAAATTTCCTTATATGCAGGTGTATCCTCTTCTGGCTGAGTAGCATAGTACTGGGTAGCCCCATTGTTCTGATTACTGAGAGAGGATTTTCTGGCAAGAGAAACCAGAGTGAGCCCATCAGCCCACAGGGCAGTGATTTCCCAGCACCTTGGAAACTGCAACCTCTATCCTGTAGCCATGATATTTTCTGAAAAATCCTTTCTTTAGGATTTTTCCTCCTGAGAAGCTGAGAGGCCTCAGGAACAAACTGTAAACAATGATTATCTGCTGCTGTGGAATGTAACAGGAGGATCTGTGATTGGTCTCATGTGGTTGTTTCTAATTAATGGCCAATCACAGTCCACGTGTCTTGGACTGTTTCAGTCAGTCTGAGCCTTTGTTATTGATTCTTTTTCTATTCTTAGCTAGCCTTCTGATGAAATCTTTTCTTCTATTTTTTTAGTATAGTTTTAATATAATATATATATCATAAAATAATAAATCAAGCCTTCTGAACATGGAGTCACCTTTCTCATCTCTTCCCTCATCCTGAGACCCCTGCGAAGACCGTCACACTATCCCTCCTGGGCGAGGTGGAATCAGACCAGCACTTATGGGCTGGTTCCTCTCACACAAATTCCAAGGCTCACCAACTCCTTTGGTGCTATTTCTTCTAGCACCAACACAAACCCTGGTCTAGAGGCACCATAAAGCTTGACTCTATGCAGAACAGAAATATCTCTCCAGGCAATTCTGACTGCTGGCATCACAACAGAGCATCTGCTGGGAATGGCTGGTTTTGGAGCCCAGCTTGAACAGGCAGGCTGGATTATTTAGAAACAAGAAAGGTAGGTATGGCCAAACCCAAGGAGAAAACTGAAGAGGGATTGCCTAGTATGTTATTCCTTCATTTCACTTCGCCCAAATGCTTTCTGGCAGCTGTTTAAGAAAGGAAACAGCAGAACTAGGTCTGGGAGGAGGTGACTCCTGTGCTGCCTATGAACCACAGCTCTCTTTGCTGCACAGTGTGTTTGTGTCCTACAAAAAATCAAATGCTGCATCTCATTTTTCATTCTGCAATAACAACCCTGTGGCTACAGAGGTTGATGAAAACTGCCAAGTTTCTCAATGTTATTTTTATTTAGCCTATTTTTACCCACCTGCACTTCTTCCAAAGGACTTGTTGTACCAGATCCATATATATATATATATTTAAATTCTCAACTATCAAACTGTAGTTTGCCATTTTGGAAAAAGAATGTCAATGAATTGTCAATTCTTTATGTTGAGTAATTGATTAATTGGCACACTTATATCTAAATCAGCAGCAATAAATTCTATCATTTTTAATCCTGACCTAAAAGTACTGAACCACTTCTAATTGCCACTGTTGCTGCTGTAAAATGACTGATTAAACTGCATTCATCTCATGACCTTTGTTGCTTCTGAAAAGTCTAATTGAAGTCACATCAGTGACTCAGTGCCAAGAAAGGAAGAGACCTTGCTTTTGCTTTCTCACAGGAATTATTTGGATAGGAATACCTGCTGTTTCCCCCTATCTGTACTGGACACTGGCCTCTGATTTTAATTATTGTTGCAATTGTATTTATTGTCTGGGTTGAGTCCCAAGGTGCTGCGTGTTTCACAAACCCAAGACAAGACAGTTTTAAGCCTGAGAGTAGAAGGAGAAAATGTAGACATAGGTAAGCACAAAATCTCATGATGAAGAACCACAACAAACACCAGTTCCAGAGAATGAGAGCTTTTGCAAAGTTTTCACCAGGCATCAAAGCAAATGGGAGTTGTGAGGAGACTTTTAATTTTATTTTGCAATTTATGCAATTAATTTCTAGTAATTCAACATCACAAAGACCCTGGAAGTCAGCTTTAGCCTGACCTCTGTACACATTCCTAGGAAAAGGGATAGAGCCCAAAATCCCAGTGTTATGGTGAATCATAAATCCTGGGGGCCACAGGCAGCTGGGACTCATGAACAGTTGAGTGCCCAAGGATTAGGATGAGCGTGTCCAGGTCTCCTTTTTCACCTGCCTTCTCCACGCTGAACACAGCCCAGCCTGACTGGCTAATCCAGCCCTCTTGTGCTATCACCATGTACCAACAGGATTTGTGAAGTGCTGCTTTAACCTTGGGAAAAACAGAGTTTTCTGACAAAGAAGCAGAGCAGACCATCAGGATCCAGGCAGGCCTTCTTTGAAGCTGGGGGAGCTGGGGATGTTTTCTGACAGACAAAATACCTCCACCCTCCCTGTGTGAATTATGCAAACTGCTGAGAGACTTGAGTGGCAGCTTCAAGCTGTAAAAACCTTAAAAAACCCCCCAACAACCCTAAAAAGAAGTAAAAATAATAAAGGACCCAAATCCTGCTGGATTAAGCTGAGGCCCAACTTCTAAACTTTTGGGAACTAAGAAGAAAACCCATCTAACAAAGTTACAATGCTTTCCATCCCAGGTTCTTGGATTCTTGTTCTGGTTTATTCATTATCAGCCCAAGTTCTGTAGCTGCAGCTTTATTATCATTCTAATTCCACATACAGTTTGCAGGTGAAAAAATTTTGAAACCGTACCAGATGTGATCTGAAAGAAACAGAAAAAAAGAAGCCCAGACCACCATAATTCTGTAAACATGAATTTAGATTTTGTAAAATTTAGCCTGCTTATTGCATTTGACAATGTTACATTGTAAGGGGCTCTATTGCCTCAGACAGAGAGTCTCCAAATCTAAGAAGCCTTGTTTTATCACAAAATTGATTAAAGGAATCCAAAACAACTGGAAAACCACCAAACTTATCAAGACCCAGCATGAACAACATGAACATTTCTTTTGGCTCCTTATTACAGCTTCCCATGACCCCAAGGACAACACAGGGAGCAGCTGAGGTCTGCAGGATTTTGGAAACAGGTCCTGGAAAGGCAAAATGAAATAGGGAGAGTAAGGCCAGAGCTCTTAGCATGAGTTTTGCTCAGCAAATGCAGGGCAAATGCCCGTGGGTACAGGTTAGCCACAGGTGTTTTTAACTACAGGAGAGTGAGAATACAGGGCTTGGGGACCTGAAGGACAGGGGGATCTCATCTCATGGGCATCTGAGGTCTGAAAGGACAGAACACCTCTCCCCATGCAGGGAAAAGCCCCACATTTTGCTGCTTCCTGGTGTGGGTACTGAGTGGAACACAGGAGCAGTGGTGCAGTGTAATTCTGCTCCTGGGGGTCAGCCCCAGAGTGGCAGAGGGCTCTGGGTGAATGCTGACATTCACTGCTGGTTTTTGATGGTTTTGAATCAGTGAGGAATACAGTTAAAGCTTTTAAAAAGTAGTTTAGGTGTTGGTGTTTTTCTTAGGAAAGGCTCTTGGGGGGTTTCTCCTATGCCATTTTTGGTAAATTTGAAGGGAATTTCCCAGCAATAGCAGCAGCAAATGGTGGGCAGTGACTGAGTGAATGGGGCAATGAGCTCAAGAGGAAATAGGGCTGTGAAGCCAGCCAATTTAATCTCCTCCATGGAAAATCTTGTAGATGAGAAGGAAACTCCAGCTGATGGCCATCTTTCATCAGACATTTCTGTCATTTGAAGTTTCCTCTATGAGGATTAGAAAGCATAAAAGTATGGAGTATTAATCACAACTAATTTGATTGTTAAAATGACCTCTATAATTTCTTCAGGGTTTTCTCTGCTACCAGAACACCCAATTACTCCATCTTGTGCTTTAGAAGCAACACGAAAATTACTCTTAAGAACAGCTAAAGAGCACTGAGAGAATTTGTCTTGTTTCTTTAATAAAAGGTTCCTTCTACTTCATTATTGCCTCAAAATTAGCAGAGATCATTGGTCATTTCTGGTTTTCCTAGATGGGGCTGGGTAATTTGGAAGGTGTGTGCTGTGATTTCTCTGATCACAGGTGCCAGGGCGGGAGTAATCTCTCTCCAAGAGAGAGTGTTGATGTTTCAAGTACCAAACACCTAAAACTGCAATGAAACAACAGTGAAAAACAAACCCACCTAGGGTCCCTGGAGCCATCTGACAGATCATCTCCACAGCTGCCAGCCTCTTCCCTCTGGGGATGTCCTGACTCATCAGCTGCAAGGCACCACGGGTTGGTGGCCAGGAGCTGGCCGAAGTAGTCTGAAAAAAAGAAATAATAGCATTCCATAAAAAAATTTCTCAGACTGCATAAATGCCTGAGATTTCCTTCCTCGTCATGAAGAAAAAAAGAATGCAAGTCCAGTTTTAAAAGAGAAAATTTCAGGAAATCTTTGTGTATAGGGATAATCTTGGTGTAAAAGGATAATTCCTGGCCTTTACTGAGACTGTTTTATTCCATTTCCTCCTTTTTTTTCTCCATGTGTGCCAGGTAATCACATCCACAGAGTGATTTGTACAACAGTCAGATATCAAATACAGCTAAAATAGCTTAACTGGAAGAAGCCAAGATGAGACCATGTGAATTTTTGGCATCAGCCCCTCTGCACCATGGAGTGATTGTTCATGGGAAGGAGTGGGATTGCTGGTGGATTTCCTTGGGTTTATTTCAGTGGTGTCAAATCCATTTCTCATGGTGCTTTTGCCTTCAAACCTGTGGCTAAGCATCTGCACCATGGCCCTGGAGCTGCTATATGAGGTTGCTGTAGCAATGATGGTTTCAAATCCCTGTGGGAGGATCCCCCCCATGGACATGGAGGAAGATGTTCCTCTGAGCCACTCAGAAAGATCTCTTGAAAGACCTTGCATGGCTTAAAAATTCTAACAAAATCCATGAATTATTGAGAACTTATTGCTAGAAAATTATCATCCTTGGTTGATTTGAATATCAAGTTTCCTCCAGTGCTGTGGGAGCTGTAATTTTGAAAGATGGGAATCACACAGAGCCACTTGCTCTAGGACAGGGCAGGGAGACAGAAAAAGGGCAAGTTTGGGGCTCAGACTGCAGTGAGGGGGGTGTAGCAGAGGGGCTTCTTTGGCCAAGAGTTCAAAACTCAGTGAAATGCTAAATCATTCAACTGGCAAAGGTGAAGCTGATAAAATCTGTTATCTCTGCTACTCTCTCTGTGGCTTGTCCTGGGAGAATACAGTTCATAGCTTATTCTTCACAAGTAATGAACACAAAACCAATTTTGTGATGCAGTATTTGCCGTGAAAAAACTTTATTACAAACTAATTTTGGAAGTAATTTTTAGCAGATACATTTTGGAAAGACTGTTATATGGCAAGCCCTGGAAAGTGAAACTGTGGTGACTCTGTGAAAGCCAAAATGTACACATTAGTAAACCTTGAAATAGTCCCTGTCCTAGACTTTAGAATAATCTACAAATGGATCATTTTTCAACCTACAGACTTCAGAAACTACCTTTAGACAGGTCCAAAGAAGAATTTTATTTGCCAATAAAATTTTACAAAGGAGCTGTTTCAGAAATGGCTAGAACATAATGTAATGGCTTTATCAAACATTTTCATCTAATGGTTTTAGTTTCCTATGACTAAGAGTTTGGGACAGTGACATCTTATTATTCATGTATTAGAAAACAATTTCATTCCTATTCTAAAAACAAATGTCCATATAAACCCAAGTGCTGGGCTGCCTTTTAAATATTTGTCATCAAATCCATTAATCCTCCAAACCCTGAGTCCATTTGTGATTAATCTGTCACATTAGAAAGCATCTTTTCTAAAACAGTAATCAGTGGAACATTAAGTGACAACACCCACATGATGACCTGCAGATTGCAGAGGCAAGGCCCAAAAAGATATTAGTGGATGAATTTTCAATCTTTCTCCAAATTTATAAGATTTTTAAACTGCCAAAATTTAAAAATAGCATACTGCCATTGCCATGAACATAATTAAAAAGGAACAATAAATCCAAGGAATTAGAGATGCTACATTAGCAGATTCACACAACCAGAATGTACCTTCAATCTTTGTTTTGCTACAGAACAGCAGCCAGATTTCACAGCAGTAAATCTCTGAAATGTATTGTTGTACCTTTAACAGTCCTTTTCATATGGATGGTTCAGTACAGGGTAAACATGTCCAAACCCTCTTTTTTTAAAAAAATATTTTTATATACAAAATCATCTAATAATAAAAAGAAAAATAATGAAACCCCCAGAAGAAAATTTTGATTTTCTTATAGTATAGAAGCTGCTAGACAAATACATTTGTAAATTTTCAGCAAACTTACTGTAGTTAACTGCACCTTTCTGTAGCACAAAAACCCCCTAAGTTCCTGTTTTAAGGGCATTCCTCAATTCAACTGTCAATGGAGAAACATCTTGGTGGTTTCACAATTAAATGCTGCCTCCAAAATTCCATTTGTAATCTTGTCATAGAAATCAATTGTACAAGACAAATAATATGAAAAGCCTTTGGGTTTTTTTTTTTCAGCACAAGAAGAATATCAACTGTAAAGGAATGAAATTTGAATAGCTAAATGAATTAATCCAGTTTTAATGTTAAATATTGAAGATGAACATTTTACTTCTTTTGGATGATGAAAAATTGCATCATTTGCCAGCTATGGTCTGATAATAGGAGGAGTCAATGTTCATAACAGCTATGAATTAATTTTATCTTAGTACTGTCATCACTACAGAGGCAACAGGGTTCATTTTTCTGTAGGGTTTTTTTTTTTAAGTTAGCTTCACTTCAGTTATTCTGTGAACTGCCCTTCAAATTGTGTCCATATTGTTCTGCATTTATTCATCTGTCCAACAGAGACAAGTTTTATATTTCATGGCACTCGTAAAAGTTGATCTGTTGAGCAACTCCATTCCTAGTGAGCATGGAAGCAGTTTGGACTCCTGGAGGATTTGTAAGGAGGCCCAGGCTCAACAGGGCTGGTCTGGGCTCACGTTACCTTGTGGCTGTGTAAGAACTGAGCGTGGACTGGGCTGCTTTGGCCTCCTTACCCCAATGGCCTGATCAACTCGAGTTCAAGACATTATCCCTGTAAATTAAAAGTTTCTCTGTGTGGATTTGACTGTGACTAGAAACTACATTTCAATGATGACATCACCTAGATTTGCTGTAAATACCAGACAGGTATATTTTATTTTAATTCCAAGAGTATTTGTCACTTGGTTGCCAATAATCAGAGCTTTTTTGAAACTTTTTATTCATTGAAAAACAAAACACCAATTTCAGGAAGCCTCTAGATGATCTACCACAACCAAAATAATACTTTGTATGTTTTTACTTTTTGTTTCCATATTGCAGCACTGGATCCTGCACATTGTGGCAGTGCTGGTCATCCATGAGCATTTCCTGATCACCCTTTGCTACAGTGATCTGCTCATCATATTTCATTATCAAATCCCAGGTAAAATACACTATATGGGCATTGTAGGCAAGAGACTTGCAAGGTTAATGCAAGTACAGCAATAATTGCTCTTTCAATATAATTATATGTTCCTTGTATTCACTCAGCTATTTTCTTTTCCTAGAGACCAGGGCTATGCTATGGAAAATGTTATTCTCTACCAGGCCTTGTTATTGGACTTCTTGAGATTAATGTTCTTAAAATCAAAATACAATCTATAGAAGATGCCATGTCTTGGAAAATTGTTGCCAGAGATACTTTATTTAGTAAATTAGTAATCAGGGTGACACTGCTGTAGCATATCAAGTACAGCATAAGACTGCTCTGCAGAACTGTCATTTGAGCAGGAACAGTCTGAAATTAAGTAAAGAGTTTTTCTTGAGTTCAAAAGTTAAAGATATCCATGAAAATTTGGTTCCCTTGTCCCTTGTTTGTATGCTAGATAGATAGTGTACAGTGCAGGGCCAACAAATGCATATCAAAGGCTGTGTAATTTTTTGCATCCCAGGGTGTTTTGTTTGTTTCTGTGGCTCCTGAGGGCAGGAGATTTACCTAGGAATTGTGTGAGTTTGGTGCAGAGTCAGGAAGAAAAATCATCATGGCAGTTTCTAAAATAACTTAATTACAGCTAACAACTAGCTAATATTCAGGATCTCATTATTCTATCTCTATATTCAGGTAAGTAAATATCTGAAGATTTTCTGTGGTGTAGTACCTGGTGACTCCCAACCATGTTAAACAAGCCATGTCATTGTGACTTAAGAATAAAGTGGAGACAGGGGATTTAGCTGGCTGCCAAATAAATAACAATAAATAGCATACTCACCTGAAAATTATTAACACCAATTCTAAGCAATAAGGAGATCAGCTGCATGGGCCAGTCTCCTTGTGAAACAAATTCATGACCTTCTCTTCACTGAAAGTTCACTTTTAAATATACTTTTTCTGGGAAGCCTTCCAAAGGCAATCTACCCTGGAAACAAACCTGATTTCAAAAAGCTTCACACAAACAAATGAAAATAGCAAGAGCAGAACAGTAATTGACTGCACTTAACCTGTATATTTTTACTCTTTTTTTTTTTTTTTTAACTTTCCCTCATGTTTAGGCTTTACAGTACTTTGGATGGTGAAGAAAAAAATCAAGGTCAAGTTATCTGACATAATCTATCTGCTTTGCAACATTGCATTTTCCTTAAGATTGGTGTAATCAGAGTTTAGTGAAGAAAAACTCCAGTCAAGCAGAAATTGTCTAAGAGGAGGGGTCACCAGAGATGTTCTCTAGCACCTGTCCAGCCTGGGGCTTGTCTTGTACAATTTTTCTTTCAATGACTGTGACACACACATCAGGAATTTGCCAAAAGTAAAAAGTTGAGAGGCACTGTTGATACTGAAAGGGATCTGAATATCCAGAACAATGAAAGCACTGAATAACCAAAAATGCTGGAATCAAAAACTGGCTCCAAATTTCATTGTGCAATAGTGTCCTGCTTTAGGGGAGCCATCAGAGGGACTCCTGCTGTAAAGTGAACTCACCAGCTGAGAATGTCTGAGGAGAAGGAAGATCAGGATGTACCACTGAATACCAGCACTAATAGCAGACAACAATGTTCTGCAGAAATGAGGAAAGTGAATGGAAATGCATTCACAGAAGTACTTCAAAGAGCACAAGGAAAATTTTAATTTGAGGAGGCAGACCTGCTCTGCAACTTGTCACCCAGCTCTGGTCAGATATCCTGACAAAAAGTGTGAGGAAGGGTTAATGAGATGATGCTGGGAGTGGGGAGCTGATCTTACAAGAAGACACAGTGGCCTGAACAGGCCCAGTTTTGACCACCTGTCAAACTGATCCCACTCTCTAAATCAGCAGAAAACTCTTTGTATTTTCTGCTGGGTTATTTTATTGATTTAATCACCTATTTTACTTATATTGATTTAATCACCTACATCAAATAGTCAGACAAGAGCCAGAATCAGTTGCACAGGAAATATACAAATGGATAGGAGAGAGAGAGAAGAGGAGGAAGAGAAGGAGGAGAAGAAGATCAGGGATCATCCCTTTCAATGGCAAGAAGCTGGTGGATTGACTCAGCCTGTTCCTGGCAACCTCACCTAACTCAGCAGAGCAAGGCTTGCTCAGCCTAGAAAAACTTGACAGGGCAGAAAGGAGATTTTGTCTACCAACACTGAACCGGATAAGACAGAAGCCAGTGCTGTTGCAAGAATAAATGGATATAAACTGGCCATGAACAGAGCAGGGCTGCAAGTTAGAAGAGTGGTTTTAGGCTCCATACCAGCCAGATTCTTCATTTTCCAATGGGATTAGTCAAGAAAATGGGAAAGACGTAAACACTGAGGGACACCCAATAAACACTCAAGCAAAAAACTTTGAAAAGAAGGAACTTTTTCACCCACAGAGCATTTATAAGCATGCAGCAACAGGATTCTGTTGGAGAATGTTACAGAGGCCACAAGGATAGATGGCTCAAACAGGGAATGGCCAAACTCCTGAAGGGAATACATCAGTCTCTGCTTCAAACAGTCTAAGTGTTCCTAGGATGGAGCTCCATAAATTTGTGCAAAGGATTGCATTTAGGGAATGTGAGGTAGCAAGGGACCAGAGTGCATGGTGCAGGATGCCTTTCCAAGTCCTAGATCCAAAGTGTATGGATCACTGCAGAGGAAAATGAATCAAATTCCATGTGCTGTATTTCACAAGAGACCAAATGAGCATTCTTATCTGGACAAAATATTTCCTTGCTTAAGACTAGGGTATTAGATAGTGCAAAACAAACACAGCTTGCAGGCAAGTTTTCAATCTGTCAGTTAAAAAAAATTCACTTTTATTCTTCAACACCCATCACTTTGCTGTTATTGATTTCAAATGCTGTAGAGACTAATTGGTAAGCATAGAAAATAGAACTGATGAAAGTGAGTATTTAATTGACACAAAATACAGTTGTGTAGATCTTATACCCATTACTTGATTCAAAATATTTAATTTTCATATCACAGGTTTGTGTTCCAGAGATGCATAATACACAAGATCCAGCAAATGGTTGTACCTCTGTTACAGAGTTCTACAAAATATTATATTACCAAGCCAAAATATTCAAAAATAGTGAATGAGATCCCAATAATCAGGACACATTCTTAAAATTATATTTCAAAAGGAATCAAGAAAATTCTGACTACATACAAGTCAATGACAAACCTTTTGTAAAGTCCATGATGAAATCCATAAGGGATTCATTTTAATTGCCTTTTGTTTTTTATGAGCCTTCAGGACTCACCTACTTGCCATTTCCAGTCTCAGTAATCAAAAAATTAATTTTCCTCCTTAAGAGACTGATGGAGTTTTCCCATAGTCTAATAAGTCCAGGAGTTGAGGCAATAAGAGAAGGACAAGTTATCATCAGGTTTGTGCTCCAATTATATGTCTCCAGTCAATTGGAGAGCAAATTTTTCTTTTAAACTCATCCTGCAGAAAAAGGGCAGTGTCTCACAGGGAGATTTGATGAATTGGACAGGAGTGCCCTGGAATTATGGGCTGGGAGCGTGGTCCAGACAACCCTGAGGAGGTGAAAGGACCAAGCTGGGAGGGAGAGTGGGGTGCAGATCCCAACTGAGCTGTCCTTGGCATTGTGCTTCAGATGGGGGTAAGCAATCATATCTGCTCTTGGGACTATTCACCTCCTTCCTTGCTGCTGCCCCCTTCTCTGCCCTGCAGAGGCAGGAGCTGCTGGTCCTGTTCTGCAGATGGCACAGGCAGGGGTGCAGTGGGAGCAGAGCTGTCAGATTGTGACTTCATCTGTGCCTGGTGTCACCCCTGCTTGCTGGGCTGTGGGATGGAGAAAAGGAGAGGATTGCCCTTGGAAAATGCTTAATTTGGGGCCATTTATGTTCAGTTCAAGCTTGACACCTCAAACAATTGCAGTGGATTGATGCAATTTACAGAAGCTGGATTTATCTTCTGCTGATGTTCACTGACTTTATCTTTTAGACGTGACTGACTTCATCCCGGGGAGCTGCTTCATACAGGAATGGTGATAGTGGAGCAGTGAAGACCTCTCTTGAGGCTGGAAAAGCCCATGGAAAATAGCTGGAAATATCTGCTTGGAAGATAAGAGCTTAGCCTAAGAATGGAAAAAAACCCCCAGATCTTCAAATCTGAAGAAATGGGAATGACGGGAGGGAGCCAAGAGGGACAGAAACGTTTTAAACTAAAAATAAACTTCAATTCTGAAACTTAAATATATAAAACTGTCTATTAAAAAATAGTACCAGATTACATCTCTACAGAGCCAAATAATTAATAACTTTTAATAACCCTAATAAATTTGGATTTCATCAAAATCTTGTTGCATATCATTGACTGTTTCAAGCAAGGACTATGAGTTCTTAAGGGAAAGCAGCACCTGGGTTAAAATGTACATTTTGCTGACATCTTTCCCAGGTACATCAATTATAATTAAAGTGTAATAAGAATGCCAGGATGGACTTCTCAGGCACTTTCATGCTGGAGCCCTAGCATTTAAAATTAAATCCATTAATTGTAACTACTGTAAGTTTGTGATCTCTCAGAGTACAAACTAATTCATTGCTTTTGCAGCCATGCCAGTCTTTGTTAATTAAGGTTTGTGATTTATTTAATTTGAGCAGGGATGTATCAGAGTGCCCCAAACTGGACTGATAAAAGTTCATTAGTTTGTACTGTTTAAGACAATTTGGAATCTGATAATGAAAAATGTTTCTAGGCGCCTGACAAAAATTGATTAGCAAAATGGTCTCTAATTGTTTAAAGGAAAGCTCCATATTTTCTTCAACCTACCCATCTGAAAGTTCATATGTTAAGAAACTCTTACTCTGAAGTGGCTCTGAAATACATTTGAAGATAAAAGGCTAATTTTAAATTATTGTTGGCATTGCTTAGGGGAGGAGGGAGCCACTGTGCTGTCATCATCTGGAAGGCCTTCTTTCTTTCTTCTCTTTTTATACACAGCAGCCAACACCACAGTCTCTGAGTGAGAATCAAATATTAACAAAAGTGTGCCTCCAAAAAAGTATTAAGGCAGGAGTTTCTCTGCTTTGCAAGTGTGAAAGAGAGCTGAAGAGTGTGGGACTGATATGACCAAGTCGTGGCTTAGAGGAGACATCCATTTGTCATCAGAAAGATCTCAGCAACAGAGCAATTATCCTGACCACAGACTGGAGAGTCTCATCGTGAGGCTGGCACTGGAAGAGTCACAACAGTGATCCCAAAAGGATCCCAGAACAACCAGAGGAGAGGCAAACAGCCACCCACAGCCATTAGTTTGGTGAACTGAGTCACAGTCAGAGAAGAGCTGAGGCTGGAAGGGACCTGTGGACAAAGCAGAACAACAGATTGCTCAGCACACTGTGCAGTGTAGGTTTGAATGTCCCCAAGGATGGAGGTTTCACAAGGTAGTTCTCTGGGTCCCATCCAGAGTGTTTCACCATCATCAGCTATAAAAATTTCTTCCTAATATCTAGCTGAAAATAATCTAATTTCCCTTGTTGGAGCTTGTGTCCATTGCAACCTGTGTCCTCGAGATGAGTTTGGTCCCACCCTCACTAAGCACTCTGATTAGATGGTAACTAAATGCAGGGAGGTCTTTCCTTCAGCTTTTGGTCTCAAGGCTGAACAAACCAAATCCCTCCAGCCTCTCTTTATATCATACAGTCCAGTCCCTCATTGTGCTGTTGGTCCTCTGATGATTTCCTCCAGTGTTCCAAAATCTTTCTTGCCCTGAGGAGCCCAGAATTGCATGGAGCTCTCCAGATGCACTCTCGGAGAGAAGAGAGTGCAAAGAGTGCAGGGAGAAGTTCCATCAAGCTGATGACTATGCTCTGGTTAATACAACCTGCTACACAGCTGGTTTTCTTTGCTGCAAGGGCACACTGGCCACTCATGTTCTACTTCTTGCCTAGCTGGAGCCCAGGCCCTTCTGTGCATGGGTGTTTTCCAGCTGGCTTACTTGGTGTGATTATACAGCAGGTTAGTGGAAATGCTCAGTATTTAAACTACATCTCCCAAATCCTGTGGCACCTTCATCTCTTCCTAATGGCACTATGAAAATCTAAATTTATTGGAAGAGATCAAGAAAAAAATGTAATTTCTGTGTCTTTTTCTAGAGTAGAGGCTAACTACAGTCTTCAGAACTCGTAAAATGGGAATTATTCAGCAGTCTCATACTTTTCACAACATCCTTCTGTGACATTAATAATAATCCTGAATAATTGTATTGCTCATTTGTCATTTAGGTCTTAAAATCTGTTTAGAAGTGCCTCAACACCATAGCTTCTACTTTAAGGATAAAGGAAACTTTTTTTTTCTTTATTGTTTTATTTTCTTTCTTTCTTTTTTTTTTTTTACTGGCTTGTTTTCATTTGCATGGAAAGTGAACTAACTCCAGCTAACTTCAGCCTTGCACATGGCCCAATCTCATAATGAACTTTCAGTCAATCAGCACATCCAGTGACCTGAACCCCTTGTAAGGGAGGAGTTTAGAAGAGGAAGGAAGTGACTCCCTGTGTGGAGAGGTCTAGATGAAGAGGTTAGACCAGATGCCCAAAATTTAGACAGCTAAAATTAGATTACACTAATCTAATTTTAGCTTCACTTATAAAGAAATGTAAGAGTAGGCAGGAGTAAAATTCAGGAACTTTATTCTAAGGCAGCATAAACTGTCTTTACTCCTACTGAGTTCTGTGTACCCATGCTCATTTTTATCAATGGCAAACCTGAATGAATGGATCTGAGCCATGAAAAATCTAAACTTAGAGAAGAACCTATACAGCTCATATAGGATTAAGAGAAAACACCCATGCAGAAAATGAGTCTGAATAACTTGAATGATACACAGATGTAAATCAGAAAAATTGTTCAGGATCCCACGGCTAGCTGTAGCAAATTTTCCAGTGTAATTTAAAATATCAGAATACCATTGTTTCCCCTTAGTTATCTAAACTGATTTCTGTGCCTTTTTTTTTTCTTTCTTGTAGTTATTTTCCACCAGATTATAATTTGTGTCCCTTAAATAATTTTTGAACAAGTCTTCAGAACATGAATTTACTGTCTGCTTTTAATTTCAAGCTGCTTCCAGTTGAAGGCCACTTCCATCTCATAAAAAGTGGTCAGGGAAAATTTACTTTCTGAGTGGACATGGTATTAACAGGTGTTTTCATTTTTTTTTTTTTTCACTCACAGGAGCCCAGGCCTTGTGCAACAAACAACCCATCTGAGTGTTCATACTTAATGAACAGAGGTTGGGGTGTTCTGGGATCTTCTTCAGACATTTAAGACTGTTTACATTTGTAATTATGAGTAATTTGTTAGGAAAGACCTCTTTAAATTCTTTTGTGGATTCCTGCATGAAAACTCTCCCATAAATCCTTGTATCAATACACGCACACGCATGTGTGTCTGCTTTTCTGGATCACAGGGAAGCTCAGGTGATGTAATTTAAGAAATAATCTGGTCTGGTTTTTTCTCAAACCACATGAAAGATTTGACTTCGACAAGGTTCTTGTTTACATGGGCACCAAGGGAGGGTGAAAATACTCCAACCAATTTAAATAGGAAATTAAATGGAACACGTTTTAACAAGAGCTACATGTGTGCTTGCCCATAGAAACATGTTTCTCTCAAGATAAAATCAACATGTTGGAATTGCTAGGAATGCCAATTTTTTTAATGCTTATGTTTAGGGAAAGCTTCCAGGTGTATCAAAGGTGAGCCAAAGATAGTAAGGTAAATATGAAGTTATGTTTGTGTTCACTTGAGGGTAATTATTTTTTAAAACTGGACTTTCAATGACATGTAAGAATCCTGAATGCTCCCTTCCTGTTAAAAGAAATAGTTTGGGTTTTAGGCAGACTTGAAAAAGATGATCCTAATCTTTAATTTAGCTGAACATCTTTGCAGCAACAGCATTTGAATTAAACATGTTTATATTTTTAAACCCTAGAAAACAAACCAGAATTTATGGTTAAGTAACATTTGCCAAATAACATCATAATGTCTTACAACTACAGCTCTATCACTATAAAAAGCCCTTACCCTCAGTGCTCCTCAGAAGACTGGATTCTGAAAATAAATGATCTTGCTCCATCAGAAGCTGTGAATGAAGTGTAGGCACATCTGGGGGGAAATTTTGCAATGTAGCTATTATAAGGGAGCTGAGATTATAGGCTAATAAATTTTTCACCTTAGAAACTGTGGATATAAGGTTCCCCATCTCATCAGCTCAACATGCCTTTAGAAGAGTAAGGTGCCAATACTGAGAAAGGAACCACTTGTCTGACTTTTTTACTTCCTAAAGAGCAGAGACAGCAGGCAACCAATAGATATTTGTAGATTTCTAATGAAAAACCCCCAAAATCTCACTGAACCAAGCCAACCAGACATGGAATGATGGCCCCAGACTGGAATCCAAGTGCATCAGTGTAGTTTGCTGATGTGATTAGCTCTGTAGTACAGGATGGAGCCTGTCCATTTTTCAAAACTGGGCCAAAGCCTTGAACAGTTGTTTTGGTAATGTAGATGAGCCTTTAGGTCTTAATAGTTCCTACAATTACTGCTGAATCTGGCCTTGGCTCAGGAATAAACTCCTTGTATTGAAAAGATTTACTATCCTAACTATATCTGTATCTCAATTTAATGAAAATGTTAAGGATAATTTGATGGTCTCTTGCCAGTGTAATTTTAAATAAAATGTCTTCATTCCTTGGCAGCGTCTATTGGCACTCAGGTTTAACTAAAGGAAGTGCTTAAGTGAAGTGCTTTTTACATTACAGTCTTGCCAGTATCTTCTTTGATAGAATAGATTTAATTTTCAGTGTTTTACTCAGAGTAAATAAATTAAAAAAAAAAAAATTACCTCCCACCGTCAATCCATATGGTAGCAAACCTTACTAAAAGCATTACTAAAAATCAGATATTGGCCTATCACAGCATTTGGACTAATCTCAAACCTCATCTCCTGTAAATTAAAGCATTTCTAACTTATTTACTGTTCATTTTTTATGCACTCTTGTAAAAAATCTTTCTGTACCTTGGGAAATAATGTAGGACCTAATGAGGCGCTGTCAGTGCATTTTAGATTTTCATCTGACTTCAGCAAGTCAGCAAAAAAGTTTAGGACACTTTATTATAATTGCATAGGGAATGGAATATAATGGTGAGGTGGTGACAATTTGGCCATCATATCCTACAGAACTGAGCAATTGCCAAATACAGTCTTGATTGTTTACCCTGTCTAAATCAGGAATGTGTGTACAGAATGAGGCCAGAAGGACAATGCATCAGAACTTAAATTGTTTGAGGATAGTCTGAGAATAGAAAAAAGATTGTAGATATAAAACAGTGCTCATTAAAAGGGTAAAACATGAGTAATATTTATTTTCCTTCTAAAATTTAAGTGCCATTGATTTGTTTTAATCCGCAGAAAGAGTATTTACAAAAATAAAAAAATCTCCCTGGCAGAGGCAGAGTGTGCTGCTACTTACATTAAGGTACCAGGAGCTCATAATTTTAAAAGTTTGTAAGCCACCTCCATAATGTTATCCTTGGCACTCAGCACAACAACTCAAGATCTTTGTCATTGTAGGGAAGGAATAATTTTTCTTGTTATTATTGCTACCCACCAAATCTTCATTGCTCTTTTTCTTCTGGTCAACAAGAGACATTCGGAAGTGTCAACAAGAGACTTTCAGAAGATGGCTTTACTCCCAGCCACTCACAGTGAAAAAGAAAGATCTTATGACAGCCATATGGGCACCACAGGTTTTTCCTGTCCCTTGGCACCTAGAAGCAGGCCCTGGAGACACCCTATAGATAAGGCTCTCTGTAATGTGGATTGAAACACAATTTACCCACGTTCCCTCAACTGTCATTACCTTTGTGCAGCTGTTTTAATTTCTGTAGTGAGCATTTACAAGAAAAAGATGGTATTTGCACACACTTGGGAAACTTGATTTCAGGAGTGAAGAAAACATTGAGGACTGACATCTTTATAATAGACTGCATCTAATAAACAACTGGACCAAGCCATCTGTACCTGGGAGCAGTGTGTACACATGTGTGCAGAGGCAAAAAGGTCCAATCACAGGGCAGAGAACTATGACTAGGAGAACACAAAAAGTCTTGTGGAATGTAAAAAAAAATAGATGAAAAAGATGGGAAAGATTGCAGCAGGTGAGTAAACACAGCACACATACAAGGGCAATATTCCTAGATGCTTGAGTATGTGTTTGTCAGGGCCCCGGATTGCCCTGAACAGCCACATCTGGGGCACTCACTCACTCACTCACTCACTCACTCACTCACTCACTCACTCACTCACTCACTCACTCACCCCACTGCTCATTGGTCCCCCTAAGCTCAGGTGTACCTGTCTCCAGCCCTTCCTCCTGGATGCACCTTGGACTACATCATAGCACTGTCTGGCCTCTCTGGACTCTTCCACTCACCCTGCCTGGGGCTGAATCCCGTGTCACCACTGCCAGGCTCTGCCCACTCTCTCTGGATCCTGTGGAATTATGTTCTGACCTGGGAGGGCCCATGCTGGGGGCATCCCCTTTGTTTCCTTCATGGAACAACATGTTCTTTCTGCTCCCTGAGAATATTAAACCAGTCATGGCCTTGAGGGGCATATGAAAATCATAGAATCACAGAATGGCTTGGGTTGGAAGGGGCCTTAAATATCATCCAGTTCCAATCCCCCTGCCATGGATAGGGACACCTCCCACTAGTCCAAGTTGCTCAGAATCCCATCCAACCTGTCCCTGAACACTTCCAGGGATGGGAATCCACAACTTCTCTGGGCAGTCTGTCCAGTGCCTCACTGCAGGCACACAGTGTGTGGCAATTGGGAGTGGGGCTGTGGCAGAGCCTCATCCCCAATGGGTACAGGTGTGAGCAGCAGGTGAGCAGCACTGACAGCAATGAGCCACGGAGTGCCCAGGGGCACTGACCAACCACCAAGGGGAACAGAGGGCACACAGGTGCACTGCATCAACATGAGGGGATCAAAGGTTGAGCTAGTGAGCAAGAAGGACAGACACTTGCAGCCTTCTGATGTGATATGATGGTACTCTGTACGGGGTGAAGTTTTCTGAGCGTGTATGGTGGCACTCTATGTATTGTGGCTGTCTTGACTGTGACAGATGCTGTGGCACCTCACCACCCTAATGAAAATAATTTTTTTCTAGTATCTAATCTGAACTTACTCTTTTTTGGTTTAAAGTCATTCTCCCTCATCCTGTCACTACATTCTATGGTAAAAACTTTCTTTCTGTCTTTCTTGCAGGTTCCCTTTGGGTACTGGAATGCCACAATGAGGTCACTCCACAATGCTCTCTTCTCCAGGTTGAATAACCCCAGTTCTCCCAACCTTTCCTCATATGGGTGGTGCTTTATCCTTCTGATTTTCTTTGTGGCCTCCTCTGGACTCAGCACAACAGGCTGATGTCCTTCCTGTGCTGGGGATGCCAGAAATCACCAAGACTTCTCAGACACCCATCACTTGGGCCTGTGTCCTTTACCAACCACTTCTGCAGAAGGTAAAAGCCAGGGTCAGTAGAAGATCTTGTGTCTTTCTGATACTGGAGCTGGAACATGTCAAGTGTGCATCAGTGAAAACCCTACCTCATAGAAACTCTGCTCTCTGCAGTTTCATGTTTCTTTCACTTCTTACATAAGGAGAGATTGCATCCCTAAGCTGTCTTTGCTACTGATAAAGATGGCACAAACTCATGATGTAACACACTGCTTCTGTGCTAATGAAAATTAATTAATTAACTGCTAGGGACACCTAGACTAGTGCTTTTTTTGTATGAGACTTATAGAGTTTATCAAGGCCAAAGTCAAATTGAAAAGAATCTTGTCATGTTTGGAAAAAAACTTACTGTAATTTCAATACAGAGTGGTGGGATATTTCATCAGCAATGCAATGTGTTGAAACCACCAACAAACATTTGACATGGTATTTCACAATATCCTAAACCCCATCTGCATTTGTAAACAGTATTTAGGGAAGCCAGGCTTGCTTATACTGAGATGATGTTATCTGGGGAAATGCCAGGCGAATGCTTACTCTTACTCATCATTCCCTAACAAAAAGTCTGAAATTTTAAAACTTAGATTCTTCAGAATCATCCAAATCCAATGAAATCTGAACAGATATTTCATTTTCCAGCCAGCTTGACAACAGTTAAAGAGCACTGTGCTCTTGGTATGAACAGCTGCAAAGCACATACATCCTCTCCTGACGTGGGTGCTTGCCATTTGTTTGTTGTGACATGCAAATGTGAGAATTCACGAGCTACAGCTCATGAAATCAAATTTCCACTGAAGGGAAGGAAAGCTGGATTTGGTCACCTATATTTATTTACCACCTTGAGTTCCAGACTGAGTAACTGCTTTTTGTTACTGTTGTCTATACCAACTCTGTATCCGGAGGGAAGCAGTAAACCATGGTGAAAAAATGGAGAATGGGCTAAGAAATGTAAAGTAGCCTCAGGTGTAGTTTCATGTTTGGGTCTGCTGCTTTTACATTACAGCCTTTTTCTTTTTCCACTCCTCATCAGCTGAGGTCCCATTCCCAAGCCCACCTCTATCATGTGTATTTTCCCAAGTGTATTGTCATGGCTACACAGAAGCCTGTATTGGTGTGTTCAGTCTTCACTCTGATCAAGAAGTCTTTAATGGAGAAGAGGCTCAGGAATGACCTGGTGGCCAGGAAGGGCCAATGGCATCCTGGCCTGGATCAGGAATGGCCAGCAGGAGCAGGGAGGTCATCCTTCCCCTGTACTCAGCACTGCTGAGGTCCCACCTGGAGTGCTGTGTCTAGTTCTGGCCCCTCAGTTTGGGAAGGATGTTGAGATGTTTGAGTGCATCCAGAGGAGGCAGCGAGGCTGGAGAGGGGCTGGGAACACAAACCCTGTGAGGAACCCCTGAGGGGCTGGGAACACAAACCCTGTGAGGAACCACTGAGGGGCTGGGAACACAAATCCTGTGAGAAACCACTGAGGGGCTGGGAACACAAATCCTGTGAGGAACCCCTGAGGGAGCTGGGGGTGCTCAGCCTGGAGAAAAGGAGACTCAGGGGTGCTCTCATCACTCTCACAGCTCCTGAAAGGTGCCTGTGCTCGGCTGGGGCTGGGTTCTTTCTCCAGGCAGCACTGACAGGACTAGAGCACACAGTCTCAAGCTGTGTTGACGGAAATACAGGTTGGATATTAGGAAAAAGTATTTTATGGAAAGAGTGATAAAGTTCTGGAATGGCTACCCGGGGAAGAGGTGGAGTCACTATCCCTGGATATGGTTAAAAAAAGCCTGGATGTGGCAGTGGGTGCCAGGGTTTAGTTGAGGTGTTGGGGCTGGGTCGGACTTGATGATCTTGAAGGTCTCTTCCAACCCAGTGATTCTGTGAAGTCTCTGAATTCTTATATCTCCCTACAACTCCCTGAAAGGAATGTGTAGCCAGGTAGGGGTCGGTGTTTTCTCCCAGTACAGGACGAGAGGAACTGGCCTCAGCTTACACCAGGGATGCTGGTGTAGGCCATAGGAGGAATTTTTTCACAGAAAAGGCTGACTAAACATCGGCATGGGCTGCCCGGGGAGGTGGAGTCACCGTCCCTGGAGTTGTTTAGGAGCTGCATGTGGCACTTAGTGGATGGAGGTGTTTGGTCAAAAGTTCGACTCTATGATCTCAGAGGTATTTTTCAACCTTATTTGTTCTGTGATATGCTTATGCTACTAAAAGTACAAATTATATACATATATGTCTGTGTGTAACAATCGTGTTCCTGTAGCCAAACGACGCTGAGGAGGGCAGCCCTATGCCAAAGCCCGGCTGGACCCTCAGCTCGGTTCTCGCCCTCAGCGCAGCCCGTCTGGGCAGGGTGCGGCAGTGCAGCCCCAGCCGGCCCTGCACACCCTCAGGCAGCTCCAGTGGAGGCCGGGGCGCGGAAGTTTCCCGCGGAGCAGGGAAGTTTCCCGTGGAGCACCCGCAGCCGGGACAGGCGGGACAGCCGGCGCGGGCCGGGGGCGGGGCGGCGGGCGCGGCCGTGAGTCGGGAGCGCGCCCGGCGGGCGGCGGGCGGCCGCCATCTTCTCTGCGCGGCCGGCGGGAGCGCTGCCTCTGCCCCCTCCTCCGCTCCCTCCTCCTCCTTCTCCCTCCTCCCACTACGCTCCGCCGTCGCCGTCGGTCAGGAACGGGGCGACCGGGATAGCGAAGGCCGCAGGGAAGGCGGGGGACGGGGGAGCAGCCCCGCGGGGGCGGGCGGGCCGCGGGGCGCCAGTCCGGGGGGTTCGTGCGGCCCCTCCGCTCGCCCTGCCGGCCGGCCGGGCCCCGCTCCCCATGGGATAAGCTGTAAACATGTTCAGCTTTGAAGGGGATTTCAAAACAAGGCCCAAGGTGTCCCTCGGAGGAGCGAGCAGGAAGGTAAGGAGCGGCGCCCGGCCGTGCCCGTGTCGATTCTGTCGCCCCCCGCCCTGTTCTCGGTGCTTTTACTGTCGGGCCTTCAGAAATGGGAGCAGCGATGACTAAGGTTTAATAGAGGGGAAAAACCCTCCCCTCCTGATGATGTGTTTATCTCTGATCTCCCTGCCTCACTGTTATTATTATTTTTTGTATAATCAGGCCACACCATCCCAGGCTTGTAGTGTAGTAAGAATTGTGGGAAGCGAGGAAATGTCTCCTTGGCTCGTCCCCCCCGCAGGCGATCGATCGATCCCGGGTGTCGTGGCCGGTGTCACCTCCCCAGCAGTCGCTCTCCAGGTCTTCCAGGGGGAAAGGACTCGGAGCCCTCCTGTCATTTCCCTGCAGAGGGAATGTCTGGCGTGTATCTCGCCGGGGGATGTGGGACACACAGCCTCACACAACCCCAATTGCCGGGGGAGGTTCGTCCACGTGAGCCGGGGCCGCCGGGCTGGTCTCTGTCAAGTTTAGGTTCAGTCAATTTGGCGTGCGCAGGGTTAGTAGCAGTTAATTGTCGGCTCTGCCAGACTGTTTGATTTCCTCGTGTTTATTGATGGGAAAGAAGCAGAATGATTTATTCAGATCTTGCTGATTAGACAGGGTAAGCAAATGTTTAGTCGAGCAGTGAAGGGCACAGGACTTCGGAAGAACGATGGAAAGGACATGTTTTTAGAAGTGGCGTGATCTGTAGGGGTCACTTTAATTCACTCTGAAAATACTTAGTCTCCCCGTTGTCATTGGAGATGACTGTGTGGGAAGCCAGTGAATGTTTCCATTAGTATTTTTGAATTTTAATTGAGTAAAAAATAAGTTTTTATTACTGTGTACTAAAAGCAAGTTTTATTCTTGGAAACTTTTAAGGTTTGGCAGTACCGTGAGGAAATGAACAAAAATATTGCAATCTGTGATATTAAAATCACAGTGAAGTTTGCATTTTGGCATATTGACTTAATGTGAAGAGATTGTATACAGAACTGTATTTAGATTATGCACCTTTTCCTCTGATTCATCTTCTGTTTATCTTAGGACATGTCTGTTCATTAGGTCACATAAACTGGCATTACATGAGTCAAAATGCCATAAATACTCCCCAGCTTAAGTAGGAGTTGGCAGAACATGCTCTGGTCCTCAGCTGTACACTTCAGGTACTGTGCAGCTTTTGACCCTGACTTGCTCAGTGTATCTTGCTGAACATGTTGCTGCCTACAGAAGTAAGCAACTGCCATAACATCTTCTTTTACACTTAGCAATTAATGAAAATGTATCAGAACTATGTCTATTTTGATTATATGGGATAAATTTATTAATGTTATGCAGGCATTAATTTCCAAGGGCAAATATTAGCATGTGAAGGACTGGAAACTGAAATTGATGCATAACCTTCACTGTGTGCAGCAGAGGTTGTGGTTCATGATGAGATTGATACTGACTGGTGCACAGATTTCATGATTCTACATCAGTTCACCAGAGTGCTTGTGCTGCATCAGTTACACGCAGCTTTGGGCTTCATGGTTACACAGACATCGTGGAGTGTCCTTGAGAGAGCTGCTGATTTGCAGAAACTGTGTACAGTACTAAAGAGAGAATTTATTTAAACAGTAATAAAAATTACTTCTAAATGCAGTTTAGCTGAACTTCTGGGAGAACGTACTACAACAGAGATTGCTGTGCGAAGTGTTTGTGGGTTCCGTGTGATGCCTTAAGATTTCAGCTTTTGTATTTTTCAAATCCTATACTGCCTTAGTGCATAGCTGTAAACTCCATAAAAACTGTAGTCAACTGTCTTCACATTTTGGTTAGACAAAACAATCCATCTGGGCCTGCTATCCAAAGACACCCTACAGCCTCAGGCCCTGAAAAGTATAAACAAAAGTGATTTGGGACTGAACAAACTGGGGGAATAGGACTTCATTACCTGAAGCTGTAATTGGAGGATTAACCCCTGATATATAAATAGACCAGACTTTATATCTGTCTGAAAAACTCAGGACCGTTGTCCATTTTGGGTGTAGCCCCTTGGGGAGGCTTTGTCTGCTCTGAATGTACCTGAACGGCCTTCATTAAATATATCTGCTTTTATCTTTTAACTTTGTCTGGTCTCTGTTTCTAGGTAAGCCTGAACTAGGTGTCATGTGAGTTTCTCGTTATTTCACATCATAGGCTCCTTGGGATCATGTTTCTCAAACTTACTGGCTTCATTTTTACAGAAAGCTGAATTTTAAATTATATCCTTCCAGCTTTTGGTACACATGCTAAAAAACCTCTTTTTTTTTTGACAAATGCCCTTGCCCTCCCAAATGGTGTATAACTTTAGAAGGATCAACACTGTACCTCTGCCATGCTTTTGGCAGCTAGCTGCGTACTTAGTGCTGCCTTGCTCTGTGATTCCTCTGGTGGAAGAAGGCATCATTCAGAAACACCAGGGCCATGCAGGCTGCTTAATGCCAAGAGTAACTCTGTACCCAGTTTGGGGAAGTTTCCCAAATGTGGTTACACCACTGCAGAACAATGACAAAACCTCCTGTTGGAGGAGCCCGTCAGTGCTGAAGGTGCCAGTGGGGCCTGATGTGAATACGGCTAATAGTGATCAGCAACACTTTAGGAGTGTGGTTTTGGTGATGAAACTGCAGCTCAAACAATGACTGTGTTGGTCACAGCTCACATGTGCTGACACCTGTCTGGCACTGCCATGTGTGTCTGTAGTGTTCCCTTAGGCCTCACAGGGCCAGACTTCAATATGTTCTATCAGTAGGAGCACAATGATAGAAGTAAAACTGGGGATTTGCATAATTGTGGCAGTTAGGTACTGAATCTAATGTGCCTGCTCATCACTAGCTTGTATGGAATTTCTGAATTACAAAACCAGAGAGCTTTGGGTCTGGTTTTGAGCTGTTTGTATCTTATATTTGTGTGTATTATAGTCTGAATTGTGCATGCTCTTGGGAGGCACTTCAATCCACCCATATTTTTGCTCTAGTCACAGGCTGCAAATTAATGTTCTCAAAATTACTACCTCAGTGACTGATCCTTTCAGAATATTGTTGTAGCATTACAATAATGCATTGTACAAAAGTGCAGAAATGTTGGCGGTATTGCCAGTGCTTGAACTTTTCCTTTTGTACCTACTCTCAAGAATCTGCTGATTCATCTGGACTGTTGGCCCTGTTGTGTTTGAGTGTGTAGATACAGGATTTTATTTACAATGTGATAATCTAATTTTAGAGGGTTTTATTTATTTATTTTTATTTTTGGGGTAGTTTATCATCACCTTTAAAACATGGCTCTTTGCTTTATTAGGCTCTTCATAAGAAATTTTCAAATTTAGTTCAGTTGTAACTGGCAAACCATATCTTTGTGCTTCTTAGGTAAAGTAGCCTCCAAAACTGAGTGCTCTTATTGGAGTTCAATACGGGACTGTCTTGAATCGCTCATGGACATTTTGTGCAGGACAGTAATTGCTGCCTGGAAGGCTGTGGCTGCAGTCTGTGGTGTGTTAGGCAGGAAATGTAGAGCTGTGCATGAAGGGTTGACTTAGGGTGCAGCTCAGATTGGCCTCACCCAACCCAACTGTGAGCGGACTGGAGCAGATGGTGCCTTCACCTGGCTGCTTCCCAGCCCATCCCCTGTGTCCTGTGCAGTGAACATGTTTCTGCTAGGTGGAGTGTCACCTGGCCTTTTGGGGACAGCTGACAGCTGTCACTGATTTTAGCACGAGGTTGAACACAGCACAGAATTGGTTTTAGCCCTGGGACAGTCAGGCCTAGTGTAACTTCATTAATTTCAGTAGTATTAAGAAAAATTTGAGGTAGCAATGCTTTAGTGCATCCATGCAGGGGATGCCCAGGCCAATGCTGAGATGTACAAGGGGCTCTGTAGTTCCACATTGTTTGATTTAATTGTGAAATGTATGAATGACACCTTGGAAGTGTAACAGGAAAAATGGGTAAAAGAATATTAAGTCAAATGTACAGTATCACTTGAGCTACCTAAACCATGCTTTTACATATCTCAAGACTGTTTATAATAGAGTATTTTTAAATTATCATGCATTTTGAGATGATTTTAAAAACCACCTCCTTTTTTAGAATTTGTGATACAGATGAGTTAGCAGGGTGACAAAAGTGAAAGTGAAAACAACCTCATTGAGTTTGGGGTTCTTTTTGATCTTTGGGTTTTTTTGTGGAAGATATAGAAGCTTATTAATGAGCAAATATTGATGACCCCATCTATATTTTAAGAAGTCTTAGTGATTTCTTTTCATATGGACATTTTACTAATCAGAGATTTTAAATTTGCAAAGTTTGTTTATATTTTAATTTAATAGTTTCTGATTTGCTTTCTTAAATTAGTAGCATGACATTAAACATTAGGTTATTGTTTATATTCCCCCCTGCTTTCAGCTGCAGTGCAGAGATAGAACTCCAGAAGCACCTTTTTTGCACTTTGTTGTCTGTCGTCTACACATGAAATAACTTCTTGTGGAATTAAAATTTTAGAAACAGTAGGCTGTAAAATTGCCAGTGCATGGAGAGATCTGCCCATGCTGGGATTGGCTGTTGTGGTAGATGCCTGTAGCATATAAGCATTGATGGGACAGTTAAAAACCAGTTTTCTTTCTCTCTTACTGGTGGATTGAGGAAAATAGTTAAAAATTTCAGGAAGGAATAATTTCTATTTTGTTATCATTTATTTGACTCTACACCATGCTGCAATGGAAGTGAAATGATGGTAAGGATTTATAGAATGGGTATTTATAGAATGGGAATTGTAGATTAGAATTACAAATTGAGTGTTTATTTTTGAATGGTGGGAAAGAATTGCAGTGCTTTGCTCCCCAAGACCTTTGTCCTGTCAGGCACATGGTGTAGCTCTGTGGGCAGGTACACACCTCACCCTGAGTCAGCTGGAATCTTGCAGTGTCACAGCCTAAGTCTTGAAATACTCTTGGAATTTCAGATCTGTGGCGTGGAAGTATGAGGAGACTGTCATGTTGTAAAATAATGGCTGCCTGTCAGTAGGAAACTGCACAGTTAATGCATCCTTGATTCTTAGGCATTTTTTTTATCTCTCTCTGTAACAAATTAAATTCTCATTTGAAAGCAAGCTACAAAAGATGGAGTTGTAGTTACACTGTTATTTTCAGTTACATGCTATTTTTTTCAGATTCAAATCAAAAACTTTGCTTTTATAAATACATTTTCCTCCCTTTTTCCTGAGAAAATGTTGAGTCATAGAATGGTTTGGGTTGGAAGGGACCTTGAAATTTACCCATTTCCAATCCCCTTGCCTTGGGCAGGTACACCTTCCACTAGAAATAGCTCACCTACAGCTCTGTGTACAAGATACATCTTAGAAATCATAATAGGGACAAACTGAGCATAAATGCAAAAGCAGCTTTCTTGCATTTCAGTTGGCCTCTAGAGCCTCCAATCAAATCCTGGTTCCCCCTTGTGTGGTTTTGTGGGTACCATGATAGAAGAGGTTCCAGATCACCCCTACATCCCACAGTAGATTTCAGCTGAAATTCAGCTGAGGTGTTTTCTGGCTAGCACTGTGGCATTGACTTCGGTGAGGCCAGGCTTTGCAGGGCCAAATGCCTCTCCTGGGCATAGTTCAAATTCCTTTCTTCTGCAGGATTGTCTGCTCTGCATAGAAACTTATCTGATTATTTACGTCATTATTAAGAAGAATCATAAATTGGTTAAAAGCAGAAGATTTCAGGCTGCTGAACATACTCAGACATATTCAATGGAATTTAAATTGTTGAGGTTCAGTTCAAGGCATTGTAAGCCTTTTAAAATGCAAATTTCTTTTACTATTTGGATTAAAAAACCCACTTGGAGTTCATCTTGTCTAAAATAATGTCAGGAGATTGAAACATTGTTGAGAAAGTGAGGGATATTTCCCAGTGGCCACATTTATTCTGTAAAAATAAATGTTAAAAATTTTTCCATTTATTGGCTGGAGTTACTGAATACTTGTGTTGAAAGGAATTTTATTTTATAAATTCCTTAGGTCACTTCATTTGTTTGGGAGTTGTTACTGATTTTTATGTGGTTCAAGTTGAATTCAGCTGTAAAGTCGTGTTCCTCATTTTAAGGAAAGAAAAAAAGATTCATGTTCCTGGATTTTGTAGATGAGAACCATACAAGTTTTTATAATTGTCTACAAAAATCAAAAAAGGTCAAGTGTTTATTTGTTTTTTAAAGAAAATTTCATAAAAAGTCATGCCCTATACTTTGCATGACCTCTTGTAATGTGAAATACAAAGCATTCTCAGCTACTAACCAAAATAAACCCTCTTCACGTATAAGGAAGCATCAAACATTTATTAATAATATTAAAGTTTTGCTGCAGTGTGTTGTTATTAATTAAAAAAAAAAACAAAAAACCTGTGTTTAGCTAGTACCTGAAAATAATTATTCAGTTTCATCTTTGCATCTGGGCATATTTAGGTTTTAAATTTATTTGTTATAGGATAGCCAGTAAATAGCTGTCAAAGATTGTTCAATTTCAGATTTTAGGAGTCAACAAATATTAGAAGTGTTGAAGAGAATTTAGTTATGTATACATTTTGTTTTTCTGAATCTGGATTTTGAGCCAAGAGGCCTGAAAGTTTATTTCTCTCAAGACAAAGTGTTCAAATGCAGAAGGAAAAGAGTAATAGTTTCTATATTCGTGTAGCTTATTCAGTCTTCGGCTAGGATATGTGAAAGCTAGGAGTTCTGCAATTGTACTTCTGCAACCAAAAAGTGTATTTCAGCAAAACAAGGATAAGAAAACACCTTTAATTTAGCTTTCTTTTTTCATGATGGATTGAACTTCTGGTTTTGAAGCACTGACATTGACATTGTCCCACTGTCAGATGTGGCTGTTCCCAACTGCTGCCTTAGAGCACTTCTGCCACCAGGAGCTTGGCTGTGATGAACAGCACAGTACATGGAAGTGTATGTTATCCCCATGTACAGATTAACATTTCAGATGTTACTCAGCATTTCTTTGGTGGCAGTCACACGTTTTCCTTTCTGTGTACTGTCCTCTGTCTGCTTCTCTGTTTTCACCTCTTTCCTCTTTCTGTCTTACCCTTGGAGTCATTTCTGTAGTGTCACTCTGTGTTTTGCTGTCACGTACGTCTCTGCTTTCTTGTTTCTTTGTGCCATGCTCCACAGAAAACTTCTCAAATGGGGTTTTTTGTGGTGCTGCAGCTCACATGCTAGAGCAGGAGGTTAGTTGACTTTTCTCGTTTTGAGAAAGCATCAGGCAGAAAAGGGACAGCTAGAAGTGTCCTGCATTGCGTGAAAGCTCATGGACAGTGTATTCCCTGTTCTGCACTTGGGAGGGCAAGCCCTGAAGGAAGGAGACCACATGATAAAAAGTCAGGACTGTGATTCAGGGAATGGCTTTTCACTCCTTTTGAGTTAAGGGTGTGACAGAGTCAGGACAAGCTCAGGCTTCGTTCCCCCTACCTTTTCTGCCTGCCTACCTTGAAAGACAGACTCAGCAGTGGACATGTGCCTGTCTGGCAGGAGAAGAAAGACGGTGACATGAGCAGTCCAGGATCAGGGCAGGGTGGGGAGCAGGAGTGAGCCAGGTGTGATCTTTGGGAATTCCTGTCGGGCCATCTCTGCTGTGCAGAGGAGAGGTGCTGGAGCTGCGGCTGTCGCCTGTCGCTGGCAGCAGTTGGGAGGCTCTGGGTGGGAGCTGTCAAACGGGTGTCACTGCAGTAACCCTGTTGTAGTTCACAGCCAGCCACAGAACAACAGCTGCTGAGTTCAGCTTCTTCTCACAGTGCTGGTTGTCAAGGGCCAATTCAGAGGGGATTTCAGAGGTGACTGCAGTTACCTCTCTTTAAGAAATGAATTTGATAGAATGCCCTTTGTATTGGAAGAAGATTATTTCATGTTTCTTTTCATCTTTTTCCTACTGCAGGTTTGTTTTCTTTTGCACATTCATGGTTACTTTTTAATTTCTGAAGAGGCAGTGTATTCCAGCTTGGTTTAATAACTCATTAAGGGGATATATTTTTCTTGAATTTAATTTAAATGTGTTCTTTAGTTATAGTTAAGATCTGTGTATATCTTGGAAACATGAATAACAGTATTATTTTACCCATAGTAATGTGTTAAAGGTGGGATGTACTTATACCTGAGTATTTTATTGTCTTAGGAAGGTTCTTCCATTTTATTTAATGTAAGATGACATCTTAGCATCTAATATCTAACAACATCTATCTAACAAGTTGGCGTTTTTCTTTACAAGTATTCAAGTATGTGGCTGACTAAAAACTTAATTTTTGTTAGTTTCAGAGTGAATTGGATTTAAGACTGATTGCTACAAAGAGACCCAGTTCTTCATCAGTGAAAAGCTGGTGATACACTAATGATTCACTGCCCTTTTACATCTCCCTCCCTCTTCAAATGATTTGAAATAGTTTGTTTCTGATAAACTCTCTGACCACTTGTTTTCCTTTATCTACTAATAATTTGTATTATATGTCTTTGCTTTTGTTTTTTCATACCATTCTCTTCTCTATTCACATGTAGCAAATTGTTTTCCCTTTTCTGTATTTCGTTCTGCTTTTTCTTTCTGCTTTCTCTCTGAAGTGTAAGGCCAAATTACAAAATGTTTTTTCTAAGCAGGAATGCATTTTACATGGTGCTTTCTGCAGCACAGTCATTTCTAAACTGAGACATTTCACCAACTTCTTTAATGCATCAGGTTGAAAAAGTCCTGAAACTTTAAGCCATTTGTTGGTTATTAATTTAGTACCTTGTTTTGTCTTTGTGTGTGCCTTTCTGTACTGCTTGAGTGGAGATACATCATCCCTATGTATGGATTTCCTTGAGTTTCTTTGTCCTGTGTTTAACACAGGGAGCAAACCCTGTCTTTAGAGGGCAATAGCTGTAGTTAGTGGTGTGTTTGGCCATAAATACTGTCTTTAGAGGAAAGATGGTTAACCTTCTTGTGGGTTTTTTTTGTTTTTCACCTTCTTGGTGGTCTGTTAGAGTATTTTCTATCCTAAAGAAACCGAGAGAATCGTGGCTTTGCTTCATCTATATCTTCAAAAAAGAGGTGCTGAAGAGTTTTTTCTCTCATTTTTTATGTCTGCTGATAGACACTGAAAGTATTCCAGCCCAGTTGTTTTAGCTACACTTAAATATTTTATAAACATTTGTTTGCCAACTTCAAATTGATTTTTCTGTATTAAAATACAGTACATTTTCTGCTTGAGTGTTTTTTAATTTCATAACTTCTCTAGGCTAATATGGGCATACAGAGGAAAACAAAGTTGTCATTTGTGTCATAGTGTCAAAAATGAAAATAGTTTTCTTAATTCTGCTGTGTGTTTTAGCCTGGATTTGGGAAGGTGCTAGGGTGCTTTCATCTCCTGGTGCCTGCAGTGGAAACTTAATACTGTGCATCAAAATTGAGTTATTTTGTATATTTCCTTGGAAATTACCCAGAACCATCCAGTAAGAGACTCTTGCAAATAAAGTTTTGTTTATATATTGTAATCTGTGAGTACTTGTATAAGAGTGTGGTTTAAAAGCTAATGCATGGTTATTTTGTTGTAGTAATACTGGGTTTTGGGGCCTCATGAGCACTTTAGTATTCCTGTCTTTTTCTCTGTTGGTGAGATCACTGTCCTGAAGGTTTTGATGTGTAGCCTTAATTTGGGTGAAGAGTTCAAAATTTTAAAAGAAAAAATTCCTGACATTTATGCTGTGTCTCTCTTGACATCTTTTCTGGACAAGCTTTGAGAAGAGGAATAAGTAAATACCAGAGCTTCATGCTTTTTTGTAAGTGAGACAAAAGCAAGGGGCTTTGGAGCAGGATGTGATTGCTCTGAACGTGCTACAGCTTGCTGTGTGCACCTGGGCCAGGGATTTATGTACCCTCCAGGCAAGGAAAACACTCAGACTTCTGGTATGATCTGGTGGGACTGGGACCTTATTGTGCTCCCGTTCTGCTGTTTGTAAATGGCTGATGATTGCCTGGGTAATTGAGATGCTGAGAGCACAAACATGGACTGGGATCACTACAGTTTGCTGCTCCCTTTTCATAGGGACATAACTTCTATCATCACTGTTCTTCTGGGAGGGCTGCCTGCCATGTATTTGTGGGTTCAGAAAATGATTAACGCCTACTTTTCTCTGTTTTTTGTGTTACACATTTTGAGCAATCCCTGAAGTCTGCATTAAATATCCTGTACACAGCTGAAGTGTGTTTGAATGAAAATGCAGTAGTATCTATCTTTGTGTCTTATAGGAAGAAAAGGCTTCTCTCCTTCATAGAACTCAGGAAGAAAGGAGAAAACGAGAGGTAAAGTAGCCTGTAAGCGTTTGTGTGCCTGCTGGATTTCCCTTTGGTGTTACATTTACAGTGCAAAGCACTTCTGCTGCTGTCATACTTAGTTCAGCAATGTTTTCTTTCAGTTTGCAGGTTCTGTATAGTATGCTTTAATTGGCAAAAGAATGTGAGTGCTTTAAACTGTTCCTTAGAAGTGCTTTTCATCTCAAAAGAAGATAAGCATGCACTGGGTGTAAAGGGAAATTTCCCTTTTATTTTGGTGATTATTGGATCTAGTATTTGAAAAGATAAGGATTTGGCTAGTAAATTGCAAATTTTACCTTAGTCATAACCTATTCCTATGGGTTAGTCTCAGCAAACTTTCTTCTGCTCCTGGTTCTGCTATGGTTTCTTGGCTGACCTTTAGTACTTCACTTCCCCAGTGTGTACCTCACTTCTGTGAAGGTAAAATCAGAACAGTGATTCTTGAATTCTTTGAAAAGAATTCAAGAAAACTCAAGTGCTTTGAAATCACCTGATAATGAAGGACCAGTGAGAAGCTGATGTGTGAGACTTTAAGCAACCTTAATACTGGTTTATGATGGAAGCTTACTGCTTTGGAAAATTCAGGCTGGAATAGTGCAAAGGAGGAATAGGCACTGAAATGAAGAACCCAAAATTTAGTAGTATGGAATTTGAATCAGTATGTTAATTTTGTCATTTTCCCCTCACCCCTCCTATGGAAGTCGAAAAAAAATTGGTGTTAAATACTGGTTAAAACATTTAACTATGCAGGTTTCATGCTCATGAAGAAAACAGCTCTTTGGCCCTTAAAGGTGTGTTTGACCCATGCTAGATTAATCTCAGTTTCTGTGGACAGTGCTTTTTTTCCTCTCCAACATGGGTCTGTAGTTACAGACTAAGTTCAAGTATGAAAGTACCCGGATTTCACCCGTTAGTTCAGAATTTAATATTATGAATCAGCTTTATGATCAATGAGTCTTTAGCAGCATATGTAAAAATTGTCCTTTGTGGTCCATAAACCCATTCAGTTGCTTGTCTCTGTCCTGTGCAAAGCTGATGCAGAGCCACACACTCATCCCAGTGCAGGTATACATGTGCACACAGTGATTTGTTGTGGCATGGAGCACATTTTCACTAAATGAATGACTCCTCTGAGAATAAAATCAGCTATGGCTTTAATAAGCTGCCTGTAGCAGAATCTTAGCAGTGACCTCAGACTTAAAACCTGTGCAGTTAGGAGTCTCTAATTGACAATTGTGTTCTGGGATAAAACCAGTGCCTAGAGAGGAGGAGAAGTTATCTGTGTTTTAGTTGAGCCTTACATTATGGTTATGAAGAGACACCGCCTCTCTGAAACTCTCTCCTAATTGCACTTTTACTGTCAATATTTTGGAGAGAGAAATACCCTTTGGCTTATCAAAGTTGTGATTTTGGTCCATGATTTAGAGGCAGTTAGTCTTCAAAAATCTGCTTATTCAGATAAGTTGCTTTAAGAACCAGGGTCTTCCAGGAAAAGTAAAATAAGCCTTGAATAGTGATTTTGTTTTGTGTTCTCTCTGGTCAGTTCAGGTCGTGCTTTTAACTTGGATGTGTCATTACAGGACAATAAATTGGAAATCAAGGGTTTGGACTTAAAAGTTTATGTGAGCTTTCCAAAAGTATTTTAATGAAATTTATGAAAACATTTTGGTGTTCTGTTTTGCATGATGACTCTCAGAATTATAGGTTCAATATAGTTTAAGGATTGATTAGGTTAAAATTTTTCTTTTTAAAGCATGCTTCTTGATCCTTGTACTTTTCCTTCAACCACTGCTTTGTAGCTCTAGGTTCATGAGCAGCTCTTTATTTCCCCTCTTTTATTCCCTAAGAAACCATATGGACATTGTTAGAAATATAATTACAGTAGCCACTTCCCATAGATATTTATTGTAATGGGATATGCCCCGGGTGTTGTCAGAGCTCCAAGAGCTCTTTCCATAGCATCTCAAGCAAGCTGGCTTTCAGTTCCTCAGAGCCATTGTAAAAGGGTGATTTTTGCTACTCTTTCCACTTTCTGAGGAAGATGTCATGAAAGGATTCACTAGATATGTCTGGTTTGGAAAAGAGACTAAGAATTTTTATTAATTTATATATTTTGCTTCTGGGCCAGAGTGAGCTTTGAGCCTCATTTTCCTTTTGACAGCGGTTCTGTCTCCAAATAACTGATTTTTTTTTTTTATTGTTTTCCCCACATCTAAATTGTGCCAGCATCATAATGCTTTTATATTATTTGAGTGAAAACAAATAAGTGGCTTGTCAATGTTTGCTGCTCTGTGCAGAAGGAGGAATGACATAATTGAATTTGGTGAATCCTTCAACATTTTTCAGCATAGTCTTAAGACTTTGTCTAATAAATTGCATTAACAATAAAGTGATGCAAAATAATAAAATATTTATGTTGATTTCTGTGTTATTGCATACTTACTGAGTATTAAATACTCTTTTGCAATATTTAATGGTAAATTTGCATTTAAAAACGCATTCTCACTGATTTATGTGTATTGGGTATGAACATTAAAATTTATTTGACTAATGATTAGTGCTGAATTTTCAGTAAAAAGCTATATTGAATACAAATCTATTTGATAAAATGGTAGAAATTAGAGTCAGTCCTATGGTGTTGATTTCAGTTTTCTTGCTTTGTTTTACAGGAAGAAAGGCGGAGGCTGAAAAATGCAATAATAATCCAGTCATTTGTAAGAGGGTACAGAGACAGAAAACATCAAGTCAGTACCTGATTATTTAATTAGAAAGATGTTGAATAGTTTTGCTGAAAATGAGACTTGTTGTAATAAATAATTTCATTGAAAAATCGTTTTGAGTATTTGAGAAAGCAGCCGTTTTTCCCTCTTGGCATTTTTTTTTCAAACTCAATATTTTAGTAAACAGATGTGTATTCTGCAAAGCAATGATGTGAATGGACCTGAGTGGGATCCTGCAATGTTTTTTTAGCTGATAAATTCGATAAAAAGCATTAGGTTTTAAGAACTTTCACACACCAGTGGAGCTTTTAAATTTTTTTTACAGTATGGTTAAGGTGGTAGTTTGAGTCAGTTTTTCTAAGTTGCTGTTGGATAGATTCTCCTAAGGAGTTTTGTTTAAGTTTGTTAATTTGAATAAACTGGACTAAAATGTTTGATGTGATGATGCTTGATAAGCAACAGATTTGTTGCAACTGTACTTTCTGAGTTACAGAATGGAGTTACGGCTTCAGCTGTGATATCATGTGCATGTTTTGGTCTCTTAACAAATATGTGTTGTATCTGTTTTACTACTTTGCAGCCTCACTGGGTGGGAAGCTGAGGTTTTGCTCTGTTGTAAATCATAACCATTACTGATGTATTGATGCATATTTTGTTTTTAAGTACTCTATCCAAAGAAGTGAATTTGATCGCTGTGCTAATTTGGCTCAGTCTGGAGGAACTTTTTCCACTGCTAATGGAGCGAATTTGACTCTCTTAGTTCGCCAGTTACTCTTTTTCTACAGACAGAATGAGGACTCAAAGCGTTTGGTGAGTACTGTCACATACTTTGATCTGTAGTACTTGCACTTCATGCACTTTTAGAGTAGTCTTTCACTTCCAAGTGCACTTTTCACTGCACTCTGCTGTTTTTCATTTAGTCACAATAACTTAAAATTAGATTTTACAAGTGCATGTGCTTACACACATACATAGTAGCCTTGAAAAATCCTATGTGTATTATTCACAGTAAGTTTTAAAAAATACTATACTTCTATTATGATTTTAACTTTTAGACATATTTCTACTTAGCCCCATGGTCATTCCCAAGGTGTTTAGGTGGTGTTTTTTTTTCTCACTGTTAAGTATTGCTGGCATATCAATTGCAAAGTCACTGCCATCTTCCCAAATATATGAGTAAGTGTGATTTGTAGTGGCTGTTAATAATGGACATTAAAGAATTATGGCTGTTTAAAAACAAAAAAGTACCAGATGGTGGAACTCAGTCTTAAATTTGAAAGTTTAGTACTTAGTGGTTGTGGACTTTATAATAGTAACAATTTTTTTTTCCCAACTGAACATGATTCAGTCTGAGTTTTTTTTCCTAAGTCCTCCAACGGTACCCATAACAGCATTGAAATGTTACTGTCTGAGTTGTATATAGACAGTAGAACTTGTCATTATAAACTGTAAACTTGTGCATATCTTGTTGCAGGTATGGATGTGTCAGAATTTAATTAAACAGAGTTCTCAGTTTGTTAAGCAATTGGATGGTCCAGACAGACTTACTTGCTTATTCCAAATAAAAAGACTGTTGGGGCTGTGTTGCAGGTAATTTCTTTTTTTCCTATGTGCTACTATGTAAAAAGTGTTCAGAAATTATGCTGGGTATTTGTTTGTTTCTTTTTGTAGCAGTGAAATATTAAATGTACAATAATTTTATGTGGAGGACTGTTTATATTGTATATATATGTCATCCATAGTATAGGATACCTGTTCCTGTGTAGAGCAATCAAGTGTTCGGAAGCTCTGTTGACTTTAAAGTTCAACATGTGCTTAAGGGATGCTCTCCTAGGATAGGCCTGAGTATGTTCTTAACTGTTTTTGTGTAGTGATATCATTGACAATATTTGTGGAAACCAGGTTTTCTTGGGAACTGATAGTGTTTAGATGTTATTATGTGAAGTAGACAAATGTTCCAAGGATATGCTTTGGATTGATGTTGTTTCAAAAGTAATATAATTTAATATGGCTTTCCTCACACTTTATTTTGAACTGAAGGCATATTGAGCAGTTAGGTTATTGGCTTCAGCGTTAAATTTATTTTTTGTAGTGGGAGGATCACAGAAGGGTAAATCTTTTAAGGTGACTTGAATATCTGACAGCTATTGTTATTCTATTATTAGAAAACAATACATTTGTTCTTATCAATAGTAGGGACTAGTTACACTCTGCTGAGCTTTAAAATACTTGTTTTTATGAAAATTGTTTCATTTAAGTCACTGAAGCTTGTGTTCTTACAAGTGTGTTAACTGTATGTATGAGAAACAGTGACACCAGATTCTAAAAAAGACTTGGGTGGTGGGCTTTAAAGTCCTTGTGCAGTGGGACACAGATGTGATGCAACTGCGTGGAATTGTACATTTTCACTACAGTGGAAATTGTGTTTTCAATGTAGCTCTTAATATGGATAGGGGAGAAAGCACATTGTTGGGACAAGTCAGTCCATATACATCTCACACTAAAAAATACTTTGAATTCTAAATAGGCTCTTAATCATCATAATTTCTGTGGCTACTGGTAGCTGTTACATAAGCAGCTTGTTAAGAGGGTGGGAATGGTTGTATTTTTAATATTTCAGTCTGTTATCAAAGACATATTGTGTTAGTTATGCACATGATGTTCCCTAACACCAGTTCCCAGCTTGTGTTGCTCTGGGGCTTTCATGGCTTCATTTGTAATGTGGTTAGTCGTACATGTTGGTAAAACATGTATTATTCTTTGCTTCTCTTCTAGTTTATGCAGTAGACCTCCAAATTTTCAAATCATTCAGAGCAAGAATTTGATAGGATTTAAAGGTAAAATGCCATATTCATAGCTACCTGAAAATCAGGAGGTATTATTATAAAGATGCCATCAGAAAGATGTAGCTAAACCTCTGAAAGCACCTGGAAAGTAGATAGAAGTAAATTACTTTAAGGTAAATGTGTGGTGAAATATGAGAAATATCTTGTTAAATAATTTTAATTTCATTTATAGGCTACTGCAAAATTGCAATGATGACAGTCTGAATGTTGCACTTCCTATGAGAATGCTTGAGGTATTTTCATCTGAGAATACGTATTTGCCTGTTTTACAAGATGTCAGCTATGTGACATCACTAATTGAACAAATTTTGCACTACATGGTTCAAAAAGGTGAGTAGCTAGGAACCAGAAGTTGTGGGAAGTAATCAAAAATTGAATACCTGAAGCTCATATTGTTTAATAAAATTTTGTGTCTGTGGTAAAGACAAATGAATAAAGTGCTGCATAGACTAACCTATGCATTAGGTGGATGTTGTACTTGTAATGAGGTCATGGCTTGAGAAATTGCTGCTTGATTTCTTTGGAAATTCTCTTTAGAAATTGAATATTCTACTGAGTTATTTATACAGATTTGTAGCACAGCTTTTGAGAGTAGGTGGATATTGCCTAACAAAAATTTTATTCCAGTAGATGTTTAACACTTTCTCATGGACACACACACTGCGGCTTCAGTTGTGTAAAAGTTGATGATTGTGTTGCAGTACTGTTCTCTGTAAATGTTAATATTGATTATTCTTTTATAATAATAAAAGCTTTTCATCCTGCCAGCACTCAGACACCTTAGCAGAGATGGTGGCCTGGCTTTTATTTCTCTCCTACCATCATCAGCAAACCTGTTTGCTAAACTGCAGTCAGTGACACCTGTGCAAACATACCAGAAGTTAATGAATTGGATAGTTAACACCAAAATGATGTTTAGTTGCAAAGAAACTTTATTGCTCTGGGAATGTCCAAAATAAATTATTTTGCCTTTTTGATATGGTGGCTTGAGTTTGCAAAACTTGTGGATCATGAGGAAAGACAAAAACATTTTTGAAATAAATTCTTGGATCCAGCCTCTTTGGTGTTAAATGCAGAAAGACCATCTTCGAATCATTGGTTATTGGAATATTTCTATATAATATTTACAGTACATTCAGTGGACTTGACTGCCTAATACTTTTACTAAGGACTGTATGTTGAAGTCACTATGAGGAAAAAAATTACTCTTAACGTAGCACATTTATTTTGCTTGCCTTGGCTTAACAGAAACTTTGTCACATTGTATAATTATATAATAAATATACATGTATTTATTTTCAGTATAATATTCTGTCCTCACAACTGATACATGAACATTTGAGATTTTAGAATCATAATTTTTTTACTAAAATTTAGCTTTCTGATTATTTATAATGAAAACAAAAAAAGTGGTTTTGTGCAACTGCAAATGTTCTGTCTCCTAATAAGTTTTGATGCTGAACTTGTAAAGAATCTGTTACCAGTTCTCATTCATGTGTGTTTTTGGATAGAATTTGCCTTCCATGTGTGTCTGGTCAGCATTGCTAAGTCATTCCTTTATGGGGACTTCCACTGTGACAAGTTAGGTGGTCCCTGAGAGGGGTTCTTAGACTGGACTCTGAGTGATGTGACACCGTTTATGCATTTACAGTGTTCCTGTAATTGTGGAACTTGTGTCTTAGTTTGGGAGTTCATTGAGCATGAAGGAAGTTGATTTAAGAAGAAAGAAATCACGTGGTTCCATTTGTACTTCAGTGAGACAAAAATAAATTACTCTCTATACATGTCTTTATGGCATGGGTGATAATGCATTTTATTACTGTCTAAGAGAGCCCTGCTCTGGAAATAGTGATTGTGCTCTTCAGCCTACTAAGACAAGATGGTCACAGAATTGGGACATTCTACCAGGAGGCCTCTTGACTGTATGGTGCAGTCATGTTTTGGAATAGAGTAGAAAATTCTTAATTTCTGGAAGAGTGAAAGGACAACATGACTAGAGTGACTCAAAGGAGAAGAGAACATCTTTGTCATAAATCATTATTTTAAAAATCAAAGTATTCACTTCATCAGTAAGAGCTAATTGATCTTTCAAAATCAAACTGACTCTGAATATGGTTATCTATGAATGATGTTATAATGTGATGTTTCCAAAGAGATTGCTGATATAGCCTGTTAATTATGGGAATGTGACTTGGACTATTGTAAAATGTCTTCCTAAGTCAAGCTTCATGTAATGAATTAGAAAGTATTTTTCAACTTCATTTGTATTGTTGTATATGGAAAAGAAGAAAAATAATGCTGTGTTTAAAAGTGATTTTTTTTTTTTATTTGCAGGCTACTACAAGTCGCTTTATTTGTTAATTAACAATAAGCTTCCCTCGAGTATTGAGTATTCTGATGTTTCTCGTGTTCCTATTGCAAAAATACTTCTGGAGAATGTTCTGAAGCCATTGCACTTTACATATAGCTCCTGTCCAGAAGGTGCAAGGTAAATAAAGATAATATGAAACATTTGTGAACTCATTTGTTATAGTCAGAGGTACAGTTTGTTGTTGTCTAGTGTCCAGCCATGTTTTCAGTGCAGTTTGTTGATTTATTTGTACAGTAATGATTTTTTGGTAACACTGTACATCACTGAAACAGTGTTTCAGGTGTTTTTAAGAAAAAGGCAATAAAATGCTGAATGCTGCAATAAACAGAGCACAGAGAATAGCAGGTATCAGTACACAGGAATTAGGGTGTGGAAAATTTAGATGAGAGCAGAGATGCAGCTAAGGGTAGATGAAAAGAATTTCAGAGTTCAAAAGGACTTTGTGACAGATGAGCTGAGGTTTATGGAGAGAAATTACTAAGGCAGCTTACAAGCAGAAAGAGTCAGGTATGTAGACAGAGGGAACATGAATTCAGGTTGTATCACATGCAGTAGTGTTTTTTGTTACAATAGGATTTTGTGTAAAAAGGGTTTTTTAGATGTATTTTTTTCTTCAATATTAGAAAAAATGTACATAATTTCAGAGTAGTTTTCTTCCAGTTCATGAAAAGTGTAAAGGATAAAATTGCATGTAAGATCATTAGGAAGAGGATTTAATGTAAGAAGTTAATTTTTGAGAAATCTGAGAACTCTTACGTACTAGGATGGAATTAATGGATCACATCTTTACAGTCCTCTTGATGGTTGTGTTCATACTTGCAAAATGATCTTTATTCTGTTGGTATAATTGTGGGAAATTTTGCCTATGTTTTCTATAGCAACAATTTTTCTTCCTTTCAGGCAGCTGATTTTTGCAGCCTTCACAGAGGAGTTTCTGGCAGCACCTTTTACAGATCAGATATTCCATTTCATCATTCCAGCGCTTGCTGATGTGCAGACCATTTTCCCTTATGAGCTCTTTCTGAATGCACTATTATTAGCAGAAAGTGGATGTTCAAGAAGAAGTGATCAAGCCCCATGGCTTTTCTACTTTGTGTTAACAGTTGGAGAAACATATTTGGGTGAGCAAGCTGAGTGGACAGTTCATTGGTTTTTTCATGTTGGAGTTAATATGTATTTCCTCAGCATGGTTCATTGCCAAGTAAAAAGGACAGTTTGTGGATAAAAGTGTTGGAGAGATCGATTCTGTTACCTGTTCTTACCCTTTTCATTATAAAAATGGAATAATTTGATAAGATTTGGCAAAACTTATTTTTGTCAGGTATTTCTGGTAAAATATTTTTTATAGCACATTGTGATCTTGCTGATGATCATTTGTTTCTCTGTATGTGCTCCAGGATCCCTTTCAGAGGAGGGACTTCTTGTGTATTTGAGGGTACTCCAGACTTTTCTCTCTCAACTGCCTGTGTCTGCTGCTGGTACAAATTGTCAAGATGCAAACAGTGATTCTGAAGATGAGGATGAAGAGATCAGTAAAATGACTACTACACCAGTAAGCAGTGCAGAATTCCTGTGAATGGGTTTGTGCTGCAGCAGCAGTAGAGATAGGCAAAAACATGATCACACTAAGTCCAGTATTTTACTATAGGTATAGAAGGGAGCCTGTTTGCTTCTTAAAAATTGATGACTGTTCCCTGCAAGCAAATGGAATGGATTGTTTATATTAAAGCAGACTCCTCATTATAATGATAGATCCAAAACTACAGATAGCATGTCTATGGAAGTAAAAAGCTTTTATTTAAAAAAAGGCCTAAAATTGCTTTTTTACATTTGTATTTTACAGAGATTTTCTTACTCTCTCTATTCTTTACGTCCACAGTGAAACTGAGGTATCATGAAATACACTGATACTCCAACTTAGTGTTTTTATTCTTTTTTCTCATGGCAATAACTACAGTTTTTATGCTGTAGAATAGGTCATTATATTCCCACTAACTCAAAAGCCCTCAAAGGGAAACCAGCACCTGCTTTCTGTAATAATACATAGAGACACTGTTATACATAGAACTTCTTCACTATAGTTTAAACTTATAAATAGAATAAGTCTGTGCTGACTTTAGCCTCCTACTACTCGTATCAAGACTTTGGTTAGTCAGAGTTGGACAGATGTAAATTCAGCAGTTTCTTACTGGCCTTTATGTAATCTTTCAGAAGCCACAACCATTCAAAGGACATAGTGTACATGCTTTCCTTCTAGAATTTGAGCAATTTCACCATATTTAAAGTCCATTAAAAAAAAAAAAACACCTTAGGAAGAGCCATGCTGCCAGGGAGTACTTGCAGCACTTTAGGTTAGTGTTATTAGATGCTGCATGTTACTGTCACACCAAAATCTTTACCAGTGTAGTGTGAATAAAATACTTTCTTTGCCAGGCACACACACTGTGTGCAGTGTAAATATTGGCAGATTCTACTTGTGCCTGAGAGATCAGTGATGCTGAAGAGGTGAGTCGGTAAAAATAAAGCAGCAATTTCTGTTCACAGATAACTTACACTAATTCATAAATTAGAAAAAAAAACTGCTCTGAGAAGGCTTTACACAGATAATACTCTTTATTGTAATATGGTTTTTTATGTGCTTCTCCTGTGATTTTTTTGTATGTATTCTATATTTTCATGCATGCCTGTCTTACCATTAAAAAAGGGTGAATGGGTGAGGAACCCCTCTTTCTTAAAAATTTATAACTGGTTCACTTGTGTCCTTCAATGAACCTGACAGCTTTGCTCAGTTGGGGGCAAGATAAAGATAGGAAACTAAGAGGTTATGGTGGACTGAGTTGCATGCCAAGAGAAAGCATTTCTCTTCACACACTGCTGGTACTACCCAGACATGTATTGACCACCCTGAACTTTGTTGTCATTTGTTAACCCAACAACTGTGAATGTGAAAATACTCCTTATAAAGGAATTTAGAGTCCACATCCATTTCTGGGTTTCATGTCCAGTGCTGACTGATGTCAGTGGAGAAGAGATAATTATTCACATGTTTCATGCCAGTTAGAGATTTTGCCTAATTGTATGCAAGTGTTGCAGAGCGTACTTATGGTAAAGACAGTATTTCCACTAGCCTCAGTGAAGGGTGGATACCAAAGCTCAGCACTTAACCAGCCTGGAGCTTTAAGTTGGCTCTTGGATCTGATATTTTCAAAACTTGGATATACATATGTGCTTCTGTTTTATTTATTGTACAATAAAACTTCATTCTAGTTAGATTTGGAAGTATTTTTTTATAGAAATGGGGATCTCATTAAAAAGAATTAAAAGTAAACTTTCTTTGATCTGTTTGTAGGGTGATGGGAGAATATCAGTCCAGTACATAACTGAGGAGTGCCTCAAGAAGTTGGACACAAAGCAGCAGACAAACACTCTGCTGAACATGGTTTGGAGAGATTCAGCCAGTGAAGAGGTCTTTACCCTGATGGCATCAATTTGCCACACACTAATGGTACAACACCGAATGATGGTGCCAAAAGTCAGGCAAGTAGAAATAAGAGTCATCTTGAGCTGTAGTGCATCTCAAATTTTCCTAGATAGACTTGTTTTAAATTCCTTGTGGAGTTTTTTTCTGTGTTTTCTTTTACAACTAGCTGAAATATATTAGAATTTCAGAATTTAAACAGTAATTCCAGGCAAACCAAAGAGTCTATTGTTTCTTACTTTTCTTGCTGTTCACTATGCCCTCTCAAGATTCTTGTAAGCATTTTATCTCTTCCCTTGCTCAGAGGCAGTGTTGAGTGTCATTCTAGCAGAAATGGGACTACCTTGTTTCTAAAACATTCAGTGCTCTGAATTCCCCAGTCTCTCTGGCTAGCTGAGCACTGAAACCGGCTTGTACACACCCTTCTTTAGTATATGCCAAAATCTCTTGCTACAAATCAAAATAATTCCTAACTATTGAAAATTGTTGGGTTTTGGGGAAGGTTTGGCGCCTGAGATGAAAATAAAGGACATGTTCATTTGTACAGTATTCTGTTACAAAGATTGCAAACCACAAATGTCAGAACAAGGGGAGAAGATTTTTGACCTTTTTATTATCAGACTGAGACCCATAAGTATGAACACTGTTCTTGTTCAAGTAGTTTGGAGTACCTATGTAGTTGCTGGTAGTAAAGTAAGTATTCAGGGAATGTTGTAAACATAATTCAAACTGCATTGTAAACAGTGATACAGAAAACTAATTAGGTGCTATCTTAGCCCAATGGTGTTTATAGCTGCTAGAGGAAGTAAGATGTCAGTGAAACTGTGATTGCTCGATTAGGGTAATTAGTTCTTTGTAGACTAATTGCATTAGAGCAGGATGTGAGACCTGAAGATCATAGCAGAGTTGAATTAGTCTGCCAGCTTTATTGTTGCAAGTAGTACATTGCCTTGGATAGTAATTACTGAGCTTAAATGCATCACTGCTTTGACTGGAGGCTTGCTGGTGAACTATGTGGAAAAGGGTGTTTAATGAATAAAGAAGTCACCCGACTTTAATTGTAGGAGTATGGCATCTATTTCCTCTGAGAAGCTCTGTTGGGTCTTTGCAATTATTTGTGATAACAAGCTGTTTACACATTGGATACATTCAGGAGTTATGAAAGTTCTACTTGGCATCTTCTAGTAGAAAATAATTTACAAATTGTGAATTTTGAATAGCTGAATTTTAGAAATGAGTAGTAGATACTAAGATTTCTGTCAGTGATACCAGTGCAATTACTTTAGTGGTCAAAATGAACTTAATTTACACAGATATTTGGTAAATTAAAGTAGACATTTAAGTACTAGTTCTGACTTAGAAGTCAGCTGTAGGTGCTGAGTTTGTCAGGGATCATCATTTCAGCAGCTGTCAGTCTTTTGTCCTATTCTCCATTTTAGATGTGGCCTAGGTTGCTACGTAGCTATTCTAAACATAATTTTTGCAGGACAGATGATGCTTATTTGTGGAATTTAAAAAGATAATTAAAAGACATTTTGTCATTAAGTTTCAGGTTTTTTTGTCTGGTGATTTTTTTTAATGCCCAAATAATTTTATCAAATTTAATGATAGTCATTTGAAAGATGCTGTACTTGCTTTGAAACTTTTACTTAATATCCAGAGTAAAGTGTATCTACTTAATAAAACCATGTAGAAATAGTTAAGCAAAAATAATTTATCTCAAATTATTTTTAATACATTCTGAGAGCTTAATAGTGCTCTTTTATTTTGTGCTTGAAATCATACTGGGTCAAATGGTTTAAAATAGGAGTTGTTAAAAAGACTTTATTTAATAGCATATGCATCTGTGATATAAAATAATGATAAAAACAGAAGCTTTAAATCTGAAAAATGGGATGATAAATAATTGTAAAACAGTAATAATTGAAAAAGTTTTTTCAATAGCAAGAAAATTGAGCCAAGATCAACGCAGGATTTTAAAGGGAGCAAATGACAAATATCTCAGTATTGTTTTAATAGTTCTGAGGTTTTTTTCCTTCTTGGACAAAGGTGAGAATTTCAGAATATAGACTTGTGTCACTCTGTTAAAGCTGAATGCTTTTTTTTCTTGAGGCTTCTTGGTACTTTTCTAATTCGACTGATGATGGTGATATTGTGTGATGTTAGGAGCACTGGTGTTGCTGAATCAACTTAGTATTTTTCTTGGTTTTGTAACAGACACTAAGACCAAAACAAGATGCCCACAAGTATAATGTAGTTTTGAAAGGAGCAAGCCTGTAAAGTTATTTTCTGATGCTGTAGACAGTGTGGTGGGATCCACAGGTAGATAACTGAAAAAACCACATTGCTTTGGGTTAGTTATCAGGAATTTTGATGAACTCTGAAATAATTCTGGAAATATGCAATCAAGCCAAATTAAAAAAGAACGTCACAATATAAGAAAAACCTGTAGAAAATACAAATACAAAAAACCTGTAGCTTGTGTTCAGTAACCCGGATTAGAGGTGTAAAATAAAAACCTGATTGTAAAGGAGCTATTAAGAGTTCTGCTTAAATCTTTTCATGATGAAGTTGATACATATTATTGAAAACAGTTAAAAAAAAGAAAGAGAACTTGTGTCTTGGACTGTAGTTCTTCTGGAGAGACTTGCAGGACTTTTTCATCAAACTGATCCTTTAAATAAGTAAATTCTATTTCTGTAAGATATTTTGGGGTGTAATTTAGTACCTTAGACTTCATTTTTATTTCAGCTGGGTGTTAAATGGTGGTGCTAGCTGTGCTGGTGCTGGGATGTCAGTCGCTGTCAGTGCCTGGCCGGTGCCCCCGAGTTCACTCCCCTTGGGTTAACAGCTGCACAGTCCCTGTTCCTCACTGCTGCTTAGTCACTGAAACTGCTCATCCTAGCCTGTGCTTCAGCATTGCTCGGCAAATGCCACTCTGCTGTGATGGGAGCAGCTGTGTTCATATGTGTGCTGAGATACCCAGGCTTTACCTGGGGCTGCTGGGGTGGTTCTTTAGGCAGCATTCTGACACTGCTGTGTTTTTCTTAAAGCCAACATCATTGCAAATGCAGTTTTAATCTTCTTTTTTTAAGCTTTGCTTTATGTTCATGGTCGAGTATAAGCAGAGGTAGAAGCGTAAAGCAGCCTAAAGATCAGGACAGTTCATTTAGCTATGGCTGTGCTGCTGTCTCATACCTGTGACACCTCACAGTTCAGCAGGGACAGAATCTGCTGCCCCAGCAGCAGTGACCTGTCGCAGGCTGTATGAGCTCCTCTCATTCTGCTGTGTTCTCTTCATTAACTTAAATGGTCTCAGTGGGAAACTGAGCCCAATTTATGACCTAGACTGAAAATCTTGCCTTTAACTAATTAACTTGTAGTGGTGCCTCAGCTAAATTAAGCTTAATGGGTCATTTAATCTGTCCCATTGCACGGGAGGAATTTGACACTTTTTTTAAACCAGAGGTGCCCAAAATGCTAATCTGGCAAGTAGACATAAATCATGTGGCCTTTGTGGACAATTAGATACCTAGAGAGAGAAACAAGGTTCTAAATAAATGATCGTTATGTACTTACTTTTGGGAACAGATAATTTAATTTGGTATGATTAAAATTGATACTTAACAGGAATCACTGAAGTGAATTTAACTCTATCACAGCCTGAGGTTTGAGGCAGTGTGTGTTTTTGCACTTGAAAAAAGTTTATCCTTTCTGGTAGCAGAGAATTGTTTGTTTCTTCCAAACAACTATGCTAAATCTTAATATTAGACTTTACAGAAAATCTATTAATGAATCCATTACAGAAAACATGTATAATGATCTCATAATAAAGAAGTTGGTGGCATTCAGTGAGATTTTCAGGAAAATGCAAAACCTCCAGATATGAGGAATTTAGACTTCAACTGCTTAGGTTGTTTTTAGAATAGTGCAAATATTGAAAATGAAACCCCTGAGTTAGATTTTATAAGTTTACATAGAAATCAAAATGTCTGTAATTTTTTTTATTTTCTAGTTCTTTTTCTGATTTTTTTTTTTGCTTTTTTTTTTTCTTTAAAGGAAAAAGTGGTCAAGACTATTTTATTTTGACACTCAAAACCTGATGTGTATATATATATATATTAGCTAATCTCTAAACTTTGTGGATTCATAAGGCTCTTTCCTCAGGATGTATGAGCCATCCCTGTACTCTTTTGCAGTTTATCAGGAATTTTTGCACTGTGTCATTTTAATGTAGCTCTACCTGGAAAGGCTGTTTTTAAACAGATGAACGTCTTTTATCTGCCAAGGAAAAAGATCAAATAAAGTAGATTTTGACCTATTTTGATTCTCAAAGGTTTTTTTTTTTACTTAGTTGATTTTTGCTTTTCACAGTGTGTTTTTTTTTTTTTTGTCAGTGTGAAACAAAAAATTGAAACTTTATTACAGCCAATTTTGTGTAGCTTTCCAAAGTCATCCTTGCATTTTGTGATGTGTTTCTTTTTTTGTATTTTTTGGTTACAGTTGTCATTTTCAACTTTGAAAGCCAGTTTCTGTACTTGGAGTGGGAAAGTAGCTGTTTTTTTCTGCCATCTTTACTTTTGCAATGGATTAAATTTCAGGTGAATCTAGCAATGCAGATCTGTTTTAATACATGGCCTAGTTCAGCATTCTCTGTTCAGTTTCCAGTTCTGTGTTTGTTTTCTGGTCACAGCACAGAAACTTTAGAATGGAAGCTTTAGAGCAGATGAGTTCATTTGCTTCATAGGTACAGTTATTTCATATTAATGAAACAGGCCATTGGTGCCATTTTCTACCTAATGTGCATTTTTGTACTTAGGCAGATTTTCAGGAAAGGGAAATGTGAAAGTTGAATTAATTCAGCATTTCTGGATCTGAGCCATGAAACAGCAGTTGCTACAATTGACTGCCTGAATCACGGATATGGAATAAAAATGGCTAAAACTTAGGCAAAGGTTATTATTATAAGCTCTTAAGGTTTGTCCTTTTTTCTCCTTCATTACTGCTGAATATTGCTAATATGAAAAAGTGAATTACATTATGATAGGTTCATTGTCCATAATGTTTGTTCATTTCTGCTCAAACTGTTACATAATTTCCAGGGATGACTGAGAAATTAACAAGTTTTTACGTGGAAGCTGCATGAGACCTGAAGGCAAGGTGCCAAATTACTTTTCATTTTAAATATGAGGCTGAAAACTGAAGGTCACCAAGGAAATTTCTTGTTTCAGAAACCAAGACATCTGTGCTATCTTTCATATATTTTAAACATTAAAATACAAATCCTTATTCTAAATTAGCTAGGTATGGTAAGGCTGTCCTTACATGTTAATGCGTAATTTTTGCCAAATGTCAAAATAATGTGACTTTAGAAGGGAATAGAATTCTCATGTATCAAATTCAGGTTGAATTTTTTCAAAAACCACATAGTTAAAGTAGAATTTAATATAACAGCAAAGCATATCTTAAGCTGGCATTACTGCAGTTTCTTCAAATTTGACTTGGACTTGGTAATGTTCCCAATGTGCAATTTCTTTGAAATAAGTAAAGCTCCCAACTCTTTTTAAATGTAATGATCTCTGCATTTAAAATTCAAAGAGGCACACTGCAAACTTAAGGCTGCTTGTTTCATTTCCCATTTTTCTGCATGGCCCCAGTCTATTTCCAGAACTCCCTGTACCTGTGAAACCATCCTTTGTGCTCAGTGAGGAGTTCTGCCTGCTTCCTGCTGCTGTATCCCAGCCCAGATGCTGTCTGTGCAGCTGGGTCTGGGGGATGCAGGTGAGCTGGGAGCCCGAGGAAGGGACCAGCTGTGGGCTCAGGATTGAGGCTCTGCTTTTGGGAAGGCAGCAGGAGGAGCAGCCAGCCAGGACTCAGGGGTCTTTGCAGAGGGTGTGTAGGTGTTCTTGTGTGGGAGTTAAACCATTCTCCAATGTTTTTAAGCCCTTATTGGTATTTTACTATTTTTCTCTAATGATTTGTGTGCTTCTTTTCCTTTTTGCCACCTGGCAAATTTTAATTTCCATGTGGTCCATGCTAAATACTTTGTTTTCTGGCAGCAGGTAGTCTCCCCTCCCTGTTCCCATTTCCCAGCCTCCTATCCCTTGTATGCCTGGTCACAGAGAATTTTGATGTTGCAATACTATTGGTCACTGAGAGCTGTCGATCCCAGTATTTATTTTACTTACTCCCTAATAGGAATCAGGAGACCTAGGAAAGTAGCATCTAGAAAAATTAACTGAATGCTATTCTTTGATACCTGCAAAAATGACTGTTTGGTCAGTGAAATCCAGTTTGGTTCCTAGAGGACATTGTTTCAAATGGTTACGTCTCATTTGTTGTTTCCTGCAAAGGGAAGAAATTATGCTAAGGATGACTTTTTAGTTTCAGGAAGCTTTTTATTTCTCATTTCTATAAAAAGTTTTTGATAGTGTAATCATGTGTGAAGTAATGTGGTTAAAGTCAGTCCTGTGTATAACTGGCTTGTAAAATTACACATTTACTTTTACAAACTAGTAAGAAATTTTCCAACCATAAACAATTTTCAGTCTGCAGATGGGTTAGTGTACATGTAGCAGTCCTGACATTGTTCCATTGATGTTCTATTTCTCTCTGTCAAGCTGAGTATATCAGTAAAATTGCTGTAGTTCTGACACAAATGAAGGTATTTTAATCTACCTTCTCCAAAAAATTGCTATGTTTGTTACTGTCAGAAGAACCACAGAATTGGCCTATTAATTACTTTGGTGTAGCTTTCTATATTAGAATTTAAAAGGTCCCAGATCATTAATTGAGTGTTATGTTATTTTTATTAATATATGTTTAATTCAGCAAAAGACTGGAAATGTGGGTTTATATTGTAGGGTTTGTTGCTGAGATAATGAAAACGGTTTTTTTGGTATAAGGTTTTATATACTCAGTTGTCAGTTTTTGGGGCTTTTACCATATTTGATCAGAATAAGATTTTTCATGTGGAAAAAGTAAATTTAAATTGCTTATTTCTGAGAAATGCTTGACTGGAAAGTTCTTATAGAAACGTTTTGTGAATTGTGAGTATTTTGGAAAACCCAATTAATTTAACTTCTTCTTGCAGGCTTCTTTATAGTTTAGCATTTAATGCCAGATTCCTGAGGCATCTTTGGTATTTGATATCTTCAATGACTACACGGATGATTACAGGGTATGTATTGTACCATTTCTGGAACTGATTGTTTGTTAAAATAGAACATACCTAGTAGAAAGGGAATGGGACAGTTAGAGGTATGGTTAACTCCTGTGATTTCATAAAACTGAGCCAAATCCTGGAAATCAGACAGAATAAAAAAAATACTTATTTAAAATGAGTTGTTTGTAGTTCTTGCAGTGCTTACAAGCATCAGTGTAACAAACACTGAAGCTCCAGGTGGTTCATCCCCAGTGTTGTGGGTTTTATCTCACATGCTCTGACTAGTCCAGAAATAGATGGTGGCAGAAGCACTTTCCTGGGAGCTGAGGCACTGGACCTACAGATGTGTTCAGTGCTGACATGCAGAGGATTATTCTTTTTGCTTTGAGTCTCCAAAGTATCTGCAGTCTGTATTAGTTAATTTGTCATGCAGACACTGAGGTACCAGGGACAAGAACTTATGAGGTTATTTTCCTTATTTTCCAGGAATTGGAAACAATAATTATTTAACTGAAAACACCATTGTTATATTGCTGTTGGAGCTACTACCACTTTCTTTTACTAGAATGCTGAAGGCAGTGCTATCATAGAGTATTTTATTAACCTTCTCTTTTACACTGCATTTTGTATTTTAAGGTCTATGGTGCCCCTCCTTCAAGTGATTTCAAGAGGCTCTCCAATGTCTTTAGAGGACTCCAGCCGAATTATCCCTCTCTTCTACCTTTTCAGTTCTTTGTTTAGTCACTCACTTATTTCTATTCATGATAATGAATTCTTTGGTGACCCAATAGAAGGTGAGTTTCAAACATGCTAAATAGCAGTACTTTGTAAAGTGTTTTTGTGTGAGGCTTGGGGGCTCCCTGGGCAATGATTTGCTGACATCTGGGAGGAAGGATCTTCTGGCCTGGCTTGCTGATGGTCCCCTGAGCACTCAGCTGTCAGCTGGCTCTTTTATGGTGATTGCACTTAGAAAAAAGAGAGAAAAATTAATGGTCTGCACCTTGGGAACCCTAGCTTTACACAGGGCCTGATATGGAAGTTCTTAATCATGATAACTTTTAATGATTTAGTGAAGAGAGTGAACTTATTCTGGACTGAACCTGTAGTTTAATGTGTAAATTTAACATAGCAAGAATGACAAAAGAGATCAAGGGGATATTGTAATTAAAATAATTGTGACCGTACACAATCCCAGGATTTGATCTCCTTTCTAAATGTTTATTCATTCTTTTTTTGGGTGATGTTTCTTTTCTCTACATTTAGATTATGTGTGTGAATGTTAAGGTTGAATGAAATAATTAGGGTTTTTAAAAGTCATTTAAGGAAACTTAAGCTTGTGTTTCATGTAGTTGTAGGTCAAAGACAATCATCAATGATGCCTTTTACACTAGAAGAGCTTGTAATACTCTCCCGCTGCCTTCGAGATGCGTGTCTAGGAATCATCAAGTTGGCTTACCCAGAAACCAAGCCAGAGGTTCGTGAGGAATATATTGCAGCCTTCCGAAGTGTTGGAGTAACTAAAAACACAGAAATGCAACAATGTATACAGACAGAACAGAAAAGGTGGATTCAGTTATTCAAGGTAAATTGTGTCAATTTTCAGAACATAGCTGAATAAAATTTTAATGATTCTGCTGAAGATATGAAATTAGATTTTTTTTTCCTGTAATTTTATTGCTGTTGCAGCAAGGAATATGGATTTGGGAAGATTGCTGTTTGGCATATATGCTAAACTTCAAGTAGTTTAATACTGATAACTATAAAAATTTTTTTTTCTTTCTGTCAACTCTTAATTTTCTTCTTGCTTGTCTTGTTTATAAAACAGTTACTGTGTAAAATATGGGGTTTAACTTGGACTCCCATTAACCAAGGTGCTTAAGCATGTTGTCATAACTTTGTATAGGTGTGAAATTCTAACAAAATCTAATGATTATCAGGTGCTTCTGTATTAGAGACTTCACCATACCAGTACCATGCTGTATTGGTTTTTTTTGTATTCTCCTAAAAACTGTTGGTGTTCCTCAGTTTGGGTTTGCTGGAATACTAAAGGGAAGGTGAATCTGGCTTAGCAAATATGAATTTAATATATGTTCTTTCTGGATATCTACCAGTGTTTTTCTGCTGGTTTTATCCGTGGCATCCTAGCTAAGACATGAGTTAAGAGAAGCTGAAAACGTTGGCAGAAAAAAACCCTGATATAACTGTTGCTGAAAAAAAGGAGTGCTTGACTTGTCATGAAAATTCTGCAGCAAACACATCTAGTCAGCTAAAATTGCTCATTAAAGAAGTGGGAGCAGAAGAAATGCATTTTCCAAATTGAATGCTAGATTTACAGTCTGTTTAATACTGGCGACCTCTCGCACACTAATGTTCAGTTCGAGTCATCAGCTGTCCCTTCAGGTCTTTTATCACTGCTTTTGTCAAGCTATCTATTTAATTGAAAGAAGTTAATTGAATGAAAATGATCAACTAAGCTTGTATTAATATTGCTAATGGAACTTTCTTCTTGGCCATGTTTGGAGAAAGATGTCATGCTAGACTTTAGGAAAGGCCCATTAAGGCTTGCACTTAACCTGATGGGCTAATTAAGGACTGCTTATTCATTCTACAAGTCTTAGGTAGCCTCTATCCAGCCTATTCTGCCTGATTTTACAACACATTTCACTTATGAGCATAAGCATTAATAGCAGTGAGAGTAACTGATAATGTTTTGATTGCATTGAATACAGTCCTAATGCACCACTGAATCTGTAATTTGCACAGATTGATCTAATATATGTTTGCACAATATAATTTAATTACTTGTCTTTAAATTGCCAAATAAACTTTTGATTTAAAGGTCACTAATGAAACCCCCAATATGTGTTTTTTTCTGAGAAAGATGTCAGACCAGGGGTATTTTTATACATACAGCTTGTATCATGCCTCCTTTTCGTTTGCTTTAGTTTGTTATGCTTAATCAGTCTTTGTGTAAGTTGGTGGATTTCACGCGAATTTGATCATATTTTGCAGTTCAGAGAGTTGTAAAGTTCTGAGTTACTTTGTCCCACTTTGTCAGTCTGAAATTAAACTTGCAGTGGAACTGTCAAAACTGGGTGTACGCTTACTATGTTAAGGAGCCAGGGTTGTCTTCCATCAGCTGAATTGTAAATATAGATCTTGAGGGTATCTGGAAGGCTCCAGTTCTACCCCAAAAAGAAGATAATAGCAAAGCTTCCCTTGTTTACTTCTGTAGAAGCATGTTTGTTGTTACAGATAAAATTTGAATGTGGCTAAAGTTAATGTCATCAGGAAGAATCCTTTGTATCGCTCTGAGTCTTTCCTGACAGCCACTTCAAAAAGTTGCTTCCTTTTGAAGCAGGCAGCAGTACCTTCTTCCAAATCATTAAAACAAAGCTAAAGTAGTTCATTGTAAATTCAAGTCGAAACTGCCTTTTCTTTCTTTTGCACTATGTCAAATATATCTATATAATCTATGGGATTTATCTTTGCTAAAGCTTTTGCAAGCTGCTGGTGGAAGGAAGCACATTCCTTCCTTATCATCTGTACTTTTAATTTCTCTTTCTTCTTTTAACTCCTCACTTCTTTTGCATATTTCCCATGTCTCTGGTGTCTAGTGAAATACATATGTGTATATATGAAGTGAATGAAATTATGTATGTAAAAACACATACATGCAAATACAGGCTTTACTTCTGCAAGGTAATGGTAAATCTGGTAACAGGGAGGCTGCTGGCAATGATGTGCATGTTTGCTAACAGATTGGAGGTCTTTGCTAAGATTTACATGTGCAAATGTCTTCATTTAACAGAATCCCCCATTTCTGGTTTGTAGAATGATGAGTAGTATAGTCAACTGTTACAGATTCCACAGAAAATCTTAAGTTATGAGTATAAGAAAATGGATTTTGTTAAACAAAAGAATTATTTCACTATCTTGAATTAATCCTGTGTAGTCAAGTTTCTAATTTTGCTGAATTTTAGTTTTAAATGCCACTTTCATTGGACACTTTATTGGAAAGAAATCCCCATTTTAATAATTTTTTATAGTAGTACATCTTCCCTTTCCATGGAATACATACTTATGAAATTTTTTACAAAGGAATGCTGAGTTGGGGTGGCAGCTGGGTTAGTGTTCTCAATACCAATGCATTCTGCAGGAGAAACTCCAATTTCACCTAATCTGATTCAGCCTCCTTTAAGGTTTCTTTAGCTGGTCGTAAAATACTGTATTTTCATGGCCTTCATGTGGATAGTCTCTTCTGATTTTATTTTTGTTTTTAAAAACATTTGCCTCACTTACAGTGATAATGGGACCAGAGAGCTTCAGTGATTCATGTAACCTGCACTGAATTTTATAAGGGCAAGGTGATGAAAATTCCCATGTAATCAGACAGTTCACTTAATAGCATTCTTTATTCTGTCTTGAATAAAGACATTACCTTAAAAACTGGATGTTAAAAGCTCTTTTGTGTAGCATCTAGACCCAGAATCCTTTAGAAGGCCCATTGAACTTTGTTACTGTTGACACCTGTCTATTAAGACTGTGTTTTAGCAAGATTATTTCTGTGAAAAACTCAGTGTACACTTTTTTTCGTACTCATTTTTCTGCTGCTGTACTTTGAAGTTGCCAAACAGATGGCTGTTCATTGTTGCAGTGCTAATGTCTTTTTAGCCTAGTAATTTACTATTGTATTGATTCCACTTAATTATGTTTTATGTAGTGGTGGGTGAACTTGATTCAGCTTTGGACAGAAGGCATGCAGCTGTGTATGGCAGTTCTGCTTGAGGTGGAGAATTTGTTAGCTTGGTTTCTTTACCTTTTTTTTTTTTCTTTTTTTTTTTTTTTCTCTGGATTGGAGGAAACTTCCTGGAAAAACACTAAGATTGCAAAGACACCATGAGAACAATTTTTTCTCAGCCATTTCAGTTTTGCTAGGAAGAGAAAAGAACAATATATACATACCTAATATTAATATACATTGTGTGTATACTTGATTTGGTGTTATTTTCTTTAAATAAGTAGTTTAATGTTGATAATGATTTGTTTGGGCTTCCTTGAACTGGAGTGCAGCACTCCAGGTGTGCAGTACTGCTAAATCCTGTGTAGTCCTGGTTCCTAGATTTTGGAATGAGACATTAATTAGCCAAGCTTTTTGATGTCTTGCAAGTGAGCCATGATTACTTAATTTCATTCCAAGGTATTTAAGTGTAACAGCAAGTTTTTGTGAGTTAAAAATAAGTGGCAATTTTATATGTTACTGATTTTTTTAAAAAAGCTTTTGCTTTGTGAATTATGTAATTCCATTCACAATGCTTAATGTATACTGAATGTATGTGTTTCTGACCCCTAGGTAATCACAAACTTAGTGAAAATGTTGAAATCTAGGGATACAAGGAGAAATTTCTGTCCACCAAATCACTGGCTTTCAGAACAAGAAAACATTAAAGCAGATAAGGTAAGAGTCATATCCTTTTCCACAATGCCCCACAGGTGCCAAAATTTCAGTGGTAAAGTCTTTGATTCCTGACAGTATTGGTGATGTTGATGTTGCACAGATTGTATGGTTTAAACTGCAGAATAATGTTGCTTTTCTCTAATGTAAGAGTCTTGCATCTGTTAAGAAACTTGGATGTTAAAGCACATTTCCAATCCATAAAGGTGAATTTGGCCTACAATGCAAGAGTGTAAATAATTGGCATTTATAGCAGAGGAGAAAGGGAAATCTGGTAGCACTTATTTGTATCTTCTCATAGTAAGAATGCTAAATGAAAGAATTGCTCTATAATGGGGAAGATTTTCTTCCAGAATTCAGGAGCATTTTCTGTACTTACCTCACCTAGAAATGACTTTTTTTTTCCTAAGAGCTTTTGAAAAAAATGACATTGATCTCAAAAAGCATGTATGTGTGTGCAAAAAGAAAAGCTAATACCTGCTGTGGACTAGATTATTTTGAATCATGACACATGCTCAGTACAAAACAAACAGAATATTTGATATCTCAAAATTCAAAGTCGGCTTGTCTAGTGTCCTAAATACCAAAACTGAATGTAACGTCGTGTGGTATTTTTGAATACAGGGAATTTATATTGTACTGTTGTTAATTGTGCAGCTCTCCCGTAAGGCACAAGTGTAAGGAGGGATCAGCAGAAATGAAGATGTCTCAAGCTGCATCAAGGGAAATATAGGTTGGATATTAGGAAAAAGTTTTTTACAGAAAGGGTAAAGGCCTGCCTGGGTAGGTGATGGAGTCACCATCCCTGGATGTGTTTAACAAAGCCTGGATGTGGCGCTGGGTGTCAGGGCTTAGTTGAGGTGTTGGGGCTGGATTGGACTCAGTGATCTTTAAGGTCTTTCCAACCTGGTCATTCTGTGAATTAAGGCGTTCAGACACACTCCTGCATGTGACAGCTCTGTGTATTTAGTATGCAGCGGTAAATTATAATGTGTAATTAGTCCTGTTTAACTGTGAAATCCTGTTAATTTGTGAGGTCACACAGCTGTATGTGCCATCAGCCAGACACGTCTGGAGAGTCAGGAGGATGGGGAGAATAGGACCACTGCAGTCCACTCTGGATGGTAAGACACTGTCCATGCAATTCCAGCTGTGCTAAGTCAAAATAAGAGATTGCCTTATGCAAAGAAATCTGTCTTTTCTAGAATGCAGTTGAGTATTTTGTAGTAAAATCTTGCTAACCAAAAGCAAGACAATATTTCATAATTTTGGTTGAGATAATTTAAAAAATTGTGTACTTGTATGCATGTGTGTAAATCTTTATAATAAGTAATGTTATTTAATTTAATAATTTCCCTGCTCAAGCTTCCCCTGGCATTGATGAGGGGAAATGATGAGGTGGAGAAATGATGTGTTTTTAAAATAATGTATTAATATATATAAAAGGCAGTTGCATAGAACAGAAAATTAATACAGTTGCAGGAGATGTAAAGCCTTGAGATTTTGCTTTTACTGTATACTATAAAGAAACATTTTTGTTATGTGTTAAACTGTAACAAACAGCCTTTGTATGGTAAATACGAATTCCTGTTTATAAATATTGTGTCTAATTAGATAAGGCAGAAATGTAAACCTCTGAAGTACTCAAAATATCAGGATTTTATGGAACTTGCAGAGAAAGATTAGAGAATGGGACAAACTTAGCAGCCAGTGTAAATTTACACTAGATTATTGCAATATGCTTTCTCATGTAGACAGGCTGTTTCTTCCAGCTTTTCATACCTTTTCAGCTTCACTATTCTAGAATTTTACCTCCCTGTGATCAGGTAAAATAATCATTAAATTACTGGCACTTGTGCAGAATTAATAATGAATTTAAAATGGGGCCTTTCAGCAGCAAAATGATTAATCTACAGGAGTCCTTGCTCTCTTTCAAGATGATGCAATCTGCTTGTGTTAGTTTAGCCAGATCTAGTAGATCATGGAGAGACTGTAGCCTTTGAATGCTGCTGTAGGGTTATACAGAATTAAAAGCTTTGGCCAGGGTTGAAACCTAAAGACTTCTAGTGATAATTTTTATTTGAGTAGCTATGATGGTAAAAGTTTATTTTGATTACCTTATTAGTGTAGTTGCCAGATGATAACTAGTTGGCTCAGTTCAAGTACTGCTGAGGATTATTGATTAGATATTTTTCCAGTTAATTTCTTTCTTTGGAAGTCACCACTTCTCCACATCAGCAATCCTTGTTTCTTTCACTGACCTACATGACTCTCCACAGCTGTTTATACTGTCTGGATGTTCTCCACTGCCAAACCTATTCCACATTTATCACTTCCACATTTTCTTGCTCTCCTTGCCCTCACACCTACACTACCTTGAGCTCTCTTCCAGGTCTTCCTTCCCCAGATGCCCCCAGTTCCCTCTATTTCTTGCCTCTCCTGCTGTGGGCAGCTGGGGGATGAGAAATGCCTGTACTGTGCTGGTGTGAGCAGCTGTGTGCCCTCCTTTTCCTGGCTGGCTCCAGGTGAGCTGGCACACTGAGCACTGCTCTCCTGGCTGTGCCTGCATTCAGGTTGCTGAAGGAATTTCTCCTTTCTGGTCTGTTGAAAATTTTCACAGTACTTGGTATTTTTGAATCTATTCTCTGTCAAAGTTGAAGTTTAGCTGATGAACTCAAAAGGCGTGTTGGAGGAAAGATGGTACAGTGTGTTCATGTAAACCTCATTTTCATACGAAGTCAGGCTAAAAAGAAAATGCAGTCAACATGAATGTGTGAAAACAAGCAGGTAACCTTGTGCACATGACTTGTTTAATCCCTCTTGACTCCATATGGATTAAAGCCAATTAGCATGAAAGTACTGCTGAATCACATATGGCCATGTTTATTTGTGCTTTTTCATTTACTTAAATGGCAGACTTGTGAGTTCTAAATGCCCTCTGTATTGATGACTCCATCCCATATTTCTCTCTAAAGAAAGAAGCTGTGATGGAGAAATGCAGATAAAATTGACTAATTGACTGAAATAATTGAACTGTCGAAGTCATGTAGTGGTTTACCTTTGCTGTACATGCACTTTTCATTTAAAATGATTTTAACTGTTAGCTTAATTGGCTTCATACACTGACTTTAATTAAAAATGTTTACTCAGTAAACTAAAGATAATCACAAATCAGCATTTTGTCAGAAATTCCAAAGGCTTACAATGTTGAAACCTGCTCCCAATGAATATATATCAAGATTAGTGATGTTTAGGGTCATATCCTCTTAAATTGGTGCTTAAAATAACCCTACTTAAAGTGCTTTGAGGATATAAAAAACAAAAAAGAACATTGAAGTGTTCAGTCCATAAGATTGCAGAAGATGCTTGTCACCATGGGTAGAAGCCGAGGAAGAAACCTTGAAACTGTAATCAAAAACTTGCAGACAGAGTAATGACATGAAGCATTTACTTATTTTGTAATACACTCTATGGATTGTCCAGGCTCTGGAGTCTTTCTTCAGAGAGGTGGCTATTAAACATGAAAATGAAACAATCAAGGAGCTGTGGGTGTTGTGACCTCTGTAGGCTGAAGTCAGGTGGACCTTTGGCCACAGTGGCTCATCAGTGAGCAATACTGGCTGCACTTAATTAATTTACAGTCAGATATGTGCTCACCAGCTGAGTTTCCTCCCATAAAGTTAGAGCAGGATTGTAATTTCTGCTCTGCATCACCAAAAGTTGAGTTGTTTCCTAAAAATACCCTGTGAGTGAGTTCAACAGAGCTGCACAGTAGTTTGGGAGCTGCCTGAGTGAACCTCTCTGCTGTGGCTTCAATTCCTCTCTGATTTTTGTCTTAAATACATTTTACAGGTTCTTGATGATGTTTTCATTGTTTTCTGCAGTCACTGGGATTTAATGTGGTCTCTGTGACTTTGCTGTTAGAGGAGCAAACTCACTGAAATAAATGTTACCTTTCTGTTGATTTCCTTAGATTTGGTTTAATTCTTAAGGTTTTAACCTAAAACAACTTGATTGAAAGTAGATTATGTAGTTGAAAGCACAATAACTGTAAACTATTCTGAGTGTGAGAACAGGAATATTGTATATTCCTGCAATGAAAATTCTAAATAATCACAGTTACTAATAGTCTTCTATCGTGCATGTTTTCCTAACTCCTAAGCTGAAATGTCAATAAGGAGATTTTTTTTCTGAATAAAATAGAGGTACAGAAGTACATATTTTTATATGCATTTTGTTTTTGTGTGTTTTCACTACTTATATTCCAGTTTACCTGTAGCAACTAATGTTTAAGTAAAGGTAAGGCTTTGAGTGAGTATGTAGTAAATAAACTATTTTAATGTATGCATTTTTATACAAAGTAGGTTGAGTCACTTGATACAAAATAAATTGTTTAAAAAGATGTTATTTTCAAAATTTTTAAAATTATTATTTCTGTTTTAAGTGGGTTTGGAACCAGCACCTCTTTCTGTATCTGAAGAACGACAACTTGCAATTCTGACAGAGCTACCTTTTGTAGTTCCTTTTGAAGAAAGAGTAAAGGTACCTGATTTCTAATTTAATATGAAATTGGTGGTTTTTGTTTTGAGTAAGTGTAAAAAGAGCACTCAGTTGAGTAGAAACTGGATGGATTCCTTACAGAAGGATATGGCATTCTGCACTGTTTTTCTGCAGTGCTCATGCAGCAGCTGAACATTTGAAGTTATTGACTTCTCTCTTCCTTTCCTGCTTATGTTGCCCTGAATAATATTTGCATTGAAGTTAGGAACATTTATTCCAGGACAGCTGAGAGCAGTTTGCAGTCCCGGCTCAGAGATGGCTCTACATGATTGCACCCTCTTGTGGTGGCACAGCACCGGCCGTGTGTGTTGTACCAGAGTGCAGGGTCACAGCTGGGGACTCAGGGGCACTGGGTGGGTTTGCTCCATATGAGATTATGGATCTCCATTTTGGGAAATTAACACCTACAGATTAAATTCCTGCATTCATAGTTGAGTAGCTGAACTTTACTAGAGTGTATAGCTTTAAACTTCTTGTACTTAATGATTGGATTTGCTTTTGAATGTTTTTGAGATTTTATAGATGTAATTGTTAGTTCTATTACCTATTTCACCTTGAATCATTAATATGCTTAAAACTTTTTTTTTTTTCTGTTAAGCACATTTTTTAAAAACTGGGTTACTTTTCAACAGTATCAGTTATTTCAAAACTGCTCCGGAAATATTACGTTTCAAGACACCATCAAGGGAATGAGGAGTAATTCCATAGGGAAAGTCAGTCTTTATTTGTCAAAACAGACAGGCAGCTTTGGTAGAAAATGCGTGGGTTTTTCTCAGGCTTCTATGAAACAGCTGTTCCAACAAAACATCTTATTACTGTATGGCAATGCCACACCAGGATTACAGGGAAATGATAGGAACTGATCTCAAGAAGGGATCTCTATATCATGACTTAGTCACTGCCTTCCAACCTCTGGAATTCTTAAAGCTGTGTTGGGATGCATCATGTTATGTTTTTGGAATTCATAAAGCTTTTTTTGGAATTGGAATTCATAGAACCTTGTGTGCTTTTATCACAAAAACTGAAGTAACAATGGCATGAGAGCTTGGAGATAAGGATAAAGCTACAACTGACCTTCTGTAGTTCAAAGAGGAGATCCTGTTACACTGTGTTTTGGAACACGAGTGTACAGTCCTTTTTGTATAATAGTGGGAGTCAGCATTCCTTGGAGTCTCCCACTGCCTCTACAGAGCAAGTTGCAATAAGGGAAGAAAATACCACGACCATAATAAGGGTGGTTTTTTTTCCCTTGTGGTCAGTTGCTGCCTATTGCTCTGTAATTTAGTATGGTAAGCTCAATGCTCCTTGTGTGTGTGGGTTGTTCCATATGCCCTTTCATTTTCTGACTTCCTCATGCCATTTTTACCTTGACTTACCAGATAACAGATACTCTAACAAGCAGTTGCAGAGTCCAGTTCCGTGGTAGGCTCTTGAGCTTTCTGGCCTTAGGGAGTGTTTTCCCCTTCAGCCTTAAGGCACGTTGGGGTGCACCTTTCAGTCAGTGGGAGGTAATTAATCCAATTTGTAGCAGTGCCTTGGTTCTCACCTCCTTAGGCCATACTTTGGTCAGCTTGCCTATGGTGATGCTGCTTCCATGGTGTGTGCTTCAGTCAGCCTTGCTTGTTTGTCTGAAGTCATTGCAAATGCTTCAGTTGTGCATTAGAGTTCTCATTTTCAGGACTAACATATCCATGAACATTGGGTTGTCTAGGGAGTCAGAGTCAGTAACAAAATGAGTTTTTCTATGAGATGTAATACCAGGTGATTTTTTTCCATCTAGAGTTGGGTAACAGTAATTAATAAACTGTATCTAGGGCTGCTTCAGGAAGGAGAGTGTTGGTGAGCATATTCTCATACTCTGTACATAAAAAAAAGTGCTTGTGACTACATGTCTGGATGCTATAAAACTGAAGGGACCTCCAGAGGTCCCTTCAGTTTTATAATCAGAAGGGACCTCTGGAGGTACTCTGTTCCACATCCTTCCTCACAAAAGAATAACTTCAAACTTGTGTCAGCATGCACAAGGACTTGTCCAGATGAGTTTTGACTCTCTCCAGAAATGGAGATTTCACAAACTCTCTTGTAACCTTTTCCAATCACTCCCATTATGAACTTTTTTCTTTATGGCCATCCCTTGTTTCTTTTTCTGCATCTTAGGACTATTTTCTCTTGTTTTCCTGCTGTGTACCTTAGAAAAGATTCCTTCTTTGTCTGTACTGTAGTCTTCCTGGTTGGAAAGCATCTTCTCCACTAGCAACAGCTGCACATAAAACCAGTAGATTTGAGACCTTATTCTACCTTTGTTTGCTGTGGTCAGACTTCCTCTTTCATGGTAAATTTGTTGTTTTTAAAAATCCCTGCAGACTCTTACTTAATGTTCTTAAATAAAAAATGGTCTGACATATTACTGGGAGATTATATCCCTTGGAAAATGTGCTATAGTATTTATTGAATATGGGAAAGATGGCAAGAGAGAATATAGTAAACCTACACTCCATGGATAGAGGGAATATTATTATACATAAGACAACCCCCCTCCCATGCTACATCTTGGCATAGAAACACAGTGAGCTGCAGTTACTCCTCGGTGGAACAGGTTCCTCTTGTGAAGACTTGAAAATGGACAGTGTGAAGTTCAATTTGTGCTTCACCTGGCATAATTATTTTGAATTTTTATGATGCTCTGGCTCTTTTTTTAAATATGGTGGTAATATCCATTCTTTTAATCTGAATTATTTGTTCACTGCTTATACAAGGGGAACTGGTACCTGTTTTCTTATTACTGAGATTGTTCTTGACCATTGCAAACAGCAGCAAAAAATTATTTACCAGCATTGAGAATAACCTGTGTGTGTGTGTGAAATACTTGTGGGACTTTTTTCATTTGTTTTTGAATACTTTGCGTTTCAGAACTCTGAAAGTTAGGGAGAGGAAACTGAAAGCACTGGCTGAGTGTCTGTAGATGTGCTTCTTTATGTAGAAAAAACTGAGAAGGTTATTTTAGCACAGAAAAGTTCTTTGCATTTCTGTCCCCCTCCTCCCCTTCCATGGGTCATGGCTCTGTATTAAGTTTCTGCAGCTCTGTGAGAGAGAAGACAAATAACTTGAAAGTGAGTGCCGCAGGCAGCTCAAAGGACAGTAACAGTAGTGAATAACCGTCTCTCATTGAATATTTAGATCTGCACAATGACATAATTGCTCTTTTCACTCATTTAAACAGATTTTTCAAAGACTGATCTATGCTGATAAACAAGAAGTTCAAGGAGATGGGCCATTTTTGGATGGAATTAATGTCACTATCAGAAGAAATTATATTTATGAGGATGCTTATGATAAACTTTCTCCTGAGAATGGTAGGTTTGCAGTTATCAGCTTGTTACAACACTTTATTGTTCATACCATGTAGTTCTATGTTTGCTTATTTGACTGGTATGCTGTAGGTGTATCAGCTCTGAGATGTGAAAGTTCTTAAAAGTTAAATTTCCCTATTTTTACAGAAGTAATTCTTTCTGATTATTGCAGTCTAAATGATCTCTTTACACCCTCTTTTTATGGTGCTTTTCTTCCCATTTGCTTGTCCAAATAACTGTAATTTAAATATTTTTTTGTATAATTCATTAGATATTATCTGCTTTGGTAGTCTTGGCCAATAAATACATATGGAGTGAGCAGGATTTGCTTGGTACAATGTGTCTGAAAATAGTGCAGGGCTCTTTTTAATGATGGGATGTAGTACTATAAATTTTACTACATTGAATTAAATCACATGTTTGTGTGAATCTGTGTGATCTTGCACTCACAATATTTTATATAAATACAATTTTCAAGTTATTCCTTGATCTCTTGTAATATTTCGTAGGATTTTTTTTCTTCCCCTACCTATGGTGTTATCCACTTCTTTTTTTTAAGACCCTTAAAACAATATCTTTTTTACAAAGTGAGTGTTTCACAAACTGAATATTCCAAAATTCAAGCCAGTAGTAAGAGTTTTACTATTGTTTACTGGCTCAATTTTTATTTTAGCACTTACAGTATGTGTAGCTACATGTGTTTTTATCCATACAAAACTGAAGCAGACAATTGCATTTGAGTTTGACTCTCCTTTCCCTGCAGAACCTGACCTAAAAAAGCGCATTCGTGTTCACTTGCTTAATGCCCACGGTCTTGATGAAGCTGGCATTGATGGTGGTGGAATTTTCAGAGAATTTCTGAATGAACTCCTCAAATCAGGATTTAATCCTAACCAGGGTTTTTTTAAGACCACCAATGAGGGGCTGCTTTACCCTAACCCTGCTGCACAGATGCTGGTTGGAGACTCATACGCCCGACATTACTACTTCCTTGGGAGAATGCTTGGAAAGGTAAAACCAGTGTTCTGGAATACAAAGCTATAGCAGTACTGAAGTTATGCAGTAATGGTTTTTTCTAATTAGGAAGAGTGGATGGGAAAAACCAAAGATTTTCCCAGACTTGAGAGACAGTAATTCTCAGATATTGGATATGAACATTACTGCTAAATTTCTGGTTGATTTTAGTAAATTATGTACTTGGGAGGTACAGGAAATTTGTGTTATCCTTGATTTTCACCTGAGAGCTTCTAGGAATATGACTGCAGTTTACATTTCCATCTTTTGGAATATATGAAATGAATGCTTTAAACAGTTACTAGTTGTATGAGGTGTACAATTGTTGGTGGCATTTAAAATTTGCCATCAGCACTTACCATACTTAAAGAGGCGCATGCAAATTACTTTTCACATATTCTGTTTGGGGTTTTGTACATTTTGCATATTTCTTGAGTTTTAATGCTTGATAATTTGGTGATATGAATGTTCAAAGGCTAATAGATGCTTGTTGAGCTAGATGAAAAATGGAGAGAGAGGAACAAAGACAGAAGCCATTACAAACATTAATTACATTCAATTTTCTTTTATGGTCAGGTTTAATACTGAGGCTATTTCATTCTAAGCACTCGAAATAATTTTTATAAAGCTAATAATTGTGAAACAAAATTTGGAATACAAATTCAATTTCAGAAAAAAAAAATATTAACTGCGGCTTAGCTGTCTAATACTGAAGGTATTTAAGATGTAAAAGTCCCATTTAATTGCCTGCAGTATTTTGGAGGCTGAAATCTTGCTGCTGCCTTGCAGTGAGGTTTGATGTGCAAGTGGATGTCTTTGTAGTGTAGCTGGAAGAGGTTTCAAGGGATGTTGTTGGCAAACAGTGAATTGTTGAACCAGTGCTGTGCTTGGGAGTTGCAGTCAACTGATTTAGATCAAACTGCCTCTTTGTAAGCAAATACCCTGCTAATGCATCCCAGCCACTGCCATATCCAAATGTCCTAAAGAATGAAATTACAAATCAGCCATTTCAATAAATAATCTTGGAGTGATGTTCCCACTCCTGTTGGGGAATGGATTCAGTACTAATACAAAAGTTGGTAATTATGTCTGATACTAGATATTCAAGCTTAATTTTCTTTCTGCATGTGTAGATTTTTGGAGTGGGAAAGCAAACACTTGTGGTATTGTTAAGGGGCTTACTTCACCACAAAAATGTTTTGTGTATATCTAGGAAAGGCTCAACTGTCATGGAAAGTTTGAAATAGTATTTGAAAAAAAGATTGTAATTCTGAGTCTTCAGTTTCCTCTGTCAAAACAACACATTACCTTGTGTAATTGAAAGTTCAGATATTAGCATAGAGACAGAAGTTGCAAAATGTGTTTTATCTCACAGAGTGCTACTAGTAGAGTTTTTTGGTTTTTTTTAAATCAGAAAATCTATTATTTAACATTTTGAAAGCATAAATTGTTTTTGTATTTGCAGTATGTGTAGATAAGCTAAGAATTGACAGTGCTACTTAATAATTACCCTTGCCCAGGTGCATGGACACCTTTTAGAAGTGTATTTAGAGACCTGATGAATTAAACAGAAAGATAAGGCACGACCATGCTATTCCAAACCTGCTGGTATTGTGATCTTGGTTAGGTTTTTGAATACCCACTCATCCATTTTCAAAAATGTGTCCATTTTGTGCTTTGCACAGGGTTATTTGTGAGCAATAGTGAATTATTAAAAGCCCCTTTGCAAACAAAGTACATATAATGCAACAGCAATTGGAAGCAATGAGGCATCCACAGCAATTTCTTATTTGTGGAAATCAGTGTGCAAAGAGTGCTGCCACCAAAAACTCTCACGTAAGAAGCTTCAGTGTTATCAGAAAACAAATACATTAAAATATAATAATTTATAGAAATTCTCTGTCTCTTGGTAACCACTTCATACTAATACCCAAATGCATTTAACTTTCAGCACCATAAAGTTACACCTAATTCAGTTTTTCTTCTCATCAGGAAGTTTCTAACAGCTTGGCATCTTTGTTAATTGGTCAGTTCAGAGGCAGAAACATCTTAAAATATAAAACATATCTTGAAAAATGGAATATCTGAAAATAGAAATAATTTTAATCCTGAATAAATTACTGACTTTTGGATATCTTTCTAGTTAATGAAGAAATTAAAATCTGTGTACAAAATGCATAGCATGTTCATGCAGCTTTTGTAAGCACTGGATGAGCAAAAGGTCTTGTGGAAATATTACTTTGTGATCATGTAATTGCATGTGTTGTCTGAAATCATCCTTTAAAAACACAGAAATGAGTTTGCTTAAACAGCAGCTACTCAAACACTTCCCAAGTTTACATTTCTCAACTGTCAGTGACTTTACTCTGAAATGTAAATATTACCTTAGCAGTGGTGCCTTTTAAGCGTTTTCCTTTCTCTTCCGTAAAAGTTAAAGCTCAGCTTGCTGTGCACAGTGAGAGTCTCCTACAGCCAGAGGGGTTAGAGACTTGAACCTCTCAGTGTTGCTCACTGGAAGCACAGCTGGGACTGTCTGAGCCCCAGGATTTGCTTGAGAGCCAAGGGTGTCCTGGGCTGTCAGGAGCGTTCAGGCAGAGGAGTTCTATCCCCAAATCCTCTTTGTTGTCCTCTCTGCAAAGTAAAGTCTCCTTGTCCCAGGTGGTGTCCCAGAAGGATGGATGTGATCCTTTTGCTCTCTTTTGGGCTCTGGGCAGGCCTGGTTTGGTTCCACTTCCTTTCCACATGCAGTAGTTGTTCTGGCTGCACTAAAAGTCGCCCCACGTGCAAACCCTGCTGCTGCAGGTTTGGGGTGCAGTGGAATTGGCACAGGAGAACGCAAAAGGTGCTTTTTTGACAGGCTGCCAAGAAGCAACAAATGGAAATTTCCAAGAAAATTTGGAAGCAACACCTGAGAATATTAAATGAGGGTTTTCTCAATGCTGATTCTTGAGTTGTCTGCTGCAAACCTTTGAAGAAGGAAACGCTGGTTAACCATTCAAGCAGAAACAGTGTACAGGTAGAAGAACAGTGACAGAGAATTAAAATCTGAACTTCACCATGTTCTGACCTAAACTCAGTCTAGTATACAACATACTTCGCCAGTTCCAGTTTACATTTGCATTTATTCAGTGATGTTACTGTGACAGATGTTGTGGGAAAGGACATTATTTGCATTTGGAATTCTTTGACATCAAGCTGCTAATTCTTAGGATAATTTACTTAAATTTCATGAAGTATCTGCATTAGTTTTAGAATATGGCAGGAAATCCATAGATGGATTAGTATGATAATTTTTATGGTTTCCTCTTCTTCCCTTTTGACATAAACCTGCTAGTTCTTGCATTATTTTGTTTTACAGTGACTGTCTTTGCATGTTAAGCAGAGTGACTCTGACAGTAGAGATTTTTGTATAATACACTCAGTGTCTTTGTATGTACTGAATTCTACCTCCTCTCTTATTCCAGAATATTAAATAGCTCTTGTGAGTCACACATTCATGTTGCTGAAGAACATCTATTTTTGCAATATAATATCGAGTCCCCTTTTCTAAACAATAGAACCTGCAGTCCTTGGAAGACACTAAGGTTTTCAGAAAAGATTGAGATTTGTTTTGCCAAGACCCAGCTTCTGCCTTCAGTGATTGGGAAGGCAATATGGAGAACAAATGTCTTTTAAATTGTTTTGAACTGAGTCCTTCTTTTGTGGAACCATGTAAAGAAGTTTCATAGTAGCAGCAGCAAGGATTGAGAAAAACTAATGTGTTCATTTTAAATTTTAGCATTATGTTGATGGTCAATCTAGGTTTTGCTCTTTCATCATTAATATTTAATGGTAGATAGGAGGTCAGCAATTTGCATGGACTTGTGGATATTATATTGTTGAAAGCCAAAGTTGTTTATTTTCCTAAGAGTTTTTGTAGTTTACTGATTTAAGATCTAACAGACTTTCTTTGCACACATCTGAATGTTATTAAATATATGTAATTGAAAAAAATAGTTGCAAACTAAGTCCTTGAGTAAAATGAAGCATTAGAAGAGTAATAGTAGATCAAATACAGATTTTATTACACTACAAGTAAATTAATGGGACCTAAGTTTTTGATTCAATTATTTTTCTGTGTATTAGAGAGTATGCCTTGTGGTTACTGTTTGTAACTTTGAATATTGTGCCTCTGTGGAAGGTACAATTCTGAGATGAGCAGTGTCTGTAGAATCCATTCTGCAGAAAAACTAAAGTAGTTCTTGATCAGTCTCAGGCCTTATCTATGAAATATTGATTCAGGATACTCTTTCCACAGCAAGATCTGCATCAGATCCTAAACACTTAAATTATGTATGGAGTTAAAACATGCAAGGAGATGTTTCTGATAACATATTTGAGTGCCATTCATGCACCAAAAGCTTGTGGAAAGAAAACAGAGCAAGACAACTACAATGAGAACTGGCTTTCATGTAGTTGATTGTTTGGTGTCAGGCATTGCTCTGCCACTCTGACTTGGAGGGTGGTGATTTTTTACTTCTGATTTTTAGGCTGCCCTTTCCATTTTCTCATTGTTCACTTAATTAGACTCTCTTTGGCTTGATTTAAGTCAGTACACCCTTAATTAGTTTGTGCTACAGCCCCAGTTGGTACTGCTAGTACCTGGAATGGTAGGTATGGGATTGGTGATACTGATGCAAAGAGGAGGTAATTGGTATAAACTCTTGGTTTTATTAATTTCAATTACCTCTCACATGATTTTAGAGATTCAGCATTTTGCTTAAGAGCAAGTTAACTGATGATCATTTGTCTCAGAAAATCCTGAATCATCTGATATGGAATCAAAACAGGAATTTACCACGGAAGGTAGCAAGGTCCTTTAATGATAAACTTACAGTGCAGAAGCACAATTCTTAGAGTGCAGAATTAGTACCTTATGGAAGTTATTTCATGATTTATGAATGCAGATGTAAACTAATTTGAATCTATTTTCTGACACAGTTCTTCAGCTTGACAATTCCTTTGTGTACTGGTGCATTTAACAAAACCAATTATCTTTTGATTACAAATAGCTATGTTAGTAGTAACCCTGTAAATATATGTCTAGTGCTAAAAGACTACTGAAATGTGGTATTTTAACTCTAAATCTTTAGGGAGGAAAAGTGTTTATTGATGGATTGTGATATTTATTGGGTCATAATGTATTTAAATTTTCTTTAATGCATATGTTAGTGATTGTTTACCGTGATAGAGTGCATAGAGGTCTCTGCAAGGAGTTCTGCATGGAAAGAATTACCTCATGTCAGTGGTCACTCCTCAATTAAAAGTTCCATTAGCAGATGATTCCTGCTTCTGGTTTGTGTACTGATTGCATTTTATTGCCTCTAAATCAGGTTCCTAGACAGGGAATAAATAAACAGAGTGTGTGGTAATGGTATCCTGATCTTTTTTCACAGTTGGGAACACCTACATCCATTTCAGTCAATTAGGTTTGGAATACTTACTGAAATTCTTAAATTGGTTTGAACTTTAAAAATTACTAGTTTCACTGCTATTAAAATACAGATTTATCTCATAAGCATATCCAGAGGTTAGTTATATAGTATTAAGTGTTTCAGTATGTCAGAAGATTAAGCTTAAATAAGGAGGAGAAGTTTTCCTTTTATCTTCAAGTTCTTCCTAAATTATGTTTAAATTTGAGACAAGAAAAATCTATTAAGCCTTTACTGGAACTTCAGTAATGAGTGATAACTATCAGTTATCCAGTGCATCCACAGCTATCCCTACTGCTTTTCTCTCTCATCCCTCAAAACCCCCCAAATGACATTGATAGCAATTTATATCATATTTATGGCATAAGTTGCAGAGATAACTGTTCCTATTAAATGAGAAAGAAAGTATCAAGCTGGTGAAATGGTAGTTTTCTGCACGTGCTGGCATTTCTGAAGCACTATGTTTTAGTAATAAACATTAATGTAATTAAAGACATCCTAAATTCCTAGAATAAAAATACCAGCATGACTTTCCATTTTTAAATTAAAAAATAACTCAAGGTCATTACAGTTGATATGATCCAGTGAAGTCTTTGGGAATGGATCCTTACATTTTCCTGGTCCTGTGTTCAGGAGTTAGGAGTTTGGTCTGTGCTGCCACACCCCTGCCATCCATTTCAGGGATTTGCACTGACTGCAGCACCTGTGACAGGCAGATCCTTTACACCTGAGTCTTGCCACCTCAGATCTCTGAAGCTTCTATAAACTTGTACTTAGTGACCTTCAAATTCACACTGAGTGCAAAATCTGAAGTAAAACCAATTTTCATAAGGCTTTTTCTCAAAAAACTGTAACAATAATTTTAAAATCTAATGCTCTTCACACTGCTGCGAGGGCTGTTAAAGCTTGCAGAAGCCTCATTACAGGCATCAAGCTGTGGAATTTTGGACTCCTTTTAAAAGACAGAACAAAGGCAAGCCATGAATTTTCACAGTAATACAGGGAAGATAATGCACCAGATTTTCCATTACTAGGGTGATACAAATGCATCTAAACATCTGCTACTGCTCAGAGGCTTGGAAACAGTGGCTTAGAGCTCCAGGGTAACAGGACACATTGCATTGGGACACACCTGGGAGAAATAATTCTATTTTATTGTATTGGCATTAGAAACAGTATCTTTGGGGGTTTGCTCACTTTTAAACACGTTATTAAGCACATCTTTAAGAAATTATTTTATCTAGAGATTACTAAATGTTAGCTCTAAAAATGCTTCAAAATATGAGTGCATGTTGATTTTAATTTAACTGACATTTTTAGTTTAATCTTTTTCATTAGGGTTGAAAAGTCTCTGCTTTCCCCAAAAGCTTTGTGAGTGTGATGAAATATTTCTAGGATATAAATAATAAGGTAGAAGGAAGTTCTAATGGTTTTGCTATTTTTCTATCATTTTTATTAATGGTTCTGTACAACTTTGAAGATCTATTGCACTCTGTAAGTGCTAAGTATTATTTAATAGTAACTGCTTAAAATTACTGAAATAGAAAGGGTTATGGTCTTGGGGACTGATTATGGAAATAACTGAATTTAAGTCCAGTCATTTACTGCTTTACCCCAAAAGCTGTGCATCTTTCTAGGGATATGACTTTAGCATTGTTTATGCTTTAAAATACAGTTCTGGCTTGTGAAGGATTAATGGAAAGTAGCAGCAGTGACTGATTATTTTTCTTAAGAAAGATTTTAGTTGAAATAATAAATGAGATTTAGTTGTAGACCTGAAAGTGTAAGTAAAGGCACTAAAGCTGCCTTACAGGGAGGGAGGTTTAATTAATTAATCTATGATTTTGTTTATGCAGTTTGTTGAACTTTATTCAGCACTTTGTGGTGCTCATGTCACCTCTACTATGTACAGCTAATCTGGCTGAAATGACTCCACTAGCTTACATTTTGTCGAAATTTAAAACATGGTGTGGAATCTTCTCTTTCTGAAGAGCAGCTCCCCAATCTTGGGGTCACACCTGAACAATACCTTGTGTGACTATGGAGTACTTGAATGGTATAGTGATAGCTACCATCTGTAATCCCTGTCAGGCACTATTATTATTTTGTTGGAAGAAAAAAAGTCCTCCTTGTTCAGAGAACCATCATCCTTCCCTTTTTGCCACTATGTACAGCTGTCCTTCAGCCCAGATCCTTCTTCCATAATATATTACAGATACAAATTGCATGCCTGTGTTCTGAAGGGTGCTTGCTTTAAGGAACTGTTTCTTCTTCCTCCACATCACAGGTGTGTAGTGAGTGCATTCAGTATCTTTGTGTCTGAAGATCATATTTTTCATCACTTCAAATGCCCACATTTTGATCTGTGTCACCAAACTGAGTAAAGGCCAGTCCCTGTAGCAATCAATTACTGTGGAACTACACTGTAATCACAGGTAGCTGAGGTTATTTAAAAGAGGAACAATGGACTTCAGACTGCATGTGAAGTGCAGTAGGCCTTCTGTTACTTGGGTGGTTTTTAATATTCTGGTGTGTTCTGCAGGCATTCCCACTAAAGGGGAGACAGGTGAGTGAAGATCCTGTCACTGAATACTACTTTTCCATAGTGAAATAATTGCTCTTGGTCTTTTAATCAGGAAAAAATCCCTTTTATTTTAACCATCTCTTCAGAAAATAGAAAAGGCTTGACATAATTAGAACACTGGGTTGGAGAGTACTAAAACTGATTTGTTACTGAATTATAATTTTTCTTTTGTTTAGTCATTTCAGAAGCTTTTAAATTCATTTCTTTTTGATATCTAGAGATGTCACTAGCTAAAGAGCATCCCTAATCTACATGAGTTTGAAAGAGTGCTGGGAAATTGATGTTGGCCTTTTCAGCAGCATTACCTTTTAGCTGCTTGGGAATGTGTCACCCTGTGAGCATTACCGTGCTTGTGGGACTGCCCTTGATGTGAACATCACTGCCTCTACTTCAGACCAGCCTCTTATCCCAAGTTTGTACCTCAAATTGCCCTTCTGTCCAGTTGGAATGTTAATATCCCAGCCTTTCAGGGGGGCAGAGCTCTATAGGATGGGTTGAGGTTGTTGGCGTTGACCCCCCATGTCTGAACGTAAGAAGCTGGATGTACATGGCCACCACTTGCTCCTTTCATGACTTCCCATCTGGACTCTTTGCCTTCCATGGGCCTGCTGCAGTTCATGGGTTGCAGGGTAGAGACAGTGGGGTCAGGGGCTCAGATGGGAAAGCTGGGAATGGGAGCTGTCAGAGCTCATCATAGAAAGGCATCAATCCCATCGGTGATTGCTGCACAATAAAAGGAAACTTCTGAAAGGGTGAGAGTACGTGAAGTTTGAGATCAGTTTTAAAATAGACATTGGTTAGGCTTGCTGACTTGGAGCTCCTGAAGCAGTGTCTGAAAGGAAGCTCTGATTTAGCCAAACAGAAGTAGACATCTCTGTCCAAGAGCAGGCCAGTTTCTGCCATCAGTGTTGTTGCTCGTTGTCTGTGAAAGGAAGAAAGAGGACAAGTTCTGTGTGGAGAGCATGGCCATATGTTGTATTAAAGGACTGTGTAAGTATACTCTAATGATGCAGCTTCACACTGCAGCTGATTAATTTGGCAGCTGCTTTCCTCTGGTAGAAGTGGTCACCATTCCCTTGCCTGTTGCTGATGCTGGGCTCCTTCCTCCTTGATGTTGATGTTTGCAGAAAGCCAGTTCAGAGAGTTCAGAGAGGCAAAAAGCTAAGCTTAAAACAGGGTAACTTACAGCTTCCCAAGGCAGTTCAGTGTGGAAAAACAAGGAAGGAGGGAAGTCTCCCTCTAGGCCATTAGATTAGCTTTAGTAAGAAAAATCCCCATCAGGGTGGATTTCTCTGGGCACCTGGCAGCTGAAGGTTGTGCTCCTGGTGAAAACAAATTGTCCTGTAAGTCCCACCCTCTTTCAACCACGGCTGTGAGCTTAATCTTACTCTAATTTAAAAGAAACTTCAGTGTCCCTGCTGTGACCACCAACACTCAACCCACCCTGCAAACCCCAAATCCAACAGCCCCAAAAAAGCACAGCACCAATAAATCTGCAAGTTCTGAACCTTTTTCAGGTTGTAGTGACTGCTCTGCTTGCAGACAAACCCAGGGGAATCAGCAGCTGATGGTTTTATTGCCCTGGCAGGAATGTGTGGAATCACATATTTTAGCAAGAATAGGTAATTTGATCAGTTGATGCTGGCTGAGTAACAGAAAAGTTAGATGGAATTCAGAAAATAAAGTTTCAGTTTATTTACTCATCTTGTACGCAGCACTTCTCAGTATCCCTGCACATGCTGGGGCTGTAATGGTGACCTTCACCTCTTTGAAACAAAACCAAAGTTCATAATGACTTTATTCACCAGAGGTTTAGTGCATTTTTTATTAAACTTTATTAGGATAGCTTGACTTTCAAACTAATTAAAACACTACTGTTTGTCTTCTTTCCAAAAATACTTTATTTTGAATATTGCAATCACTTAGCTAAGAGAGGGAGTAATTAAAGTTATTCTCAAGTTGCACAATTTAGTTTATTTAAAAATGCTTTATATAGTTTTTAGATGAAGTTATAAATGTTCACTTTGGAACTACCTGAAGATTAATAGTGATGCATTTGAAATGCATTATTTTTTTATTGATTCTTAATGTAGTAAATTACTGAAGTTACTTGGCAGCAAACAGAAATAGCCAGTGATGTTGTTCACATTTATTTTCCTGATAGCATCACAATTTGCATTAATTGCATTGCAGCTGCACTCACTTATATTAAAAAGCTTCTACCATAATTAATCCTTTTTATTTCAAATCATTTTGGCACAATTTCTAGCAATAAACACTCATAAAAGACAGACACTTGAAAAATAACATACAAGTTTCTTCAATATACCTATTGCTGTTTTTTTCCTGACAAGGAATTATTGATAGGCTTCTAGGATCAAGTGTTGCAAGTGGTGAAGACTTAAGACCAGTTTGAAAAATGCTAAGTGGATTATTTTGCATAAAAAATAGACAGGTTTTGAATTTGTGTAATTAACCTGTGTTTAGAAAATACCTTGATTTATGTCTACATTTGTATTTCAGTTGCATACATTATGGAAATTTAATTTATAATCCATTTAGCTGATGTGATCATAGTTTTTAGTGCTATCATTTATTAGTCCTTGTATATTGAATGCTCTAAAGGCTTAAACCTGCCTTGTGTAAAAAATTACACCTCTGCATTTACATTTTATGAGTCACAGATGGAATTCCATTTTAAATTCGGGTAGCTTTGATATATTTAAGGAATTACAATAGCTTTATTGTTACTAATGCAGGAACAGCAAACACTGACCTTACACATTGCAAACTAATGATTTATCCCTCTAGTTTGCTTTTAAAGTCAGCTATACAAATGAGGATTTTGACTTCTACACCTTGAATAAATCATATGGCTCTAAATATAATGCACCCTTTGGCTTTGAACTCGTTATTCTCAGGTTTTTTTGCAAGGTCTAACTCACCTCATAGAAAAATGTTCTTTCAGAAGTTTAAGGAATTGTGTATATTTTTCTTAAAGTCTTTGTTGGAATATCATTGAGTGATTAGAGCTACATCTATTCATCTTTTTTCAGTTTTGTTTTTTTTTCCCCCCTCAGTGGGATTCCTTTTCTAAGTTTGCAGCAGATTATGGAGGAATTCAGTAACACCAAAACTCTGCTCTTGGAGACTTAAAAGGGAGCAAACAATGATGTTACAGTGATGTTATGTTGGTGATGCCTTGTCTGATCAACCTGGCAGTGATATTCATGTTCTGTAAAGATTTGATTGTCACTGGTAGAGATGCTGATGTGGCAAACAGAGTGGACAATGAGAGAGGCAGCATGTGCCAGGAATAGGTCTTTTTAAAGCAGTGGTCCTTTATTCAGAATAGCTCTGAAGGGTGCACCTCTCCTTCTGAGAGCTACCAGAAGTACTTTTTTCTTCCAAGCAAGTAATTGTTACTGACTTAATAAAAAATAATGCAAAGATACTTTGCATTACATGGAAATGTGCTTATACAGTAGATGAACCTAGAATGATGTTTGAAAATTCTTGGGGCTAATTTGAGGTTGCAGTCAAAAGATTTGGGTCAGTACCTGTTTGGTTCATGAATTTTTTGATATCTGTAGTAGTGTCAGGCACAGACAGGATTGGACCTGTGACAGAGTCAGAACTGGTCAGCTCTTGGCTTGGAGCGAGGATGTTTTGACTGTGGCATTAGAGCAGTGAAATTCACCAAAGGTGCAGCCATGAATCTCTGTAGCATGCACCAGATAGATTTTATTAGTTTAAAATGTACTGGGTTTACAGAGTTACTCCAAGGGGATGAGGAGGATGACAGTTCTACATGTAGTGATTGATATGAATGGAATAATACTGCTTTGATGGTGCTGATGGAAGTAGAGGTGTAAACTTATTTTGTAAGACATTCTTGATGCAGTTGCATTGTCCTTTAGCAAACCTTGCTTTTCCTGAAAATTAATGCAATTTGGATAAAGAGTAATGACAGATAAGCAATGACCTTGCATTTTAAATCAGAACATAATTAAATTGTGAGATTTGGGACCTTGGTATTTCTCAAGAATATTCACATTTCAAATTTTGGATGAATATTCTTAAATTTGTGCAATATTTGAGCTATTTCCATGCTAGAAGAACCTACTCAGGCACCAAATTAAGACAGAATTACTCAAAAGTTGAGAAACCTTCTGAATTCCTGCATGTACAAACAGTAATATCTAATGTACTTTTAATTCCTTTATTTTTCAGGCTCTTTATGAAAATATGCTGGTGGAGCTACCATTTGCTAGTTTTTTCCTCTCAAAATTATTAGGGACAAGTGCTGATGTTGACATTCATCATTTAGCTTCACTAGACCCAGAAATGTACAAAAATTTGCTTTTTCTGAAGAGCTATGAAGGGGATGTGGAAGAACTTGGGCTCAACTTCACCGTGGTAAATAATGACCTTGGGGAAGCACAGGTAAGAATGGCTTTGAATTTTTTTCCTTTTATCTATGACTGATGAATCTTTACTATCTCTACTAACTATTTTTAAAATTTAAATGTGATGGGTAACAACTGTTACAGGTGCTGAAAGTCATCAGTTTGGATTCTGACTCAATATTTGGAGTAGAGAGTAACTGTGTACTTAAAAAAAAAACTTTTGATGATTACTTAAAGGTCTGATCTTTTAAGGAGTAAACTGCAGTGATTTATTTTCTAACAGTCATACATATAAAGTTCTATTGCTTGGGAATGTTTCTTCAAAAAAAAAGTTATTTCTTCAATTGCACTTGTAATATTAGCAACATTTAGATGATGTGTCAACTACAGAAGTACTGCCTAGTTTTAGAGTTGCAGATAGCAGTCAGAGAGGTTTAAAATAATACTGATAGTAAAGACCCTTTATTGTGAGATAAGCATTGTCTCCTTTATATGTAATTTTCAAAGTAAGAGAGCCTGAAGTTTGATCAACCTCAATTTTTTTTTTTTTATTATCACCCCTCCCCCAGCCTTTTTTTTTTTAATGGTTGAGATACCAGATTAGTCAGAGGGGATAAATGGTGTTAGTGCTTCTGAAAAGCAGTTACTTAGGTCCTCAAGTCTGAGTTTTTAACACAGTTGCACCATATAATTTGATTACAGCTTTTATTTGCTCTGTTGTGGCTACTAAAGATCACTCATAGTGGAAAATAAATGTCACTAGAGCTCTAAAAGCCTGCCTTAGTGTGCTAATGCAGGTAACCTCGTAGGTAAAGTCTTTTGTCATGATTCCTCTTTCAATTTTGAGGATTTAAAATTGAAGATTTCAAACTTACACTTGATTATGGCATGTAATTGGATGAAAAAAGTAGACTTGACCACACTGTGACGAGCAGCAGCATCTGAATTCAGCCTTCTGTTGTGAGGAGTGAACAGAGACTCCAGGAGGGGGTGAGCATTGCTCTGGGTTTGCTGCTCAGGGGGGCCAGGACTGTGCACATCTCCAGTGCAGCAGCCCCAGTGAGGTGCAGTAACCTGTCCTGGAAGCTGGGAGCTGGAATTCTCTGAGGCTGCTGAAGTCATGGCAAGTTTGCTGGCCAAGACTTCTGCTTGAATGGTATCAGGCTTGGGTTTTACCTTACACTTCTGTCATCCGTTTCCTGTCATTGTGGAAGATCCTAAAATCTGGATTGGAATAAATTTTAAAATAATACCCTCAGATTTGGGATTCCTAAAGCACACTAAAGGGGAGAGGCAACAGTTACCTGATATAAGTAACATTTAATATTAAACAAGTGCCATATGTCATTTTCCTCCCTGGATTACACTCCCTATGTGAAAACATCTGACCTGCACTGTCTTTAGAAAAGTACTCAAAAACTTGAGATAAAGATGTGGTACAGATGTACCCAAAAGCACATTCTTGGAGCACATTCTTGGTTTCTAGGGAGCAGAGCACACCAAATGGCAGTTTCCAGTATTAGCTGGGATTTTTAATACTGAGGGAAAAGTCTGCATTCTAAAACTATTTATTTAATTCTGCTTAAAGTAATACCTTTGTTGGTCACAGCTAACACAAATCCAGTTTAGTATCTAACTAAAATTAGGGCTGTGGCTACTACTTTCAAGACTTATGATTTGTAGTTGTTTGGCATAACTTTAAAAGGAAGATTTATTGTATTAATGAGTTACTGAGTAACAAGGTGAAATTTAGGTTAAAATAAATATTCTGATGCTGTTTTGCTGTTTTTGTACTTGAACATTTTACCCACAAATTTTCACCCATCGTTTTATGAGGCTCACTGCCTGTTAATGTAGTCCAACAGAACCCATTGGTTATTGTCACTGTCTTCTGCCTTTCAATGCAACAAGTCTCTTTTTATTCTTCATTTCATTACCTTAATAAACCTCATATGGATAAATACATTTTATCTGCTGTTTGACTCGTAACCATTGCATACTAATTGATTGTGCCAAGGTAAGGCTAATTCACTTTGGAAAAAGAGCTTAATTTGCACTCCTTGTGTTGAATGTACATTATATGTAGTTTTCAGCTAAACAACCACTTTAGTGTTTAATAAATTAGTGCCCAATAAATGCATCATAAATCTATCATTGTAAATAGCTCTGCTCATGACAGTGTCCATCCACCAATTGTGACACAAAAGCATTATCTGCAATGAAAGACACATTCAAAAGGGACTCTAGTGCCTCTCTCAGTAGTAGAAGGTAGAAATTCTATTATCAGTGTATTGATTCCAATCCTGTAATGTGCTTTTAGACCCCATTAAACTATTGTCAAAGTGCATTCACCAGAAGTTGAAAAAGGTACTTAATAATTTGCACATTAGACCTGCTAATTAGGGGAGCTATGCCATCAACCTTATCTTCCAACCCCAAATAGCTTTTGATAAAGATCTATCTAATGCAGTGATACCAGCCCACATTTCAGCTGTTGGGTCTCCTGCAGAAAATGGTGGCCAGTAGCAAAGTCTCAGAGGAGGTCAGCCTGTGGTTACAGGTCTGTATATTGATTTAGTTTTTCCTTTTATCTTGTAGATGAGATGGTTATGAAAGGTCTGTAAGAATAAGGTTAGCAAATTCAAGAAAATACCTTCTCTTCTCAGACCTTTCTCCTTCCCCTTCTTTCAGTGAGGAAGGCAAGTTTTGTGGCTGTCCAGGGCAAGAGGGAGATATAAATACTCACTCCTCTTCCTTCAGAAATGTTGGGTGCTGTACTCAGAAACTCTGCTTGAGAATATCAGTCTCACTCTGATACTTGAGAGTACATGGATCACAAGTTGAATGTGATCAGAAGATTCCATAAATAAAGTGTAAAAGCACAAATCCACAGAGAAGCACTATGATATATATGGTAGCAGTTTCTATGAAATCCATATCATACTGAACTTGGTTTTGGGACACCTTGGACTTTTTAAACAGGTGTGAATGCCATTGCTGTCACTGAAAATATGGTGTCACCAAAGGGGAGTTCTTTGCTTTTGAATTTCTTAGGGGGAAAATTTTCAAGCCTTAAAAATAGTTTTGAAAGTTTCTATCTTGACAACCTCTTTACTAGGATGTAGTGGCTTAGATGGATGATTTTAGAGGTTTTTCAGCAGCAAAGAAGTTAGGCTGAGGCTGAGCTTTCTCAGGCAGACTCGTAACACTTACAGAAAATGCATTCTTAGGCATTCATATGCAATCTCTTACCTGGAACTCCTGCATGAACATGTGGTAGGCAGATGACAGGGAAAGGGGAAAAAAAACTTTATTGACATCTTTTCAAAATGGGGAAAAACTGTAGGGGTGATGTGAACAAAAGTGATCAGAGCCCAGAAGATTCTCATCTTGTAGGAATTCTTGAATATCTGTAAGAGCTGTATGAAATTGCGCTGGAGGTTCTGTGATTCTCTGAAGAGATAATGTGTCTTATGTCTTCATACAGACTTTTCTGTCCTCTTTTGGTATTTCCCCTTCATTTTGAAGATTCACTTAGTGAGTAGGGAATCAAATTTGTCTGAATGATCTGAATACTTACCTAAATTATATCTATGGTTTGATTGCCTTTAGTACATGCGATTTTGATTACAAGCCAAGTTAAAATACTTTTTGTTTGTTTGTTTAAACTTAGCTCTGCAGAATGGAAACAGATGACACAGGGCTGTGCTTTCCTCGTGTGGCCATCCCGGGTAACCTGGGTTATTGGCTTGCCCCATCTAGTGGCCAAGACTGCTTGGATAAAATAAAAATGAAGCTGATTAAGTGTTTAAGATCTATTAAGCTGTGCTGTGGCCTTTTTGAAAAGGAACTCTTCAACAGTCCTGACTTTTAGAATTAAGTGGGAATTCTACAATAGTTCCTTTAATGCCATGAAAACACTGAGTGCATCTACCTTTACTTCAGTGTTATGTTTACCAAGTGTTACTGGTTTCTCTTTACATCCTTCTTAATCTTTTTGGCATAATATATTTATTATTTGTGTTCTGTTATCCCTTTTCTTTTGGTCTTAGATGATACTTTGACACACAGCGATAAAATTAACCTCACACTGACAAACCCTGAAAATGGATAATTGAGTCTCTGGAAAACCCCAGGAAATGCCCTTAACTGAGTGCTGTGCCCGTACTTGTGGCAGTGCAGGGCTCTGGGGAGGAAGAGCAGCTGCAGAAACGTTGCTGGGTCAGAAATCAAGATTTGCTACTTAAAAATATAAAAATGAAAGGAATAATGAGATTTAAAAACCACAACAAAACAGCTTTGTCCTGTTTTTTAAAAACAGTGGTCAGAAAGAGTGCAACACCTTTTCTTGTCTTTGTTTCTAAGGAAGAACTTTATGGGGAGAGAATAGCTTTTTATTATATAATGAATACAGCTTTCCTGACATCCTTAGAGCACTGTGGAGCCAGTGCTATTACAATGCAAATGTAAATTAATCTGTGTCCTGATTTCTGTTTACTGGCCTGCAGGGAAGGTCAGACATTTTACTTCACCTAGTGCTGGGATGAATCCTAAAGTACAGAAGTTTTCTAGAGCACCATGCCAGTAGTTCCCTTGGGCTATTTTAGGAAGGAGGTCAGTTCAGGCATCTTTTATTGTAGAAACCGAGCTCACAGAAATTGTTGTATGCACATGGAGTGATATCTGTTAGTGTAGTGTTGGTGTCCATATTATTAAGGGATGCTTGATGAGTTAGGTGATGGAAATATGCTCTAATGCATTTTAATATGGCTTAAGTCAGTGTGTCCATACCTCAGAGAGAGGGATTGTATTAAATGGTGTCAAAAACCCAAGGGATTCTGCAGTTCTGCAAAACAAGTAGAGAAGGTTTGTAAGTGGGCAGATAGTGAGGTATTAGTAATATTGAGGTCACAGCACTGATCTGTTCATGTGGAACATTGGTGGTTGCTCTGATCTTGTAAAGCTAAAGAGGACAAGAATTTAAGAAGTAAGAGAAAGCTTTCTGGTCTTGCTAGGCTTTGTAAAAGGTATTTTATAGGAGGAAATTAAAAGAACTGTCTTTAGTTCCATGTAAAAGTTTCTGAGAAGATTAATGAAGTTGCTGCCCTTAAGAAATACATCATGGATATATTTGAGGAGGAGGGAATGAGCTGATTAAACTCTTTAACACTGAAATAAGGATGACAGTAGGTATGAACAAAGTTTACCCATTGGATTTGAAGTGAAAATCAGAATGCTTCTTGTCAATAATTGGATTAATCTGATGATTAACTGTTCAGCAGCAGAAGTAAAATTACTACAGTGGGTGAAACACAGATAGCTCAGCAGTGCAGGGGCCCCTTCTCATCAGCTGTTTCCACTGTGGTATGGAACATGTCCCACACTTCTATTAATACTTCATGTGGACTTTACCAGTAAAAATACCCTCACCCTCAGGCCAGCCAGTGACCCCAGGCACTGTACCCTTTGGGAATGGTCCCCGGCTGTGTCCCAGGCAGGACACTGCAATGGGTGGATCCCAGAGAGAGCCCTCCTGGCTCTTGTGTCCCTGGCTCTTGTAGAAGGAACAAGAGAATGTGTACAGGGTGTGAAATGGTGCCACCTACACTGACACCTTCCTCTTGCTTAATTCTTGCAGGAGTAGGGTTTAAGCATTATCAGTACCTGCACGCAGACATGGTGGAGTACTGATGAGTTTTTTTACTGTAAGAACTAACAAAAGCCAGAAGCTTGCAGCTGAAGGATTAAAGTGGGAAGTAAGACATATTTTTAACACCTATTGTAATTCAGGTTGTGTAGCTTATCAAAGAAAGTGGTAGATACACCATCACAGGATTGCACATCTCTAAAAATGTGCTCTAACTCATCTGTGAATTTATGGAGTTGAATACAGGAATCTCTAGACAGAATCCTCTGGCCTGTGTCATCTGGGAGGTCAGAATTCACAGATCTTAATGGTTTCTTTTGTCTTAAAGAGCTATGAATCAAGAAAAAACCTGAATGCTCAAAAGCACTGTGAATTTTTAATCATACCATTTTACACATTTTGCACATTTTGCTTAGGACATGAACAGCTTGCATTACTAGGTAGCATGTTAGAAAAGAAGCTATTCATGTGTTTAATTCTCTGTGCTCTAAAGAGGCCATTAATATCACATACTGAAGCACACTGTTGGTTTAAATGAAGACATTGCTGACTCCAGAGTGCAGGAAAAAAACAACAGTTTTTGGAAGAGTTCAAAAGGTGACAGTATTTGGTTTTTTTAGGCTTTTTTTATTCTTCTCTTAAGTACTCTAATAATACCTTCCAATTGGGCTGCTGCTTAACTAAATTACCCTCATGTAGTAAAGAGTAGGATATGTGAAGGCCTATAGTGTACAGCTATCTTTGAACCTGGTTTATATCTTAATGCAAGTACAGTATCTTTAGTTCTGGGGCGTTTCTTTAAAAATTCTCCTATACTGAGATACCTTGGTGTGCTTGAAGGACGAAAGTTGAGCTTCCCAGTAGAAAAACAATACTTAGGCTTGATTTGTTTGGTTGTTTTTTTTACTTTCATTGAATATACTGAGTATGTACAACAGTACATTTTCTACAGGATGAATTGTGAATGCTGAGCTTGGAGTTTTGACTCAGTGGTAATGCAGCCTCCAGCCGGGTTTTGGGGTGTCCCCAGCATGCTGCAGTGGATCTGGATTGCGCAGTCCTGCTCGGCACAGGCTGTCCTGTCCGAGTTCCCAAGCAGTTCTTAGCCGCAGGCAACCTCAGCAAGCTTAAGTGATACCAGCTCTTTTAGTGATTATCAGCTCATTGGGATTTCAGCTCTTTGCTTGCTAGGTGCCAGTAGGCAGACGCAGGGAGGGAGAGGAGAAGGCTGTATAAGGTTCCACAGTGATGCTTTATTGAAGTCTTATATGGAGATTCTCAATGACAGCTCTTCTCCTGAGCTGGGCAAAAGTAGGGGTTTGTATAGGATACAGGGGTTTTAGAAATTGTGCAATAGTAAGGGTCAAAGGAAAGTGGCCTATAGTCTTACAGAGAGATAAGCAAGGGTCTGAAGGTGGAAGAGAGGGGCTTCCAAAGTCCAGTCATCGTGACTTTAGCATTTCCTATCTTAGGCTGCTGAACGCCAGGGAGCCCTTGCAGGCTCTGGGGCCTGCTACACAGTGGACATTGCTTTACCATAATGTGACCCTGCAGAATTCACTAGCAGCAGTTAGGGAGGAGCCCAGCCAGTCAAGCACAGTTTGCCTAATCCAGCTTTCTGATGACAAACCATGGGGCTGAGTGATGAGCTGCATTGGCAGCTGGATGTCTGGGTGCACAGAGTGTGCTCTCACACATAAACAGAGAAAACCTTTGTAACTCCTCCTGATCTTCTATCTTCCTTTGAGGTGAATATTCCTGAGTGTATCCTAGCCAACTTCAAAGGGATACATCACTGACTAGAATGTTTTGCAGCCCCATTTCACAGTTAGGGCGCAGAAGTGCAGTTTCCCAGGTGATGAGAATGGCTGTGTTTGTAGGTGGTTGAGCTGAAGCCAGGTGGGAAGGACATTCCCGTCTCCAGCGCCAACCGGATCGCGTACATCCACCTGGTGGCGGACTACAGGCTGAACAAACAGATCCGCCAGCACTGCCTGGCCTTCCGCCAGGGGCTGGCCAACGTGGTCAACCTCGAGTGGCTTCGCATGTTTGATCAGCAGGAAATACAGGTACTGTGCTTAAAGCTGCACAAAGCAGCTGCTCCTAACAGAAATAATTGCTGATTTCTGTCTCTAACGTAACGGTCTCATTTCCTTTGCCGTTAGGTTCTGACTTCAGGTGCACAAGTTCCTATTAGTTTGGATGACCTTAAATCTTTCACAAACTATTCAGGTAAGCATATTTTACTTAGGTAAAAAAAATCTGTTATGACTGACTTGGGAATAACTGAACTTGCTTTTCATTCTACCTCTTAAGAAAAAGTTGCAGGGTCATTCTTGTTACCTTTGGCCAAATTCAGAAAATTGGCTGAAATTACAACCCAGTTTTATAAATGGTGGGAACTTGAGATACACAGTTTATTTTTTTCACATGCTTAAATGCAAGTTTATAGCCAGATAATTTGAGGGCATTTGTTTTCTAAATTAAAATTAGACTGATCTGAAAATAAGTCTGCAAATTACTTTGGGATAGTAGTTTCTGCTACCTCATTTAGATACTTGCCATTTCTCAGACACTCTGATAAAAGATCATATATTTTCCTTATGAAAAGTGCAAGGTATCTTACTTAATATCCCCTGCATTTATCATTAATGTAATCAAAAAGTAGTTACCAGATCATCAGTTCACATCTGGGCTTATCTCAGGGTGAGCGGATTCATTCAGTAACATCCTGGGTCTTGCAGATTTTGCACACTCTTGGAATGAAAGACAATAATCTGAAGTTAGTAGCTAAATACTAAACTAAAGAAGACTAAATTAAAATAGGCTTCAGTGAAGAAAACTGCATTTAAGAAGCTGAGGGATAAACTAGCCATAGGTAAGCAATGAAACTGAAATTGCAGTGATGACAGATCTGTAGGTACCAGAAGTTAGCAATACAAGCCTGCTGGCTATAATATCTTCCCCAAACCTTCAAGGTTGATGCTAGGTTTTCTGAAGAATTTATTTCTTACATAGAACTATTCTAGCTGTAAATCATTTAAATCTCATTGTAGGTGGCTACACAGCAGACCATCCTGTAATTAAAATATTTTGGAGGGTTGTTGAAAGCTTCACTGATGAAGAGAAACGCAAACTACTCAAATTTGTAACGAGCTGTTCTCGACCACCTCTTCTGGGCTTTAAGGTATGTCCTCTGACTTCTGGCAAGCTTTTAGAAATGCTGCAGATATTGGTCCAAGTTTTTCTTGTCAAGGAATCTGCAGTTTGAGAATACTTGTCCATGACTACAGAAACAGCTTCACTGTTTGCATTTGCATGTATAATAAGTACAGTTTTAAAATATGTAATGAAGTGTTCTGTTGCTTTCTATTTTAACTGCAAAATTAGATAAGCCTGCAAATCACTGATTAGAGCACTTGCTGCATGTGATGGAAGGTCCTTGCTGCCATTTCATGTTGTGCAGAAGGAGAGTTGCTACCAGTTTCAAGCAACAGGTTGAGTTGAGGCAAAAGTCAGGCAAAAGAGAAGTTAGGATATAAAAGCAATTATTAAGTTTGATCCTCTTAAATTAACCATTTGAAGCAGGACATGTATTTTCTTCTCTTCTAATTGCCATTTATCTGCTTATAGCTCTCATCTCATTACCCTTAGCAGCAGAATATTTAGCTGCAGTCTCCAGATAGCTATTTACAGGGAAGCTTAAGTGTCAAAATCTGCTATATTGCTGGTAAAACTAAAGAGACGCCAAGGCAAGGTGAAGTCTTTTTGAAACTAAATTCTGGGGTTGTTCTACCCATGAATTTCAGTGGACTACAAAATTTTGGCTAAGTACCAGCCATCACATCATTTCCTCTAAAATATGGGAACATTCAGTACTGTGTGGTGATGTTACCATGTGGATGGATGGGCAACATCCTCCATCTTCAGTATCTGTAATCTATAGCTCAGCTACACTCCTTTTATAGACATCTAGGATTGGAGGTGGCACTTTCAGTTGGTAATTGATCTGACTGTTCCATGTGTCAGCTTCAGGATGAAATGATTCATCTCAGACTCCCCAAAACATGCTAACCAGGTGCCCTTTAACAGTAAAGAGTGTCCATAGATATAGATATGGAGACAATGGACATGACTGTTGAATCACATGAATCCTGTCTTTGCTATTTGTCTATTGATTTATGTGATTTGTCATTTGAAAGTCTTCAGGCTTTTCTCCTAAACCCCCCAGGTCCATGCAGATCTCACTGTACAGTACTCTAGCAATGAATAGGATTTTACAGGACAGCAGGAAGAGCAATTGGAAAACTTTAAGATGAGACCAAGATAGAACAGTGCACATCAGTCACATTAGGAGGGAGAATTGGGAAACAACTGGGCAAACCAAGTAAGCAGAAGTTGCCATTCGTTGTCATCCTCTTTAATTACAAAGAGAGAGGAGGAAATGCAGATGTAGGTACCCAGCTTTGAAGTATCCGGTGTGACATTTGAAGAGATGGAGGAAGTGAATCAAAAGTCTAAAAATAATAAGGCTGACAGTGACACACTCAAAAGAAAAGCTAAATGGGGAAAGCTGCAGTTTGTGTGTTCACTTGGGAGATGGGCCACAAACTGCCTGTAGCAGACATGGCTAGGAAAAAATGGGAACAAATGAGTCTCCAGATTTTCAGCATGAAAGCAGTAAGTTAAGAGATGAACTGACTGTACAAGGGGCTTGCATGCTCAGCCACATGGAGCAGTGTTGGCAGAGGAAAGCAGCTGAAAGGGCGTTAGAGCTGCTCTGCTGGGCAGCTCTGAGTGGAACCTCAGCTGTCGTGGCTCAGCGGGACCTGTGAGCAGGGATTTTCCTCCAAGCCAGGGGCTTGCCAGAAAGTGTCTGCCAGAAAAGGCAGGAATGTCTTGGTAGCCCCTGACAGTGCATTGTCAGAGCTTGGAAGGTGCAGAGTGTGGAGCCACAGGAGTGCTGAGTATTGCCAGCCAAGTAAGCATGAGAATGTGTTTATGTTGATGGGAGACATGAACACAAACCATCTTCAAAATCTGTTTGCACTTCAAGTGTGTGTGCTGTATTTTTCTGAGAGAAACACAATTTCTGGTTCTTGCTCTAAAGTTTTCTGTGTATTTCTGGTTCTCACTCTGAAGTTTTCTGTGTATGTATTATATTGTGAGACCAGCATGTTTTCATTAAGTCAGTGCATGTTGATTTAAGATTAGGAAATATCATGATGGTCATAGCTTATAGATAACATAGTCTAGCTTTGCATCATTTAAAAATGTTCAACTTCCATTGCCAGAGTAAGGTTCAGAATAACATTTACTAAAGCTAATTAAAGTTTAATAAGTTTAATAAATGTGATTGTTAAAGACCAAAAAAAAAAAATCATTAAAGTGTGGTTGAAAATTGTTAAGTTCCAATCAGGTCACATAATAAATTGATGATACTTTTCCCTTCCAAACTATTGCACTTTCCCGCTGTACAGTATTTAATTATGCAACAAATGGTGCCCTTGGCATGACATTTCAATTTAGAACTCCATTTTTCCATTTTTAAAGCTAGAGTAGGGGAATTCAATTAGCATTTTGAAAGGAACACTAAAACTGCAACATTTTAGCCATGAAATACTTTTAAGGCCTCCATTTGAACAATAATTTAGCTTAGAATCTCATTGACCTTTTGCCTTTGAAGCTGGATTTTTTTTTTCCAGTTTCTGAAATCAGAACTTTTTTACCTCAGGCAAGCTTTTGATAAAATGAATACCATGTTGCTAGCAAAAGCAATGATTTGGAGGTAATAAATAAGTATATTTTTCACTACATTACTTTTTGGATGATGATAAATGGGATATTATTAAACCAATTAAATACTACATACAAAACCTCTTTAAAATGTGTTCTTTAGATCAGTAGTTAACACATCAAAGAATAATCAGGGTTTGACAAATTTTTATCATTACAGACTCACTATGCACATTGATATTATGTTTGTGTAGCACTGTAAATTTGTACCATAGAGTGTATGAACAATAACAAGTCATTGTATTTTCCTTAGAATCACAAAAATTGCTTTGTGTGTTCCAAATGAGTGGATCTTGTTGGGACAAGGCAGAGGGAGACACTACAACAATTCAAGAATGGTTTTGGTGGTATGAGGAATGAAAGAAATGCCACTTGAGTGTCATTGTGACAGGTTTTCATCCAGTGATTTTGTAGAAGTGTGTGCTAGCTACTACAGAGTAGTTTTGGCTTGTATACCTTTTTTTGATCTGTGGTCATTTTTTGTTTTGGTTGCGTCTTCCAGGAGTTATATCCTGCATTTTGCATTCACAACGGAGGATCAGATTTAGACAGGCTGCCTACTGCCAGTACCTGCATGAACTTGCTGAAGCTTCCTGAGTTTTATGACGAGAACCTGATGAGAAGCAAGCTCCTCTATGCCATTGAATGTGCTGCTGGATTTGAACTCAGCTGAGTCCAACCCATGCTTATGTGGATGATCTGCAGAAGAACGAACCAGTGCCTACTCTATAAGCAGCACCCATACCCGAGCAGTTTTAAGGGAATTCTGTCTACATTTCTGCAGCTCTTGTGTCTTACCAAATGCCCTCAAATAGGTTTCATTTCTAAACACGATTTCTTAGTTAGCTTCCATTACTGAATATTGCGTTGACACTGCTTTTTGACTCAAAACAATGAATGCTGTGTGCAGCGTGGCTGATTTCTGTGTTTATGTGAAGAAAGAGCACATTTAAAGAACAGTGACATCTCAGTGAAATTAACCAAAGATGAAGCTTTGGCTTTGTGCTGTTCAAACATAAATAATTTTGCAAACTGGCAATAAAGTTGTGTACTGTGCGGTGCATTGGGATGAGACAGGGCTAACATCCTGTAATTAATCTTTTAGAAGGAAGGCGAGCAGATGTTTGCAGATATCCCAGAACTGAGAGGATGAAAATGCTCATTTCTGACAACCTAACATTGTAACTTATATTGTAGAGTTGTTTACAAATCATGGAGAGATGGGCGATCACCAACCATATGAAATTCAACCAGGGCGAGTGCTGGGTTCTGCACCTGGGACGGGGCAGCCCTGGCGGTGTGGACAGGCTGGAGAGCACTGTAGAAAGGGACCTGGGGCTCCTGGTTGATGGCAAGCTGAACATGAGCCAGCAGTGCCCTGGCAGCCAGGAGGGTCAGCCCTGTCCCGGGGGCATCAGGCACAGCACTGCCAGCCAGGAAAGGGAGGGGATTGTCCCCTCTGCTGTGCATTGGGGCCGCCTCACCTCGAGTGCTGGGGGCAGTTTTTGGTGCCACAATATAAAGACATTGAGCCATTAGAGAGCATCCAGAGGAGGCCATGAGGTTGGTGAAGGGCCTGGAGGGGAAGCCATGTGAGGAGTGGCTGAGGTCACTTGGTCTGTTCAGTCTAGAGAAGACTGAAGGGACCCCTCACTGCAGTTACAACTCCTCATGAGGGGAAGAGGAGAGGCAGGCACTGATCTCCGCTCTGTGGTGACAGTGATGAGACCTGAGGAAACAGCATGGAACTGGACTGGGGAAGGTTCAGGTTTGGTATCATGAAATGGTTTCTCACCCAGAGGGTGGTTGGGCTCTGGAACAGGCTCCCCGGGGCAGTGGTCACAGCCCCAGGTCTGCCAGAGTTCAAGAAGCATTTGGACAGTGCTCTCAGACACTTGTGACTGTTGGGGTGTCCTGTGCAGGACCAGGAGTTGGACTGGATGATCCTGATCAACCCCTTCCAACTCAGCATAGTCCATGATTCTATGACAGTTGTTGCAGCACTGATTTTGATTGATACTACCTTCCCTCAAGATGGTAGACACTGAGATGAAATGGGTGTAATACTCCATTTGTGCTTTCTGAAACACTTTGAAGAGAACAGATCTGCATTATTTTAAGTTCAGCCTTTGCTGCATCATTATCACTTGGACACTGTTCTGAATGGATGTGACTTTACAGGTTTTCTCTGTCCTGTTTCTGTCTTTGTGCCTGTACAGGTTTGTTGGTTGGTTGGTTGGTTTTAAATGAATCAGTCTCCTATTGCATACAGTACATATAGAAATCACCACTTTGGAAAAATATACATGTAATAATTATTAAAGTTATTTGAACCAAAGTTATCAGGCTTTATCTTTTATATTTGAAGCCTGTGGTGTTCACATTCCTTTTCCCTATCATTTCTTTCCATTTTAAATGCCATCTCTGTGCTGTAGACACTAAACAAATTAACTTTTTTTTGTGATTAAACAGCTTTTATATCCATTTCCCTGCAGTATTTCTGCTGAGAAAAGTAAGTGGGAATATGCTGCTTAATGTAATTTGATATCTGGGGAGAAAATTGCTCTCATATGGAAGGAGCTGATCCTCTAACAGTAGGCACATCGTAGGGTTTCGTATGCAAACTCCAGGGAGTTTAGAAAAGGAATTATAGTTCAGACTGTAAGATTCATCAGTCCATCCCTCTGAACTTTACTTTTATATTTTAAATCATCAAAAATTGCAATCAAATTTGTATTCATCTCTTATGCAAAAAAATATTTTGCTGTTACTGGAAACTCTGCTGGATTTCCTATTTAATAAGCAGTAACCAGCAATATCCTTTTAAATGGGGGGAAACTGAGTGGTTTTAAGATGTTTACTAGTAACCATATAAAAATGTATAATTTCTTAATTTGGGTAATAAATGAAGTGTTCAAATACTATTTGTAGTCTTGATGTACAGAAATAAAATGATTGGTTTTCTTTTTGGTTTTGCTTTAGGCTTTTTATTTATGTTAAATGTTACATGCTCAACCTATTCTTTATCCCAAATTCTTTTCTTGTATATTTTTCTACATAAATTATGAAACTTGTAAAGAAGTTGAAGAGATCAGTAATAGTGAAACTGCCTCCTCCTAATTGCAAAACCTGAACACTTCTTTTAGATAGCATTATTTATTTTAGAACCTAATGCTTTAAATATTTTGAAATTATTTTTCAATTCCATTATTTTGCTACATCGAGTAGTGTTGTATCTGTATTTTGTAAAATTAAATTAAATTTTTCTATTAAATATTTGTATTTTGAAGATTGTGTTGGAGTCATGCCAAGTACTGGTGACTGGTACTGTCCACTTTGTGCTTTTGAAAAGGAGCCAGTGCCCACTATTGCTGTCTGTGGCCAGGAGAGCAACGGGTGCCACAGGGAGGGTAGGCTGGGGGAAGTGTGACTTGCACAGGGCTGTTATTGCAGCAATCTCAGAGCTGCAGAAGCCTTCAGGAGAGAACTTGAGTTTGCTGGCAGTACTCTGATGTTTTATTTCTTTGTTCTGCAGCACTTGGTGATGTTTGTGTGTCCTGCACATGAAGTGTGACACTGGCACAGGCAGGCCATCAGAGCACTTGTATTTCACTGGGCACAGGCTGCAGGTCTGTGCAGCTTCACCACCTTCAGGATCCAGGCTGCAGTGAGAGGAGAGTGGGGCTTTCCTTGGCAACCAGTGCTTCCAGCTCTGCCAGCTGCTCTCAGACAGGCAGGATGAAGCACGAGTTCTGCTTTTCAGTGATTTATTGCTGGGTATTTTAAGGAACAGCAGGTAAAGGTGGGAGAGGTAACAGTCATGTCCCGAGGAGCATGGGGGTCGAAATGATCTCTTGTAGCACTTACATAGCAAGAATTGTTTCTATGTGGAACTGGATTTTCTGGATTTTAAAAGAAGAGCAAACTCTCCCCCAGTGCTGATGCTCCCAGCGTTTAGATAGGCAGAGCAACCTGAAATTTTATTGCAGATTTAATCATCAGAATTAAAGCAGTAATAATTATGAGTTTGGGGTTGGTTTCTGTACAAGACAAAAGACAACCTTCCTTAAAGTAAGTTTCTGTACGACAGTGTTTCTTCCTCCTAGTTCAGTCCTTGCTTTTTGAAAAAAACAAGCATTTTCTGATTGGTTTTTGTTTTCAAGTAGGTTCGGGTTTGTAATTTTGTAACTTGTTCTACAAACATTTTTGTCAAGGTCTGTATGATAGAAGAGTTCACAGATTTTTCATCTCTACAAAGTTCAAAGGCGTTAAAAGTGGAATAAAGAAATAAAATTAGCACTTGGTCTCTTTCTTCCAATGGGAGTTTTTCCAGATGGAGGTTCAGTCCTGTTAGGTGGATTAAAATAAAATAAAGCACAGCAAACCAAACCAGGAATAACTGGCCTTGTCCTTAATCTCTGTTGTCTTCCATCATGGTCCTGAAAGCTAGACTTGTATAAATGTTACAAAGCTGACTTCTAAGGAATGTTTATATATCTTCAAAAAAGGAAGGATTTTCCTCCAGTTCCATGCATAAACCCTGAGCTGACAGAAGCTTGATTTGAATGAGGAGGATATCTTCAGGGTTTTTTTTGGGAGGTGCTCCATAAAAATAATAAAAAATGAGCTTCCTGATGCTATTAGCAGCAATGTTGACTTCTTTTTCTTTTTTTTTTTTTTTTTTTTTTTGCATCACTTGAATAATATAGCACAAACATCCTCAATAAATATAAAGGGGTTTGGAATTCAGAGAAAAAACTGAGTGCAGTGAGTTCATACATTTCGGTTTCTACCAAAAACTGTTTGTTAAAGACCAGTGAGACAGCACATATTCTTACCACCACTGAAAAACACTACAGCACAGAAAAAAAAGAAAAAGAGGAATATTTGTTGGACCTGTAATATTTGCTCATATACATTAATCTGTGTTAATAATGATTTGTGATGTAAATGCTTGTTACTTTTTTTTTCATTATGCTTTTGCCTGTCAGTGAAGGAGAGAAGAAATTACCATGGTCTGTAAAACTGATCAGGATATCTATATTTTTATTGACTTCTGCTTTTGTGAATAAAATAATTTGAGTTTTCTTGAAACTCTGCAGAAACACTCTTTCATTTTTTGCAGTAAATTGAGCATTCTTTTGTTAAAAACTGATGGTACTGAATAGGTTCTAAAAGAATCAAATATTAACTGCTTGTTGGTCTCCAAGGTACTACTGTTGGAACTGGCCACCCATGGCAGTGATGGAGTCACATTCATGGAGGAATTTAAAATTCATGGAGATGTGTCACTGAGGGACTTGGTTCAGTGGTGGGATTGGCAGGGCTGGACTCAGTCATCACTGTTTTCCAAACATTCCTATTCTGCTTTGGGATGGTTCCTACCTTCAGCTTTCGAGATGTTTTTTCCCACTCTGCCAAGGAAGCTGCAGCTCTGAGGGTTACCTTTGTTTCAGGGTGTCTTTCAAACAATGCACTTGCTCTGCTTTGTAAAAACTTCTTCAGAGTTTGGAAAGAATAAAACTCCATGGATAGAAGTCTGAGAAGCTGTAATTGATAGTGAAGAATGCTACTCTCTCAGCAAACACAGAAATTTCTCTTTCAGCTACTTCTGGAATTCTAGCACATGTGGGCTCCTTTGAAGGTGCAATTTAGTTTTTATCCCCTTTGATAATTACACTTACCTGCTTCCCTTTGCTTATTTATTATTTTCATTGCTAAATACACTTTTAGTTCTACTTTAACATTTATAAAGTTAGTATTGTGCATATTTATCTTTGAATGTTTAGAAATAGCAGCATATAGGCTTCAGCTTACTACTACTAAAAATGTGGTAAACATAAAACTCCTCTTGTAGGGCGTTTCCTAATTTGTAACATTAATAAAAACACGAATGCCGATGTATCTGGCCTGTTTTTCAGTATGTACCTGGTAGTCTGGAAAGGGCATTAAATTTCTCATGTGTGTAGAGAGACAATACAACGCAAGAAATGATCATGAAGTTACAAGTTGAATCCATTAGAGAAAACACAGAATAGCCCAAGTCAGGAAGAATGTCTGGAGATCACCTATTCCAACCCCCAGCTCAAAGCAGGGTCACCTACAGCAGGTTGGGCAAGACCTTCACTGTGGAGTTCTGAATGTCATCTTGGATGGAGAATCCACAATTTCTCTGGGCAACCTGTTTTAAGTGTTCAATTAACTTCAATGAAACCTATTTAATCAGGTTTAAACACATTTCTTGTATTCCAGTTTGTGCCCATTGCCTCTTGTCCTGTGGGGCAGTACTAAGGAATCTGAGCCTTCTCCAGGCTGAACAACATCAGCTCTCTCAGCCTCTCATATGACACAGCCTCCAAAACCTTAATCATCTTTCTCTCTGGCTTGCTTGTTAGTGACCCCAGCAGCATCTTCAAAATACCTTCTGTGGACTTTGATGTGACTGGGGATTGAGTTAAGTGACAGTAAATCTATTCCTTGTCAGATTCCTGTGGTTGTTAATCAGTGGCACTTACCAGACAAAGTTGGATTTAAGATTGTGTGGCTTTGCTTTTTCAACCTCCTCTGCTGCTTTTTTTGAGATTTTGTAAATCTCTTGTCAATGTAAAATAGCAGACTTGGTAAAAACTGACTTCTGAATTATTTTCACAAATTTTTATAGATAGGATGCTAAACATTGATGTAAAAACCATAGGACTAATGTTAAATCACCTAAATGTTTATTTGCTTATGCCAACAGCAGTATCAAACCCCCAAGAGCAACCTCTTGTGCAAACTTCTGTATTTTGACTGTTTTCGGAAGGTCTAGCCCAGAATTCAGCAAAGCACATCAGACAGTCAAACAGGAGAAATATGGGAATTCTGACTGGCAAAAAATGGGACATAAAGGCAGGCACAGATGTCCTGCACCTTGATTTCACACTGTCAAGGGATGAGCTCTTCTTGTGTGATGGTTAAATTGCTGCTACATTTATTGCCAGAATAGTTGCTCTCCAGTCTGGGACTAAGCTTCCCTGTCCACAGCTCTGCAAGATCACATTCTGTTTGCAAAGTTGGTTCATGTATTTATAGGAGCAGCGTGCTCAAATTTCCTACTATATTTAACATCATTCTTTTCTGCATTCCCAGAGCAGCTGTTTGTTCATTCTGTGTAACATTTAACTGAAAAGTAGTTTTGCATTATTTCTATTTTATTCCTTGTTTATAGTTACACATAGTTCTTGATTGCTGAAGAAAGAAACAGGCATTCACCAGATGGTGTTATTTCAGATCCTCCTGCTACTGCTGCTTGCCCAAATGTTAGACCTGGGAAAAGCATCTCTCCTCAGTTGCTATGTAGTTTTGCTGTATGTTGTCAAACAAACCTTCTGAAGGAATTGTTTCTTTTAGCCCTTGTGTCTTTACTTAAGAATTATTTTCATTGCAGCTCTGTTTTTCTTTTTTCCCCTCTTCACTTTTCAGGCAAAAAGCAGCAGAGCTCAAAGTACTGCTGAGATACTTCAGGTATAATTACCTGGTAGATCTATCTGGCTATTGATGAAAAATGACATAGAATTAACTAATATTTCACATTGTCATATGGACAAAAAAGCATATCCCTGATCAAGTTAATGAAAATAAATGCTGATCAAGCTGTCCTTGCAAAGAATTAGCACTTGGCATAAGCTGTGATATCATCTGACTGCCCCCAATAGTTGCTAGATTGTTGTGTGCAGACCCCAAATAATCAGCAGAATACATCTGATATTTCGGGAGGAATTGGCAAAAACATCAACTATGCTCAAGTGGTTTAACCACTTTCAAAAGCATCCACTTAGCTCAGGCTTCTGCACACAAAGAGGAGTCCAGAGGAGACTAGCAGCCTCTAGATTACCTTAGACACACTGTACTGATGAAAACTGAGGTTGTGCTCACCAGGAAAACACTGGAGAATGCAAGGGGAAATGGGTTAATTTGTGTTTTTAATGCTTCTAATGAAAGTTTTAAACTCTAGGTGTATTCCCCATATTTCAAGTCTAATTGTTTCTGATAAACTATCAGCAAAAAGTTAATGCTTATATTTAATTAAGTGCCACTTTCCAGAATTACTTTGCCAGCAGTGCTATAATTAGATGACGTGAGAACAGTCTTTGATACATATGCTCATATTCTTTGTTAACACCAAAAATAGAATCTGTAAATAGAAAAACGAGATGCATTAAAGCAGCAGGGTAGAGTAGCAGGCTGGGAAGGCTACAGCCATTACCACCTCAGGAGGATTAATATTAATGTCTCTCTAATGCAACATTTTTAAGCATTTCTTGTGTTCTGATGGGCTTTATATAATTGACCTCCACAAATCATAAAAGATGTTTTAAAAAAAGAATCTGGGAACCATGTGAACTGCCAATACCTCCTGGAATGCTGCCACATGATTTCCATCATTAGGTTATAGCTACCAGTTAGGCCTGAATTCATCTCACTTAACTTCAGGCATCTCTAAGGTGGCTGTGGAGGCACTTGGGGAGAAAAGGCAGCCCCAGGACAGAGCTCTGGCAGGAGGTTCCTTCTGAACTGAAACACAAAACCAAAAATTCCACCCTCTCCAAAGAGAATGGGATGAACTGTGCCCTGGAGGTGCTCTCTCCTCCTCTCTCTTCAGACAATGGCCTCAAACTGGATGTCTGAGAGAGATGAAGTTGGGTGAAGTGACCAGAGAGTTGAAAGTTCTTAAACAATTAAGATTCTTTGATAGCAGTGTTTATTCTGACTCAATGACTCAGCACTTGGACATCAGCCTGGATCTCTGATACCAGCTTTAACAGACCCACCAGACCTTCTTTTGTTATTGGAGTGTTGATGCCCTGCCAGCAACATCAGATTTAATGCCCCTTAACACAGTACTCCAGGCTTCTGCTGCAAGCAGCAAGCCATAGAAACACAGGACACTTTGACTTCATCCTTTAGCAAATACCTCTGAAAGTTTTCTGAATCTAAAAGCTTTCCAGTTTTATTAGTCCTATAAATAGAACTAATTAAAAATGTTAATGAGTTAGGTAATCCTTTTGGATTTCAGTAAAGCTTTCAATACTGTCTCTCCCAGGATTCTTCTGGACAAAACATCCAGCACACAGCTGGATAAACACACCATGGGATGGGTGAGCAATGGGCTCAAGGGTCAGCACAAAGGGTTCCAGTGGATGGGGTTACACCAGGCTGGTGTCCTGTCCCTAGTGGCCTTCCACAGGGCCCCAGCCTCAGCCCTGTGCTCTTCAACAGCCTCATAAATGACTTGGATGCAGGGCTGGAAGGGATACTGAGTTTGCCAAGGATACTAAACTGGGAGGAGTTGCTGAGTCCCTTGAGGGAAGAGAGGCCCTGCAGAGACCCAGACAAATCAGAGCTGGGCAATCACCAACCATATGAAGTTCAACCAGGACAATCTTGGATGTATGTGGTTCAGTATCCCCTGCAGTACCTCTTCTGGTGGGTCTTGCCATGTGCTATTTTAATTGAAATCACCTGCCTTTCCCTGTAACAGAGAACAGAAAATTAAATACCATGTACACAATTGGAGCAAACTTTAAAAAAGTAAATAATTCTTGTTATTGTTCAGTATTAGAGATAATCTGAGCTATCAAAGATTGTAAGTTAAAAAAAAGTGGTGCCCTAATAAATGACATTTGTAATTGGTGGCTCTGTAAAATGCCCATTCTGAGAAGTTTGGGGAAATGTCTTCATATCTTCTTCAGAGACAAGCATAAACCAATTAAAAACATTTTTGATTTTTTAAAAATTAATTATTTTGTTTTCTTCTATGACTTTGTTAGGAAACATTTATCTACACTCTCAGTGTTTTGCTGTAGAAGATGCCAAACTTCCCTGCCCTCAGCTATGAGCAGGCACTTTCCTTTCTCCAAATGCAAAATTGATCTCTAAGCCTTCCCAAATATTATTCCTATATCTGAAGGATGCTAAAGCAGGGCTATGCTGTCTAGAGTCAGAACAGTGTTAGAAAATCTCTGGGCAGATTAATGTAATGATAACAATTGTGTCAAAGAAGCCATGGTCCTGGTTGCATTGATGCAGGCAGTGTTTTGATTCCAACCCTCTAGTTCCATGTGGAATCATGCTTCTTTGCCATCTTCTGTTTGCTTGGATAAACAGAAAGTTTTATGGTTGGCATCCATCACACCTTAACTGTAAATATAAAATCTGCTCTTTAAATTATTAAAGGAAAGAAACTGCTTCATGCAACTTCTGTCTTGTTTACTGCAGCTCAGGTTTTAGGACCCTTCAATTTTTTTCTCCCCTGTAATCAGTTATGAAAGGTTGGGGAAAAAACATTATTTCTACATCAAGAAATGTTTAAAGGACTAAATCAAAATTTTATATGGTCTCCCCTCACACCTCACAGTACTGACCTGCCTTTGCACTTGCAGGCTGTGAATCCTGAGGTCTGAACCTCACCCATTAGAAAGAGCCAGTCTAACCTACTAATCCTTTGGGTTTTGTCTTTCCAAGTGGATCAACGACTTGGACTTCACAGCTCCTGGCTGATGAGAAACTAATAATGGAGTGAGCTGTCTCTCTGCTCTAATTTTGAAGAATTGTGTCCACGACCACAACTTAGCATCAACAATCAACAATATTTCTTTTGAAGCTTGCATTTCCCCAAAGCACCAAGCCTATACTTATGGCTGTCCTACTACTTGTCCTGCTGATTTGTTTTAGGTTTTCCTCTGCCTTATTCCAAGCTGGCTTTTGTCTTTTTGAGCTGACTCCACTCCCACACAAACACTTCCTGAATAATGAGTAGCCTTTTAATTGACTTTATTTGGGAAGCATACATTTTAGGCGTGGAAACTCTCTAACTTCACTTTGGTGATCTATAAATTAATGCCTCCACTTTTTAAATAATGAGCAAGGAATATAATTTTACAGCAGTTTAAAGCATGGATGAAGTCCACATTTTAAAAACAGAAAAATAACTTTGCTGCCCTATACTTTGCTTTCAGCCATGGCACTCAGAAGACCACATACTTGAATATAACACAAAGGATGCTCCAATACATTCACCCAGTGAAGGGCTGTATCCAGGTGCTAGATGAATGGAGAGGAATCTGACCTCAAAGGAATTGTGTGCCAGAGTTACAACATTTGAGACTACAGCTTATACACACAAGGGGGAAAATATTTTGTCATCCCACCTTGAGCACTCAAACTCACCTATTCAAAGAATGTTTCTTAAAATTATTGTTTTTTCAGCATTTCCTACAGCATCACACCCAGGCATCACTTTTTGCATTTCCCCTCACAGAATCCCAGAATGGGTCAGGCTGGAAGGGTCAATTGGTCCAGCCTCCCTGCTCAGCCAGAGTCACCCAAAGCACACGGCCCAGGATTGTGTTCAGATGGTTCTGGAATATCCAGTGAGGAGACTCCACAGCTTCTCTGGGCAGGCTGTTCCAGGGCACTGGAACAGTGCAGTAAAAAAGTAAAGAATTAAAGCAGAAGAAGTAAGCAGTAAAGAAGTTCTTCCTCATGTTTAGGTGGAACTACTGTGCCTCATTTTCTGCCCATTGCCTCATTTCCTGTTGCTGGGCACCACGGAGCAGAGCCTGGTCCATCCTCTTGGCGCCCCCAGTTTTTGAGAGTAAAGACACAAAAGGGCAAGAAATTTTGTCATCTCACTATTAGCAGCCGAACTCACCAATTCAAAGAATGTTTCTTAACATCATTCTTCTTCCTTCTCCTTTTCCCTCGGCTGCACACCCGGGCATTGCTTCACAAAATCTCATCGTCAGATAGGTTGGAAAAACCTCTGAGAGTGCAGCCCATGACTGAACACCGCTGTGCCCCAGCAGACACGCTGTGGTTCTATGGAGCCGGGAGCAGCCATGGATGTTCGCAGCCCATGACTGAACACCGCTGTGCCCCAGCAGACACGCTGTGGTTCTGGGGAGCCGGCAGCAGCCATGGATGTTTGCAGCCCATGACTGAACACCGCTGTGCCCCAGCAGACACGCTGTGGTTCTGTGGAGCCGGCAGCAGCCATGGATGTTTGCAGCCCATGACTGAACACCGCTGTGCCCCAGCAGACACGCTGTGGTTCTGGGGAGCCGGCAGCAGCCATGGATGTTCGCAGCCCATGACTGAACACCGCTGTGCCCCAGCAGACACGCCGTGGTTCTGTGGAGCCGGGAGCAGCCATGGATGTTTGCAGCCCATGACTGAACACCGCTGTGCCCCAGCAGACACGCTGTGGTTCTGTGGAGCCGGCAGCAGCCATGGATGTTTGCAGCCCATGACTGAACACCGCTGTGCCCCAGCAGACACGCTGTGGTTCTGTGGAGCCGGCAGCAGCCTGGCTGTTTGAAACGCGCGGTGCACGAACAATCGCACCATGACTCCGCCCCGCCCGGAGCCCTGCCCTCAGGAAGCCCCGCCCCCGCCCCACGCCCCGCCCTCACTAGAAGCCCTGCCCTTCCCTCGGCCCCGCCCCCAGCCCGGCGCAGGGCCGCCGGCAGCCGGCAGGGGGCGCTCTCCGCTCACACGGGACACCCGGGGGGCCGTTCGAGAAACTTCCGGAAGCGGCGGGGCGGAAGTGACGGCGCGCGCTGGTGGCGCTTCCTGTTTGCGGCCGCTGCCGTTTGTCCCGGCGGGAGCGGCGGGAGGGAACCGGCGGGAGCGACGGCCGCGCTGAGGAGTCACCGGCGGGTGAGTGCGGGGCAGACGGGCCCGGGGCTGCCCGGCCGCGGCCGTGTGGGAGGCAGGGGTAGCGGAGAGCGGGTGCTTGGCCGGGCCGCGGTGCTCGGCAGCGGCGTCCCTGGTACCGGGGCCTCGCGGCGCGGTCGGCGCAGGCCACGCAGTGCTGGATCGGCCCCGGGTGGCGTGGGGGCTCTGCCTGGCCTTGGCGGGACTCGGGCATCGCAGGGAGCTCGGGGAGGGGGCGGCTGCCCTGAGCTTCCCCGGCGCTCGGAGCGGGACGAATCCCGGGACGTTCGGTCCCAGCCCGCGGTGCCGCCGGTTCGCCGCAAGGCAGAAAAAAAAGGTCCGGATTTCCATTCCTTGCTCACAGTGGTGTCAGTTTCCAGGGCATGAGGGCGAGCCTCGTTTCGTTAAACAGACCTTGTCCTTAAAGAGCTTTTTGTCGCAGGGTACTGCCTTGGCGGCTTGCGAGTGGTATTGCGTTCTCCTTTCTCTACAATCCCTGAAAGGAGATGGGGGTGAGCTGCGGGCCGTGCGTGCAGTGAGAGGACCAGAGGAAATGCCTTAAGATGAGACGGGGGAGATTCAGATTAGTTAATGTATTAGATATTTCGCATTTAGGGTGGTCAAGCATTGGAATAGGTTGCCTAGGGCGATGGTGGAGTCAGCATCCTTGGAGGTGTTTGGGAGCGCCTGGATGTGGCGCTGGGTGGGTTAGTGGTTGAGGGACAGTGGCGGTGTTGGGGGCACGTTTGGGTTGGATGGTCTCAGAGGCATTTTCCACCCCCGTTGATCCTAAGCCAAACGCGCTGTGTTTCTCCCCCGATTGAAGCAATTTCGATACGTTCCGCTCAGTGTTTATTGCTCGAGGTAGGGGCAGGAGGAAGGTTTGTTGTGGGTGAGGTCGGCAGAGGTCGGGTGTTATGAACTCGCTGTTGCCAGGTTCCGAGCCGAGTTGAAAACTGACACTGCCAGGTAAGGAACGCTGTTTGTCGTCAGTATTTGTTGCACTTCGGAGGGGGCTGTAGGCTGGGTTTACGACTCGACTCCCGTTCCTGTTTGCACCAACCCTTCGTGTTGTTGTTGTCTGAGCTCTCCTTGGCTGCTGAAAACGTGCTTCAGCCGTGCTAATAAGGGTTAGAAATCATTCAAAATACTGAACAAATCTGTTCTAAATTGTGATAATAATAAAGTGCTCCTTATTTAGACACGGTAACGTGAAAGCTGTGTTTATAATGAGCAAATGGTTAGGCTTGTGTCATTCCAGTGATCAAACCCAAGAGTTTTTAGGGTATAAAGTGTCAAAAAGCGATAAGAACAAGGTGCTGACACAAAGAGAACAACGGGGATGAAGCAAGGCTCTGCCTCTCCGGTCCTGCAGCAGAGGTTGCACTCACTGTTGTCTGCTGACCTTAATTTTTGTTTACTCTTTGGAGATCCTTGTACTCTAGTTAGGGATTTTATGTTCAGCTGGTGATCAAGAGCCTAGTAGTGAAAATACCATTTAGTTTGATGGATTATGTTGTCAAAGAAGATTTGTTTGGACCAATGAGTAAATGTATTTACAGATCTTGTCTCTGTGATTACTTTTTTTATTGCAAACAACCAGAATTTTAACTATTGCACAAGACGGGTCTAACTTTGTGTATTCCCCTTGGCGCCTGTGCTGACTTCTCAGTGAAAAATAAGAGTGTGTTGAAAATAGAAGTTAAATTAGTATTAAATTTTCTTAAATAATCTCTGTTGGAGTAGAAGTTTAAATTGCTGCTTTTATTGGCAGCACTGTTTAGACTGCAGTGCTACTAATAATGTAAACTATATCTGTAAACTGCAGAGTTCCCCTTGTTCTCCATCGGGCTTTTCTTTTAAGTACTTGTGCTTTCAAACTACAGCAGATTCTTACCCAGACAGCTTCTCTCTCTGGTATAATTTCTGTCCTTCCCAGATCGATGCAGTTTGCTAATTTATCTTGGCTGGGCTTGGGAAGAAGGAGGTAAGGGCTTTACTTTTGTGTAACACTGAAGTTTTAGTTAGGGGGCTCATGTGTTTTGCTACTGATTTTTTTTTTTTTTTTAATAGATAGATTTCTTTACCGACTGTATTCTTTCTTTTATCCATTAGAAGTTTTGGAATGTATGCGGGGAGAGGGAATAACTTATGTTAAATCACCATATGTAGGATATAGGAGTTCCTAACAGTACACGAGAAATAAATACCAGGTTTTTGGTTTGTTCTGCATCTGTGCTGAGCTCGTTGGCGCAGTGAGCTCTGTGAGCTGAGCTTGCGTGGGCCGAGGGCGGTGACTGCGTTGTCCCCAGTCCGGAGGCGTCGCAGTCGTGGCCTGGAATGGACGGAAATGTCAGCGCGGGTTGGGCGCCGGGCGCAGCCGCCCGTGGCAGCCGAGGCCGCTCGGGGCCGCTGCCTGGGCAGGAGGCTCTCCAGGCTTCCAGGAGCACGTCCACTGCTTCTGAGCCGTGGAGTCATGCTTGCTTTGAAGGGAATTCGTTGCTGTAATTTTCGACTTAGCTGTGTGAGGTTTATGTTTAAGCATTGTGCTCCTTAAGTAGGAAGTGCTCCTTTTCTCTAATAGCATTTGTAAAGAAGCTCGTCTGTTGTGTCCTGGAAACATTAACTGACAAAGCTTTTCCTTTGTCTTATTCAAGCAGTGGAAGGATTCATGAGAAATTACTTTGCTTTGTCAAAACTTGTTGAATCTTGCATATGATGATTGTTTCTTTCAAGATAGATTTAAAATAAAACTGTAGTTGAGGGTATTAGTAGTTTAAGTTCTATTTTCTTTTGAATGAAATATATTTGAATGGATGGTAGATTTCCCTTACTTTAGACTTAATGAAATCATTCTGCTTTATTTATTTAACTGCTAGGGAAGAAATAATTCATGCATATGCATTTCACTCCTACAGTTACTAGTTGTAGGTTTTATGTTTTCTATTTGTAATGAATACTGAAATCCCACTGATATTAGTGAGGACTCAAGCATCTTAAAGGCCATATAGTAAGTCTGAAGCCTTTCATAGCTACATTGTGGTCAGTTTTAATAAAAACTTTAATTTTTCTGATTAGAAATTTTTCTTCTCTCTTAAAATGTAATCTGAATCCGTGACAGCCTATCAACACTCAGAAAAAGAACTTGCTCTTTGCTTAATGAAGCTTCTTTTTCCTTTTTCTTTTTCGTTGGCTTAAATAAAGTTATCGTGACTCAAAAACACTTCAGGGGAAATGTGTGGAAACTTTGAACTGTTTTCTTTTCCCTGAAGGATCATCTGTTTGCATGTGATTATTTGCCCAAAACGTTCTGGGCCTTGTCTTTCAGTTGAGGCTTTCACTGTTTTTAATTGCTTAATCATACGCAGATCATATATTTTGTAAAATAAGATATAAATTTTACTTCATATAAAATAGCCTTTTATGGTTAGTTTTAGGAGAGTGACAGTGTTCCAGATATTTGTGACACAATTCCAAATTTGGACACCTGAGTTGTTTTGGAAAAGTGCTCCTTTGCTTTAAGGAAAGATCATGAGTAAGTCCCCTTTTATCAGAGATGAGATGGATAAGCAGGAGAGTCTCAGCCAAGGGAATGAGGGTGGCCTGTTGACTGATCAACATCCTTTCCTGTTTTTTGTTAGCCAGTTTACATTTCTTTCACAGATGAAGATTTTGGATCTCTTCTGTTTCCATTTTTGGTTGGTTCACTCTTTTTTAATGGTTTCTTATTTGTTGCCCTCTACAGACTTTCCATGTGCCAGGCAGCAGTACAGACCAAATCCTGTAATTCGTGCCAGGGTTGTGTCTTGCTGCCCTTGGGGAGGAGAGGAGTGGACAGGATTCTTTGTAGCTTCCTGCCTTAAGGGGTGAGGGTGTTCTGTACAGGTGCTTCTTGTCTGCTGTGGTGGAGTTTTATTGTTGCTGGCTTTTCTACAGTGGAACATGAGCTGCAAGGTAAAGCAGTCAGCCCAGCTGCCTTCTCTCTATGTGAACTGGTATAATAATAACTGTATCCAAATCCACTCTGCTGTCTGACATACAAGCAGGATGTTTGCTGTAAACATGAGATTAAACTAAGCTTTTTGGAATGTGCATTTTATTAAATTCATCTCCTGAGGATACTGAAGGAGTATTAAAATAATGAACACAAACATGGCTATTTAAGTACATCGTATTAATTTAAATTATATAGTAAATTGGCATTTTTCCATGAAACAATAAATTTCAGGAGCCTGTGAAGTCAAACTGTGGCAGTTTTTCTAAGCTTAGGTAAGTAAAAGCTAAAAGTATTGAAGTTGTTAATATGCTTTAGTCTGCACTGCACTGTGTATGTATAAGTGGGAGGAAAAAATGCTGGTGCCTTGTTTAAATGTATTTGTCAGGTTTATTAATCACAAAACTTACACAGGTTTTCTTGCTCTGTGTTCTTGCACTTATAGGTAACTTTATTTGTTCCTTGGCGTTCTTAAAAATTTTTCTGGTAAACTGTGGGAATTTTTGTGTTAGCTCAGTGAATTTTTGTAAGTTCAGCCAGAGTGAACTGGGATTCAGAGCAGGGTGTTTGTTCCTTTAGAGTTGACAGCAGGATGCAATCCTTTAGTTAATTCCATGGAAAGCAGGCAGGTGCTGGCACCTGGGTGGCTGTGGGGCTTGCAGAGGATGTTGATGAGTGCCTGCTCTGTGAACTTTGTGAATCAGGAGTTTGGAACTCCATCCTGCTCTCCAGGTGACTGCTGGAGTCGCTAAGCTCGAGCTATTCTGGCATCTTTGAGGACTCTCTGTGCTGCCCATTGCTTCATGGCCAGAAATAGATAACTTTTTCTTACTAAGCTGACTGCAAAGGTCGCATGCCCCTTGCTGTCTGAATTCCCTCCTGGCTGCTCTAAAGAATTTCTTGTTTGGATGCTTTCCCCCATTCCCGTATTTAGTTAGGGGTGCTGCTTTGTCATCCCTGCTGGTTGTTTGTCTGATTACTTGCTTTTCTCTGGCATCTTATCTTATGAAAGTTTGGAGCTCTCTACATAGCTGTCTTCTGTGATACTTCTCATGCTTTTTATGTTGCTGGGGACTGTGCTGTAAAGAGAGTTTATGAGCCAGGTTTTGGGAAACTCTGGCTGAGCCCTGGTCTGAGCTGTGTGGGGAGGGCCTGAGCCTGGTTATGTGGCCCTGTCACTTGCCTTGAGCCAGTAGTTCAGGGCCACTTCTCCATAAACAGAACAAAGCTGCTTTCTCCTGTGATGCCTGAGAAATCTATAAACTAGGGAAACCTTTGGTTCACATAAACATTTGCTTGTTTGATTTTCATGCCTGAAAGAAGGAGTTGGAGTAGCTGATAGCACACTGTAAACATAGGGCAGTTCCCAGCTCAAGGCACTGCAGATTTTTGTGAGCAAACATGAAGGCCATGAAACATCTTCTTTCAGCTGGTTTATTTTTTTTTTGGCTTGTCTTCTGAAATTTTAAAGATTTTCTGTGGATGGAGGCAGAAAATCAGCGAATGTGGGCTGGCTTCCTCCTGGCTTTAGAAAAAACTCTCAAGTGCCTAATTAATGAGCCTTGCTTGTATATTTGGAGACAAATTATTTGACAGATTGAGTGTTTGGAGAAGATTTTTGTCATGTCATTTTGATTAGGACAGTTGGGTGGTTTCTTGCAGGGAGGTGGTATATGGTTTGCATCTTTGAAACATTTAGGCATTTTCACCATGCACATTCCTACTAGCCTTAAAAGTACTGATTAATTTTGTTTTTAAATTGGCCATCTTCTGTTTTCTAAGTCAATGGTCATCCATATTTTGCTCTGTTATAAGCTGATGGTGGCTGTTTTCTTGAGGGACTATTTTAAATAATTCTGTCCTGAAAAGACTGCAGATAGAGGTCTTCTCTAGTTCGTGAATATTGTTGTATATTTTGGGGGAGGGGGGTTTTGTGGGTGTGCGTGGTGTTTTTTGGTCAGTCTTAGTGGCTGTTGAGGGGCTAAATACTAGCTGACCATTTTTTTCTTTAGGTGGACAAAAGAAGATCCAGATGAGTTTTTTCTTGTAAATATTTTTAAAACCTTTTTACAAACAAAAAGTTCCTATGATAACTGAAGTTTCAGCAGTACAGTTTATGCTTTATGATAACTAGCACATCGAAATAACAGGGTATCAGAAATGAATGCTTCCTGTCACCTGACTTTGGTGATACTTTGATTGGGAGAAGGAGAATACTGAGAATTTATTTTCTTTAGAAGGTTTCTGGCTTATTTTAATTCCAGACTTTGTACTAGTGACAAGTTAAAACTGAGCAATAACACTCACTAAAGACATACAATCCCCAGGAATATACAATCCCCATACATTTCTTTGAAACAAAAAATTTCTCTGTCTTGAAGAAGTAGCTTTTTAGGGTCAGAGTTATCTGTTAAGAGGTGATCATGCTTCAGCTTTGTTTTTTTTGTCCCAACTTCAAGCTTCTGTTATCTAGGATACATGGTGTTTATATTGAGTCTGAACTTCACAGATCTGCAGCATTGCTTTTAAATAAGCAGAAAAGTTAAAAAAAAAAAACTGTGTTGAAATCAATATGACTCCCTCTGTGTACAGAGAAAGATGTGATTTATTTTTTGCATCTAAGTTGCTTTTCCTACATGCTTTTTCTAGTTAGAAGCTTGAGTTTTAAGTTTTCCCTCTAAGACAGGTACCAGAATTGAGAGGAGAGCTAATGAAAGTCTTGTATGTAAGAAAAAGAGAATATGGAAAGAACAATTAGTGTTATCGTATATGCTCCTGTCTTGAGGCTTCTTGCTGGTTGCTTACTAGTTTTAGGCTGGTATCTCTTGTTAGGAGGGACTCTGACTTCTGGCCTTAAGCTTGACTCATACTGGATTCCCTCCTCCTGATTTCTTTGCAAACTATACGTTCCATATATGCTCTTCCTCATAAGGTTGGCTGTGGGATTTGATAACATACTTAACCATACTGACTTTGCTCTTCGCCTCTGTGTTCACAGACCTCTTCTAATTGTTGTGTGGGAAACAGCAAAACTAGAGAGGCCAGTTGATAGCAAATATCCTGGGATATTTTTGGTAATCTGTATGTTTACATATTGAACCCTGCCATTAGTATATTATTATTGGCATTCTTAATTTTAATGCACGTCCCCCAACTTCCTTTGGTGTTGGTCACAGTATTAACTATACCCTTATGTTTTTTTTGATGCGGAGATTTCTTCAAGGGCTGTTTACTTGCTACACTCTAATTTTGTGTTTGTGGGACTGAATGGTTAAGTGGATTGCTAAAACCAACCAAGTTTTGAACACGTGGGTCTTCCAATACATTTGTTTCTGTAAGTGGTTTGGAGAGGGGAGGAAGCATGGCAGGGTATCTCTTAAACTGGTTTTGCCATTTGAGGAAATGTGTGTGTAACCATAATCCATAATTAAAGGTAATTAAGCTTTAACCTACAGCAGGAACATATTTTGAAGACGTACCAATTTATTTTAAAAGGAAGTATTTTTTCAGTGTTTATATCCCAGGATGTTGAAAGATACATGTAAAAGTAGTACAATAAATTAATTTGAGAATATTTCACCAGGCAACATCATACTTGGTTTTCTTGGGAAAGAAAAGAAAGCTGAGACTGCCTGGGCTAAAATGAAAAACACTGAATGACTTGAGGGGGGAAAGGTTATTTCAATGATTTTTTGTTCATGATGCACAAGATAAGAAAATGTGACTAATACATTGCTGTATTATGTTTTGAGTATATTTGGGTGACTTTCCCTGCAACAAGTTGATAACTACTGGAAAAGGTCACTGTTTCCTTGTTCTTTAAATTGAAACAAATCAGCAGTGGTAGGATGGAAAGGGGATTGGAAGTTTTGCCAGAATGCAGATTTTTAGTGTTGGAGAGAAAGGTAGCATTGCATGAAGACATGGAACATTCTTGAAACTTTTTAGAAAGCTTCTTTCATCTTAGAGGTCATTTAATTGGAGTGATGGTCAATGTAACTGTTCCTTGTTGACAAGAAACTGTCTGTAAATTGCTTTTTTAACTTCTAGGTTTCTCAGGACTCTTGAGATAACAGTTTTTTTATACTAACAAGCACTAGGTGCCTCTGCGCTTGAGTTGGTTGGTTACCTTGCAGTTGGAGCCATCTTGCCTGGTGTGTACTTCTCTTGGTAAATGTAAAGGAGGCAAATGGACTCATTGAGTTTTAAATTTCCAAGACCTGTACATCCATTGCTTTTCTGAAGGGAGCATCTTAGTGGAAGTAATGTTCTGAAGAACAGATGGGAAAGATGGGTCCCTTTGTTTATGCCCATATGTGCTTTAGACATGACAGGTGTCACAGATAACAGGTGAACTTTTGCATTCAGAGTTATTAATATCTACATCAAAACTGTAATCCAGATACCCTTTTTAAAATACTTAGCTTGTCAGTCTAATCTGTTTCAGGAACTGCTACATCTCTGTGTGTTTGTGTACTGTGTTTCAGTGGGATTAAAGAACATAAAAATCCGAATTAAAGTAATTGTTTGATCACTTGACCTAAAGTAAAGTGGTTTTATTTTTGGGGTTTGGAAAATTTGAACTTTGTCTTTCTTCGGTCAGGTTTGATACAAGGCAGTACCAGGTTCCTACCTGACTTTTATGAAGTAGCAGTACTGGACAAGCTTCATTTACAAGTTGTTGTTGTTACAGGACTGGAAAGATTCGGCTGTTGTTACCGCAAGAACTCCTGAAACATGGTGGATTATTATGAAGTTCTGGGAGTGCAGAAGCATGCTTCAGCAGAGGATATCAAAAAAGCGTGAGTGTCACTGGTGTAGATGTTCTGGATTTTGAGGGACAGATATATTTACATGGTTTTTGGAGTCACACTTCGTTGTCCTCCCATGTTCCTTTGCAAATTCCTGCACATGCTACTTTATCAACTGAAATGTTTGAACTGTGATCTTGGATGATTGCAAAGCATATCAATCTAAGTGCAAGCTTAGCTTTGCCCCTCTAAGTAAGAAGTTATGAACACTTTGCCTGAAATGTTTCATTTGAGGATAGGCATTGTGTGCAGGTGTAGCTGTCAAAGAAGGCATTGATGTTAGGATGTTACACTCAGTGTGTTCTTGGAGCTTTATCAACTTTTAATGTACCAGATCCCTCTTGATGCTTCCCTTGGTTGGTTGTAGTACTGAATAATTACAGAGCTCCAAGGAGAAGCCCACAGCAGAGATATTTTGGAATGTTTTGCTTAGGTCTCACAGATGTTGATCATCAGAAATGCACAAGAATAATTTCAGAATAAGTAAGGAACCCCAAACCTACTTTATAATTTCAAACATATCTGAGTAGGTGGTTCTTTGTGTACCTGCAGGTTGGTCCCAATATCTAGATGCAAGAGACAAAGCATCAAGAATTTCTTATTTCGATCCGTAACAACCTGTTTAACCTGACAACATTGTGTTTATTTGTATAGCATATTCTGTTATTTCAGAGTAAAATATCCTATGTTTTCCTTCCACTCAGGTACCGTAAATTGGCACTAAAATGGCACCCTGATAAAAATCCAGACAATAAAGACGAGGCAGAACGGCAGTTTAAGCAAGTAGCTGAGGCCTACGAAGTCTTGTCAGATGGTAGGTATTTCAAAAGGGCTCTTGAACTCTCTGTCTCTGTCCTGGGGATCAGACTGAAAATGTTGATCTATGGTGCTTTGAAGGGATATTGTAATTTTGGTTCACCATCCAACTTGTCTGCTTCCTTTTCAAAGGCAAGGAAAGAGAAAATTGCTTGCAGATAAGACAGAATAAGCATAAATTTTAAAACAAAAAATTCAGGATCTCCCTAGATAGGTAACCAAACTGCTAGAAACTGAAATTCAGTGTCTGCCAGAAATTTCTGTAGACACTTCTGTGAATCCCAAGATAAAATTAATCTTAGCAGGTGAGGCCAGTGTTGCAGTCAGTATAGGGGCATTGTGTTTATCCTCTAAAATCAGGCAAGACCAAATCTGAAATGTCCACTCTTGGGCCTACAGATTCTAGTTTTTGTAATAGTAAACTGGTCTTGACAAATCCAAGCCTACTGTAAACCTTGCAAAAAGTTTGGATTTCACTTGAGTGAGTTCTGTAAATTCAGTCAACTGTGATACTAAAGATAGTGTTTATTTTGAATTGTTCTGAAAGAGATGTTTAGGCTGACCCATGTAGTGCAGGAATGCAGTTTACAGTTCACCCATGTCTTTTTGCTTGAAGAGTATCATTAACTTTTGACAATGTTCTGACAAAAGCAGCCTGAATCATAACAAAGTGATTTAAGCTACCTTGATTATTTTCCTGTGTAATTGACTGCAGCTGTCTATATGCTATTTCTGAAGTGTCCTTGATTTCACCTGAGACAGTGAGCATGGGAAAGCTATATTTAAAGTTCTAGCAGCATCTAGATTACCTCTCAGAGTTCAGCCTGATTTAGTGAGCTGCAGTCTTGTACACTGTGTTTCTTTGTTTGGTTTTGATACTTAATTAACAAGGGAGAAAAAGAACTTAATTTATCATTAGTTTATTGTATGCATGTCATTTAGGGTACTTTATCCTTCTTAAGCTTTTTTTTTTTTTGAGCAGGATAAAAATAGGATACTGATTTGGTTGTTAAACAGATCTCTAAGTTCTTTGGAAACAGTACAGTGCTAGAATTTTAGAATAGCTTCTAAAAGTGCTGCCAGTTTTTGGATCTATGCCAAATCCTAAGTTACTGGTGTCTTAACAATCATTTGTGCAGCGGGGATACCAGAATCCTGAGCCCAGTGGTTGTGAGGCAGTCAAATGTTCTGCAAACTTAATGAAATTTTCTGACACCATTACAGGCTTGAATGATGACAGATTTTTGGCAGAAGAATAGTTTTGTAAGGGATTACATAAGCAAAAAAATACTGAAATTGAGTGATCATTGAACACACTTCCCTTGTGGGAAACCTTGTGGTTTCAAAAATGGAACATTTTTCAAGATGAATTTTGGTGTTTGTGAGCCCTCATGGCCCCCTTACTGTTTCCTGCCTATGACAGTTTTTCTACCGTGCTGCTTTCTTCTTCATAATTTGATGGGTAGGTTAACCTCCTTTCTTTAAAAACTGCTGTCTAGAAAGGCAGTACAGATAATGTATCAAGCTTTGGGGATTTGTCTGCATGTGAACCTATTGCAAGCTCCTATTATTTGAGATGATAACCATTTTATAAAATTTTAATTCCTATTAGTCAGGAGTATTTTACTTTCCAGCATCTATTTGAGGTAACTGCATGTTCTTTTGGTGATGCTGTTTAAATTTGAAAAACATCTTTCACTGAAGAAATTCCACTGGGAAAAGCATAATAATATTAAGAGAATAAAATTAAATGCCCTGATTGGTTTTTGACTGATATTTCCACAACAGTGCAGGCAAAGTGAGCTGTTTGTCTGCCTCTTTAAGGTCTTCAGGTTCCCTTACAGTTCCAAAGTGCCATCTGATCTTGTGCAATAATGTAGAGTTCATTTTTCTCTCCTTTCTCATATTGGCTGGTCTGCAGTGAAGTTAATAGTCATTCCATGCCTTCTAAAATAATAGAGAGCAAGCAGTTTGAGTCACATCCTTCCTTGGCATTTTGGAACATCACTTCATTCTCCATTCCATATCCCACAATTAAGCCAGCAGAAGTGGTTATAAATAATTTTAGGGATTTTGCAGTCACTCTTATTAACACTGGTCTTCGTTCTCTTAACTCCCCCACAATGGACTTGGTCTTGTGCAAGAAAAGGAAAAGAGGCAATGTTCAAGGTTGGCAAGTGGGAGAGGAGGAAGGGAATGCTTGAGCACTGGAACTACTCTCCAGAGAGACTGTAGAATCTAATCTCAGAAAGTGATCTGATCACAACTTTGTTCAGGCAAGATGTGACCAACTTCACAATTAGACTTGTGTGGAGGAGCAGGTTGAAGTCCAGAGGTCCTTCACAGCCTTAAAGCTTTTCATGGTAGCTGTCCAAAGAAGAAATCTGCCATATTCTTCTTAAAGGCAAATTTCCATTTGAACTTTGTCCTTAAACCAAATTTTTTCTCAGGACTGGACCTTCTTCAACTTACTGGTCTTAAGTTTGATGTTCAGTAGCTGTTCTTTCTGAACTAAATTGCTTTTGGCAGTTCTTGTTGAAGATGATCAGCAGTTATATGCCAGAACTTCCTTAAATAAACTAGCTTTGAGAAGATGCTTAACTGAGAATGCTGGTTAAGTGTTTTTATTTTTTCACAAAACCAACAAACCTGTTTACTGACATGATGTACAACTTCTCCCTGTAGCTAAAAAACGCGACATCTATGACAGATATGGAAAAGAAGGCCTAATAAATGGAGGTGGAGGTATGTGGACAAGCAGCAGTTTTTTGCTTTCTCTGTTTTCTGTAGCTTTCTTTTCAAGACAGGAATCTGGAAATGCTTGTACTTGGGCCTAAAATTCAGTCTTTTAAAAATTGAGATTGCAATTGTTTTAGTTTTTCTAGTTATTATATAAGGTATTGCTGTTATGTGAAAACAGAGAAACTATTTTAAAAATTAATGAAGTAATATATGTACTTAAGTTAAATGATATCTGAAAGAAAAATTTTGGAAATTGTTTATATTTTTAGATGATTCAGGTACCCTATAGGCCTGAACTTTCTTATTAGTAAGAATATATGAAGGTAACTGAAATTTAACTTTTTCCTTCTTTTTTTTTTTTTTTTTTTTTTTTTTTTTTTTTTTTTTTTTTTTTTTTTTTTTTTTTTGTTTGCAGGTGGAAATCATCATGATAATCCATTTGATTTTGGATTTACATTCCGCAACCCAGATGATGTCTTCAGGGAGTTTTTTGGTGGAAGGGACCCCTTTGACTTCTTTGGTAAGTGATCCCCTGGTTTTAGTTACATGTGTATAAAGTGTGACTAAAGCTTTACTCTTACAAAACAAAGAGAGCTAATGTGGTTTTAATAGAAATAGTTCTGAAAATGAGGCAAACAACTGGTATATTTGAAATTTGTGTTTCAGACCCATTTCTTGGTTAATTCTATAGTACAGAACAAGTAGGGCTTGCCAGTTAATGTTTTGTTGGAAGGCCTGGTTTGCCAAACCATAAAATGATGTCTGCAATGTCTCTTAAGTTGAAGGGAAATCATATTCAACAGAAGATGTGCATACTGGAATTTTCTCTTGAGAATTTGAGCAGGCTGACTTAGTCTGTTGATTTCTCTCCTTTGCTCTGTAAATAAATTAAAAAATAAAACTTTGAGAGCTTCTGAATGGGACAGCTTAATTATAACTGTTACACCATAACTCTCAGTGTGAACTGATTTTCTTCTATCAGAATAGGAACAGTTGTATACGTAATCTGGACACTCTCCGAAATTCATGTCACCTGTTTGCTTGGGGTATAGAGCATTTAGAGACTCAGAAAATAGCTCTTGAGACCCGAATTCTTCATTTAGGAAGCATTCATTAAAGGAAGCAATATGTGGTAAAAGTTGTCAAAGTAATCTTTTTGCCCTCATGCTAAAGGTCTTCTTGCTTGCTCTAGTGAAAGTCTTTTCAGAGGTGCTGGGATTCTTATGCAATCTCTCTGTGCATGTTCAAATCAGCAAAATGCTGACCTATAAAGCAGAACAGATCCTGTGTTCAGTATTTACTGTGAGAAGGTTCCATACTGAAAACTGCAAGAAGCATACTTGAAAAACCAGGTTTTTTTCCTGTTCAGTATGTAGATATTGATTTAGCTCGGTAATAATGTTTGTAAATGTTTTAGTATTTTTAAAAGTAATTTATTTTCTTTGGCAGCATTAAGGGGGTAGTTCAGCTCAGATTTTAATTAAATCTTTCTCTGGTTTGCTATTTCAGGATCATCAGCTGTTAGATGACTAATGAAGGATTAGAATGGGGGTTGAAGGACTAGAGGTTGAATGCAGTAGAATGGTAGTTGATGAATTAGATGAGTAGCTAGAGGAAGAATCTGGTAGAAGATAGGCAGCTAAATTGGGCAGTTGGATCCAGTGTGAAACCAGCTGGAAGTAGGAAAGGGAAGATTGGAGGAAACTTCTAGCAAAATACTGATGAGTGGAATGGGCTCTGAACTGGGTAAATGCAACTTTTTCACTGTTTGCAGTAAAATAAGAATTTTAGAAAGTGCTGGACAAGTATTTCAATTTAGATGAGTGATCTCAGCTCTGGTTAGGATACATCTGGAGTATTGGGTCCACTTCTGGGCTCCACAGTAAAAGAAACAGAGCTACTGGATAGACTCCAGTGAAAGGCCACTAAGATCATTACAGGAGCTTCTCTCACATGAAGAACAGGTTGGGAGAATTGCTGGAATTGTTCAGTATAGAGAAAGCTCAGGGTAAGAGTGCATTGGGACGGGAGTGGAGAGATCAGAAGCAATGACCACAAATGGAAGCATTGAACTGAAGGTAGCACAACTGTACAGTGTTGGAGCCAGTTGTCCAAAGAGGTTGCGGAATCTCCATGTTTGGAGTTGGCCAGAAGGCATATGGGGTAGTCCTGGAAATCCCACTCCAGCTGATCCTGTTTGAACAGGGGATTGGACTGGATGAGGTCTAGAGGTCCTTGTCAAACTCTGTTGTTTTGTGATTATGTGGTAGAAAAACTGGAAAAATCTGAGCAAGGTGTTGAGTAGGAAGCTACTGTGGAGGAGCTGGGAGAGTGTGTTCGGTTCTTTTGTTTATTTTTTGATTGAAGGTCTCTTAAAGAAAACAGTTGGTTCTCAATCAAATATCTTTATAGTAAATTGTACAGGTGAGATGCTACTGGTGGGAGACTGACATAGGCTCTGATTTTCATTGTATTTACTTCATCAACACTAGCAGAAGAGTTAACTTGCTGTCTCTGAAAATGTCACTATTTGTGATTAGCCTTAAAGCCATGAAGTTTAGTTCTGCTGTTAAAGAAATGATAGGCTTAAAGAAAGCTGAGGCCCTGCCTTTTGGGTTTTTTTAGAAGGAAGGCTGTAGAGCACAGTGCACAGAGCTATCCATCTTATCAAATGGAGGTACCACTGCTGCCAGTGTTCCATGGGATACTGCAGCTGCAGTAGCCCCTCCTGTAGAAGCTGTGCTCCATCTTGCCTTGGGGCATCAGTGGACTTAACAACATACTAGTGACCTAGAGAGACATTCTCCCCCCGCTTACCACACAGATTTATTTATTTATTTATTATTCAGAAGCAGGTTATCTACTTCATGTATTGATCACTGTCTTTGTCAGCTGAAAGATAAGAGCACTGAGCACAGGCTGTGCTTCTTGCTAAGGTTCTGACAGTGGCAGCAGTGCTGTGTGCACTCCAGTTAATGAAAACTAATCGTTCCTAAGCTGCCTCTCCTCTTTATGTGGATAGTTGCAGTGTCAGTGACCAGAAGCCTAAAACCCTCAGTTAAGCTTTGGATTTTGAGCATAAGCTCTTGAAATTTTTCTAGTTGGAAGGTTTCAAAGTGAGCACTTTATTTTTTTTTTTTCTTTAAGATGTTTAAGACATTCTCTAACATGGGTATTTGTGACTCCAAACAATTTTTTTTCCCAAATTTCTGTGAAAAGTATTTGAGTTGGTCTTTGCACATACATGAATATTTCAAGGTAGTACAACATAAAAATATCTGTGCTTTCATCTGAATGTAGTGCATTTTGTAATTCCAAAAGCAAGCAGTAGAATTGCATGTATAGCAGGAATATTTGTATTGGTGAACTGCAACCCTTATAGGTTCTGCTGTGTTGAAACACTAATGGAACAGTTCTGTCCTGAATAATAAGATAATTTATCTTCTAAAAATGAGGAGTTTTGAACTTGTTGATGAGTTTTCTGTGGAATTAGTAACTTCTTAAGGAGCTACTCAGCTTATAATTGATCTTCTAAGCCACTAAATAAGTACTGAGGTCATGTTTTCTAAAAATGTGTACTGGTGGAATCAAAGATGGAATTGAAAAAAATACTTTAAAACATTTGTACTTTTTATGCAGTTTGAAGTGGCATGTAGTGAAGCCCACAGAATGCAGGTGGGACTCTCCATATCCTGATTGTCATTGAGTATGTAAAGAGCAGCATTCATATGCATAATTCCTGTAAATTTATGGATGTGAAGAATTTCTGAAATGGTGCTATGAATTGAGTCAGTTAAACTGTGCTGAACTATACTGCACTGCTCTTGCAGTTACAGAAAGTTTTCTTTATAAACAGGCATCTTTATTCATCTGTAGGAAAGAGGAGAATGTAGATTTTTAAATGATGAGTCCCTTCGGACTTTTCAAATGAAAATCTGTGATACTGTTGGAGACAGCTCTGAACACTTCCAAATGGAGCAAAGTTAGTGTTATGTGCTGTGTGTCACACTGGAGACAGTCACAGATTATTTTCACTGTTTTTTTTTCCAGGCAAATTCTTTGTAAATCTAGGGGTGCATGCAGGCAAGTACTTTTTAAAACTTGATCTGGTCCTATGACAGATGCTGAGCTCTTACTGTGAAATTTGAGGGCTTGCTTTTTGTGGCATGTGGTTACAGCAGTGTGTGTTCCTGGTGAGCTCTCCTAGGGATAGTTTTTAGCCTCTGACATATGGATGGATGCTGATCCTTGTGACAGGAAGAAAAGCTGGTGCTTCTGATGCAGCACTACTCTTTGCACTGCAGAGTACTGCCTTGGTATAGCAGTGTTTGGTGATCTGCTGTTCAGCCTGTCCCATACACCTCTGGCTCTCTGACTGTTTACTCTTAATGTAGGGGTTGGTTTCTCATGTCAGTATACTGAAACTTTTATACTTCAGCTATATCCTACTCCATTTATAGAGTATAGCTATATCCCACTTTATTTATAGCTATATCCTACTCCATGTGATGCTTGCCTTGATTTGGTTTGTGTTCCTTGTTGTGTTTTATTTGTATTTTACTTGTTAACTTTTCAAGGACTTTTTTTCTTCTGTAATTTAACAGTTCACAGGAGGGAAGGATCCCAGTGTTACCACTGGTAATGGAAGTGTATTGATGCTTCAGGCTGAGAAACAGAAATTGATGTGCTTTGGTGTAGGCTGGGCTGTGTTTCTGGGCTGTTAAAGAATTGATTTGGTTTTGCTTTAGAGGCTTTCCAGATTCTCACTTCAAGACTGAGTTCTTTGTTGGAAGGTGTTATCAGTGAGGAGTTACTGTGGAAGTTGGGAGTTGGTATAACAAGATCAGAACATTACCCAACAGAAACTCCTTAAGGAGTTAATTCTTTTTTTTCTAGACTGGAAGCTGCATACACACGTACAAACCATCTCAGCTGACTCCAGATGTATCAATGATGCCTCAGTAATTTGTGTATGGGCTAGGAAATACAACTCAGGGCCTACAGCAGACCAGTATCCTCCAGCAGCAGTGTCTACAAGCTTGACAGGATGGTTTAGGGCATTTCAAACTGCTTCCTGTGCCTGGGTGTGTAGTTAAATAAATCCCACAAGGAACAAGGCTTCTCTCCCTGGCAGATAACATGATAAATTGCTCCTGGTGGATGCCCACTCTCGACTTTGATGTCCCAAGAGAAGTCTGTTTGTGGGATCTCTTTAAACATTGACTGTAGTTCTTGACAGTTTTCCTGTGGTTTCTAAATGTACATGTGGAGATGGTAATATATAAATGTCTTAAATGTTTTTTTAGATTATGAAGTAGAATTCACGCTGTACTTTAATGCATATATGCCCTTAGGGATTCTGTGGAGTTTTCCCTTGAGAATTCTGGTTTATGTGATATTTTAAAATTACTTTTGGAAATGAAAGGTAAAATAAAGCTTAAAACCTTCATGCAACTAGTTAGATACAAATATTTGTCACAGAGAATGTCAGCTAGCTGATTATCTGGTATGTAGTTTGGTTCCATCAAAGGTCAGAATTACTTCATATTGACTACTGTACTACTGATTACATAAAAAGAAGCAGGACTGTTCTGGAAAAGTACTGTGAGTTACTTTTAGTATCCAGGCAAAAGAGTCTTAACCTGACAAGAGAGAGGAAATTTTATGTGCAGTAATCATTGCAAACTCTACGTGATAGGTGTTTCAGGATGTTTTTCCTAAATGGAACAGCTTGTTCATCAAACTACTTGTCTCAAGGACAGAAAGTTGTCCTGCTGTGGCAAAATATTCACATAAGAATGGGATCATGGTTTTAATTCACATACTATCCCTTTTCTGATAATTGATTGTTAAAATGTTCTAATGCAAAATGTATTTGTTAGTAAAATGGGTTATTAAAACTGAAAATGGAGGTGGCTTTCATTTAAAGCTGTCTTGAACAGCAGTGTCTTTTTGGTAATTAATCTTTTTGTTGACATAAATTTGCTGCTTTTGGTGCAATTTATGAAGTGTTCACAGATTTTCATGTGCATTCATTGCTTTGGTATGAATATGCAGTTTTATTTCATAACCACCAGTCTTAGATCATAATTATCCACTGCATGGTCCAAATCTCACTATGAATTTTTCAAAAATTACTTGATAGGTTCGAAGAAGGTTTTGAAACACAGGAATTGTCTCACCCAGACAGCATTATCAGACAGGAGTAGGTAGTGCTGGGGCTCCATGACCCATAATGCATAGTTAGCCCTGCTGAAAGGAGAAGGCCTTACTCCAAATTTTTATGTTTATCTTAAAACTTTAATCTTTGTCTAATGTCCCATTAGATAGATTGAGAAACTGTTTGACAGCATACTAGCCAAAGTTTGTCTTGGGAATCCCAGTCCAGTTGAGGTTGTTAGTCCCCAAGAAAATGTTTTGATCGGTTTTCTTGGACAGGTAGCTGGTTAAATTGGTCAGAGCACAAATGCTGAACATCTAAGGAGAGCAGGTCATAAGGAATGGAAGGTAATGGAAATTGCCTCCATTTTTAAGGTGTGCCTGAACATATGAGCATTCATATGATAAGTATGAAATGCTGATTAGTGTAGTCCAGCATCTCTGTACTTACCATGTAGATGGCATTCAAAGGTGATAGGTCTTAATTTCTAAAAATGAATGAATCCCAAGATTTCTGCTATAAATCACTAGAAGGACTTTCAAATGCTTCTCCTGTAATTTATTATATGAGTGGAACAAACATCTGTTTCACATCTAATTTATGAAAAGACCAAAGGCCAATTTACAAAGATGGTGCTGAAACATTAGGCACATGAAGCAACCGTGCTTGCAACAGCATCTTGGCGTCTCTCCTTAGTAAGGGGCATCAACAGTGTACTTACTTTGTAAAGAAGAAAATATTTCCATGAAGTGCTTACAGGTGGCCCCTCCAGTTCTGAGTGCTCTCCAGAGGTGTAGCATGAGGTTCTGTGTGTGTTTACTGCAAATTTGCATATTTGAAACTTTTTCAGATAGGATACAAGGTAGAAAACACCTACTCCAAGAATTCTGTTGTATTCTGGGTATTGTGTCTGTAAACACATTGTTCAGACCTGCATTTGAGACTCTCTTCTGGCAGAATGTATACAGCCATTACAGGATGCTTTTGATACAAGGAAGGGATGGGGCAGGCAGCCTTTGCTTACTGCAACACTGCAGCCGTGCTCAATGCCATTGGGTTTGGCTGTGCCCTTCCATAGGGGCTGCACAGCATCCTTTATCCTTTCTCCGTTATCCTCTGTTGTGCCAGTGCCACTCTCCTGCATCAGGAGCACTCAGCTCAGGTGCTGTGTTTTGGCAGAGGCAGTGGTGAGGCTCTGGTGGTGGAGAATAAAGGAAAGAAGGTTCACTGGCTGGGGAGGTGGTGCAGTGAGTGGGTCCTGAGCAGTGGCCCTGCTTGGACAGGCTAATTTCCTCTGCACACTGTCCTTAAAAGATTATCAACCTCTCTGATTGTGACAGTACATGCATGGGAGAGCATTTGCTGACAGCTCACCATTTATCTCAACACCTTTGATTTTTGGAGGTGAATGATGGCATTGCAGTGGAATGTGCTCAGCACTCAGCCCATCATTTTGTGGCTGAAAGAATCTTCCTGTGCTGCCTGTGACCCTTGGGCACTTGAGCTGCTGCCTGTCTTGTAACCAGTACAGTTGCTTTTACAGCCATGATGCGAACTCTAGCAAAGAATTGATGTGGCTGAACTTAATTTCTTCTGGAGATGCTCTTTTCAGCATATCAGTTCCTGGTCTAGTTCCCCAACCAACAGCCAGCATACAGAGAAGTGGTAGAAGTGACTGTCATAGGAAATGTGACACTTGTAGTTTGTCATGTATTGTAATTTCAGCTATCATGTATTGTAATTTCAGCCTTAGATTGCTATAATGAATTTCAAGTTTCAGCTGCATTGTGGACTGCTTCAAATTGTGGGGTTTGACTCCTTTCCTCCCTTCCCCTGTTGTATGGTGCTTTCCTTTCTATTTTTTTTCGGATATGCGAGTCTTTCCAGTGCTGAAAGAGATTATTAGCTCGTGGGTGCAACAGAAAGTAACAACAAAGTGTTTTCTTTTTGGATCAGTGAATTAGTGCAACTTATTTGGTTCTGTGATCACAAGGCAGGAAGTGAAAACAATCACATCTTTTAAGTATTATTCTGCCATGAGCTAAAAGGGAAAAAATCCTGTTTCTGTGTTACAGCTGGGGACTCCTCAGAGTGGAGAGATCAGGACCTGCTTTATTTTGAGCTGCAGTGTGATATTTATTACAGTAGTTGTTGTTATTTGACCTGTTTAGAGGTGAAATGCTTTTCCTGTGACTACAGAAAAGCAAGGTAATATTCCATGGTTTGCAGGGAGCAGGTTTAATGTTTTACGCAGAGGATCAAGACAGTTGTTGCATTTGAACTGGCAATTTTTCTAAAGAAATTAAATTTTCCTGAGAACATTACCTCCAATGCAATTATTTTCAGACGTGTTTGTTAGTGTGCAATTTTCTGTGTTGCTGTGGGTTTTGTGTTCCAATCTCCACATTAACTATTTGGCTTCTGTAACTTCAGTTTTGCTATCTAGTAACAGCAAGAGTCCTGAAGTCCTTCATTTTGCCTGGTGTTTTGGTAATGGGCTACCATAAGTTCTTTGCTTAAGCATTTGCCTTTTTCCAAAAGGTTTCATGTCATCTGCTGTTGTTGGTAGAAAAGAAGTCTTTCCATGGGCTTCCTTGAGGTTTCTCTGTTGATCTTTGCTGTTCTTACAGCCCCACAAATTCTGCATTAGAAGTATACTCCATCATTTTAATGGAAACTGAATGTAATACTCTGTCCTCCCATAAGCTTCTGGTAATACCTAGATTATAATATACTGAATTTATCTCCAGACAGTGGTTGGTAATACTCTTAAGTATCACTGGTTTAACATTTTGATTTTCTGAAGCTTGGAAGTTGTATTTATATAGTATTTTCCCCTTTTTAGAAAGGCCTTGACTTTTTTTTTTTTTTTTTTTTTTTTTCTTCTCTTTTTGCTGCTTAGTTTTCTTAATCTGACACACTGCTCACATTCAGTAAAAAAATGGACTGGAAGTACCAAAATGACTATAGTAAGAGGAATAATTTAAAAAACCCCAACACCCTGCCTTTGAACTGTTTGGAAAAGGCCTTTTTTTATGAAAAGGTTATCAGGGATGGAAAGGCTCTGCTAAAATAGACTTAGAGGGCTGAAATGTTATTATTTTGCTGAGTGGTTCTATTAATCATCCTGATTTAGGGAGTAAAAGCATAAACAGGGTCTGCCTAGCTGTGAGGTTGCCATATTAATGTGTATTTGGTGGTAGGTATAACAAATGAGAGTGCAGCAGCCTCCTGCTGCCTTCTCTCAATGTTTTTGATATTTTTTTTCTGCCTGCTGTACTTGGCTGTCAGAATCATAAAGGAGTAGTTTCTCTGACAAGTCCTGCCCCTTTTTCTGTCTCAGCATAATCCATCGTGCTGAGCATTCTGCAGTGCACTGCGGTAGAGTGGTTGCTGTGTCTCACTTGAGAGAATTACAGGAAGAGCACTGGAGAATTGTTCCCAGGCTGCTGACAGCAGTCACCTGACGTTTGAACACGTGCTGATCCCAAGTGCTGACCTCTTCCTTTGCTGTGCAGGCTGATAAGGCATGGCCAAGTCTTGGTTAGGCTTTGGTGTGGCAGTAATCCACTGAGGAGCTGGGTTGATATTAGGGATCTCTAGGAGAGTCCATGATCTTCCCTTAAATAACTTTGTTTCTGCAGCTGTTGTGCTGGGGAGGAGAGATTCACTTGCGGAATAGGCTGATACACTGTGGGAGGTTAAAAACTCAGAGCTTTCATGATAGGTTGTTTTGTTTTTATTCAAACTCCAGGTAACAAGAAAATTTGGATTATAAATAGAAAGCTTAACAGTGGGAGTAATATAGTATATAGATCATTTGTACACGTGAGTGAATGACCTTCATAACTAACCTATGAGTCATTCCTGTGAGAATAAATTGGACTACAAAACAATTAACTGACGTGGTTGTACTTGCTGGTTGATATGCTAGACTGACAAAACTAGCCTATTTTAAAAATGGACATAGTGCTTGTTTTGGAAATTATAATACTTCCCATTTTCCATGCTTAAGTGTTGGTTAACTTCTATAAAGGTACTAATAGGTCATGTTTATATTGAGGAAAAATTGCTTTACATGGAAAAGAAAAGAAGCTACAAAACAAAAAGTGACAAAGGTAGAAAAAAAAAATCTTACCACTTGCTTGCCAGTGTATGTAAGATAAAAGTTTGGTCTTGTGTTGTTTTACTCAATAACTATGGAGGTTAGGAGGGGGCAGGGGTATTTTTTAGCAGCTGCCCTTGTTCAACATAAATACATTGGGACATTTCATATTTAAGCAATTGCACAAAACCAGATGGTAACTTACATAGTTTTATTATCATATTGATTACTTAATGATGCATAATGCATAGTGTCTTAGCTTGGTGATTTATCATAAATCAGCTTGGATTTTTGTGGAGGTACCAGAAGTGGAACAAACTCTGCATTTCTGACCTTCACTTTGTCAGCTGTAGTTCTGAACAGTCAGGCAGTCTCAAGTCTTTCCTTGCTTTCATACCTCTATTGCTGCTATCACCAGGTTCTGCAGTTTTCATTAAAAGCTTATTCTGAACTTTCAATACTGAAAAACTTGGTAGAATCATTGGTGTTCTCAATAACACTCATTCTGGAAGAGTTGTGATTGATGAAGAGAGTAGTTCCTAAACTTTTCTGGTTTTAATGCAAGTATTATGTTGACTGACTTCCTGGTTTATGATTGCAATTTTTTTTCGCTTGTTCTTTGTCTCAAGAGAATTAGAGAAAAGCAGTTTTCTGATAATTCTAGTAAATAAAGACTGCTTGTATAGGTGCTGGTGTTGTACCCCACGGCCTGACACCTCCCCCATCTTTTTTTTTTTTTTTCCTTTTTGGAAAGAGACTATTGTCTTCCTGGTGGGGATGGAACAATAGCTGTTCTGAATGACAGAACAGTGGAACTAGAATCTGAAATAACATTTTCTCCATGACCTCTTTTCTCTGTTTTTGCCCTCTCCCTCCTGCTTGGTACAGAGTGAATGCCTCCTTGGGACACTGTGTGTAAACCTCCACGCTTTGCTGCTAAATGTGCATCAGAATACGTGTTTGGAGTATCTAATGTGGCAAGTGCTAAATTAAACACTTGGAACACTTTAGGATTATGAGTCATCAATCCCTGGCTGCTGTTTTTAGATTTCAATAATTAATACAACCTATCTGGAAGTTACTTTTCTGATCATGGTGATCTACAATGAATCTTGAATAGAAATAAGCTAGAAAGTTCAGGTATGCAATATTTTCCATTAGGTTTACTAGTTTTTAATGCTAAACAGGTAAAATAAGGAAATCAGCTACTTATATATATAAAATTATTTTTAGGTCCAGAAGCAAGCAGTATTTAGACCAGAAGGACCGTAGCAATCACCTTTGGGGGAGTCTTAGTAAATGTTTCAAAGGAAGAATCTTACCTGTTAACAATTTTTTTTTTTTAATTTTAAATAAATAATTCCTAATGATTAAATACAGAATCACTCAGTAATACTGACTCTTAAATGTTGCCTTCTGTTTTGTAGAAGACCCTTTTGAGGACTTCTTCGGTGGCAGGCGGGGTCCAAGGGGAAGCAGAAGCAGAGGTGGTGGAGGATCTTTTTTCTCTGCCTTTGGTGGATTCCCTGCTTTTGGGAGTGGTTTCTCTCCATTTGACCCAGGTAAGTATCATTACATTTAAGAAAGAATGCAATTTTGGCTCATAAAGGATTGCAGTACAACAAGCTGGCTTCTCCATTCAGGCAATTCTGTGACTGTTTTTTTTTTTTTTTTTTAATTAAGCTGCTGTCTGTAAGGTGTAAATGAAAATTTAGCCATAGTTAGAGTATTTGAGCTGCCTCAAAGTTCATATAGAGTGAACAGATCTCTAAGAAGTAGAACTTTCTGTTTTCTTTGTTTTGGTTCTACAGTTTCTTCATGGTTTAGAATTCTTTTGTTCTGTTTGCTTTTAGGAGTGTGATGGCTTTTATTACAGGTCCTGAAAAACATGTGCCTAAACCCTATGGTACTACATAGAGTGCTGGGAATCTGGGCATGTTTGGGGTCTTACTGATACAGGATTTGTTCTGTATGCCAGCTCAGGGCATCCCAACTAAAGCTGATGATCAGATTCATTGGAGTTGCTGGCTTTCCCCAGAGTGCAAAGTGTGGATAAAGGTTGAATGCTTTTTCAGGGGAGGAGTTGACAAATGCTTTTTGGACAATGCTGTGCATTTGGAACTTGAACTGTAGGTCCATATATGAGAAATGGATGAGGCTGGAGCTGTGGTTTTATTCTCAGGCTGGTGTTAATGCCATCTAGTCACTGATGCTGTATGATGAAACCAGCTGAGGGCTTCCTGAAAGTAGGGTGTAGTCTGAGTGGTTGATAAATTTGGATCCCACAGCCATGCAGAATTACAGTTTATTCAAATGCCTTCTTTTTCAATAGGTTTTACTTCGTTTGGCTCCCTGGGACATGGAGGCCTTACTTCATCATTCTCCTCTACGTCATTTGGTGGCAGTGGAATGGGAAACTTCAAATCAGTATCAACCTCAACTAAAATAGTTAATGGCAGAAAAATTACTACAAAGAGGTAAGTGATATAAATATATGAAACTATATGTAGAGACTTACATACCTATAGTTACATGCATATAAAAACATTGTATCTTTGCACACACACGTGTAATGATACATTTTTATGTTTTACTTTTGTTGTTATGTTCATCATATTACTTGGATTAGTCTGAATGCTTAAAAACATCTTGAAATACTTTATTGGGTTCTCTGTCTCTTCTTGGCAATGTTGAGTTACTTAATGCTGGAGCTCTTTTAGACTTTAGAACTTCCTATGTAGTCCTGCATCTTTTATTATAGTCCTTGACTGTGGTCTGCCCAGTCAGCTTGAACTTCTGGAACAAAAGTGTGCTTGGTGTCTACTGATTGTGAGGCTTATAACTGGGAATTGGGAAGAATTTTAGTTTTGCAGATGTTATGAAAGAATTTTCTCTAGCATCTGCTTAATGTGCTTTCCTAGGCAGTGTTTGAGTGAAGTCTGTCTGTTAAATGAAATAAGGAACTGAAGCCTGCTTTGGAGAAAAATATGCCTGTTTGTTGGACAGGGAATTTTCAAGTCCTGTACACGGTGTACTTTCTCTCAATTTCACGCTTGTAATGGGGAAATCATTGTGTTTGGGAAACCCGTCTTAGTTAGCTCTAGACAAACCTACATGGAATATTATAATCAATATAGGAGTACTGAACAAGTAGTTAAATGCAATTTCATTACTTAATAGAAAATTACAGAAAAGTGAGGGAGTATGAATTGGTTTTGGTTTGTTAACTTGGTCCTATACTTGTAAGTGCGAGGTTCTTCTGTGAACTGTTGTACTGGAGAGCTCCTATCATCTTGACCACTTGATAACAAACGGCCTCTGGATCACATGCTGGTGTGGTCATCATATTTTTCTGTGAGTGTATTCCAGAAAAATCTGAAAACTCAAAAGCTCTTTAATAATTTCCCTTTTCAATCAGGGATACTTGAATTTTGTAACATGCATGCTGGTCATAAACTTGGTGTATAGTAGGTCTACAAATTACTTGCTCTGATCAAATTAAAAATTGATTTAAGACTGTCTTGTATGCAGAATTGTGATTGGATCTAGAATACACATTTAACAAATGGATAGGGACTAAATGCAATGTCAAGATTGTGCAGTTGATCTGTCAAGGCATTTAGGCCTAGATAACAGTGTGTAGTGTGAGCACAACTGTGACAATGTGTGAGGTGGCAGCTGTAACTGTGAACTCCACATCCTGGAGGATTCCAGCTTCCAGAAGGCAATTTTCCTGACTAAGCAGTGGGGAAATGCAGATGGGTGCTGGTGCCAGCTCTGGCGCTGGTAAATACCAAAGCTTGCCAAGTACAGTTGCATTAAGCAGGTGCTGCTCCCTTACAGTTTGTTATCTAAACCCGAGGTCTGGTGTGTGTTTGAAACTACCTGCAGTGCTCTAAAATGGCTCATGGTGTTTTTGTCCTGCAGGATTGTTGAGAATGGACAAGAGAGAGTAGAAGTTGAAGAAGATGGCCAGTTAAGGTCGCTAACAATAAATGGTAAGGAGCAGCTGCTACGCTTGGATAACAAGTAATTCAACGCACGCATTTAACAGAAATTTTAAGCTCTAACAGCCACCATTTGAGGATTGACAGGAACATTTTTTGAAGATTTCAAATGAATCCAACTTTCTGTATATCCGTACTCAATCTTAAGTAGTATAAGTAGCTCACAGAAGCTCGTATTTGTCATAGACTTTTGAGTTAATCGTTGGGACCACATAAATTGGACCATTTTTTGTCCTTTAAATTGTTGTAAACTTCTGTATGCACTTTTCTTTTCTTATCTGTGATCAAGGTGAACCATGATCCTTCAGTTAGTCCTAGGGCGAGATGTACACTAACACTAGCATGAATCTTGCTTTTTCCAATTTGAAATGTGAGCCAATTAGTAGTTCAAGTCTGCTGTGAAGTTAACAGTTCCAGGATAACCTTTTTAATAATTTCAACTTTTTTTTTTTTTTTTTTTTAATGTTTAGTAGTGAACAATGTTAATACATTTCTGGTAATGCATTTCTGGTTTAAATAAATTAAGGATGTTTTCTAGTTGTGCATGAATGCAGACAACTTTAGTAAGTTTTGACAAATGTTTAAATGTGTAATGTAAGCAAAAGGTAAACAAAAGTGAAGCCAGTGAGCTGAGTCTTTTGTCATTTGCTAAAAAAAAAAATTCAAAATGAATAAATGCTGATGTTTGTGGTGCATTCTTTCATGAATGGCATTTGTAACCTTCCTGTGTCTGTGTGTGATTTGGGCAACTTGGGAAAACGGTGCTTTTTTTTTTTTTTTTTTTCCTTCCCCCTTACCATCTTTTTCTTCAATCTTAAGGATGAGGGCCTTTTTTCTTCTCAGATGTTTTCTTCAATGTGACTGAAAACATTCTTTTTAATTTCATTTCTAAACCTGTATTTGAAGCACCTATTTTTAAGAAGCATTCAGAGGCTGACTCTCTAACTCCATCTTTTTCCCTAATATGTAATTATTTTAAGTCTAGGCCTAAAGCAATTCTGTTTTAAAAAGTTTTCTGAAGTTATTCTGAGATTTGCTTAAAAATAATCTGTAGTAAATATAAATATACATTTATCAAATGTTTATTTATTTAACATTTAATAATTTCAAAAAGACTGAGAATTGAGATTTTTTTTTTTTTTTTTTTTTCCTATTTTGAGAACAAATAATTGCTTTGAAGATTTGGACAAAATTATTAGGATTGTGATATCTCACTCTTATTTTTAGTCCTCAACCAAAAATCAAAAGATGGATTAATGCCCTTTGTTAAATTAATGGAGTGAAGTAAAGTGTTCATTTGTAACGAAGACCAGATTTTCAAAGTTTAGTGAAAGATGATTTGGTTTTGGTGTGTCACAGAGAAAGCATGCAGGTAACTAATGGTGTATGTTAACACCTGCCATGTTCTGGATAGTTCCATGCATAGGTCATGGATGTGCAGCTTTCACCTGTGCACCAGCTTTGAACATCTGGCCTGAACAAAACTCTTCAGGGTGGCTTAGTGGTTAAAGGAAAAAAAAAAAAAGCATGGTGTTTTCAAATGATCACCTAATGCCTTCTTGCTGAACACCATCTGCTTTGTACTAACAAATGTGTTGATTATTAAATACATTGAAAAGATTTGCTCTTGTTTTTCATGCAGGAAAACCATTTCAACTTAAGCCAAACCGAGCTAACAGACTGCTACAACAGAATTTGTATTTGCAGTAAAGTTAGTGTATTGTACTTTTGTCCCTCTACCATTAATGCTAATTTGATAGAACTGAAAAATAAAAAAACCAAACATGTAGAAGAAAAAAGAAATATATACTTTGGTTTTGGGACTAAAGCAGTTATATACCTTTTCAAGTTCTTTGCAGAGTTCCTGTCACTTCAGTGTTGTGTTTTTGATGTAGAAGCACAAACTTAGTTTAGAACTAAACAGTGTTTTCTTGTTAATGCTGTTTTTTTCCCCTCCCCATGTATGTTGCTTCTTGATCCAGATAACTAAACATGAAATTTATTTCAAAATTTGGCTTTGTTGTGATGTCTTGAGTTATTAAAAATGTTAATTTATATTTATAGGATGCAGTGTGCTCCTTTAAATTATGTAAATTGTAAAAAATGCTTTAAAATTGATTACCAAGTCAAATAAAATTAGGACAATCTGGAGTTGAGTTTGAATGCCTTCCTCTGGATACCCATAGATTTTATATTAAAGTGCCAAACTTTGCCTTCTAGTTTTATTCCAAGTCATCTTCTTTAACATTTCAATTACCTTGCTCAGGTTAAGAACACAATTAGGGTGGCAGATCTGTATCCACTTGCTTATCTTCTTACCTAGGAAAGTATGATCCTTCTCACAGTATTACACACAAACAGGTCCCACCAGGGTTCTATAGTGATATTTTTTAACACTAAATTTGCTCAAGGTCCAGTTTTTTGGATAGTCTCTGTTCTGCCTTCAGATCCCTAAAGCTGCTTGTCAGAGCTGGCCAAAATGCAGCATTGAAATGGCAGTGCTGCATTTCTTTGGTAGAAACTGGCAAAACACAGAGAATGAGTCAGCAGAAGGCAGAATTTGGCAGTAGATTTCTGCAGGAGTGAGATACCCACACACCAGCATTTCCATAGGCTGGTAGTTGAACTGGATATGTGGTCTTGGTCCAAATATGTCATTGGACCAGCAATTCCAGTTCCAGGTTGAAAAATCTGTCATTGTTCACTTGACCTAAACCTGACAGTCTCCATCTCTTTCAGTGTTTTTTGAAATGACATCACATCCAACATATTTTTGGATGCAACTTCTTGCATCCAGCTCCTTTTTTTAAAACACAGAATAAACTCACATTCCATATTAAATTCAGAATTTCTTTGCTGAATTTAGTTGTTTTCTCCTGAAAACCCACTTGTTAGGTTGCTTTGAAAAAAATTTTATGTTGTTCCTTTCTAATACATAATTTGCATGGATGTACAAGATCTGTTTATTGGAAGTGATAGATCATCAAGGGCAGCACATTTCCTTAAACTTCAATTTTGGCCAAAATAGTACAAAATAATTAACAACAGAAAAAGTTCTTGATAGCAAATGCTAGGTACAGATGTACAGTGGGATGAGGCAGCTCTCAAAACCAGGTGCTATTGGATTTAAAGTGCCATCTTTTCATACATGAGGGAATAATTTTGAATGTTTAGGGACACCATCCCATTTAAATTAAGTATCCTGGAAAAACAGTGGTTTGGAAAAACCAAGATGGAGTTTTTGAACCTGCCAGGTCAATTAGTCCTTCATGCTCTGCTTCAAAGTTCATTGGTGGATACAAGAACTTTGTAATGCTTTCTCCTGGTGCAACCTCTTTGCAGTCCCTTGTGCATGGCAGTAATCCCAGTGCAGCACACTAACCCCAGTTTCTCTGTAGATTGCATGGCATCTGCCCCTTCCACTTGGCTTTACTGAAGGAGTTTGGGATTTTGTGTTGGAATGCTTCACACTGTAAAATGGCTGCACTCCTGCAGTGCTCAGTTGTCACAATACCTTCTCTGCTGAGAATCAGAGGGCTTGGTCTGTGGTGTAGGTGACAAAGCTGCTGTGCAGAGAGTGTGTGTGTAGCATTTGTCAGGTGGATCCTGTATCAACTTGTGATTAATTGATGAGCTGAGTTAGAATGCTGAAAACAAGATTGTAAAAGATTTAAAAACCCATCATCTCTAAGCCCAGAGGGTTTGTATCTCTTCTCAGTGTTTGTGTTTGGTTATCCTGTTTCCTTGACTCCTTCAGTGTTTTGGCATTAGGTGTAACTGGAGGTTTGTCTTTTGTATTTAGCTGTGCTGTGTTTCAGACCATCTGTGGGATAGTCCAGTGATAAAGTTAGATTTTATTTTTTATTTTTGGAAATGTGAGTTCCTGAATCTGCTTCTGTTCTGTTTGAGCAGTGAGCTCCTTTGCCTGAGTTTAATCTGTAGTTGTAACAGGATAGTGCTTCTGAAGATGGTTTTATTGCAGAATGAATGCTACAGCTGTTTGATGCTTGTGGTCAGAGAACCTTCTAAAGGGGCTTGGTACTTAAAATACTTGTAAACCTTTTTGTGGAAGTGTTTCCTAGTATTTTTGGAAAATCTGCCTCTTTGGTTGTGATTTTTGGATGTTCTGGTGTTTAGGCTTATTCTTAAGTCATGGTATTCTCATGGGCTAATGGCAATATGGACATCAGTAATCTGCCAGTCAGCAGTAACCAAACTTTGAAACTTGCTCTTTTTTAACATAAGAAAGCCTGTTTGCACTGTCTGCTCCCTCAGGGCTTGTTTACTTTATGATGGAGTTATGACCACAGACTTGATTTGCCTCAACATAGTTTGAGTTTTCTTGCTATTGTCTTAAAGTGGTTGTCATAGGTACAGAACTTCTTACCTTCCACCTGAAATGCTGAAATGGTCCTTACATTGCACTAGGACTGGAATGAAGAATATTGGCTTTGTTAGTGTTACAAACTGTATCTTTGAATTTATAATTCTAGTGGATTTTCTACTTGGTTTTGAAAAATATACCTTGGCTAGAGCTGGTTGTTGAGTGAAGTGCACTCCTGAAAGGTTAAAGCTGAAGATGGTTGGTTTATACTCTGTTATATAGGCCATACATTCACAAAATAGTAAACCTTATGTTTGAGATGCTGCTGTCAGATTAAAAAAAAAATTAAGTAATTAAAATCCCGTGATGATCAGAGCCATAACCCTGAGCCTCTGTAAGCTGTGCTGATTTAAACTCACTGAAACTTCTCTGAAAACTCTATGGTGGCAGACTCAGTGCTGCATTAGGTGTTATCTCACTTAAAACAGCTGGTAGAAAGTTAATCAAAACCCCACATGAGTACTTTATGCTCTGTCATGCTGCTGTGGCCAAAAGATAGGCAGGAGTTTGGAGGTGATAGTGCCCAGGCCTGAAAGCTGGGCTGTCCTGGTGTGAGGTAGATTGCACTGATGGCCTTACTGCTAATTACCTTCTAAAAGAATAAAGGAAGTGGAAGACTCTCAGATGTTGTCAGGTTCAAAATGTTGTGGTGGGGATTAAAGTGTGTTTAATTGAGAAGATAAGTAAAACATTTTATCAGAAGGACACGATTAAATAGAATTCTCTTTAGTTTCTCTGGCTTTTACAATAAAGTTGACTTTGCAGCATATTGAGTTCATTTTAAACTCACTAAAAAGAGGTAATTTTTGAACCTGACTTAAAATTGACAGTCAAGAAAAAATATTTTTAGAGGCTTCTGGTAATAACTCTTAAAATTTGGCTTTAGCCTATAGCTTATATTTACCTCTGACTCTCAAATGAGGGCTTTTCTAGCTCTTTTCAATGTGACCAACTTCAAGTGAATTTCATGAAAATAGAAAAAAACAAAACCATGTAGCTGCTAGTTTACCAGCAGTGAAAATAAAGCTGAATCCTTTCTTTCACCTGAATGTTAGACAGAGATGAAATAGTAACACCTAGTTTGGAAAAGCTCATGTGAGCTTGCTGGTCTGTTACCTGATAAAACAGATAACATGGTACATTGAGAACGCTTCAGTTCCTCCTTCTTTTTGAAGTTGAAAGTCAAATTTGACATTTTCTGCATTGTTTCTTATTTGTGAATTTATTTGAGTTACTGGAATGAGAGAGGAATCCAGCCTGGGTGACTGGTCATAGTATTCATGTTGAGGAACACGCATTTGTGATGGCCAGAAAAGAGAATTACTTGGCTGTGTCTGTAATGGAGTTGCTCGAAGGTGCTGCTAAACCAGCTGAAAATGCAAAGCAGTAGCTCTGGAATCTTCTGTCTTGGTTCCAGTCACAAGCTTGATTAAATTGTGGTGAAGAAGAGGAGCTTACCTCCCAATAATAAAAAAAGTCATAAGGCTGCAGAGGCTTTGAGACATCTGGTAGAAAAGCTGGGCAGCCTCATCCATCTTTAGGTTTCCCTCCAGAAATACATGTCAAGCCTATGTTAATCTTTGTAACTGATACACAGAGTAAGATTAACTTGCTAATTTATCACATATTTGCATAACTGTCACCATAGCCACCTCTGGCAAAGTTTTCTCCTAGACATGTAGTTGGAGGCTGCCTTTTACTCTTCACAGAAAATAAATCTGCATTTTTCGTCCTGTTCTGATATTTGTCATACTCAGCAATGGAAATACTGTGCTTTGCTTTTGTGTAAGAGCATTCTGCAGTATCAGCCACTGTCATTCTCCTTCCAGGGGGAGCTAGACTGTGGATGTTTTAAAATTGTTTTGAACTTCTCTGTGAAAGTATTTCTGAAGGAAAATGGAGAAAACTCACATGGCCAAGGCTCAGCCTTTCCTGCAGCATTTCTTAGCTAGAGGACAAGGCCTTCTGTCTTCAGAGGCCAAGCTTTCTGTAATATCACTGCCTCTTGTCAGAAGGCACTTTGGTGCTTTGAGTTACTTGGGCATCTCCTGTTGAGTAGTCACTCAGACACCCCTGAGAATTACTCTGCTAATCTCATTTCTTACTGCTGGGTGCCTATGGAAATAGAGTCAGGTCCTTATCACCAAATGCACTGCACTTGGATAATGAAAGGGCATTATTCATCTCTTCTACACCAAGTGGGAACTGGCTGTCCAGGAGAGTGGTAGAGAGCTAGAAATTCACTTGGAGCTATTTTGGCTGTATCTGGCACTGCCTGCAAGCAGGAGTAGCATTCACAAGCCTCCTGCCCTTGGTTTTTGATTGAGCTCCTGAGTAATTGCAAAGAGGTGGAAGATTGTTGTTTTGGGGACATTTATCTTGAGAGTTAGGACAACCACCAAAATGTTTCTTTTATTAAACACCTCTAGTGCTACTTCTGTCTTTTCTGGGATTGGATGGTGTACTCCTGAGAAGAACAGCAAATCTTAAGGTCCTTGAAACCAGTAAGGGAGAATCAGGAAAACAATGCAGCTTGTTTTGTGCTGTTGGCATAAATTTCAAGGACTTTTCTCCTCATTTGGCTTTTGCCTTTCTCATCAGGAAAACATGATCACGAGTTATCACAGTGAATGCAGAAGTGGTGGCTGTTTGTCTGTGTCGCCTCCTCCAGTGAACCCTGCCTGTTCTCTGGCTGCCCAGGCTCAGCCCTGCTCTGGAGGCTGTTCCCCTGCCAGCACAAGCAAGGGAGGTGCTTCTGCAGCCTGAGGATGGTGTGCCAAATTCCACTTTGATTCTAAAAAATGTGTACACCAGTTAGAAAAAACTGTGCATATCAAAGGTCGCCTTGTTTGGAAGAAGAGTATAAATATTTGTATCAGGCTAGACAAATTCAAATGAGAAGATAAACACATTTTTAACACATGGATGATTAACTGTTGGAAGAAGCTGCCAAGAGCAGTAGTTTCTCTGGCTTTCACATCTTAAAAACCAACTTTCTGAAAAATATCTCCTAGTGAGAAGGGATTGCTTGGGCTTTACAGAGAAGTAGTGGAAGCTCTGGGAGCCTGGGGCACAGGGCGAGATGCACCATGGAGCACAGTGCTCCTTCCAGCCCTCCTCCATGGGCTGTACCTGGGCTTCCTCCCTCCTGATGTGTTGACATTGATGCACAGGTCATGTTCCCTTACTGTGGTTTTCAGACTGGGGGATGCTTTTGTGATGTGGGGGCTGCTTTGTCTCTCGGGAGGTGCTGAGGAAGCAGGGGAGCTGGGAAGAGAGGAGCCAACACCACGTGCATCTGGGGCAGCCTGATGACTATTGCCCTAAAGCATCCAGTTTGTGATGTGTAGGTGCCAAGAGTGGACTTCATGTGGGAGAAGACGTTCTGGATCTGTTCAGGTAAGTGGCTTTATTGTAATGGATGAATTGGATGTTAAGTGAGGAGGAGGAGGAACCAGGGCGAGGTCGGTGATGACTGTGCCAGGGAGTTAGATTTGGAATTTGCAATACAATGAGCCCTTGTGTATGTCCTGTCTTCTCACCAGCTACTGACTGCACACCTTGAGACAGCCTAATTCCAACTCCTCAGCTGAGGATTAGGATGTCTCTTGTTAATCAGTGTAATGATACAGCAAAGATCCACATTTCAGAGTAAACTATTCATTTGCTCGAATGCTGGCAGTGTTTTAATGATCTAAAGTTTTTTATTTTTATTGTGTGTTATATCTCAAGTGGTTAGCAATACATGTGTTTTGAATTTTAAGTGACTGTGATGAAAAGAGCTGGCTCTTTGTTCATGGAATCACCTTTGGTAGTGTGCTAAATGCCTAAGACTGCATTGTGTCAGAAAAATGGTTCTACAGAGTAGCCAGGCAAGTCTACAGGGCTGTGTGTGAAAAACCTCTCTGTGGATGATATTTTGGGATTTGTATATACCCAGAGCTGCATTTGTTAGTTTTATTTCTAAGGAGAACTTGAGGAAAGGCAACTTCCTAGAATTGTAATTCATCAGCATTTGGGTCATATAAGGAACAGACACAGTTTGTAACAAAACTAAAAGGTAAGCTATTGTGTGGTAAAATCCTGATATCTCTTTAGGTCCTCCCAAATTTTCTGGGAAAGGTATCCTGTTTGAAGAGCACTAGAACTCCAGAATGTTATTCTTCAATAGTCAGAGGAACCATATTTTGAGATGTAAATTTTCAGCCCTGAAAATAGCCCTTGTGCAGTCTCCTTTCTGAGCAAGTAATAAAAAGTGTAAGGCTTTTTCCAGTCACCAGCATGGCCAGAGCCAGCTGTAGTGACACAAGGAATCTTGTTAATGGAAAAGCAAACAAGTGTACGTGTTGTACTGCTCTGCTCTTTTCTGGCCTAAAAGGAGGCTTGGACAGAAACATTTCTGTAGTCTGCAAAGTGTGTAGCCAGTGCACACCTTGAAGTAAGCAGTAAAGGCTTTACGTTAGCAGTAAAGGCTTCAAAACTTAAAAATTTTTAAAACCAAATGTTTTTAAAAGTACAGGAACTGGAACTTGTCAAAGCAAAACAATTCCATCAATTTTATCTGTATTTTCCAAGGATCTTCAAAGATTTGCATTGCATTCTGTGTGGAACCTATTCCAGAGGTGGAGGATGCAGTTTTGTTTGCTGTACGAATCGAGTCCCCTGTTACAGTCACTGCCCAGTGTTCATAGACTAAACACCCTGTCCTTTTGAGAAGCAGGTAGAAAATGACAAGTAGATGATTGGCTTTTACCTCTGTTAAGTAAAAAGAAAATGATGTGTACTTTACTATGCATATTCATATTAGAGGTGCTACATATCAATGTCAGCTACTCCTATATAGTATCTAAATTGCAGGATCTATTGCAAGAAGGGGTGTCTAAATTTCAAAAGTACTTTTGAAATATTGCTATTGACCTACTTTTGATCTATATTGAAAGTATTAGCCTGAAAGAATTGGAAGAAAGTCCATTTGGTTAAAGGTTAAAAGAAAGTAGAGTAATTTGTCCTGAAGCTTTCTCATAGCAGTTTTGTAGCCATTAATAATTTATTTATTAATAGCTATAACTCTGTCTTGAAAAGTGTCATAGAACAGAAAGTGGCTTCTAATGCAGTGAGTAATTGAGAAGATGCTTCTTGTAATCACTCCTGAAAACAAGAAACTCAGCTCAGGGAAATAAAACATTTTTCTGAGAAGACACAGGTGTTCGAACCTCCCTGCTCTTCTTGATCAACCAAATTGAGAAGATAAGAATAATTGATTACTCTTGCGTGGTTTCCACTCTTCCCTCTCCTCTAGCACTTGCTCTGAGATCACATGTGTGTTTTTGCCCTCGAAATGTTTATAGAAGGTGATGACTCCATCCCTGGTAACCCTTTTTGTGGAATAAATCACAAAGCCAAGTGCATGCTCGTGCCGCTCTGTTGCAGGGGAGGTGCTTGTTGCCCTGCACAGAATAGTTTCCAGTAGTGGAAAGTTCTTTTATGAGAACTGTTTGTGGGGGGGAATTTTGCCTTGCACCTCCCAGCTCCTCCTGAAACCAGAAGCCAGCCCTTGGTTCATGCTGGCTCTGGATTCAGATTGCTGTTGTGTTTTCTGGGTGTGGTGGCAAAATTACCCAAATTGTCAGTGTCTCTGCTGTTGGGTTTGGGCCTGTAAGGGGCACAGAGCCAAGCTGGCAACTTAGAGTGCAGCTTTCACGTAGGTTAGATGATAGATTGTTAACAGAGGTCAAAGCCTCTTGGGTTTTCTATTTTTGTGACTATTTTGGCTAATCTTTTTAAATCTAGGTCCTCTAGATTTTCAGTTAAAACTGGAGTAGAGGTGGGCACTCAGGTCCTAACTGAACTGTCATCAGTGTCTATTTATTGCTCTTACAACAGTGTGGTTTTATTTGTTGATTTATCTTCTCAGTTAAATTCAGTGCTTTGAAGGCTTTTGCAAACAGATTCCATCTCCTGGAAGGCAATTTTGCTGCCCTTTTGGCTCCAATTCTGTTTCCAGTCCACTATTCAGTCTTGTCTAAGCAACTTTCTCCTTAGAAAAACAGTTCATGATTCTTTTATTTAGTATTTTTAAATATTACTGTAAATGGAGATTGTTTCTGTAGAGATACCAGGCTGTATCCAATACCAGCAGTTCAAGCAAGGTCAGAATTTTAATTGGAAAGTGACAAAGTGTTCTCAAATGTTCAAAATCTGGGACTATTTCTGTCAGCCCTGACCTGCATGATAACAAATGTAGGTGAACATCAGCCTTACCTGTTGTGGATCTGTTCCAGGTTTGCTCTCTCTGTCACAGGGATGTCTGCAGGACATTTCCAAACCTGCAAAGGGAGCCACACTGGTTCACAAGGCTGAGGAGAAATGCTTCTGTGTAAATGGAGTTTGACACCTTCACACTCAGTAAAGCTCTTGGCCAGTGTTTCTGAGAAGATTCTGAGATGTTCAAGGAGGTGGAGTAGCTCTGCTGGATGCTGCACTGTGGGCTGCTACAAAATTGTAGTTACACAGCTCAAACCACAGCAGTTTTGATACTTGTTTTTATAATTTTTCAAATATTTATACCATGATATATTGATCCCACTGACAAATAGTCACTTAAACATTCTTTCATAAAGCTTTCACTTTCACTGTCATCTTTCACTGCCATCACAGAATTACAGGAGATGAGGGTACATCTGTATGCTGGGTGATTTTGAGCAGAAGCTGGTTATGGCAACTTCAGGTGCTGTTCAGTTGTGCAGTTTTGGTGGGGGCAGCCCTCCCAAGGTCACATCCACTTCTCCACCAAGAGCCAGTGGGCTCTCCAGTGTGCATTCCACCCTTCTGGAACGTGGAGCTCTCCAGGTTCTCTGCCATTATGGAAAGTTCTTAAATACTGGTGCCCCCTTTTCTGCTTTGGCCCCAGAGATTATGGTTGTTCCTGTCCTTGGTGCTTCATCCCACAGATCTCAAGGTGTGTGAGAAGAGGAGAAGGTGGCATGGTGCCACTGCAGCCACACAGGATGGGGGCAGCCCTGGGGTGGCCTTCCTGGGAGGTACCTGCCCTTCCTGGGTGCACCCAGAGGTACTAATGTCACTCTTCAAACTCTCCTTCTCTTTCCAAAACTCACAAAGCCCTCTTGGTAAAATCTTGCCTGCTCCCACTGGATCTCTGCAGAAGGAGTGTGTAAACTGATGATACTGTTTCCAGGCACAAAAGAGAATTGTAAGTATTGGTAGCTGTTGGGTGGTAGTCATGTTCCTCATTTGGTGTTTGGGGTTTTTTCAGTAGAGAAAATCTTCATTTCTGTGCTCTCTTTATTGGTTGTTTGGTCAGAAGTTCATTTTGAGAAGCATACCTGGAACAATTTATTTTTATCTGTTTAAATACCTGCATGTTTATGTGTGCATACATTACATTTATAAACATTGTTATTGACAGGATTTGAAAAATTGTATTTCTAAACTGTGGTGGGTTTTAAGATCTTGACTATGGGTGGGAAAGGAAGAATGTTTGGAAACTTTGAGATGGATTGGAGATGCCAAACTACAAAAGTTGATGCAGCCTGCGAGTCATGTCTCCTCTAAGGCCAAGTGTACAGGTTTCATAATTAAATATAGCATTTAGTCAAAACTACCACTGAATGTCAACTTGAAACACTGTTTTTTAAAAATTCAGGCTTGTCATTTTTGTGTCAAAAATGGAACAGCAGCTAACAACTTAGTGTTCCTGTCATTGGGAACTGGGTTTTGTGGTGAAAGTTCATTAAATACTTTGAAACCTACTGAGCCTCAGAAGAGATGTCCTGGTACTGTGATCATGTGATGCTTTCAGGGTCATTTAAAAGATGATGGTCTCTGGAGCTGTGTAAATCAGGGACGTGTGCTCACACTGGAAGATGGGATTTGCTTGCTGTAGTCCTACAGGATAGATGGATGAGGAATAAATTGCATGTTGGGGGGTATAATTGGAGAGAGCAGGTATCTCTTCTTTTTTTTTAAATTAATATGTGGAACCCTTAGTGTCAGAGCCACAGTGTCATATTTAAGCCTCAGGGTAGAAGGGAGAATACTTTTCAAATGATTAACCTGAAAAGATGAGCCCTTGCAAACAGAGTGTGGACAGTGCAATATGAAACGTGGGGCTTGCACTCACTGTCTTGTGTCTGTGATATTTCAACAGCACTAATAGCCATTTGATGAAAGTATAAACTTAGTGATTTTGTGCTTTTGCCAAATTACTATGGAAGTGTTGACAAAACAGCTGGGGAAGTCATTCATCACATTTTTCTGCAGTCACTCATGAGATTCTTTTATTTTTAAATTTAACTGCATGGCTTTTTCTTGATGTATCTTTTTTTTCTTTTACGGTAATCTGGGTTTGCTGTGCATTAAGAAGACTGGTTTAAAGCTGATAATCAATGGAAAAATATGTAACACAGCTGCACAATTTGCAAATTAGGGCTTGCTCAGAACTGTTCTGAAGTTGCTCCTTTAGTGAGGGCCACTAATGGGAATATAAGATGACGTCTTGATACTTCAACTCATTAGTTCTTAAGAGTTATAAAGATCTGTTGCAAAAGTAGAAGAGCACTTTTCCTCTGCTTTTGCTGTTTGAAGAGCTTTTTAATTAGAAGCCAATTTTGCTTGACCTGGTGGTGGAAACTCCTAGAAGGGCTGAAGACAAGAAGCAAAGTTTTGTCTTTGGGGGCAGAGAAGGAGCTGTTTCATGTGGAACTGGGAGATTCTGGAGAACAAGTGGGAGAGATGTGAAGGTCCATGGGGCTCTGCTTGGGCACAGGGGCAGTGAAAACACTTGTGGAGGCACCTCAAGTCTGGGTACACCATGGAGGACCTGGCAGGGCTGCATGCAGTTGCACTGTGGAATTTTTACTTCTTTGTTTTCCTCTAGTAATGAGTATTAAGTTTCATTATAAGGGCTGGTTTTTTCCATTTCTGGTTTTTTTTTTTTTTCCCCTCTGTAGGATTTTGGTTTGCACTTCAAATACAATTTCAAAGTGAAACTTGGGCTGCGAGGCTTCCTCATGGCAGAGATGAAACCCACGGGGATTTCTGTCTGAGGTTGAAATAGAGCTGAGATGAAAAAACCCTCTTTGTTTCAGGACAGTTTGAGTTGGAAGGGATCTTAAAGTTCAGCCAGTTCTGATCCCCTGCCATGGGCAGGGACACCTTCCACTAGACCAGGTTGCTCAGAGCCCTGTCCAACCTGGCCTTGAACACTTCCAGGGATGGGGCATGCACAGCTTCTCTGGGCAAACTGTGCCAGGCCTTACCACCCCCAGAGAAAAGATTTCTTCCAAATATCTAATCTAAACCTGCCCCCTTCAATGGTTTAAAGCCATTCCCCCTTGTCCTATCACTGTCTGCCCCTGTAAGTATCAAACCAAATCAAGGAACTTGATGTCAATGATACAATTTCTAGAGGAAGAAGAGCCATGTAAGAGGCAGATGTGCAGTGTTCTGAGCTCCATCTCAGCCATGAGCTGTGTGAGGTGTGTTGGAGAGAGAAGCCCCAAGAACAGGAGCCCCTGGTACAGGTTAAAGGGGTCTGGTCACTTCAATGCAGTGCTGTGCCATGAGATTTGCAGGAAACTGGGGTAGACCTCTGACATGACCCTGAACAGTGTGGAAAATATAATCTTTTAAGTAATCTTGATTGCTGTTTAAAAATCAGGTTCATTTGGTCAAGCTCTGAGCTTGAAATCTTGCTAATTTGTATTTATATGTGTCAAGCTGTGAAGCTCATTCCTCATTCTTTGCTTCCTTTCAAAATTCATGCAGAAATGAATAAAAGGCCCCTGCTTGATAAAGTATTTTAAAATTAATAAAATTCACTTTGAGCATGCAAATTGGGTCATCTCTCTGCTTGCTGGAAACGTGAGGATTCATGTTGTTACCTCCTGCCATTTGCATTTCCAGCATCCCAGATCTTTAAGATGAGAGCAACTGGCATTATCCATATGGATGCCCTGGTGTGCTTTCACAGAAGGAAAATGGCTGCAGAAACCTGGGTGTGCTCAGCCTGTGCCTTCTCTCTTGCTTCAGAAATAATGTAGGGCCAATTCATTGAGCTTTAAAAGGTTCTGATGAGGAACTTTTGGCAGGGAGGAAGTAACTCCAGGCTCTCCCAGCAGCTCCCTCTCTTTGGGCCAGGTTCCAGAGCTCGACCTGGTCCAACAGGAGTGGCTGTAGCCATTGATCCCTGATAGCCACCATGGGGAACAGCATGATCACTTCTCCTGTCAAAGCAGCACTGTTGTGGTTGGTGTGTGCTGAAAACTCACTTTATTTTACCAGTTTGTTGCAGATTGGGGAATCTTTGTGGTGAAATGTGCCTTGAGTAGCTTGTGATGTGCTGGGAGTGCAGGATTCGTGTTGGTACACGCTGAGCTGAATGCTGGATATCATGGGGTTCTTGGGCGTGGATGGAGGTGATAGGTAAAATCCACCTAAAAAAAAAAGAAAATCTAAAGTTGGAGCTTTCTAAGGGAGCTGCTGCAGGGCAGGGAAGGTGAGAGAAGCCAGCGTGGGGTTTTCCCTGCTCTGGTCTGTGCTGCAGGGGTACAGCTGGGCAGGAACAGTGTGAGCTGGCACTGGAGCAGATGAATACGAGGGCAGAAATGAAAGGAGCAAATCCATTGCCAGCTGTTAAAGCCAGGAGGGCAGAGGGTTGCTCTGAGCATGGAGCAGAAAGCATTGAGCCCTGCCCTTTCCTGGACCCTGGAGGTGCTGCAGCCAGGCCTCTCCAGAACAGAAATAGCACTCCACCAGCCTGTCCCTTTTCCCAAATCCCACACCCTTGTTTTTTCCATCACTTCCCAGGACTTTGCCACCACCTCCCCTGCCGTCTCCTGCCACTTTCTGAGCTTTTCTTCCCCCCTGGCAGGAAATGCCTGGCTTGCATGGCAGGCAAGATAGTAATGCTGGTCCTGGGAAAGGCCAGCCCAAATCCCCTAATTATAAACTTAATGTGAGTTTCTGGGTTGAAGCAGGGAGACATAACCCACATCAGAGTGCAGTGCTGAGAGAGCTGAGCTGTCAGAGCCAGTGCAGGATGTGAGACAGGGAGAGGAGGGGGTGGGACACTGGGAGCAGGTTTCTGGATTGGGAGCTGCTGGCATCTTCAGTTTCTACCCAGCTGAGCACTCCAGGCACCGCTTTGGATAAATATTTCCTTGAATTCTGCAGGATAGGAGTCTCAGACAGACACCAGGAAACCCTGAATCACCTTGTGTTCTCTGTAACACCCAGTGCACTTGCTCTGGGAGGAAAATGATTGCCAATAATTGGTGAAAGACACTGATCTGTTGTGAGCTGACTCAAAACCTCGTTGTTTGTCCTGTGCTTTGGCTGGTAAACGTCACTGTTGAAATAAACTCCTTTTACAGTTTACAAAAGTGACGGTGCAGATGGGGCAGCTGCTCCAGCATTCCCTGGATAGTTTCTGAGTGACTTCAGGCTCTTTCAGCTTTCAAAACTATGTGCATCTTTTTAATCAGAGGATTTTAAAATGGCTGCTTTTTCTTGTACGCATCACATCAAATAGCAAGAGAGAGATTTTTAAGGGCTGTCACTGTCAAACTCAGAGACGTTTTCCAAAGAGGGCTCAATGCAAATTTTGGTTTCTATAGAGTCTGACAAACCCAAGAGAGCCCAGGCTGAAAGAGGGTTTTATAACTCCTGCTGAGTGTCACAGTGTTAGTGTTTCCTGGCATTTAGAAACAAGTTTAAGAACAATTAATCAGAAGAACTTGCTCAACATAGCCTCTAGTAATGGTGAGGGAGTATTTCCTTGGCTGAGCATGTTGTCTACAGTTTCAGGAGAGGTGAGGGGTGTGTGTGTTCACGTGGTTTTGGAAAATACCCTGGGCTGGGTGTTTTATAATGAGCATCCCTAGTTTCCAACAGGAATTAAAAAAACCTGATGATTTGGCAACTTTCTGGAAACAACTTTCAAGGTGTGGTCCCCTAAATTAGACCATTTCTGTGTTTTAGTAGAGTCACTTGGTCTCCTGTTGTCTTCTCTCTGTGCTATCATACATTAGATGTGAAGCTTTCATGAGAAGAAACAAAAGATCCAGTTATCTCCAGGATTTTTTCAGCCCAGGGTAATCCAGGCCTGTGGACAGATCAGTTAGATGGCTCCTCACATTAAACTGGTTCCTGTAAAGCCCAAGATTTCCCAGCAACTGGTGGACTTTAGGAAGAACCCTGGTAACTTCTGCCAAGGTAAATATTAATACCAGAGCTGCTGCAAGCATGGAAAAGTACATTGGTAGAAAAATCTGATCAACAATTACAAAGATCACAGTGCAATCGACTTCTGATAAGTGTGTTTGAATGGGGACCTTTTTCTTTCACTTCTGATTGCTCCTTCCAGTGCAGTTCAGCTCTCCGTGGCAGCAGCGGGTGTAGCTGAGTCATCAGAAACTCCAGGTCCTCTGTAAGCACGGGGTAAATTCCAAACCCTTGTAACAGGAGGGGGGAAGAAATTCAAGAAAAGCTCCCCTCCCACCCCCAGCTTTCTGCACTCTTTGTGATGTCAGCTCGCATCAGGAACAGCTCAGGGGAACCTCAGACTGGCTGAAGCAGCAATACGATGCCTTGCTCTGAGTTTACACCGCCCCTTAACTTTAGAGTCTTGAAGTATTAGAAAGACACTTCGCAGGCCATCCTTCAGAGAAGATTCCAATGGGGGAAGCTTCCTGCGAGCCGCCTTGGAATTCCCGGGGGCAGCAGGAGCTTGGCTGGGAGCTGCGGTGTCATTAGACACAGCCGGGTGTCCCTCACCAGCTGCATCTCCTGGTGCTGCCTTGGGCACCAGGGGCTCTCTGGTGCTTGTGGCCTCAGGGAAGTGTTCCTTTGCACTGAGCGAACTGGTGCACCTGCTTTTTATTTCGTAATAGAGGGGAAAACCCCCGATTCTGGGTTTATTTCTTTGGTGTGCTGTGTAAGAGCACGGCAGGCAGCAGCAGGGCTGCCGTGCGGGAAGTGAGCTGGTAAATGCAAATCAGCAGCTCCATCTCCTCAGGATGTTTACCCTGGTTTGTTCAGCGTATTTCTGTCATTACTGTCCTGCCATTAATTACTGCTGATTCCTGCTAGGATTTCAGCTCAATTCCTGGACATACCGGGATATTACTTAAATGCAACACAAATAATGGTGGTAGCCTGTGCAGGACTGCTCTGGTGTGAAGTGCTCCGAGACTCACCTGTCCCAGCTCACCTGCATCTCTCTGCCGGTGTTCTCATTCCTGTGTGTCATCCTCAGAATATAATATCAGCATAAACAGAACAGAAGACTGGGGATACAAGCATCATAAAGTCACCCTAGGACACTGCTCTATTGAGATATGTCACCAGACTATGCTAAGACAAATTTCCAGGATCACGCACAGAGCCTTTGGCGTAGCTGGTGGCTCCCCCAAGCCCCCACCTGGTCCAGGTTAGCGACAGCCGGGTACGATGCCCGTGTGACCGCCCAAGTGCGGGCTGGCAGCGGCTGCTCCGCTGGGACACCTGGCGACAGCCAATATTGCCCTCTGCTGGTTTATTCAGCTCCGAGGAGCTCTGCTTTCCTCTGCTATGCAGCCCCTCTTGGCGATGAGAAGTTATCTCCCAGCCCTTCTTGCTAGCTGTTAGCCCTAGCACAGCTTTTTAGGATGCTACAGCTCCTGTTTGGTTGTTTTCTTCCCTAGAAGCTGCTGTTCATTTCAGAGAACCTGCCGCAGCACAAACCCAAACCTTAATTATTGTTTTAAATGTTACTGGTAATGCCAAATCAGTAATTTTCAGAACTAACCTTTAGAAATGTAACTTCTCCAAACTGGTTTTGCAAGTGCAATAACTGCTAGGTTTTTAATTATTATTTGCATTAGTAGAATAAGATCTTTTGCTTAACACCGTCACCTGGATGCTGATTCCAGCTGCCTTCAACAATTTCCCCCTTCCCTGCCCCAGCTGGGGCAGCTGCACGATGAGCTGGCTACAGGCCCTGAGCTGGGTTAAAAATAAGCTGGCAAAAAGGGTTATTTTTAACCTGGCTCAGTCCCTGCTTGGGGTCACAGCACGGCTGCCCAGGCTCTCACGTGGGTGTGGAGGAGCAGGGGGTGGCAAGAAGGAGGTGTTGGGGGAACTGAGGGCTGTTTGAAGCCTGAGCACTCCTGGAAGGTGCTCCTTGGGTGGATAGTCCTGCTCAGAACTCAGGAATTCCACACCCAGCCCCCATCCCCAATACCTGCTGTCTTCCTAAAAGCCATTTCTAGGACAAACATCTCAGCTGACAAAGCTCCAGCAGAATTTAAGCACTTTTTGGTGGTGATGTCCTTAGTGGCTGACTTCTTCCACAGTAAATTCTGTTCAAGTTTTCTATTTACAGTGGCACAGTCTGGCTCAAATGTTTCAAGTATGTAGAACAGGAGAGAATGGTTGATGCAAATCACACTTTAGTGTTGCTGTGCCAGGTGTGCTAAAGGTGGGTGATCAGAGGAAGATCTGACAGCTCATGCCATGCATAGCACTGCAGTCAATTCAGTATTTAAATCACAACTGATGTGATGTTGCACCGTGTAACTAATTTCTGGTGCCATCCTGCTCTCCCACAACTCATAAGGGGTGAAAAGTTTGGGCAATTTTTTGGAGTCTACTTGTTGAAATAAAATTTCCTTTTGCTTTGGGGATATGGAAGACCAAAGGACTCTGTTAGGTGATGAAGATGGATTTAATCCTTTCAAATTCTTAAGAGAGCTAATAAGAAAGATGGAAACAGACCTTTTAGTGGGGCCTGTAGTGACAGGACAAGGGGTAATGGTTTTAAACTGTAGGAGGGCTGTTAGATACAACGATGAAATGCTGGCAGTGAGGGTGGTAAAACACTAGCACAGGTTGTCCAGGGAGTGGGTAGGTGTCTCATCCCTGGAAACATTCAAGGTCAGGTTTGATGGGGCCCTGAGACACCCTGATCTAGTGGAAGATGTCCCTGTTTATTATAGGAGGGTTGGACCAGATGAGCTTTAAAGGCTCCTTCCAGCTGAAGTGTTCTGTGATTGCAAAGGTGTGCTGGTTCCCTGAGCCCAGTGCTGAGCAGCTGTGTGAGTGTGCCAGGTTGGGATGTCTCTGTGGTGCACAAACACACCCAGAGCCTCAAGGATGGCCTCAGCATGTTTCCCATTTCTGCATCTATTTGTGAGTATAAATTTTAAACATACATTAAGCAGGACTTAGCACATGAAAAAGAAATCCATGCACTTTGTGTTTCCATGGGAGAGGAGGGTCCCCTATTTCTGGTGCACTGCAATTTGTTAGGAAGTGAACTCTCTTGACTGCTTTTTGTATGTCAGGTGATGTAAACAGGTTCCATGTGCTTTTTTTCCTTGGTCTTGGCATTTTATAGGCTTATCTTCATAGGTATTATCAGCCTGATACCTTCTTCAGTGCTGTTTGTATAGTGTGTAAAATCCTGTAGCCTCTTATGGGTGATGATGGCAATTCTGCATCTGGCTTTTCCTGAGCTTTTCCTCGCCCCCTGCCTCTTGTAGCTGAAGTCCTGGTTCCACCCTGGCAGCCCTCTCCTACTGCAAGGAGAACCACACTCCCAGGGTTTTACACTGGTGTGATGCAGGCAGGCAGAGACTAAATGCAGAAATCCTTGTCTTGTCATCACTCGTGTTTCTGTGGTGTTTGCTTGTGCCTTTGGAGTGTGGGGCACTCCAGGGTACAAAAGCAGGAGTGTTGAGGTGGGGATGGGCATTTGACCACTCGGGAAGGAGCATCCTCTGCTGACACCCAAGCACAGCCCATTGTGTGCTCAGGGGTCCTCCTCTGCTGCAGGGCCTCACTGACTGTGAAATGACTTTTTAAACACACCTTGCCTCCTTTTCCTCATGCCCTCAGAAGCATCTCCCCGTGTAGGATTACAAGGTAAAGACAATGCAGCCCGTTGTGTTTGGGAGTGGTGATGTGGGGCACACACAGAGCAGGGATTCCTGCTCTGTCCCGTCTTGTGTACCTGGGGCCTTCTTCATCTTCAAAGCATTTTCCAGCCATGAACTAAGAGCACACACATTAGCTGGGAGCACACACCCCTCCCTGAGCAGCTGATGCCGGGCACATCCCAGGAAAAACTTCCAGAACATGACACACCACTTTTGATGAAAATAAAATGATGCCATATTTCATCAGCTCTATTAGAAGTACTTAAGTAATTGAACTAATGAAACTTTAAAAAGCCTTTAAGAGACCAATGTGGTACACACCTTTGTTCCAAGTCTTTCCCCCCTTATTTTCCCAGTTGAACATCTTTTGTTGACTTTTGGGGATCTGTTTGTTTTCCAGTGTGTGGTTTTGCTGAGTTTTGTGTGTGTTATGGTAGTTGATTTCTCTGCTTTGCAGCAGTGGTACTGTTACAGTTTCTGTGGCAAAGGAAAGTATCATCTGCAAAGCAGCATGAGTATGACAGGAGTATCTCATCTTTCATACCAGTTTTTGCAAACATTGGGTTTTATTTCCATTGTGTGCGTTGGCCTGTGCTGTGTGTGCCTGCCTTGCCTCTGGGCTGTGTTTGCCTCTCACAGCTTCAACATGATTTCTTGTCTTCATGTGTTCCACCACACATCTCCACCATCCTTCCAGCTGTGATGTCCAACATCTGGCCCCTCTGAACCCATGCTGGCTTAATTTTTGTCTCACCACTCCTGCAGCCAGCTTGGGTATTTATCACTCCTTTTATCTTTTCCTTGAGCAGGACAGTCCAAGTGAGGTGGGATGGGATGACATGCTCTGCACAGGACAGAAATCCTGTCCAGGGCCATGTGCTCAGCTCCCTCACCCTGCCCTTTGGGAAAAAGGGAACAGTGGCCCCCAAGTCATCATATCTAGTGGACTTTTTTGGGTGCCACTGATGGAGCTTTCTGCTCCAGACACTCCCCAGTCTGCAGACACCCAGGATTGTATGTGACCAACCACGGCCAAGACATGAGCTTTGTGACCCCTAACGCCCAGCCCATTTCTGAGGGCTTTTATCCCAGGCTAAATGGATGCATTCTGGGTGCAGCTCACCTTTCTTGCCTTTTTGCTTTTTGCAGGGGAGGCAGATGAAGAAGCCTTTGCCGAGGAGTGCAGACGGAGAGGACAACACGCGCTGCCCTCCCAGCCCACCAACCTCCGCCTGCTGAAGCCCCACAAGTCTGGCAGCTCCCCCCGCTTTGCCTGCCATTACAGTAGTGATGAGGTGGAAGAACAAGACAAGAGCCGGGTTATGAGCAGCTTCGAGACCCCTATTTATTTATCAGGTGTGCACAAGCATGTTGGTGAGAAAGGTACAGAGAAGGACCCATCACACAGTCAAAAGCCAAAAGCAAAAAGCCAAGCAAGAAGTTGGTGCTGTGTGTTGACCTAATGTTAGTCCCCTGGTAGATAATAAACAGCAGCTTATTTGCCTTCATCCTGCTTTAGCTCTGATCTTCCATTTAGCCTAGATTCACTAACGCCCTGAGATATTTAAGGATCCAGGGCAAATACTGTTGTGCTGCTGAAGTGCCTGTGCTCTTTGTTGTTAAAAGTGAAGGCCTTTTAGAGGTTAACTCATCACAATACTTTGCACATTCATTTACTTAAATTGTGCTTGGCTTCCTTGTCCAAGGAGAAGTTCAGAAAGTTGATGCTATTTCTGGAAGCTGCAGTTTTAGGCAAGTAGATCCTAATAGAGGAGGCTGAGAATGTTCAGGCAAACGTGGCAACGTGGCAATTGTCCGGGTTATTTTTGGAAGTAATTAGTCCTTTGATATATTTCTAGTCTGTAATTTTTTTGGCAATGTAGTCCAGAGGCTATCTTGGACAATGAAGTCCTCGTAATTACTTGATTTAATTGGAACCTGTGGTCAGAGATCATCCAGGACTGTGAGGACAGGTTTTTCTGAAACATGAAAGATGCCTTTCTACTTGGACGTCCAAAGCAAGGACCCTTCTCAGTAGTGTGAGATCAGGTGAAGTGCTGGGAAGTGTGAGCCTATGAGACTTCTCAGGGTACACACAGCCCATGAAAAACATGCATTGTATCCCACAAGAGGTGCTCATGTACTCCCAGTGCTATACCAACTTCCAAGGTGTTTGTGAGCCTTTAAACCTAACAAGGTCTTCTGTATGGAAGACGTAAAGATATTATGATAGATGACATATTGAAAAAACAGAATAATTTAGATTAATGTCTTCCTGATAAGTTGCTGTTTGTGTCTTTAAAGATGACCAAGTTAAATCTTTTTTTTAAAAAAAGCAAAAAGCAAAAAGTTACAGAGGCCTGAATGTAACCTCTGGGCTGAGGCCTCCCACACAAGGAAGGGCTACAGGTTTGGTCTCATCTGTCTGTGGCTGACAAAAGAAAACCTTGGCTCTGCCTTTGGACACACAAGGGTCTTTGCAATCACAGTATTTTGCAATGGATTCCAAGAAGCAGCTGAGTTTTACATGCACCGTGCAATTTTTGGAGCAATTTTTAAGATTGCTTAGGACTTTTTGCTGTGAAATTATTTATGCTCCAAGACGCACAAGTTTGCAATTAAAATTAATTTCCAGAAGTATTAGTGCAATCACAAAATGCTGTCTTCTACCAGTAGATTGTGAGTTGCCAAAACAGACTCAGGGTGAAAACTTGATTGCAGTAAGACTAAGATTTTACTCTTGATTTAAATATTTTGCCTGCTGTTCCTCTGATGGACAGGGCTGCTGAAGGACTGGTCGAGTCAGTCATAAAAACCTACGTGAGTGTCTTAATCCCTCCCTGGGGAGTGTGTGCACGAGCCCTGGCCAGTAATGCCATTTCCCTTCATGGGTGTTCACCTCTGCTGAGTGCCTTGCCCAGCAAGCAGCTTCACCAGCACAGCTCTGTAATTACAGAGACCACTCGACTCGCTTGGCTTCTCATCGATCACTGCCGTGCTTACACGGGCCGGCGTTGGGAGAGAATGGCACCATTTCTGCCTTGCTCCAAAGCCCTCTCAGTTCACTGGGAAACAGTTGAGTTCAATGGCCTCAAAGCAGGTGCAGTTCCACCTTGAATCAGATGGTTTTGCCACCACCAGTGTGGGATTCTTGGCAGTGGGACCACGCAGAGTTTTAGATGTTGTCCCAGTTGGATCATCTCAAGCGAACCCTCAGCCATTGATGATTCACCTGCAGTGAAGTGGTTCTCTTTTCCCAGCTTTAAGGATGGGACTGTTTGGGTTTTGATTTGTAAGTCTGTAGGAAATTTAAATGAAGGAGAAGGGGATAGGTTTATCTTGGCTATGTGGTGGGAATCCCTCTGGAAGTGGCATCTCTCTAGTGCCCAAGAGGAAAGGCTGGCCAACTCCTGTAGACTGGCAATATCCAGAGGTGAGATGAATCCTCTCCTTAGTCTGGATTACCAGTTATCACAGTGGGTATTTAACAAAAAATTGAGAGTTTAATTTAATTCTCCATCTACCATGGACACTTTGTGTTTAAGTAGAAATTGCTCTGGAAACTGTTCTCGGTTTCATAATGGCCTTTTAGAATAAAACTTCACCTCTTGTGCTCTGAAGTTGCTGAATATATCAAACAGTTCTCTAGCTCCAAAAAGGAATTTTTGAAATAAGAATTCAGATACTGCAATTTATGTGCTCCCTTTTAGTGTGATACAGAGCTGACTGGGGGGATCTGAGCTGTGTCAAAGTGGTGCTAATGCCAGCAGAGACCTGGGGATGGCAGCTGTTAATGCCAGAGGTAGTGGTAACTACCCCTTAAAAACTACTGCTTTGGATTTGAGAGTTTTGACCTTTATCCAGCAAGAATGATTGAAATGTTTAATTGTTAAAATAGTAAAAAAAAAAAAAAAAAGATACGAATTTCATTATTTGGAAGATAATATTGCAAGGTTTGCTCTTCCTTTTCAAAGAAACAGCTTGCATTAACCTACAACTTACAACATTAATAATTCATTTTTTGCTGCATTTTCATTTGCTGGCATCTGTGAAGAGGAAACCACTCTAAAAGAACTAGCTTAACTAATCTTGATCCTTTCCTGGCATGGTTTCCTCTGCTGGAAAGTTGAACTGTTTGTAGTTCATTTCATCTTTAATTCAGTCTTTGTTCTTTTTACCAATGTGCAGTTTCCTGAATTACACTTTACTAACTAGTAACAGTGATGTGCTTTGGTATCCAAACTAATTACTTTATAATTCCATCACAAACTTCATTTTGGGCATGTAATGGAAAGAGAAAGGAAAGCAAAGCCACTGATTTTTGTGGAAGTCTAATACATGAGGAATGCTGGAGGTGCAGAGATGGAGTTTTCCCTCCCTTTGCTCCACATCCCCTGTAACTGTGCAAGTGGGATAACAGCTGTACCCGTGTGGGGCAGGGCTGGGAAGGCTGGCTGGTGGGTTTGGAGACTGGCTAGTGGGTTTGGAGACTGGCTGGTGGGTTTGGAGACTGGCTGGTGGGTTTGGAGACTGGCTGGTTGCCCCCAGGCTTAGCCCAGAGCTGCCTTCACTCGTGGTGTTTTGGCTGCTGGTACAAAATCATCTTGTTACCCATCAAAGACAGCTGGGCTGTGTGTGGAAGGGCTTCCACGGCTGCACAGCCTTGCAAGCTTTTGCTTGCCATTTGGGAGTAAAACCTTGGAAATTCATTCAGTGCTTGTGTTACCCTAATTAACAGGAGGCATACAGTGGTATCTGGTTTGGTTTGTTCTTGTGGCAATTCTAGGCAGAACTGGTAAAGAAACTGGCATGGTGAGCAAGCAGGAAGAAGGCTCCTGCAAGCTGCTAAAGCTTTTCAGTCCTCTAAAACATCAAAGTTGGGATTACATCACCAGGTTGGCCAGTGAAACTGGAGAATTCAGACCTTGGATTTAACAGAGTGGATAATTGAATAGTGGAACAGCATACCTAGACAGGGTGGGAGGTTTTGTCACCCCAGGTCTTGACTGAAGGCTCCCTCTCCACGATGCTCCATGGCACGGGCAGGAGCTGTGGATGAGGAGAGGGAATTAGTAGGTCAGGTTGTGCTGGGTAGTGGCTCAGGCTGAGGGGAGGGGATGTGAAAGTGCAAAGTTGTAATTGCAAATTGAGTCACACATGAAATTATACTCAAGCTGTGATCTGGGGTGAATTTTTACAATGGCATATGTGAGTGTGGTCAGTCTAAAATAACAGAGGGAGGCTGAAATTCAGAAGTAAGCCAGCTGCCTTTGAAACAGCAGTTTATTGTTTTGACTAGAGAGATATTTCTAAGACCAGAAAATTAGAAAGAGCACTACAAGAACCCCAGCTTGAAAGTGCCTCACTGCCCTTTTAGAGCTCTGTGGGTGCTGGGGCCATGGCTGCTTCCATGCTTTGAAAGAAGGCCACAGTCTTAGCAAAAAGTTGGTAGATCTTGGAGAACATTTTCTCCAAAACTTGAGCAGAAAATTTGAATCCCTCCCACTGCCAACCTCAGTGTTTCACTCTGAAATTGGAAGGAGGCTCCTCCAAAGTCTTCACCTTGGCAGATCTTCTATAAAAATTGTGCTGTGGCCTTTATTGCTCACTGGTGTGGGTCAAGCAGCAGCGATGCTGAGTGTTAATTGTCAGCTGTGACTGAACCCCTTGTTTCCTTCTGCTCACTCCTACGCTGCTCTGTGCTGGCAGAAGGAAGGTGGAGCAGACCTGTGGCTCCTCTCTGCATCCTGGTAGAGCAGGCAGATGTCAGGCAGGGCAGGAAAAAGCAGGACACCAGGAATGCATTGGGTAGGAGTGTCTTCCCCAGGACACTTGTGCCTTTGGATCGGCCGCCCGACGTGCGCGCCTCCCTTGCAGCTGCCACCCAAGAGTGTGATGAGTTTCACAGCCAGTGACTGAACAAACTCGTGACTTTGGGAGGTGCAGGTGGCAGGGAAGTAGAAAGCCAGAAGGAAAGTCAGGCTGGGACACAGCAGAGAAGCTTCCCAGTTTGTTTGGGTCCTTGCTGAGTGATGGTTGGAAGGAGTTGCACCTAAGTGTTTCTGGAAGTTGTTTTCAGCCTTCAGCAGCTTTATGAAAGCTGGAATAGCTCCTGAATGTGCTCCTTATGGCTCTTCCTGAAGTAGAAAAGAAGGGGATGACATGGAAGGAGTGAGTTAGCTGATGCTGTTTGTTTTAGACAAGAATTATCCAAGCAGTAAAGCAGGTGTAATTCCAAATGGTGTGGATTCTTGCTTACCCCATCTCTGCCCCTGGCAGCTGACAAAGGCAAGAAATACCAACTTAGGGAGATTTCTATCTGCACGTGAGTGACTCTGTTTTCCAAACGTCACAGCTCGGTGAAGCTCTTGGCAACCTGTTCTCCCTCTGCCCCGTGAGGCATTTCTAGAGTTTGGGTGGCTAAAGATTGCTGCTAAGGGTGGAAATCTGAGCAGCCTTCTCCAAGGCCAGCACTGCTTGGCTGAAGCTAGTTCAGGCTGGCACTTACTATGGGAAGTTTCTATGGACACTTTGGGGTGCTGGAGACTCGCCAGGCTCACTGCAGAGTGATCAGTCATGGGGCTGCTGCTTTCTAATTCAGATTTTATTGTCTCATGACTTTGGGGCTAGTCTTGTAACCAAGGCAGCTAAATATACTTTCAATTAGTGTTGGTTGAAGTATTGGAGTGGAATAGACACCGAAGGGTTACATCTTTAGTGTGCAATTCTTATTTATGTTAGGAGCTGCTTCACTTGTTTGGATCAGCTTTTTGGCTGTTATCACCCAGCATCGCTGGAGCAACAGACTGGCAAAGTTTGACCTATCCTTTCTTCTTAGGTGGGGGTAGAAAAGGAAATGGCAGGCAGTGAAATTATTTATCACAGCAGGCTCAAAACAGAAAAGACCTGGCAGTTTTCTCTTGAGGAATACTCTGTGTTTGTGTGTTATCTCCTACTTTGGGCAATCTCTTTCTGTGTGTCAGTGATAACGCTTGAAAGATTTCCACTTTTCAGCCTTATCAAACCAGAGGCTGGTAGGAGACCCTGTTGTCAAATGCCTAAATATCTTCATACCACAATATTTTAACATTTGAGTTGTTTCAATTATAAGACAATAAATTATGGGGCATTCACTTCAAGTCATAATTTACATTGACTCAGTATTTTTAAGAAACAGTTGCTAGAATTGCTTTCAAAATCTCAAGCATTTGAAGAAAATGGACCATTGCAAAAAAAAAAAAAGTATTATAATATAAAATAGCAGCATCAAATGCTATCATGCTTGATTGTGGAAACCTTTTAGAAATACTGACACTATTTTGAGAATAAAAAATGAAAAACATTCTGAAGCTAGTACCTGCTAGGGTTTAATGATCCTTTCCCAAATATCTGTGTTATCGTTTCATAGTTATTACATGAGCTAGCTCTGATGAGCTGATATGATGCTGCTTTTCCTTCCAGTAAAGGGAGGAATCCTTTGACTAACACCCCCCCAGATGACTGATTCTCAGGAGTCAGCACAGCTCTTGTGCCTCCCTTGACCTCTGTGGGAAAGCAGGGAGATTCTGGAGCCCTTCAGGGATGGGTGCCTTCCTCAGTGAATTGAGTGCAAAAGGATCCAATTTTTGGTGATGTACAGGTGACCAAGGGGCTGACGTGGCAGGAAACTTCCTGGATGGAGTTCTTAGTGAGGAGATGTTCACACAGTGAACAGGGACAGGAGTTTAGCTCAGGGGGTGACAGAGTGCAGGGAAAACCCAGTATCATCTGCAATTCTGCTAAGCACCACCAGTTCTCTCTTCCTTAAACAAGAAAACTGGTTTCCACTCTAACTTTGTGCAGGCTGATTGCTCATGGCAGAATTTCTAAGTAAATATCCTGACTCTTGACTCAGATAATTGCAAAAGATGAAGTCATGCTGTGGGTACAGCACAGGAGCTAGAGTGATAACCTGGAACAGTTTCCCATTGCTACAAGTGAGTGTATTTCCTCTAAGCTTTTGGTAATGTCTCAAATGGTTTTGGCCAAAAGACTTACCTCGTGCTTCTCCCCAAGTCTTAAACTTAAACTGAAGAACTTCAGCTCTGCTGTGGGCACATCTCTAACTGTGCTTGGGAGGAGCTCTGGTGAGGAGCAAACTGCAGCCACAGTGTGGCTTTGTACTCCCCTGGCCTCCCACCACTTCCTCTTCCCATCTTAGTTTTGCTATTGATAAATTGGTGGAGAACCAGGTGCTCTGGTGAAACTGCTCCCTTGGGGCCATCTCTGCCTGCCTGCTGACAGGACAGAGGAAGAAAAGAGATTTCCATACAGGCAGAGCTGTGCCTTTCCACAGAGCCATTCCTCTGACTCCCAGCCCTGCCCCTCGGCTGGATTGCAGGGGCTGCTCTGCTCTGTGCTGGCCCAGGTCACTGGACTGTGCTGATTTCCAGTGACAGAGCACCACTGAGCTGAAAGATCCCTCCAGCTGTCTCAAAACACCACAGAATGACTGTCTGAGGGAAATGTTTAGTGGCTCTCAGTTTAGATTTATGAGTGCACCTGGGTAGATGTGGTGGTTCACACAGTTCACTGCCCGTGCAAGTTTGCCAGCAAGGTGGATTTTACTGCAAGTTTGGAGGAAAAGGTGTGATGCTGAGCAAGACCTGTTTTACACACATCTCTGTGGGGGTAATAAACCATTGGAATGATGATCACATGGCTGGAAGCTTGTGCCTACTGAAACTGTAGCAAATAATTGTTGCTTGAACTCAATGCTTTCATGCACCATTGGGGCTGCAGTCAAATATAACCTGTGGTGCATAGTTAAGCATGAGCAGGCTGATGACCAGCATATAAAATATATATTGGTAAACACTGAGCACCTTCTTATTTACTCAGGATTCTTGGCATTCCCTAGTCTTAAAATGGAAATGCAAATATCGTGGTAACTCTGACTACCGTGAGCAGGAAATGCCAGTACTTAAATTGCTCCTCCTGCCTAAGTCTTATTTATTGCTTCCTTTTTGAAAATTATTCTGGTTTTGCATGTGCTCTAATTTTGAAGCTTTTCCTGAATGGCTTTGAAGTATTTTGAAAGTTCTCCAGATCTTTTAAAACTTCAAAGATTGGTAGTATTTTCTTTCTATCCTATGTAAGGGATATAGTAGAATGGGGGATATAGTAGAAATGGCAATTAAAAAAAAAAAACAACACATTAGGAAGCCAGACCTTTTCTTTAATAGTATTTAAACCATTCAGAGAACATGTGCTTTTGCTAGAGAGAAAAGTCTGTGAATGCTGTGAAAAGTGTTTTACAAGCCATGTTTCCTCAGGATACAAAGAAGGCAGCAAGAGGAGGAAGCAGAAGCAGAGAGAGGAACTGAAGAAGAAGAAGTCAACCAAAGCGAGTTACTAAAATGGACTTCTCTGCTATGCCAATACCTTTAAAATAATGACAACAACTTCATGTACCCTCGAGCACAACTCTTTTTTGTGTATATTTTTTGATTGTTCACACTGCTACCAAGGAAGTGACTCATGTTTAAAACTGTACTAAAATTGCACTACGTTATTCCTTTTAGTTTCACGGAGTGGCTTTCTTGCCCGTTCAGGTTGGGGAATTCAGACGAGGCAGGTCGTGGTTAGATGTGTGTTATGTTTGGAGATTGGAAAGAGTTACAGAATTTCTTACCTCTTCCTTCCCTGGGACTAAGGCAACTCTAGTCTAGTGTTTGTTACTTGTCTTGTAGGATATAAAAGGCAAATGCCTGCTTGTTGGTCACTGGCATCCAATCAGGCCCGCTGAAAGAAGAGTCCTGTTCACCCATGTTGTTGGGAGTGGGACTGAGACATGAGCTCTTATAGGGTAATTTATGCAAGATTAATAAGTGACTTTTATGGTTGGGTTTTTGGTTTTGTTTTTTTTTTTTTTCCCCAGGCTGGGCAGTTCTGTCCCTATTAAAATGTTCCCTCAGATTAAATTGTATCTTGAAGTTATATCTTCTGATTTTAAGAATGGTCTCCTGTAAGCACTCCTACTGATTTCTTTAGGCTTAGTTGACTCCTGAGTGAAATCATTCCTTATTTTAAAAGTTCATTTTCAGAACCTAGAGACAAATGATCTAAGTGCTACTTTAAAACTGCTTTTTGTTTCTCCTGAGTAGGTTTTAGATAACAAACATTTTTTCAGCATCCGTTTTAGATTTTATCAACTTGTTTCTGCAAAGAACTTATACCTTTCTGTATGAAAGCATTTTGTATCAGTTTTATTGCAGGACTATTTTTTTTTTTTAGCTTGAAAAGATATCTTAGATTTAAAAGAAATACATATTTCCTGGCAAGATGACTTCCTTGCTTCCCATACTTGTCTCATGTGCATGACACATTGCTTCTCTTAACCTTTTAGTGTGTACAGAGCCCCTCTGTTGTTGCCTTAAGCATTTACCTGCATGTTTCTTGTCAGTGTGTTGTCTCCTTTTTTTAACCTCCAGGTAGGAGTTAGCAGCTTATGGTTTTGTTTTGTTTCTTTTGTCTTCCTCTTGCCAATATGTTGTTGATGTAACAGCCTTAAACCTGGCAATATTGAAAGTCCACAGTTACTGGAGAAACTCACTCATCCTAACGTTTCAAAGATGCAGGAATGCACACAATGGTCTAAGAGAGGAGCTAAACAGAAAAGCCAAAGTCTGCATTCTAGCATGGTTTGATATAACAGATTCTGGTGTCTCTGCTATCTGAATGGTTTAGCTTCAATTACCCAATGTAACCCTCTGCAGGCACCATATAACACACAATAACCATTTGTGAACTCTCTTAGGGTCTGTAAATTATGGTTAAATTAAATAAGGACTGAGTACCAGTTTTCTGTCACTTAAGTACCACTTTTTTTTTTTTTTTTTTTGTGCAGTGTTACTAATATTTAAAAATAAAGAAAATCTGCCTTTATACTTTGTCCTCTTGCACTGTACTGTAGACTGGCATCAGTTGTCTGGTTCATTTCCATTAAAGTTCAGGCTGTAAGCATAGGGGGACAGTCCTCATTCACACAACGCCCACAAGCATTCCAGGTAATTCCTTTTGTTAAATCCATGAGCAAGTCAATGCAGTCCCTGTGTCAAATGGCTGATACTGGAAAATGAGGGTTCATTCTGGCTGGAAACATCACTATGAGGAGAGTATACTTCAAGCAGAGCTTGCACATTTGCCATGCAAGGAATATTCATCCTGGATAATGAACAACACTGAACTGCATCCTGGTTAGGTTGCTTTCCATATTCTAGGAGAAATGCCCCCCATACATATGTTGGTTTAAAACTGTTACTGCTCATTATTTGTTGGGGACATGGTGCATGCTTTGGAAAAGCAGCAGAGGTGGAGAAAGGGCGAGGTGACGCCAGCACAGGGCTGTCCCTGTGCTGTGAGCAGCCTCACGTAATGGGACAGAGTGGCTCCAGATCAGGAATGTGCCTTGAAGAGCTAGAGCAGACAGGGATTTGGTGCATAAATATTTCCTTGACTCAATCCCTGTGTTAGGCTTGATGGAGGTGGGTAGAGCATTAATTAGGAGACCTGCAGGCAGGCTCTAAATTAGTGAGGAAAAGCCTGTCTCAACAAAGGCATCCTTACTCCTCTGGAAGCTGCCCTGCTTGCAGGTGGCCTCCTACACCCCTGGGAGAAACTCCTGGGAAACAGAGTCCCCAGAGGAGGGAACCACGGGCGTCATCTCTCCCATAACTACCCAGAATCTGTCCGAGCTTGCCTGGAAATTAAGAGATGAGGGCCCGTGGCCATTGAGCCTTATTCCTTCTTTCTCAGCCCAATTATTTCTGGATTTCAGCTGAAGGGGAGCTGCTCAAATGTAGAGTGGCTGTAGCACTGTGTTCATGTCTGTGGTGCTTCCAGGACAGCCTGGAGCTGTGCTGTGTCTGTAGGAGCAGGCACATGGATCTGTGTCCCAGTGCATCCATCTGCCACAGGTGAAGGCTGCCTGATGATGTGGGCACTTAAATATGTGTCTTGAACTACAGGGTAGGAAAAAATGCAGGTGGGTGTGAGAGACCACAACTGATAACAGATGATGCTGGCCCAAGAGTGGCTGTGAATAAATGTATTGTGAAAGTTGGGAAATGAATCCTGCCCATCCCACAGTACTTCTGTGGAAGAGCTGAGAACAGAAACAGAGCTACCTTAAATATGGTGCCTGATGTGATGTATAAAATGTACTGCAAAATGTTTCTTTTTATGGAGCAGATACCTGGGCTCCAAGACCTGAAATATATCCTATAAGAAAATACATTTACTAGGGTAAATAACAGTTGAGTAACAGGAAGGATACACTGAAAGGTATCCCTTAAAAAGATAACACTGGAAAAACCCCAGTTTTGCAATAGAGGGGACACAATTGCAAACAAACACAAGGCTGACAGATAAATGTTCCTGCTCCTCACTTGGAAGCTGCCACTATGAAAATGGTTTAAATTCAGCTGTTTTTCCACACCTTTCAGAGATGTGCACTGTCTATTCTTTGAACCAAGATTTGGCAAGACTTTGACCTGAAATAAATGATCTCAGAGTGCGTAGGTGTCAGAATGATAAAAAAGTATTTTTCAAGTTTTCAGCTCCTCCGTGCTGGTGCCACCTTCATGAGCAGCTTGCAGATCTGTACATCCTGCTCCTAGAGGTAACACAGAGCTCTGTTTCCTTCTGTCAGCTTGGCTGCATTTACAGACTTTCCTTTTCCCCAAATTTCAAACTATCTCATGAGCCTTTGTATATATTTCTTGAAATAACAAACTGAAAAGATGATGAGTCAAATATCTAGAAAATGTGCAGTAATCATCAGGTAAGCATTAACCTGCCTGTTTTCCCAACACATTTGCAATGTGTGACCTGTACCCACTTGTTCTTCAGGAATGTTCCCCCCCATGTGCCACCAAACTGGTGCCTATCAAGTGGTGGGATTAGCTTGTTACTATATCAAATGCCATTGTTTTATTCTATTAATTTCCATTTTTTCCCTTTTGTTTTGTGTACTAGTTGCACAGGATTCCCTGGATGCACAGGTTAGTCCTTCCTGCATTTCAGATCCTGGTTATCTTGTGCAGTTCTCATTTATGTCCAAACTGAGCTCACATTTTAGGGCTCTCTCACATTTCCTTGCCCACAGAACACCTTGCTGCCCTGTAACTCACACATTGATGGGAGGGTGGGGATGGCATATTTGCCCATGATTAGCTATATTTAATTCTGTTTTTTCCAAGGGGGAAGCTGGTCTTAAGACACTTTTTATCATTCTCTGAAAATTTTTTCTCATTGCTACCTGTTGCACTAAAAACTCAAGGCAAGGGAACTTTCCTCCCCATTGATGAGAATTAAGAGGGCACTTAGAGCCACATACAGATCTCAGTACATGTTCATATTTGGAGCTATGATTGACTGACCTGCCCTGTGTCAGCACACTTTGTCTCTTCACAAGCACTTCTAGCCCAAAAGGATTAGGTGGAGTGTTAGGAAGTGTCTGGTGTGTTATGTACCTTGTTGGTGCCCTCTTAGCCACCAGCTGTTAACCCCTGACAGCAGGGGCTGTTAAGCCCTGAAGCACTTACAAAGTGGGTGAGCTGACATGAGATGACATTTCCAAGCATGGAAATGGTTCTGCTCTCATCAAGAAGAGACTGACCATGTCATTTGGCATATCTTGAACTACAGATTCAAGTATCCCAGACTTGAGATAGGCAGGAACCTGCCTCTTCCTGAAGGCCTCATGTTGTCACTGCAAAACCAGCCCAAAAAGTAAGAAGTGAGTGTGAGAGGGAGATGAAAGCACTTGTGCTGATAATGAGTCTGAATGCTTTGATTTCAGGGAAACGCCTCAATATCTGCCTGGAAGCAATCATGGATTTTCTAGGATGTGTTCAAGGAGGGAAGGGAACCTCACTGTGCTGGCTGGATGTCTAATTGCAACTCTTCAGTGTCTGTTTCCATTGGCACACACATGCACCTTTCTACTGAAACAGCAGATGTCATTTTTTCCATCCCTTGTTTGGGAAGTGCTCATCCTTTGGTCAATGCTGAGCAATTTGCTTGTTCTTTAGGCTCCTGGTGGTTGAAATTTAATGAAGTCTTCTGTGGCACGTGTTTTGTTTTTTTTTTTTTTTTCATTATTTTAATGTTAGAGATTGCAGCTGGAAAAATTTCCTTTAACTTAAAAACCAAAACTTACTTCCAGGCTTTTGAGATGAAAACTGAGATGGCAAAATCATGGATCACACCAAAGCTTTTATGCACATACACCCCTTAAATGTAATGGAGTTAAACCTGTAAAATGTGTGTTTCTGCCTGATTTTTTGAGTTCAGATGTGTGGCTTTTTGGACAGTTTGATATGTTTAGATGAGCAGTGCTGCTGCATATAGCTAGATCAGACCAGAGGTTTGCAGCCTCTGTAACAGACTGCACACTCAGAGCCAAGGAAGGGAAGGAGCACTGAGGAGAGGTTTTGAAGCACTAAAAAACCAGTTCCCACACTACCTGGAAGGGACATTCACCACAGGTGGTTGACTTGATCCTGGCAGCAGACACAAGCTCCAACCTGCCATGCTGGTGGAGCTGTGACAGCACAGGTTTCACGGGACGCGAGGGGAGGAGGTGCCCGCACTGGAGCCTTCCCTGGGCTGTGAGTCACCCTTTGTACCCATGAAAAGGATCTGTCAGCTGCCTGGCCCACTGTCCTGTCTTTGATAGTGACTAATGGTGGCTGCCTAGGGGAAAGCACACGAACAGGCTAAGCATGTTATACCTCACCAAAGTGTTTTCCCAGCCGTGGCACTTTGTGGGTCAGAGGCTCCTGGATCCAGAAATGGCCTTTTTGTTACCCAGTATTTTTTTCCCATTGACTTGTTAACCTAGAAAGCTGCTCAATACTCATTGTCCTGTGACAAGGCATTCCTCATGTGACTCCACTTAGTAATGAGATAGGTGCTGTGTTTTAAAACTCTCTCCTACATCTTCCTTTGGCTTCTTCCCCTCCTCCATCCCAGCATGGAAAGAGAGACTGCCTACCACCTGTCCTCACTCACCTTTTCCATGGCACTCGTGATTTTACACTCATGCCAGCCTTTGGTTAACTCTTTTATGGCTCAAGAGGTTCAGCACATTGAGCCATTCCTTGCAGAAAGCCTTTCCTACCTTTGATCACCCTCTCAGAATGGGGAAAGATGGTTAAACAGTGGCTCAGCTCCATAAATTGTGCTGACCATCTGGACAAGCATGAGTAGCATGCTATCAGCTTGCTAATACTCCACTGACAGGAAGAGAAGTGGGCCATGCACAGCCTGGGATGCAGGAAGGGCAGACCTGGGGACAGGCTCTGCTGCCCTCAGTCTCACCAGGCTCTCACAGGCTCTGGGGTGCGAACGCATGAGCTCATGGCAGTGATGGTATCTCCAGAGTGTGGTCCCACACACCTTCCCTCCCCCTCAGCTGCAATCACGTCATGGGACATTCCTTGGCAGCATTTGGGATGTGCTCCTCCTGGCTCAGCCTCAGCTCCTGCCTCACTCATTGCTCCTCCAAGCGTTCGCTGTCTGTGCCTCTGCCCGGCTGGCAGCACCCGGGCTGGGGTCTGTGGCCACTGCCAGGCTGCCCGCTCCCACAGAAAGCTGGCACTGGCTGAAGGATCCCTGCCAGCCAGGGAGATGGGTCCAGTAACCTCGGGAAGGCACCGTGCTCCTGGAGTGACACATTCCTGCAGGCACTGCCGGGAGTCCTGGGCGGTGTCACTCCACGTGTCCCCGATTTCTGCAGCACTGCCCGTGGCAGTGCAACGGCTTTTCCACTGCCAACCCCTTCTTGTTCAACATGCAGAAGGTATTTCCCATCTGTAGCAATCTGGGCTGTGAGTTTCCCTGTTCCCATCAGCATATTTTGTGCAAGGACAGCGGCATGCAAGCGTTCACTTACTGGGTTTTTGGGTCATCCACGTCATCTGGGAAATCTTACATCTGGGGAAATAGTTATGAGGAAACGTCAGTGATAGGAACATCCAGAGAGATGGGAGGGCACAGGACAGCAAACAGTGACAGATAAAGTGCAAAGGCAAAACCAGCTCATTGAGCTGAGCCCCCAAAAGGTTGTGTCAGGACCTGTCAAAGCCCAGAGCGTGTCTGGCTCTGCAGTTCTGGGTCAGATCCAGCTCCACTGTAAATGCGATTTTGCTCAATACATTTTTGCCCTGAGTGCAGACACAGACTCAGGTGATGGGTGACCCCTGCCTGCTGTGCCTCTGCTCCAGCAGACAGCCCTGCTGGGATGTACAGGGAGGATGTGTTTGGGTGCACCTGAGCCCCTATTTTTCTCAGCAGGATTCAGGTTTGGTGGTGGCATTTTCTTTAATCAGTAAAATGACTTCCCTTGGAACCACAGATTTTTCTATCATGATTTCTTAGGAAAATATTATTCAGCTAATGTAATTCAAGTCTGAGGTTGCATTATGAGATGGATGTGATAGAACACGATGGTAATGAGTCACCTCATATCATGTTTTATTGTGATGTGTCAGCTGAGAAAGGCAGAGAGCTATAGGTGTTTCCACCAGCCCAATTATGAAACAACCACTGGTTCATGCAGGAATTAGTAAGTTTTTCCTAGGTTAGTTTAGCAGATAGGTTTTGGTCTGTCATTTAACAATGTGGTTTTTTAAGTTCCTAACAATGAGCTGCCTCAGAATCTATTTTCCATCCAGAAAAGTCATTGGTCTCTTGCTAGGAAGGATTATATGTGCTCAGAAACTCCAATCATCAGGATAGGACTGTCTCTCTTGGCAGAGGGGAAAGATTCTGAGATGGCCTTTATTTTAGGAGTACCTTCTGCTGGCACTGACTAGAAGGGGTGATGCTGCCATCACCTGTTGCTGCTGAGAAGTGAGACTATGGAGGTATCATTTGGGAAGACAGGAGGTCACAGAACAGGCCCCTGATCTCAGTTTAATCCAGAGAGGGACAGACACCTGCACACAGGCAGAGGTGCTCAAGGTAGGCTTTGCATTTCTGTCCCTGCTGGCTGTGTGCTTGGTGGTCATTCACAAGGACAAAGGACATTCCTTCAGGACATTGCAGAAGTCTGAGTCTGAAATCATGCCTGTGGGATGTGGATGATGGCAGTGGTGCAAAACAATGGGTCTTAGTCCCTCTCCACCACTGGTCTGGTGAGACCTTCAGCCAAGTGCTTTGCTTCCAGCTGAAATGGCCATGGATTTGCCAAGGCTGCACAAGCAAACAGCCTCTCAGCCAGGCAGTCTGGAAGTATCTGGTCATAGTGGAAAAGCATTTTGTTGGTAGAAGTTTAGGTAAATATCGAGGATAAGGATGTGCATGCTCATCTTTTCTTGTTGTGCTCTTTGTTTTGACTACTAGTGGACTCAGTGGAGGGGCCCTGTAGTTTCCAGCCCCCCATACAGGGGACAGATTTGGGGTTAGCATAGGTGTTTTCTCTCCCAGGGCCCTGTGCCTTGTCCTGACCAGCACTTCTTCAGTCCCCTCCCTTCAGCCCTGTGTCTTTTTGCAGCAGAAAAAGCCAATTCAGTGAAATGCTCTGGGGCTTTTGCCGTGTCAATAAACAGAGGCCAGGGCAGGACCTTTCCCTTCATTTTTGTACAATGGTTTGGACTGCTCTTCTTTAAGTGCTGGTCTCACACCATTAACCCCTTACAGCCCTGGTTTGAGGAGAAGGTTTCCTAGTGGGGTCAAAAATGCTTTGGAGGAGGCATCCAGGGAAGGAAGCTGAATATTGGAAATGTTAACAGACCTTTCATTACACACCCGATACATCATTACTGAATTTCTTTGCTTTTGTCTCCTGTTTTTAGAGGTTTTTTTTCCCCCTGATCAATAGCATTCATCCTTCTCAGTGAATGGTCTTGATACTGTTTTTATGGCATGAAAATTACTGTTGCTTTGACTGGCTCCTATTACCAGGTGATACTTCTTGGCAGAAAACAATGAATCTTCCTATTATTTGGAAAATAAATGTGATTTATGGGAGCAGCAATTGATAGTGGTCTGTGTTTTGCCATCAGCATGCTTGTTTTCCTGAAGTAAAGCTTTTACCTTTGGAGTGTGAAGGCTGTTTGTCTAGTGCTGCAGAGCAATTATATATATATATATGTTTTAAACCTCAGCTTTCATTAAATATGTTTAAAAATATGATAAGGAAAACATCTGTTATAGTTTTAAGGGTTTGGTGCCTGTGCAGGAAGCAGTTGTGTAGGTGTGGAGTCAAGCAGGCTAGCAGGGAAGGACCAGCATGTTGTGGATGCTGGAGATGGTGGAAGGAGGAGGGGAAAGGGGAAAGCTGACCTGGGACCTGCTGTCACTTCACTCATGGTAGAGATGATGGTCAGCACTGAGGATTTATTACTAAAATCCCACAATACTGATAACAAAATGGACCAATGTAACTGCAGGGAGGGAGAACCTCTTTCCCAAGAGCTGTGCAAGACATTACCCAGAAATGTCTGCAGAGATCTGTGAGGCTGTTTTCTGGCTTTTGTTTCACTCTTGCTCTTTTCAGCAATCTTTGCTGCCAACTGGTTGGCCTTGGCTGTCCTGGGCCAGCTCTCCCCAAGCCAGAACAGAAGTAAGCCCTCTCCTTGCTAATGCCAATGTTGAAAATGTCTTGTGCTTCTTAAAGGACAAATAAATAAAGGTCTCACCTATTTGCAAACACTTCTTTACCTTTTATAGAGCAAATGAACTAAGAAATCCCCTGCATCACTTTGGATTTTTTTTTTTTTTAATTAAAAATAGCCATGGTGTGGTGGGTTGACCCTGGCTGGATGCCCAGCATGCCTTAAAGCCACTGTCCAATCCCTCCACTGGACAGGAGAGAGAAAATACAAGGAAGGGTTCATGAGTTGAGATAAGGACAGGGAGAGATCTCACACAGATTAACAGCCAGGCAGAACAGGCTTGACTTGAGGATGTTAATTGAATTTACCCATCAGAATCAGAGCAGGATAATGAGAAGTAAAATGAATCTTAAAACACCTGGCCTCCTCCCTCCCTTAACGTGCTCCCCTCCTCCACTCCTTCTTCCTGGGCTCTCTCTTCCCCCTGCCAGCTCTCAGGGGCTGGGGAATGGGCTTACAGTCACTTCATCCACATGGTTTCTGCTGCTGCTCAGGGAGAGAGGTCCTTCCCCTGCTCCAGTGTGGGGTCTCTCCCAAGGGAGACAGTTTTCCACAAACTGCTCCAGCTTTGGGGTCACTTTTCCATGGAGTCAGTCCTTCAGGCACAGCCTGCACCAGTGACCACAAGGTCACAAGTCCTGCCAGGAGCCTGCTCCAGCAGGGGCTTTCCATGGTTCCCAGCCTTCTTTCCAGGCATGGGTCTCCTCCTAGACCTCTGCATCCCCTGAATCCTCACAGGCTGCAGGGGCTGTGCCTCACCATGGCTTCAGAGGAACCTCAGCAGTGCCTGGAGCACCTCCTGCCCCCCCTTTCCAGTGACCTTGGTGTCTGCAGAGTTGTTGTTCTTACATATTCTCATCCCACTCTTCTCTGGCCACATCTACATCTGCCCAATAGCTTTTTTTCTCTTCTAGAATATGCTATCCCAGAGGCATTACTATGATCCCGAACTGGAATTCCAGCCTTGGCCAGTGGCATGTCCACCCTTGAACCATCTGGCACTGGCTCTGCTGGACACAGGGGAAGCTTCCAGAATCTTCTTACAGAAGCCCTCCCTATAGGGTGGGAATTTTCACCTTATAGGAATCAATAAATCAGTCAACAACTTCTGTTCTACAATGCATAAGGGGCCACATTATTTTTGCAAAATTATTGGTGAAAAAAGCTCCACATCCAAAGAGGTTCACCTGCACATTTGTACAGGAGAGGCTCAACACTGAACATGCACCTATTACTGCTGCACAAAGGACCAATGACACAGGGACCAAATTATTTTTCTATACAGAACTGAGCTGCTAAGAAAAACAGTTAATCAAGATATTTTCATTAAGGTATTTTGACAAAGATGAATGTTCCTGAAGGAAGCAGGTACATCAGACAGGAAGAGTTGGACCATTAATTTTAAGAAGCCAATTTTCTGTCAGATAAAGTTGTATTTTGGATTGGTTTTATTACTCCTTCCTTCCAGTCTGCTTGCTCTGCTTTGGGGCTAATTTCTCCTCAAGCTGAAGTGAATACCTCAAAGTTGTTTCTGTCTTCACAGAAATAAATATTCAAGCAGAGACATCCACATGTATATGGACCTTAAGCATCTTTTGGGATGTTTTTACCTACTTTTATTAGGCCAAGAAGATGGATACTGTCCTAGCAGCTAGAAAGCTGAAGCAAACTGGAACTGCCTTTATTAATCTCAAAGCAATGGAATCAGCAGTTTTCTGCATATCTTTGGGCAGAGCCTTTATTTTTCAGGCCTCTGAGTTTATGTTCAGGCAGTGCCAAACACTGGAGGGATCTAAGCCTGATCTGGGATTCCTCAGTGGAACTCCTTTGTTTTATGGTCAAGAGGGGAACATGATGAAAATCTGAGCTGCTACATTATGTGGGGACATATAATTTCACTTAATGATGCCTGCATTTAAGTTATGATTTCATGGCAAGCCCAGAGTGTATGTCATAGAGAAACACCCATCCACAACTGGAATACTTATCTCTTTTAAGCATCACCCCATACAGAAGGTACTTCAGTTTACTCAGTGCCTCAAACAGCAGCTTATTCTACACAACTGCCTGTCTGGCTGCAGGGTCTTTGCACAGGTAGGAGCATCTCTGGCCAGGGCTAAACACAGGGTTTGTCCTGAGTTAGCTACAAGGAATGGGCTTTAGTGGGGGAAATGGCATAAATACAGCTTCCAGGGTAGCTATAATTACACAGACTTTGATAAACATAATTACACTGTTGTTAAGGGGATTTTGGTGTATTTTATTTCTTCCACTTGCAAGAGCTGGATAAGAGATAGAGAGCTGTAAAAGAGAGTGCACAGTTTTGTTTCCTTATCTGAAATTAGAGCCCCAGGACACAGCTGTATTCTTAGACTTTGAAGATTAATTTAAAATAAATACCATGCTTTTTATATCAGACCCTTGCCTTCTGTCTGGGATTTCTGTCACATGGATGCATTTCCTGCAGGTGCAGCTTTTCCCACTTTGCTGCCCCTTTTTGGAGGGGATGTATTTGTGTGTGTACTTGTGGGCTCACCTGGTGCAGGACTCAGCACTGTGTGTTTTAGCACTGCATTTCTAGTGATAAAGACCTTTACTGGAATAATGACATGTGAACTTAAAGAGGTATTAAACATTAATTATACCAACACAGATTCTGGAATTATTTGAGGCTTCAAGCACATAACATAAAGTATTGTTATGTGCATCATTACCCTGAATCTCACTCTTAAGGGATATTTTATTTTGATCAGAAAACAGAGAAGCCAAGTAACAGAAGTACCATGTTGCAACCTCAGAATCCAGTCATAATTTGATGACATTATCAGGATGTGTCCTCTATAAAAGATCTCCAAAAGGTCTTCCTATTTGAATTAAACCTTGTGGAGTGCACAATGATTTTCTGAATGGAGCTAACCATTCCTTAATTTAATCCTGCCAGCTGCTGTGCTATTTGCACTAATATATGCTGATATTCAGTGAATTAAATCTTGATGCATCCTTCCAAGTGCAGTGGGGAAGAAATCCCATCAAGGCACTTTACCCTAAAGCAGCCTTCACCAGCTGATTTGTATGGCTCCAAACATGGAGCACTTTGCTGTGATGAGTGAACTCCAACACCCACAGGAACCCCCAAATCCTGGCACCATTTATGAGCCTATAAGGAGCTTAACATACTCCAGTCAGGTTCCTGACTTCATAAATAAAGCACAGGTCTGCCTTCCCCCTGGGAAGAGGTTGCCTGTTCCTGACTCTTGTCAAAAGGAAACTGATACTGAAACAGCTTTTTGGCATCAGCCAAGTGCTTTCTGCTTTGTAAGCTACTACCTCACCTCCTTTTTGATACAGCTGAATTTCCCAGCATATTAGCCTCATTTATCAGCTTTGTTAAAAAAAAGTGTCTCTTTCTTTGAGTCTTTCTGATTTTCTGCAATTCCTGAGTATTTGGGGTTGTTGAACATATTATTTTGGAAGAACCATTTTTTTTTGTTTGTTTTTTGGGAGGAATTTGCCCTTATAGATATGAAAATCAAAGCTGAGGTAGAAAGTGGCTTGATGTGTGATATATGGCCACTACAAACAGAACTCTTCCTTTACAAGGTGGGGTTCAGGGTTAAGAGACTGGGACTCGGAGGATTTTCATGCAGTTCCTGACTCTGCTCCTGATTTCTTGAGCCAGTTTTAGAGTGGTTTCCAGTCAGCCTCTCTGTTCCCCCTGTATATTTCTTGCACTTCATTCAGTGCATTTAGCTCATTAATTTTTCAGACCAGGAAACCAAATATGCTGCTTCACAAGGCAAACAGACAGAGAAACAATGTGGAATAATACACAATAAATGGCCTTGTTTCAGCTCATAAAGATGAAATTAAACCCTGTAGGGTATTCCTCCTTAGAGCCAACACTGAGACAGCACATTTCTCCCTGTCCCTGAAATCTAGACACACTACAGAGGGAGATGGGTGAGGTCTGCTAAGTGCCCTGCTCCACCCTCTGCCTGTGGCTCTCCTTGCATCCCCTCTCATTCTGAGTAATTGTATTTGCAGTGCAAGTATTTGTACAGCCACAGTCACATCCGAGGGCTTTCCCAGAGATAAGGGGCTCTATTTCACTTCCACCCCCAGCTATCTGCAATAAAATGTAATTAATTTATCCCTTGTTTGTCAAGAGAAAACAAAACTGAGCAGCTGAAATGGTATTTGGAGGAGCAGCACATTCCTGCCCTTTGGCATAATTCAGCCTGTGGCTTTGTCCAGCTGTTCCTGTGCCATGATGTCTACCACTCTGGGATGTGACACAGAACAGTGCTCAGGAAAACACCATCTTGATTTATAGGAAAATTTCAGCACATCCATTACCAATTAAGTTATTAAACTCCTTCAGTTTTTTATCTTCTGCATTTGTGACCTGCCCTTTTGTAGGCACATGCATTTTGGGGGCAAGGGTTAGTGCAGAGGCAAAGTACCCCGTTGTGGCAAAGTACCCAGCTGTCTTCTGGCTCTCCCTCAGCTCTGCCCCAGCACAGGGGATGAGTCCCACTGGAGGGGAACAGCCCCTGGGACTCTCCTCTCTGAAGGGCTTAAATACATTTTCCTGCTTATTAGACAAATGTAATGGAACTCTAACTATCCAAGCCAACTAGCGTGGTAAAATGCTGTAAAATCTCAAGAATCCAGAGCAAAAGGAGGAATGTTTAAGAAGACCCTTAAAGCAGCTATCTTTAATGGAATTAGATATCTTAGCTAAATAAATAAGAAGCTATTGCTTGTAAAAAACCCCAAAACCTCAGTGATTTCCCTTGAGGTAAAATCAGTAGAGCAAAAGAAGGGAAAAAAAATGGACTAAAAAAAAATCCCTCACCATAAACCCCAAAGGGACTTGTCAGCTCTACAGCAGAAATTGGAGAGACTACTCAAGCAAGAAGAGGATTAGGCTATCTCCTATCAAAGCACACAGGGACTGGATTTTTACAGCAACTTAAACAGAAAGTGGTGGAGTTTTGGGTTTGGATTTTTTTTTTTTATCATTTCCAGCTGTGGCAAAGACTGGAAGAAAAAATGCACAATATTACCCCTAAAGTGATATCTTTCCAGCAGGACCAGTGCCTGTGTTCTCCTTCCAGATCCACTTCAACCATTTTAAAAGTGCTTTGCACAGTGACCAAAGGCAGTGTGAAACATTTAACACCTTTGGGTAAATCTCTGAGGACCCACATCCCACGCTGCTGAACAGGAGAGTGAGCTGGCCTGGCTGTGAGAAGGACAGGACACAGTTGGTGACAAATGCTCCCAGATGCTGCCTGCTGCAGGAGAGCTGGAGGCAGCCACAAATCCTTCCTCCTAATCCTCTCTGACCTGGCCTCCTGATCCCAGACACATCAGTGTTCAGCTATTTGAATCTGCTCAGCAGGCATGGCCCGAGCAGACCCCTCTGGCACAGCTCTGCGGGGACAACGCGCACCGAGCTCGCTGGCTCCGTGCAGAGCCCCACGCTCAACCCCGGGCACCTCCCTGTCCCACAGACAGCACCACTGCTCTTACAAGTAGCAGAAATTAGGCAAATTACCACTGCAGTGTAAAGAAATTATTCCTTATTAAAACTCAGCAGTTTTTCACTAAGCCCTCAAGTTTGAGACTGCCTGTGCTCACATGTGTCCTTGGGTCCAAGCCTTGAGGGGAGGACATTGGTTACATTACTGCTCTGCAGTCCTGCTTGCTCTGGCACAAGTCCCCTCATTGATCTGGTCCTCTCCCTCTTCACAAGGAGAGCTTCCAGGCACCATCTCCTCTAGGCTCAGCCCAGCTCCAGCCCTCTCTTCTTCAATTCTACATCTTCTCAGTCTGGGCTGGTGGCACCTTCCAGGGACACAGAGAAGTTGGTGCATCCCTTGTCTCTCTTGTGTTTCTGGCTTCTGCTGTCATTGGACAGTAAACTGTGCCAGGGCTGCATAACTGAGCATCTTCACCTGCCCATCTTCAGACCTGTGTGTTCAGTGACTGGTCCTTCACTCTCTTTCTGTGATTCAGTCCTTTAATCAGTTTTCCCCCAAAGAGAGAACAGATAGGGTTTTAATTTGTAGTCTACTGGGCTTTCAACTTGCTCTTCTGAAAGTTATTAATTCCAGGACAAACACAATTTTCTCTCTCTTTTTCAGCCCAGATTCTGGTGCTGTTGAGGTAATGTGTCTCTGTCTGTCTAGCTTTATATAACTGCCTCCCTTTCTCTTTCTTTTTTCCTTTTTTTTTTTTAATTTTCTTTGCCACTTTATCAACAGCTGGAGAAAAACCTGTTATCTCCTTCCTACGGGCAGGGCATGAAAGAGATAAAAAAGTAATTCCAAAGCCAAAGCTCAAAGTCTATCTGCCTAGCCTTCAGCCACCAACCCTCCTTAGCTAAATCTGACAGTGTCCAAAGCCTGGGGCCTCACCAGGTTCTCCTTGGAGATTTCCTTTAACACCCCGACGTGTTCTGCATTCAGAGACACACAGCCACCAAGTCTGAGCAGCAGCTTGAGCTCCTGCTGGGGGTCACCACCAAGGTGCTCCCTGCCCAATCTCACCTTCAGAGCCAGCCCTGAAAAGGCCACGTGCCTGAAGGTGGTCTGGATTTATGCTCAGGGGATGAAACCTCCTGCTGGGATGAAGTAGCTGCAAGTTCAGCTCCCTCAGCTGCCTGAAGGCTTCAGCAGCATTATCTGCTGCCCCCAAGGCTCCGCAGCTGTAGGGAGAAGAGTAACTGGGCATATCTCAAAGAGCAGTTCCAGGATTTCATAAATGTGGGAAAGCTTGACCTTAACATCTGGCATCAGTGGAGTCCTTTCCATAGGAGAGCTTCATATGGAAGTTGTGTTGTTAGCCCCTTCCCCTACAACACTTTGTGAGGTCAGTTTACCTTATCTTGACGCCGTTTCTTAAGGTGTTTGACTTGCAACAGTGCTATTTAGGCATTGGAGTGCTCAAGATCTACTTATAATTCTAAGTAACTCACCCAAGTTAAAATAAGAATTTATTCTGAAGCTATCAATCCAGTTTGAATTTACATCACTTCTTTTTAACCTCAAGACTTCTACAAAAACAATTGCCTCAGGATATGAATATTATGTTATCAAATAATTTTCAAGGATGCCATTGGTATAGATGGGGCTGTATTGAGGCAAACTGTATCAAAGAATCCATTGCTCATTGCTCAATATGTGATTACAATGGATTCCATCTCTTTACAAGTTTACATGTTTAGCTCCAGGCATTTTATTATGACTGGCACTAATGATAACCTTTCAAAATAAACATATGTGTATTGTTCCATATTGTTAGTAAAGTGATTCTAATCCCTACTCCTCCAAGTTTTCCTGTTTTAAAAATTTTTCTAACTGGGATTTTGCAGACCACTACATTTCAGATTAATAATTTTGATGCCAGGGAAATCTTCTTCTGGTAACTCCCTCCCTCCCTGGAAAGCCCATTCATATTTTAAAATCTTAGAAGGAAACCAGAAATTTGCCAGTTCCCAGCTGTCATTTGCTCATTACAGCCTACTTTTGGAGCATTGCCAGAAGCCCTCACCAGTCTGCTCATGATGTATATGTGGCTCTTTCAGCACTACGTATGGCTGGGGACAAGAAATGGGCACATGGAAACGATGGCTGCTGATTTCACTATGGAAATGCTCTTTGACCTTGACCCCTGCCTGGAAACCACAATATTGAAAAGTCTCATGTTGTCTCTTCTCTTTACTTCTAATCTGTGTAGGTTTTATTACTAAATACAGTTTACAGACTTCACAGACTTGGAATAAAATCATGCTCTTAGCAGGACACCCCCAAAGTCTGTTTGCCAGGGGTCTCATGAGAGCTACTTACTCTTTGCATGGCCTTGGAACCTTCCTACTGACCCAGCACAGGAGCAGAACTAATATTAGATAGCCCTAAACTCACTGTTAGTGTAGAATAATTGTATTTAAAGTCATTAACCTAAATTCCAATTGAATTCATTTGGCAAAGCTGGAGCCCTTGGAGTAGCTAGATACATTTGTGTGTGTGTGTGTGATAGCACAGCTTCTTGCTTAGGAAGATTTATCTGATATAATGACATAGCTGCATTTAGATTGTGTGAAGCAGTATGTGTCATAAACTGCTTGAACACTCGTTACACCTGATGAATGAAATAACCCTCCTGGGCTGGAGAGAGACGTTGCTGTTACAGATTATGATACATCATATATCACATCTGGTTGTTATTGTTCTACCCAGGTTATTTCATGTGTAAAAGGGACAGCACCAGCAGAAGAAGAAACAGATGCTCTGCAAACAGGAGACAGAGCAAAAAGCTTAGAAATTGGGAAATCTTCTGGGAATCAGGAAAGCTGCTGGAAATCTCTCTGATAGTCAGAGGAAGTGCAGAAGGACTTGACTATGTGGAGAAAACCTGAGGAATATTATTATAGATATTATTATAAGTTTGCTTTTTTTTCTTGAAGTACACCAACTTGTATTCTGATTTTAATTCCTTTCATTCTGAGTGCTTGTCCTCTGGAAATGTTGCCACAGGGGATGCTTATGCCTTGCTTGGGTCTCTCAGGTTGGAGTCTGCTACTCCATGTTACTGATATGTGTCTCTTCTTCTGTCCCCAGGGTGCACTAGACTGGGGCTCAGATCTGCCTTTCAGGGCTCTTTAAACTCTAAATCTTGGGGAAAGTCAATCATTCTAAAATTGCAGGCTAAGCACTGTTCTCTTATCTGTATCTATCTGTATCTGTATCTGTATCTGTGTATAAAGTAATAATTTTTTTTATTAAGTGGTAGCACAAATCCTCCAGTTCTCAGGTTTACACTTTTGGTTGGCCATGTATCTGTTGGCAGGCAGGGAGCAGCTTCTTTCAGCCAGAGCCAATTCCCAATGGAGTCAACAGGTTCTGAGCCAGGCCAGCTGCCCTTGGCTGTGAACTGTAAAATAAATATTTCTCTTAAACACTGAGCATCTTGACTATTCCAAGAATGTCTCAAAAGCCAATCTAGGCTATGTCAGCTCTTCTTCATATGCAAAGGGGAAAAATCCCTTCAGAACTGAGGCATGGGAAGTATGTAACACTGAGATGTGTCATTGTCTAAACTCTGGGCAGGGTGGGATGTTAGGGAAGGTTTCCAGGGAACCAGAAAAACTTTCACAAACTTACTGGCTGACATCCATGGCAAATGTCATTCCAGATATGGCAGAGAATTAAGCAGCTCTAGAGCAAAGTAAAAGCACATCCAAAAATAAAAATCACAACACTTATATTTTAATGTTAAATGATAAAAAATCAAGTGCTGTAAAAATCAGTGAGCGTAGGGAAGAGACTTCTAATCCCTGGCAGTATTTAAATGAGTAATTTTCTGTGATTATGATTAAAAACAAGTTAAGTCTTTAGATGCATTCAAATGTGTGAATTGTTTCCTGCCTTTCAGAGGGACCAGTATTTAAGTTGCACGCAGTGTGCTTTGCTAAACTGTGGTCAAAATTTCTCTCACCTGGCCAGTGATGGGTCATGCTGTGATGTGAAAACAGTGTCTCTAGATTAAAGTGTCTGTTTTAAATCTAATAAATAGATAAACAAAGCAAGTAAACAAACAAATGCTGCCTTTCAAAGAACTCCACCTAGGACTCAAAACCTTCTCACTTAGGCTACATAAAATTTTAGAGCTAAACATTGCCCCTTACTGATTCTCCTGTTTTACCTCCATTTTCTCTCTTTCCAGTCTTCTCTGGGGTGTCACTGATTTTGATCCCAGCGTCCTCTCAATGCTGACAAAATCTGAATTACTGGGTTCCTAGGGTGGAAAGCACCCATAGGTAGCTGTGTCCTTGGAGCACCTACAGCAGACTGTGGAGCTCTGGTCAGGGCAATCCACTGACCCAGTGGAATATTGGAGATCATCCTGAAGTTCTGACCTGCCTTTGGCCACATGATTCCCCCTCTGGGCTCCAGAGCTCACCCTGACAGTGAATGTAACAGGGCCCTACATGCAGCCACCCTGACAGATCCCTCGGATTCTGTGACCTAAGCAGGATTTGGACCCTACCTTTGCTGTCCAGAAAAACCCTGGCACATCGTTGTGATTGGTCAGTTGTTTGTTCAGTTTTTAATCTTTTCTCACAATGTTTCCTCCTTTCCACATCCTTTCCTAATCATGGCAGGTGATAAGGCTGTTCTGCCTGCCACTCAGGCTCCCAGCCCAGACATTGCATGAGCTGGGATTTGGCTGAGCTGTGATTACTGAAATCTCAATGTTTCTTCATTTCTGACTCCTCTATCAGCCAAGCCTTCCCAGCACTGCCCACAGGTAAACCTCTCCTCCAGGCACCCCATTTTCACACAGATCCTTGCAGGTTTCTTTCTGTTACCCTTGAGAAATTCAATCCTACCCTGCTCCTACCCATGGGCTACAAAAGGTCGTTCTCCAGCCTGGATTGCCTCTCACCTTTCTTTTTCCACACTGACACCTCTTTCTCAGACACTGAACATCAGCCTCTTGCCTTGGCTGTCTGGGCACAGCCTGGCCAGCTCCCAGCCTTCTGCCTCAGCTTCCACTGCCTGTCAAGGCCCTTCTCCCTGCCAGGGTGCCATCACTCCTGGTTCACTTATCCAACAACAACCTGTATACTTTCTTCCATAGGCCCTAGGGCTTGGGAGAGACATCTTGCAAACAGCCACAACATGACATCACTATCTGCCTTTAGAGCTCTTATTTTAATTATACTTTGCCATAAGGCTTAAGAAAAAAAACATTCACTTTAGACATAGTACATTATACAAATATTTTATTATATAGAATAATTGTTCATGATTTTTTTATTTCCTGTATATTTTTTATTTTTGATTGTAAGCTCCTTGGAGTGTGAACTGCATCCAGGAGTTTGTTATAAGAGAAAACCAAAGTACATCATTAGGATAAATTAAGGAGGGTAATAACTTTTTCATTCAACAGAAAGACAGGCCTAAATTTCCTGTTGGCTGGTTATTGTGAGCTCCCTTAGCACCCGTGAATGTAGACATCACTTTGCCTCATTCATTGGCTTTTTTCCTAGGGTAACAGAGGAGGGGGTTAGCTTAGGGAGATGTGAGAGCACCTTATTTCAGCCAGCCTTATTTCAGCATAAAACCCCAGCTGCTTCTTCAACGCTGCACTTTTTGGAGAAGCCACTGGAGGGAAACCTCCACTATAAAACCAAACCCAGCTGCAACCTGCTCCGGCGCTTCCAGCCTCGTCTCTCCTGCTCCCTCTCGGATGGAACACTCCAAACACGGTTGTTATTTTTCTGGTTGCAGATTACTTCTGGTTTAAAATCAAAGAACTAACGTGACATAAAGTTATGGGTCCTATAGGTACAGGAGGAAAAGAAAGAAAGGAAAAATGTTTGTGTCACTTTGGACCAGAGTTAAAGCTCTCAACTTTAACAATGGGGAAAAAATAATGTTGGAATTCCTGCTCTGGCAAAGCCCTGCTTGCAAGGCACCTGTGCTGGCACAAGAAAAGAACCCAAGACTGAGTGGGGAACAGCCACAGCTCGAGTCTGAAGCCACCAGACACATTCAGGCAGCCAAATAATCTCTGATGGCCAGGCTGCTCCTCCTACTGCTGAGGGTTTTGTGAGTGATAGCCACAGCAAAAGTGAAATGATCTCATTCCGGGTCCCTGGAAGCTGCAGATTTTCCCTTTTCCACACCAGGTCTACTCCTGCTATTGCAACCACAGTTTCTCCAATCTAAATGAAGTAGTATTTATGGCTATCTGCTACTTTTCCAGAAAAAAATCATAATCACCAAGAAAGTGACAATCTGGTGAAAATATGCCAAATGTATGTAAAACGTATCTTTGTGCAAACATGATTCTATTTTTGTCTGAAACAGAAGGCAGGAAGCATTTATGTTCCTGAGTACCTAAATTTATCTTGAAAAGAATATTTATTGAAGTCACCATAGAAACAGAAATTTGGAAGTATTAGACTTATTCCAGTTGTTGCAATTACTATTTCCTCCACAGCAGGATCTGTTATATTACAAATAATGAACAGTTCAAGATCTTTCATAATCTTATTCTAGATATTTTTGCTCTTTAATGAAAAACCCCCAACTTTTGTGGCATGAAAAACTTCCCTTTCACACCCCTGCTTTAATTCACTGATCAAAAAGAGAAAAAAACGCTTGAAATATTTACTTGAAAGTAAAGATATAAAGAAGAAGTTTGCACATGCTGTGCATAATTTTTGGGCAGTGTCCAGGAATGGTTGTCAGATTTAAAAATGCTGTTTTATTTTCTGATTGATAAGCAAGGTCCATGACTTGGTACACAGAACAAAGGTACATAGAACAAAGAATCTGCTCAGCCTGGTGGCCCAGTGGTCACTCTAAATTGTGTCATCAGCTGGCACAGCTGCTGCTTGCAAAGCCATTTAAAAAATGACCCTATTGCTGGCTTGCAAAGACCATTTTTGTAGCTTGACTTTAACCACATCATCCCTAAGCTGACCCAGCCATGAGCTGCAGCCCACGCTCTGGCCAGCTCAGGACATTCCCTCTGGTTTTCCAAGGGGATTACACACCCCATGTTCCTGCTGGATTGCCTCAGGCTGACCACAGCCTAGCCAATGAGCTCCATTCCAGAACTACTGATAAAGAAGCATCCTACAAATGCCAAACTCTGAAACAGCTGGTTCTGTGTGTTAAAAAACAACTTAAACCATGAAAGCACAAAGCAGTCTCTGCTCTCATCCTTTGTGCAGCCTTTCACAGTGGCTACTCCAGAGTTTCACTGTTTCCAGTATGGGTGACACAAATGTCCTATGATGGAAGCGTCACTTTTTCTCACTGGATGTATTTTCTGAAAGCCACGATGTAATCCTGTATGCACAGGTTATATTTATCACAGCTGGCTTAGGCAGCGACAGAATTAATTAGGAAGTGTCTCAAATGTCAGATCATTAAATGAAATTGTAAAAAGGTAAATTGTAGTCTTCAACAAGCAGAGATCTCAGAAAATGATCCTTGAAACAAATTGCAATTGCTGTAAAATATTCAATTCTTTAAAACAGGGATAGTGTATATGGTTCCCCATAAACACTATAACTTTCTAATTTGATGTGAAGGTCAGTATAGAGGTCGTGATGAAGAATTTCTTTTAGTCTCTGAGGAATGACTAAACACTGAACAAATATTTAATTTGCATTTTACATTACTATTGAATAGACTTTGCTTCTTCAAAAAATCCCTGTAGAGCTTATTTCAGTTCCTGTCAAAAATTTACAGGATTAAAATGGAAAAAGACAAGACATACAACAGCTAACAGTTGACAAGTTCTTCATTTTTTACTATTTTAATAACAAAAAGGTAATGGAATAATCAAAAAATGGGAAAATGCAGCATATTTCTCTTTCTATCCTAACATGCAAAATTTTCTAGCCTGAAATCAATATTTAGACTTGGTAGTAGAAATACATTTTAAACAGAGAAACTCTTGGAATATAGTTTTAAAAACGTGGAGGTGAGGTCTGTTATTCAGTGCTCTCTTTGATTCCGAGGACTAACAGGAGATTTCTGTATCAGGATGCCAATTCTCACCCACACTGCAAGAGGTAGCAAATTAAGACAGAAAACAGCATGTGGGGGACAACACATTATTTTCCTCCCTTCTCCCTCTTCCCTCCCCAAGTCAATCTGTTTGGACTGTGTCAGCTGTGGTGTCAAATCAGTGTGTTATGAAAAGGGATGCTTTGAAGGGGCAGCTTATTAAATTTAAACACAGCTCCTGTAAAGCAGGGGTCTGAAACATGGCAGGATTTATTAAAGGGTCTTGTTTCTTAAGGTTACCCCCATATCCACAGTTTCTGTGTGGGCACCCATCTGCCTGGCCTCACTGTGTCAAAATCTGTGGCTCTTACACCTCCCGCACTGATAACTGATAAGAGGGTCTTGAGATTGGCCACCTTCATGGGAACCCTTCCCTGGAATTTCAACTCAGTTGTATGGCTGCAGAGATGGTTTCTACCCTCTCTCCTCTGCAGAACAGTTTGGGCAACCTGTTCCTGAACTTAGTGAGTGCTTGGAAAGTGAAGCCACTTCAGTGAAAGGCCTCCAATATTTTTTCCCTATAAAACATTTTTGACAGCAGCGTTGCTGATCCCTCCTACAGTCCCAGAAGACTTTGGAACAAGGGAGTTCTCAGCAGAAAAGAGAACATAGATACCTGTGTTGCTGTCCCTGTCTCCTCTGCACAGTGCTGGAGAGGGGAGCTTTTTCCCATCTCTTTTCCCAGCCCTAAATTCAGTAAGGAACACATGAGCATGGCCTGGAGCACAGATGTGCCTCTCCACTCCCTGAGACTGTGCTGGAGATGGCAATGGACAAAAGCAGCCAGTGGGGACACTTGCAGATATGGAGCTGGATAACTTTGAAATTCAGGTTTCAATGTTGCCCTTGTGACTCATCTTTGGTGAATTGTGTCAGCACGTGGACCTGATGGAGCAATCGCAGAGGAGGGTGATGAAGATGATCAGAGAGTTGGAGCACCTCTCCTGTGGAGACAGGCTGAGACAGCTGGGGTTGACCCGTCTGGAGAAAAGAAGGCTCCAGGGAGTCCTCAGAGCACCTTCCAGTTCCTTAAAGGGGCTGCAAGAGAGCTGGAGAGGGACTTCTAACAAGGACGTGAAGTGACAGAACATGGGGGAGCAGCTTCAAACTGAGAGAGTAGGTTAATAAGAGATAATAGGAAGAAATTCTTTACTGTGATGGTGGTGAGGCACTGGCACAACTTGCCCAGGGAAATTGTGGATTCCCCATCTCTGGAAGTTTTTGAGGCTGGGTTGTATGGGCCTCTGAACACCCTGATCTGAATGAAAGGTGGCCCAGCCCATGGCAAGGGCTTCAGAACTAGGTGGTCTTTAGGGTCCCCTCCAACTCAAACCATTCTATGCTCCTATCATATCGGTCCCCACGGACATGTTTGGCAATTCCACCCAAGCTATGATACATCCACAACCTGCTGTAACAGAAAAAGTGTTCCCACCAAGAACTTGGCAATTCTCCACTGCACCACCAGACTCACAGCGCTCTACGAGACTGGCAGAACATGGCAGTCAAAATGCCCCTAAAGGGACCCAAAAGTGACTGACCATCCGTCTCTAATCCTCCACCAGTCTTGCAGAATTGCTTTCATTCAATCTTCCTTGTGTTTTTACCTGGTACCACATGGATTCCTTCATGCATGCTCCTTCTATTTAAAGTACAAGCCTTGGTCATCTGTTAGGAGGGCACAGTGAATGTTACATGAGTGAATTCTTGGATTTTTTTTTTCTTTGTGAACTGTTGAAGTTGCTTCAGGAGGACATAAATGCCTTTTCTGATGTTTCCACTCCTCTGTCTTCATTTTTGATGCTGAGGACATTCAAGAAGTACAGGTCATGTTGCATGGGATGTAGGAAGCTTAAAGCACAAATCACAGACCTTATGTTTCATTCATAAAGAAATAATAGGAGATTTTGTTTTCTCTTAAATAAATAATTGGATTAAAAGGATGATGGACTCTTTTAAAAGTAGACAGCAGTAATAATAAAAAAGGTCTGTTTGCTTTTTGTTTCATATTATACAATAATTTGCCTGAAAGAGATATCAATTATATTTGTATAAGAACATTTTTCCCTCACTGGTTTTAGCCCCGTGTGTTGCACTGATGAAGGGGAATTGATCTTTGCTGCCACACGGAAATGGGAAAACAAACATGAGCTCAGTGCTTGTATAAGATGTGCTCAAGGGCCATAATTTGAGCCAAGAGGAACACTCTGTGGCTCAGACCATGCAAACAAGTCTATCAAATGTACAACGTGTCATATACAGATTTCTGTTTAGTGGACCTTTCTGTCCCAGCCTCCACATTTATCACTGTCTCCCTGACAGGAGCTCTGCCCTGTTATCCTGACTTGTATGTCATTTATCAGTGTTAAGTACAACAAAAGAGTATCTCTTTAAACCCCCTTTACCCTTTCACATGCTTCTACCCTTGAATAATGATATCTGTCTCTGCAGCCACAAATATTCCATTTCATCCTTTCCTTTGTATTACATTAGTTGCTCAAAAAATGATTAAAATGGCATTAGTGCACTTTAAAATGAAAATTATTATATTATTGTTGGAGTCATGTGTAAGAGAAGAGATAAAAGAATTTGGGTGCTTTTGCCCCCTTCTTAGGCCTGTCAAGGCAAAAGAATTTTGTCTATATATGTATATACAAAAATACCTCATCCACAAAGTCAAAATTTGCAATGCCACTTCAGCCCAAATCACACAGCCCCAAGTCCAAAGCTGAATTTACAGCTGTGGGTATAAATAGCTGTGTCCAAAGGAAAAACTATAAATTATGACATAAACACAGGCATTAAAACAACATCAATGGTCTTTGAACATACTTTCTCATATGACTATTGCATTTATTTTATTCAAGAACAAAAAGTAAAGAGGTGAAAATGGGCCACAGAAACCTTAAAGGCTACACAAAAAGTGTAGCAACACTGAAAATAGTTGCTAGAAGAGATGTTTTCAAGCAGCATTTCATGGCCATGCCTGCTGCCATTTTTTATAACAACAGACTGTCTTTATAGGAAGTTGGTAACATGCTGGGAATCATAAGCTTCACAGAATTTATGTTTAGCTACTGCCTTGCTAGACATTTTATAGAGATGTGTTAGCAACTCTCTATAACAGGTATGGTTCAGGCTCAGGTTATTAATTATAGCTTGCAGATTCAATTTATAATCAATAAAAAACCCAAATGAATTGTCAGTTTGAAACTTTGCTTCTCATTTTCTCATGTGTACATACGCATAAATCATCCAGTTCTCACACCTCCTGCTCTATTTCCCAGACCTATTTCCCAGCTCTCTTTCTGAAAAGCAGAAAACACCTCATCCTTCATGTTTTCCCCAGCCTCCTCATGCTCCTGGACTGGTTGGATGTGTTCCCTGGCACTCCTCATCACTGTGCTGGATCCTTTCAGACACTGCTTTCAGGATGCTGAGACCTGCAGTCTTGGGCACAGCAGCAAAGGAATATCTTTAGGGGGAGAGAGCACTGCATAGCACAGCTCCTGTAAAGTGATGGCATGGGAAAGGATGAAAGGATCCCTCTCACTACTCCAGATCTGGATCCTGAGACAGATATCATTTGTGCAACATGTGTCAAAGCCTCTGTGACAAAGAGGGGTAAGCTGCTGTATGGAGAAAGCACCTGGTCCTGAGGAATGCCCAGGAAAGGATTATTGGATAAAAACAGCTCACCCACTCCTGAAGCTGGCACAACACCAGGAATAGAAGGATACATGGAAATGGGGGAGAAATTTGGAAGGTAGGGTGTCTCCAGGAGCTCCTAATTCCCAGATCTGGTAGCTGAAAAGGCTCTTGGGGTGTCTAGGAGCTGAAGACCCATTGCTATCCCCGAGCAGATTTGTCTTTTGTATTTGTATCCTTGTGACCATTTGCTTTCAATACGGTAATTAAGAGCTTGGCCATATATCCTGCTAATTGCCTTCTCTTGTTTTGCCATTGAGTTTACTTGATCCCCTGCATACCCTGGTCTTAAATACACTCAGCTGAAAATCACTACATTTCTACTGAGTAGATGAGGCAGGTTCTGGACCAGATTTTCAGCTAAGGGCAAAAAAATTCTAACAGGCTTACAAAAAGGACCATATAATGGTGTTTGCAGCACTCATGTGCTGGCATGGCACACTCTGGAGTCTGCTTTTCATTGACAAGTTGCTATCACAAACTGGAGATCTGGGAACAAGCCTCTCACAGAGGCTGCCAACTGGCACAATATGTTTTCCAACTTGGGCAGTCAAGTCCCAAACCTGACTGTCCCAGGAACATTTCTGGAGGGCAGTGAGGCAGTCTGAACCTCCTTTCTCTGGCTGTTCTGCAAAGACACCACCAAAAGACCCCTCCTGGTGTGACCATCATGTGTGCAATGCTTCAGCTGAGCTCCTCTCAGACAAAGCCTCACTCAAAGCCACTACGGCAGCAGTTTTCCCAAAATGGGATCAACTTACCTGACAGCCCCTTCCCAGTAGAATCAGTGCCTACTCCCTTCTCTTTCCCCCATCTCTGCTGTCTGCTACACGCTCTTGCCATTAACCATGTGGGAGGCACGTGGCTCTGTGAATCCCTCTGCAAATGGATGCAGCTCATTTACTCAGAAAAACCCAATTTTTTGTTTCTTGGTTACCAAAAAATTGCAGGAGACTGGATTGACAGGCAGCAGAAGACCATAAGAGGGGATTGAGGGGATAGAGATGGTGCACAGGAGACAGAGGGAGCCATGTCTGAGTGTAGGAAAAGGGCACAAGACTCATGTCTGTTTTTAGGGCAGGAGTGAGCCATTAGACCAGCCCAGAAGATCATGACTCTTAGCCTGATATGTCCTTAGCTCTCCTAAGAATTTCACTCCTGGTACAGCTGAAGGCAGAACTGCTTCTCAGAGCTGCCCTAGGACTGGTGGCTCACAGCTGCACACAATCAGCTCATGATCTGTCAGTCATTTCCACTGATGAGCTCCCATCTAATGGGGAGCTATTTTTTGGGTATTAGTTCAAATGTATCAGTTAATATTTTGCACCTTGAATGAATTTTACCCTGTTTCCATTATTTCAGTCCAAAGCACCATGCAAACCCTCCTTGTACCCCATATCAGTTCTCCTCTGTTGGGAACAGCTCCCAGCTTTGTGCCATCAACACAGAACGTCAAATACTCCTGGCATTTGTGCCAACTCAGTGTTTGCATTTAGGGTACATTTTCAACAAACCACATTGTACTTCACACACCCTGACGGAGTATAGCTTAACCGCATGCTGTCACTTAGTGAAGCCTTGGATGTTAAACAAGATTGGCAAGATTGTTATAACTTCCACTGAAATCACAAGGGATCTTGGGAGGGATGAGAGTGTCAGGCCACTGTGCAGAACAAGCTGGAAAGTTTGGGAGCAATAAGTCTAAGTTGTGAAGAAAATAGTTTGAATATGCCAGTGTTTTTTAGGGTAAATTTTGTAGCTTTTTATTGATCAATACAATGGAACTCTCCCCCCCCCGCCCCCCCACCCAGTGTTTAAACAAAATTACAGTGAATTGCTCAAAGGCAAAACAAAATTCTCTGCTCAGCTGTTTGGCTCACATTCATCTCCCTTTACTCCTATACAAGTGACATTTTAATTAACTGTGTCAGGTGGATGTGTAACATCTCTGCTGAAAAGCCTGTATCTGCTCAGCTGTGTGTCATAGTTTCTATACCACCAAGATCTACTAGAGGTCACGCTTTTGTGACAGGAGTATCCAAATTCTAAACAAATACTTCCTAATACATAATCTGTCTAAGCTTTTCTTCTACTTGCACAAATGTATGGAAAGGAGTGATTTACATTCACAATTTTTTCTAAAAGCAAGCAAAAAAATTCTATAGCAGGATCAAAAATCAGTTCTTTGTGAGTAATAAACAGTTTTGCATGGGACTGGCTGGGTAAATGGTAGTGATTTTGTTCCTCGAGTGAGTGCTTTTTGCTATGAATACCTAAGTGTGCAAATGTAAACCGCTGCTTCTGCAAATATATGTGCAGCTCTGAGGTTCACTTTCTGTGAATGTTAATGGACACAGAATTCAATCACATGAATATTCAAAGAAAGTGAACACAAAAGCAGCACTAGGGTGGTTGAAGCGAACAGATGTAAAAACGTAAGCCCAGAATCATGGTTCCCCCCCCTTGCCAGTGTGAGTGCCTTCAACTTTGAGAGCTTTACAGTATTGATCAGATTCTGAATTTTTCAGGTAAATATAATGCAGTACAAGCCATGACACTCCACAGAGTCTTGTGAGGAACATATCAGTTGTGTCAGAAAGTCTGATTTGGATCTGAAGTCTTCCTAGCCAACTGTCAGCTTAGACCTAAATGGGAAAGCTGTGGTGCAGGAAATACTTCTGCTGGGATGACAAGGATATGGTCAAAGAAGAGGATCACTGGCTTTATGAGAGCCCCTTGTCAACCAGGAGTGAGGGAAATGATGTTGTGAAATTCTGTGAAAGGGAAGGGACGAAGGTGAGCAATATTTTTATTATTTTACAAAATAACAATGTATGGTGAAGTTTAAATTGCAAGTGTGTGACTTTAATATCAGTGAACGGGAGGAAGAAACAAAGGAGGAATAGAAATCTATATATATACACTTATACATGTACTTGAACATACATTCTCAATCTATCACCTTTAGATGTGCCCACTTAGCCGCAGCTGTGAGTGGGAACCTCTGAAAGAGTCACTGAAGCAGGAGTGGGCATACAAATAGGGTAAAACTCCAGGTGGCTGGAGTGCTGCATTTTGTTATTCAGAACTTTCCTGATGCATTTTAATTTTACCCATAAAGAAATCACACAGACGCAATCTACAGGGAAAGAACATTGGAGGCTACGAATGAAACCAGTTAAAATTAAAGAGAGGCAATTCAGACCTTTGGAAAAGTGAGTGGCATTTTCCCAAGCACATCATGAACACACAGTCACTGGGAGCTCACCCCATATCAGTAATGTGAGAAAATGGCAACTCCTCTGAGGAAACTGAGGGGAAACTGAGGCACATAGGTGACTGCCTGGAACTCTGATTCTGCAAAGCACTTAAATATATCCTTCAAACATAGGCCATCTGCACTGACATCAAATACTGCTTTCCTGAACTCAGTAACTGTTTGTCTCAAATCCTTTCTCCTTAAAAGAGGGATGATGTGATGGCTGTGCTTAGAATTATTTTATGGCCAGAAGTATGCATCAATTTAGACTGGTGAGTAAAAAGCTACACATATTGCTGAAGGCCAAGATAGGGTCAGAGATGGGCTTGAGACAGAAATATTGTTGAGAACATCAGGCACAACCATCACTGGGGTTTGATGGCAGTAGGAATTGAGGAAGAGCACGAACAGAGACTGGAGGTGACAGATGAAATACAAAAGTATGTAGGAAGCCTCAGGAAGATGCACTGTTGAATCTGTGTTGCTGTGTCAATGGAAATGAAATGTAGCATGCTTACTTACCACGCAGAGTACACAGGAACCAGCCTGGAGCTTCCTAGATAGCCTTGTGTTGCATCAGCAGAAGTGACGGATACTGTGGAAAGACTCATCTCCCTCATTCACTTTGGAAGATGGGCAAGACTTGGCAGGGCAGAAATCAGCACATTCCTTTTCAGTATATTTCCTTTTAATCCTGTTCTTAAAAACTAAGACAAACCTCTGCAGTGATTTGTACAATCTCTGTGCTCAGAATCTTCATTTCTTCATGACACCTTCACTTCTGCCACACAGCAACTTGTTTCTTTAACAACAGAGGAATGCAGATTATTTATTTAGCTAATAGGAAGGGTTTGGGTTTTTTAGTCAACCTTGTAGGTCTTGAAGCCTGTTCTAGCAGCTTAACAGCTGACAAAAGACCCTCAATAATCAAATTTAACTTCATTTTCAAGGAAATTAAATACTACCTCCCATTATATTATCTTATTGGCACCATGTCTACGGCTATTTTACTGATACTCCTCCAGAAAATGAGATCTGATAAAAATTCACATTTCAGTTTACATTATTTATCAGAATTTTAGTTTAGACTTAATAAATGTCTCATAATTATAATAACTGCAACTCTCTGCACAGTTGCATGAAGACTTACCAAAACTGTGGCACACAGCATCACTGTAGTGTAGCACACATTCTCTGTGTGGTTCCAGCACAGAAAAGCCCTCTCTACTCCATCCAGTGGCAGCTCCTCCTGCCTCTACTGGAAATGCCACCAAATGATTTGGAGATGGTATAAACATGACTGAAATCAATTTAATCAAAGGGATTGTGTACATTGATATATGAGGAGAGCCACTGTGGTAACTTATAGAAAATTGTGGAAAAGGCTGGTGCTGCCTGAGTGCTTTTCCTTTATTCTTCAATGAGACAGTGTGGTGAAAAAGCAGAATTTGAGCCTGCTGCAACTCCCCTAACTGGAGTCATTTAGGAAGCAGGCACATAGTCTACACCAGCCACGTGGGGTCCCTCTACATTCAGTGAAGAGGAGAGACACCTTCATCCCTCTTATTGTGGTCTCTCAGAGCTTATGCTGAGGGGCCACTGTGATTTTGGCAATCTTTCCTCAGGAAGACTTAATTTTCCTGGCTGGGATTTGCCAAAAATGCTGTCTTAAAAGAAAAAATCTCTTTGAGTGTATTTTTCACAAAACCCCATGTTCTTTGAAAAATTTCTGATCCTTCACTTTGAACAGTATCCAAACTGAAATAAAACCTAAACAATACCTAAACAATATTTTGCATATTCCAATACTCTCTGCCTTCTCTCCATTTTTCTCTTAATTTCCTTTGCTTTTCCAATGGAAGGAAAGCCGAACAGAAAACACAGAGAGAGTGAGGATGATTAAAGCTATTTAATTAACCTGTTAAAGGCTTTCTAAGCATTCAGCCAGGGATCTGCTTGGGACTCTCAGGGCAAGTATGGCTTCACCATAGGACAGTCTCTGCAGAGCTGTATGGGATTAAGTAAGCAGGGTTACCTCTTCACTTTTTCTCCTCAGCCATTAGCCTGCAGCAATCTGCTCTCCATGCTCTCAGGCTGCTCAGAGTTGAAGGGACACAAGAGAATTTACAGTAATGACTCATTTCTGCCAGGTCTGTGCCCTGATAGCAGATAGTCCCTCTCTCCATCAACCGTGCGGCTCAAAGCAGGCAGGATGCTGCAAGTCAAACAGAGCAGCCTGGCTGATTATTCTGCAAATATTTTGCTTTTTCAAATTTGTTTGCATACCAAAATATGGGTTTAGCTGATAAAAGCCAACAGCTCCATCAGAGTCCATTACAATCTATCAGACAAATACTCAGTAATTTCCAAATTAGTCCATGGACTACAGTACATTCAAGTCATCTTCATAATCTCTCTTGTAAAAAAGGCCCACCGCTATAAGAATTACCTAAACATGGATTTACCAGACAGATAGCTTGCAATGTAAATGATTTGTGTTTGCATAGGTAGAATGCATATCAAAATGCATGCTCAAATGAGAGACCATATTGACTGTCTCTGAGTTGTTATGGTCTATTAGATAAATATTATCTTGGTTCAGGATAGTGGTAGTTTTCTATATGCACAGTTTCCTAATAAGCCATATGGACTCTCAGATAAAATTGTGCCTTCAGATTTCAAAAGTGATATGGCTGAATAGCTGTAATGAGTACGAGGAGGCTCCTGTTAACCAATTAATCAGAATGTGTCACGGAATGCCCCCTCCCTGTTTTGTGTTAGGATGTGTTACAATACCTACCCAGCAAACATGCCCTGCTCAGTGGTATTTTGGCAAAAAACACATGCCAGGGGCATGGCAGCCAATTCCTGTATAAGAATGGTGGTTGTACTAGATCCCTGCACTTCTGTGATTACAGTCATATTTTTATTATTTCTCATCCTGTTCACACAAATGCATACAGACTTACAACCACTGCTCACCAATATTAACAGAAAGAAACTTAATGATGTCAAAGACATGGATTTCCATCACACATTGCTTTTTCTCACTTAATAATAATGTACCGAACACATTTTTCATCATCAGTGGCAAAAACTCAGTGGATTTACATTTCCTCACTTGGAATGTGACCTCCAGGGATCCCTGCATAACCTGTGAAGTGTTCACATGAACTAAACAAGCCTGGGACACAAACCAAGAGAAAAACCATTTTCTGAAGCCAAGTCTGAACTTTTTAGGTGACACCCCAAGAAACTTCTCCCTCCTTAATAACATGGGGATTTTTCCAGTGCATTTGTACACCACACTGATGTGGAAAATTATGTGGTGAATTCTAGTTTATTTCAAGTGACTGTGTTTCTTAGAGCTGACTGTTCTTCTCCTTCTGGTTACACCTTCTGAAAGAGGTCTCTTGCTACCACACAAAAAACTGTGACTTCAAGAGGACAAAAAAGGACATTATTTCTGGATAAATCACATTTTGTTCAGCTTTTCCTCATCATTATGGAGTAAATTTTCTCCTGAAGAGCAACATAAAGATGTGCCTGCAAAGCATGGTTCAGCATTAGGCAGAGATAACCAAGGCAACCTTATAAATGATATCTGGTGTGCCTTCCCATAACTGTTTCCCAGACTCGGCAGCACACCAATGCATAAGTAGTACTTGGTAAAAGGTTTTTTTAAGAGATGTAAAATGATCTCCCAGCAGAAAAAGTGCTACATGGCTGCTGTGCTGGGATGCTCCCAGACTGCTGCAGAGGATGAGTCTCACTTTGGGAAAGGGATGGTCTAGATACAGGCAAGGCCCTGAGTGCCATGACATTATTCCTCAAAAATGGGTTAAGTAACTTTTGGTTTAGATCCTTATTTTACTTGCAGACCTCAGAAGCTAAGGCAGCTGACAGCATATTATAAAAGTAATTTTAACAGGTGAGAAATGTAATTTCATTTGGTCCTCTGTCCCACTACTTCCTTGTTATCTTAATATTATTTAAAAGTAGCTCGGCTTTGAATGACTAAATTTGTTCTCTGAAGCATGCTGCTGAAATGTAAACATCATACAACTTTGATTTCCTCTGAATAGAGAACACATGCTGTTCCTGCAAAGAACATACAAGATTGCTTTTAGAAATCAAATGTTAATTATGACTGGGGATTGAAGGACACAATAAGCTTTTGCCCATTCATTGTGGCCAAAGATAATTTCCAAGCCTCTACAAAAATTGTATTTTGCAGGTCTGTTTGGACTCTTGTATTTTATTAGGAGAGAATTACTTCCAGCCCCTAATCCTGGCAGAGGAAGCTGAGGCTGCAGGCACTGTCTAATGCTCTTGCCTACCTTTGCAAAGAGGACATCAGCATCTTGTCTGTTCTCGTGTTCACAGCCATCCTCCCATGAAGGAGTGTTAAGATTTTCAGCTCTAAACAGCACAGCTCTGCTGTGCTGTAAATGTGCTGTTGAAGCTTTTATAGGCCAAGTTACACAATGATGTCTTTCTTTCTGTGTACATTAGTCTGTATGTCAAACTTCCAATGTGAAAATAACATTGTTGTAAGCCTGAAGCATTAAGAGGTGTCAAAAAAACCCAATGGTAATCAAAGTCGCTTTATCTTCCCAAAAATTTGACCACAGGCAAATGAAGATGTTGCCCAGGTTTCCACTAAAACATACCAAACTTACCAAACCAAAGTTGCACACTGGGTAGAAGTTTTGGATTCCCTTTGCTTTTTCAGGCTTTAATAGTTAATGCAGCATATTTTAACAATAAAAGAAATAAAGTGTGAAAGAGCTCAGCGTTGACAGTATTTCAAAATTTTGTTTCTGCACCTTGTGTTTCAGTGCACCTTTGGCACTGCCAGACTCTGAAGCCAGCAGAGCACTCTGTGGCCAGCCCTTCTGAAGGCAGCCCTCCCTTCCATTCTCTAAGGAATGCAGCTCTCAGGAGATTTCCAGTACAGCCCAGGCTCTGTTCAAAAGGTTCAGATAGGCTTGAATAAATATCTGACCTTCTCGAGGAAGAAATTGTAAACTTCCCTCCCCTCCCTCCCAAGCTGGGATTCTTTTGACGTTCTTTTCTACTATTTGTCTTTATCTATCAAGCAAAGAAAATATGTTTGACCCTATATAAGAACTGAAGATTTCCAAACTTGAAGCAGTTTTCAGCTATAATGAAAACAAGCAAAGAGTTCAAAATTGTGAATAAATATAAAGTTTGTGGGAAGGAAGTTTTAAAGTTTTTTATACTGGGAAGAGTAAAAAAAGTAAATAAACCCCCAGGCGCATAGCACATGATGAGCCCCATGCCCAGCTCTGGGTGACAACTGTGCTTGTAATTATCTTGCAGGTTTTGGGGAAGAAGTGCAGAACTGTGTGGCTTGATCAGCCATGATTTCATGTTTTTATTTTATCAGAGCACTGCCATTTTCAGTGAATTTTAATGTGTGCCATCAAACCCCAAAAGTAACTTAAGCAGATGTCGGTTTTATTTTTTATTAAATGCATACCTTTTTTCTTGTTTTTCACTGAATACTTCATGTCCTCCTCCAAATTGTTCTAGGTTCGGCCTCCAAGAGAGTAGTGAGGGAAAATCAGGCCATTTAAAAATAAAATAGATTACTTCTGCACAGCTTTCTTTAATCAAAACCATTATAACTGAAGGCTCAGAGCCTTGATTACACCTCTTCAGAGGGCACCCCTTGATTTTTGCGCGACATCCCTGATTATTTTATTTACTTATTTATTTATTTATCAGCTTTTACTTTCAGCATTGATTTCTAGGTCACCAAGTTGAGGCTTTTTCTTGCTTTAAATGGACTGGCTTGTTTCTCACCGGCAGGTAATTTTTCTTACAGGGGCTGTGAAGTAAACATGCCTCTTTTTCAGAAGATGACAGAAATTCTCGTGATCACATATTCCTGGAGTTCTTTCTCTTTTGCCTTCCCCTAGCCCCTGTGGTGAGCAAGATTGGACCAAGAGTCATTCCTCCCGACCTCTCCCGAGCCCCTGCAGAGCTAAGGGCCAAAAGGTCATTTTCTCAGGTTCCCTCTGGAGGGAGAATCCAAAGGTCATTCCCTCCCTCCCCAACTTACCCCAAGTGCATCTGAGAGACATTTAAAACTCTTTTGAAGAGGGAGGGAAGAGACCGAGTCCATGTGCTTTACGTACTGTCCCTCAACAGCCAGGAGATGTAAACCAGTGCACATGAAATGTTTATCATAGAATCCCAGAACTGTTTAGGTTGGAAAAGACCTTCACACCATCAAGTCCAACCATTTGCCCAGCACTGCCAAGTCCACCACTAAACCATGTCCTTAAGTGCCCCATCTACATGTCTCAAAAATACCTAAAGGGATGATGACTCCAACATATCCCTGGGCAGCCTGTGCCAGTGCTTGAGAACCCTTTCATTGAAGAAAATTTTTCCTAATATTCAATCTAAAACTCCCATGGCACAACTTAAGGCCATTTCCTCTTGTCCTACCACTTTCTGCTTGGGAGGAGAGACCAACCCCCATCTGGCTACAACCTCTCCTGTTGTAGAAGGCTATAAGGCTCCCCTCTTCTTCAAACTGAACACCCCCAGCTGCCCCTCAGAGGACCTTGATGCTCAAATCTACCCAGGACTGGCCTTGGTTTCTAAGTTTGGCACTGTGAACTTCAGCACGGATGGGCAGAGATTGATCACACAGCTGTGACATGGGCCTAACCATTTCTGCCTCCTTTCCCCCCAAAACAGCCTTTTCCTTTTCACAGTCCCCAGAATCCTTCTTGTTCTCCCACATCTGGCTTTCACTTGGAATTAACTAGATGCCATCAGGGAGTTGTGTTAAACAGCTCTGAACATCCTGATGTTCCTGGTTCTTGGGAATGGGGCCGCAGGGATCATTTTATGAGTCCCCTTAGAAAACAACCCCCAATAGACTCCCACAGTCTCACCCAGAGCTCCTGCTGTTGCTGCCTGCTGCCCTGTCATCTGTGAACCCTGTGGACCAGTTTTGGATTTCCCAAGACAGAAGTAAATAGTTAAGGCTAGCTTCTCTACACTTCCTCCTCATCCCTTTCAAGGGAAAAGTCTCTTCATTGCTTGCTCTTTGAATGATGAAGAAAAAGCGAGCATTTCTCATCGTTAAATTCTTTGAGCTGCCTGAGGAAGGAAGGAAGAGAAGAGCAACACTTATTTCACAAGATCCCCTGCAGAAGGGGGGCACCAAGGGTCACTTCCTCTCAATCTGTCCCCTCCGAAGGAGAGCAGTCAGGCTGTGTCAATGCCATGGTCCCTTTGTGGCGGGTAGGCAGCCGGAGGTCATCCTGTGCCCCAGCCCCGCTCTCGCTGGGACGCACACACGCTGCTGAGCCCTGGCTTTCTCTCGCACACGGGGGGCAGGGGAGATTAGTTCTTTTTTCCTCTCTCTGCTTTGTATACAGGGAACTCACAAGTCACTACCTGGGCCCCTTTCGGAAAGAGACAATAGCAAAAGGGGAGTCCCTAGGGGTTTTTTTTCTGGGGATTTTCCAGGCTGCTGGGACACAGTAGGATTAGCTGAGCAAAGCTATAAAATCCAAATAAAAGTGAAGTGCTGAAGTACAGGTTTCGAGCCACTTGGAGGTTTTGGTCACACTCTCAGTGCAGCTGCAAATCCACAGCAAATCCACTGACCTCTCCCTATACATCAGCCCAAAATTTGGGGAAAACACAGCTTCCATGAAGTACTTTAAGAAAGCAAGGATCACGTGAAATATACTGGAAAATTTAGGTCCTGTGTTGTCAGATAGGAAACAGTAAATAAAACCACCTATCCTACTTTTTTGGGGTTTGAATTGTTGTAGGTGACTCCTTTAGAGCCTGATCTCAATCTTTTGAAATAACTCAGATGTTCTGGCTGAGTTTTATGGGCTTTGGGTCAGGCCATAACTGGGCTTCGGTCCTTACATTAGTCTCTGGGCAGATCTTTAAGGAGCTAATGTGGAAATCAGAGTCAAGAGCTATCTTTTCATTGGTATCTTCTGCTCTTTCAAGTCTTTGGGTTGAATTTTTTTCAGATAGGGGTTGCAGGTCCCACTGAACTCAATGAGCAATATTTTGTTGCCTCCAAAGCAGACCCCAGGGAAATAAGCATGGTTTAGGTGCTTACTTTGGAACAAGAATTTGGACCTAAGATGTAACTAGTAAATACTTTTACCTTGTTAAGGTATCCTACAATTTCAGCCTTCACTATTTTAAATGACACAAACAGCAAACTGCTCAAAAGAGATGTGCAGACTTTCTATGTACTCCTAAGACAAGAGTAGAGAAAATAATTCTCCACTTGCTGAGTAGAGAAACTAATTCAGCAGCATGAGTTAACATATGCCCTGAACCTCCATGTGAACTCATTGGCAAGACTGAAAATTCCTTTTGAAACACTCCAAGACCATGTACAGGAGATAAAATACAGGCTTTCTTTCTTTTCCTCTTTCCTCTCCTTCCTTTCCCCTCCTTTCCTCTTCCCTTCCCTTTCCCCTTCCCCTTCCCATTCCCCTTCCCTTTCCCCTTCCCCTTCCCATTCCCCTTCCCTTTCCCCTTCCCCTTCCCTTTCCCCTTCCCCTTCTCCTTCCCCTCCCTTCCCCTTCCCCTTCCCCTTCCCCTTCCCCTTCCCCTTCCCCTTCCCCTTCCCCTTCCCCTTCCCCTTCCCCTTCCCCCTCTCCTTCCCCTTCCCTTTCCCCTTCATTTCCTCCCTCCCTGCCTTGCTTGCCTTCCTTTTTTAAGGCACCCCTGGCCTTCAGACTGCATTCTGCACATCAGAGTCTGCACTGAAATAATTCAGGACTTTCCCTTCCAGCTCTTGACATTACACACTTTCTATAGGAGCAGTAGCCTTTAAACGTGGAACAACACAGTTTTTATGACCTAGGTGAAATATAACTCTGTGATGCTGTGAGGTTTGAGCAGTAAATGGTTACAAAGTGCTTCCAGATCCCTGTCTAAGTGTGCAGTATTGTTACCATACAGCATCTCACCACTGTGAAGCTTAGGACTAACGATTTTCATCAGTGCATCAGAAAACCCCCTTACGAATGAAGACTTTAGCCTTTGCACATGAAGTGAGAGATTATTTCACACACTGTGTTGCAGTGACACAGGTGGGGGTCCTCTGCCAGCACTGAGCCTTCCTCCCCACACACGGAGTCATTCAAGGATGTGAGGGGGCACAGGGTCCTCTCTCCTGCACAGACTCACTTGACTCATTCAAGCGTGAGCTCCTATTTCCACCTGTGCCTGTGGATCCATGTCTTTGCCCTGGAGCATTCCACACTTCAAATGGAGCATGTGAAGATTCTTTATGAATTATGATGGCTTTGTTATTGCCACACAGTGCTGTTTGTTAAGAAGAATACAATGAATTTCACTCATTGCAGTATCCTTTCCTCCTCTCCCTCCTCCAATGCAAATACAAATCCACTTAAAATGCAGAGATCTTTTGACTTCTAACAGGAACTTTTATCCACATAAGAGGATAAGAAATTCATTAGCTTAAGTTGTGTGATTGTAACAGCTCATTAGAGAGCACTGTGCTTTTCACAGAGAGCATGCCTCCAGTCCTACATGGAACCTGTCAAAGTTAAGGATAAAGGTATGGGACAACTTCACCATCTTGGAAGGCAATTTCTGATTTTTAACTATGCAGACCACAAGGTTCATTAAATGATTTTAATGAACAGTCACAGGCCTGATGTTCAAATCTTCATTTGTGTCTAATTACAAGCAAAATATAAAATTGGTAAATTGATCGTTCCTGACATGAGAAAAAAATTACGGTCATTAATTATGTGTTCAGACTATTTGTTGTTGGGGTTTTTTTAAGCTAAAATAAAAATTTTGATCTCAGGTTTGTCTGCTGCAAAATGCTGCTGTGAAAATCCTAACACAGCTTCTCTTCAAACAAGGGGGAAGCTGCCACTTCTGAACAGAAAACATAGTAATTAGTCATACTAATTTGTTGAAAGAAAGATAAAGAAGAGTTCTCAGCCATTTATTAGATCAAAAAAGTCAGTGATACAGTATTTTTTCATCTCTGGCATCTCAGAAGGCATGGCCTTGAAAAGGCAGGTAGTTTGCAACATTTTATAAAATATATGAGGGGAGATTGGAATGTATTTTTCAATCTTCCCCTGGCAGCCTTCATGGCTTTATTCAATTTATGCATCATCTCTTGAAGTTCAATATGGGGCACTGGGTTCCAAAATGTACTTTGAAGCATCCATAGCAAATCTTCTGATCTCTGCTCTCACTATCTGAGCAACATATGCATTAGAGTGGAATTTGAGATCAGCTTTTAGGTTGAGAGGTGAAGCGCTTACTTAGATAACCCACAGTATCTCAGCTTCAAGTGCAGTGTTCAGGTTTGGATAAATGATTGCTTTTCATTTTCCCTGAAGATAAAAGATACAGTTTTATACTAGGATTTACAAACCTCTCTACTCACATGGACATCCAGCGTTTCTTTTAAAATGTATGTTAAATACAAATATTCAAAGGCAACGACTTCCTTATGCCATTCTGAGAAAAACTATACTTTACAGAATAGGATGGCTGCAGTAAGGTACCACCGTGTGCCTTCAGTGATCAACGAGCTCTTCTGCCTTCACTGCTCTTAATGAATTGAAAAAAAGCTCAATCCCTTTCCTCCCCCTCAAAGGAGGGAAATTACACATTTTTGCGTGTTAGTGGTAGTACTACAACAAGAGTTCACAGAACTCCACAAACGAATTGCATGCGGTGAGGCTCAATGCTTTCAGCACTTTTTGTTTCCAGGTACAACTTCTACAACAGCAAATTTTTGGGTTGTTTCCGCCACTGTTCTGTCACTTGCATTTCTGCTTTGTTCTCGTATATATTACCCGAGAGCAATGACTGTGTCGTGTGATAAGACAAGCCATGGGCTTGGAAGGGCAAAGCCGCAATGCAATGATTATTGCTGGAGGGTGCAGTGGAGGGAGAAATAATCTGATTTTTAAGCTGATTCTCTAAAAGTGATGCGTCATTCACGGAGCAGTACAGCACGCTCTCGAGGAGCATTTCTGCTTCGTGAAGACCAAATTAAAAAATCCTGAAATTCTTAAAAATAAACAAACAAGCAGATAAATAATCCGCTTCCTAGTGCCCGAACGCCTCAAGTTTCCCTCAGGGTCATGCAGCACTCACAGTTCAGGATTGCACGGACACACTTCCCAGACCACGCAATCCCCTCACAACAGTCAAGGATTGCACGGACACACTTCCCAAACCACGCAATCCCCTCACAACAGTCAAGGATTGCACGGACACACTTCCCAAACCACGCAATCTCCTCACAACAGTCAAGGATTGCACGGACACACTTCCAAAACCACGCAATCCCCTCACAACAGTTCAGGATTGAACGGACACACTTCCCAAACCACACAATCCCTCACAACAGTCCAGGATTGCACGGACACACTTCCCAAACCACGCAATCCCCTCACAACCCGCCCTCTCCTTGTGCCGCGCCTCCTGATTGGTCTGGCCGCGGCTGTAAGGGGCGCGCGGATTGGCCGGGCGGCGCGCGCAGTTGCCATGGCTCTGTTGCTAGGGAGGCTCTGCCGTCTCCAGGCCCTGCAGGAAACATGTAATGAATTATGGATGCTTGGTTTGCTCAAAGAGGGCCTGATCTGTAATGCAGATGAGCTGCCAGGCCTCCCCCCTACCCGGTCCCCCACCCCCCTTTTCTTCTAGGTTCTTAAAAAAATAGTAAAAAAAACGAAAAAAAACCGGGGGATGGGGGATCGGTTTTAAATCAGAATCTGCCGTTTGCGCGTCCCCCGCCGCAGCAGTGGCTCCCGAAGCCGATGGCAATTCTCATGCAAAGGCAGGGCCAGAGGTCACTATCTGTTATTTGTTCAGGAAAAGCTTGTAGGATTTTTCACTGAACTCCATGACCTGCTGGGGTATTATTTTTTTCCCCCTCTTTGGTTTGGAGACAAAATAGGATACAAACACCAGAAGTGGTATTTTCTGACAGCTGGAGAGGAAATTGTCCCCTCGGTGTGTGAGGAACGCAGCAGCCAGGCTGGCTTTTCTGGCCTCCTGAAAGATACCTTTGCCCAGACGTGACCCAAGCCCTTCCATTGGTGTGGCTGAGTGGCTCAGGCCTCTGGAAATGGTGCCAGAATCCCTTGGCTGTGGAGATTCCCAGCGAGTGCCACAGCTGTAACATGTCTGCTTCACTCCCAGCAAAACTGGACCTTGCTCCCCAGCTGGAAACCCCCAGCCCCGCTTGAACAAAGCCTCTGGTGCTTCATACCTGAATACACAGGTTGCTACCATTCATTTATTTCTTCTAAGCTTCTTTGAATAAGAAGTAAGGTGGGTGTTATGCTACAGAAATGATAATATTTTACTATACCTAATGAATACTGATGTCAGAAGAGACACCTCTCCTGTGCTCATGCAGAGTTTAGTCTTGGGGTTTTTTTCCAAACTAGTGACAAATTGTTTTAATCCTTTCTGTGTCAAGCCTCCATGGACAAATGTGACTTGAAAAATTCTTAATTCTAGCAAAAATAACGAACCTGATCCTTGTTTTGAATCAGATGGTGTAGTTTTGGCCAGACTCAGCTGAGAGTGGGCACCCTTAGCTGTCCAAATAGTGACCTCAGCAGAGGTCTCTTTGTACCCTGAATGTTCTTCATGGATGTGAGAGATGAGATACCCCTGCTCCTCCTCAGAGCCCCGTTTTTCAGAGAATTCCACACTAAACAGTTTACTCAGCAAAGAAATTATAGAGCAATTAGATGAATTTCTACATATTTTGTATTGCGGAATTTTATGCCTTTTGCACCTCAGATCCTGATTGGTTCATGGTTCTTCCTCTGGGCAAAGTAAATACTCCAGTAAGAGCTCTGAGATGAAGACAAAATGTATCCTACCCTCCTGTGATTCAGAGTAGAGTGATGCCTTGTTTCTAGGACTGTTAAACAAAATGTTCTGTTGTGTAAAAATCAATGACCACTTAAAAAATGAGAAAGTCTGTTAAACACTGCATACAGTGTTTAGTAGAAGAAGATAACACTTATGGTGAGCTCTGGCCATCAGGCAGTCCCTAAGAGCTTCAGCTGTAAGGATCCTTATGTTTTATTATTTTCTATTATTAAAATGTTTTCTATTGAAGAAAATGATTAAGGCAAAGCTGTATTGTCTACCCCACCCACTTTTGAAAGAGCTTTCATCAAATTCCATTAAAAAAAAAAAATCCAGACTACAGAATTAGAGAACCCATGGTGCTTAAAGTTGAGAAATGTGTGAGATATGTTTAGCTGAAAACACAGTATTAAAATTTGTATATATGAATGTATTAATTTTGTTGATTTTTAAATTTTTTTTTTTTGTGGCAATGGTTCCCTGCAATATGCACTAAAACAAAAGATATGTTAACAGTTTGCACTTGCAGGAAATGTGGGTTATGGTTTTTGTGAACCAAATAATTGTGGCTTACACTTTTCATTTATTTATCTTCATTTTTGTATACAATACTTTAAGACGTTGGAAGATGATTATTCCCACACCCATACAAATACATGCTGCACATACCATGAGATTTGGGATAGCTTAAATGTTCAGCAGAGAGGCTGCAAACGACTTCTTAAGCACATAAGCAATTTAAACAAATCCATATTTCCAGTGCTTTAAATGGCCTTAGCATCTCTCCCATGCTTTCTATTGAGGAATCACAAGAAATCACAACGAGCAGCAGCCAAGCTTTTTCTGTAAGTCTCCTGTCAGGTTGTGGAAAGCTCTTGTAATGATGTCTGCAGCACAGCTTTTGCCTTCCTGCATCGGTCCAAACTTCACCAAAACAGTGCAGACACACCTCAACTCCAGCAAGCTTTGCATCATCCCCAGGACATTTTGCAGAGAACTCCTCAAGAGGAACCTTGCTGAGTTCTCCTGATTAAGATTTTATAATTCCCTTTGCTGTGTTTGTGCACTGAGGGGCGAAGGAAGGGCTGGAGGCCTTTGGGGTATGGACCTAACAACCTGACTCAAATGAATACAATACATGCTGGACAATGGTTCAAGTGTGAGAAGGTCTGGAGTCACCAACAGGGAGAAAAATGATGCAGGAAGCTTTCACAAAAGAAGTAGCTCTTAAAGAAAGAGCTGAATGAGGAAAGGGAACATTTTGGTGCATGATGAGCAGGAGGTTGGTGTGTGGCCGGGGTGGAGCAGGAGGGAATCCTCAGAAAGCAGGAGCAGCTAGGAGAAACAAAGGAAAAATATTAAACAATATTTTTTTCCTCATTTCTGTGGCATCTGATTGAAAAAAAAAAATCAAATCTATTTCATTGGAAAATAACAAAGCTATGTTTTCCCCCAAATTTTAAATGTTATTGTTGTTATTGTTTCAGTGGAAGTTTCTTTCTTTTAGAAACAAAGGGCTTCTTTCAATTTGCTTTAAAAAATGCAAACTTTCTAATGCTCTTTTTCTATTAGGACTGTATAAACAAAAAAGCTTTGCGTTTTTATCAATAGTAGCTTTAAAATAGTGCTTTAGTACAAACATATTCTTCACAAAGATCCTTCTGTAATTTAAAACATTTTTTTGCTGAAGTAATTTCAACCAGTTTATGCTCTCAGTAATCTTCATAGAGTTTACATTAATCCACAAACATTGTATAGTGTGATGAAGTTGATGAGAATCAACAAAGGATAAAGTAGAGTATTGCAGCCCAGATAAAGAAACCCTCTGTTTAATGCCAGCTGCTCAGGAAATGTCAAAAGTAAAGTGAGTTTCAGGTCAAGGGCACTGGGAACAGTCTGTTAGCAAACCCTAAGACAGGCAGCTCTTGTTATTAGTATGAACAAGGATATGGTGAGTTCTTTTTAATCTACCCCTGGGCCTCCTTCTGGCTTCCCAAACATGAGTTTGTCCCATTTGGGCTCACCTCTGTGGGACTGCTGGGAGTTTTTTAAAACATACCCTCTTTGCTCTCTCTAATGTTCCCCATCAGGTTTGCTAAAGGCCAGGATTTCAGTGAAAATCCTGCTCCTAGGAGATCTGTGGGCTCACTGCCAGACCTTGAAAGTGAAAAAAATTGTGGGCAACTGCTCTTTTTGTTCACTTGTCTTGACAGCAAGGATTTTCTTCACCCCTGTTTTTTTATGCCATGTACCTGTGTGTGTACCTTGTTTATCACCACTTAAGGGAGTTTTACCTCTTGATACAATACTAAGCTGACAGGTGGAGCATCTGAGGAAATAGGACCTAAGTGTGGGCAGGGTAATAACTGGATGAACCTCTCTATTGGTAACCATTTCATGAAGAATGGGGCACTCTTTCATGTGACTGGGAAGCAGAGTAGCTGGTGTGGGAGAAAACATGGTATGTGCTGATACTGCTTGACAAAATGTCCCCAGCAAAATGAGAACACTGTTGACAATCGCTCTGGAATGAACAGCAAAGCAGCTTGGCTCTGTGAATTCAGAGCCATAAGAGGCACTTTGCTCTAGATGTCCCATGGATGTGCACCAAAAATACAAGGAGTTTTGCAATGATTGTTCAGAATTGTGCAGGTTAACAGCACAGTATGACTCTTTTCTTGCTGATGTTCTTTAATCTCTTCAAATTTTCAGGGATCCTTTAAAATGCATTTTAGTTCTTGAAGGCTGTGTTTTGGACCAGAGGAAAAATCCCAGTACAAGACTCTGCAATGTATTTTGTAACATGCAAACTGTAAATGTTCTGTGGGATATGACTTGTGCATCTTTATGATACAGCACTAGGTGAAAAACTTCAGTACAAAGCATGTAAGCTCAGCCAGAGCATTAGTCAATCTGATGAGGCCTACTCATTTAGAAATTGTCATAATATGCAAATATGTTCTCACATTTTGTTGTTTGAATAGTGGATTTTGGGAGATATAGATTGGGAAGAAACAGATGAGTGACTCAGAGGCTGCTGGTGCCATAATCCTTTACGGTTATTAGAGCCAGACAGTCTTTCAGATTTGGTTCCGTTTGCAGAGTAATTGTCCTGTGAGAAAGAACAGCCAATATGATGCAATCTACCATGGATCCAAACCTTTCTCTCCACAGTGACAGCATTTATTTCATCATATGCTAGATATTTAGAGAGGAGAAATTTACAGCAGATCTAGTGAGCCCATGTTTATGGAGATAAACATTATTTGGCACATAATTTGCTTGATCTATTACATTCTGTCTTCCTTGGACTGAGACAAGCCCATGTCCTGGAAGTAGGTGTGTTGGGATCACAGGGCCAAAATGAGTATTTTGGCAGTGTGTTATGGTGATCCAGGCTCTTCAGGAAACTCACTTTATATCTGCTTCAAAAGATCTCTGTACAGAGCAGCCAGGGCATCAGGCCCAGCTGGTAAGGGTTTGAGAAATGCAGGCCTTCCTTGACCAAGCTCACCTCCTCCTATGACAAGGTGACCTAAGTGGGTGAGGGAGAGGCTGTAGATGTTTACCTGAGCTGTAGTAAAGCCTTTGACACCATTTCCCATAGCATTCTCCTCCAGAAACTGGCTGCTCATCTCTTGAACAGGTGCTTTGTTTACTGGATAAAAACTGGCTGGATGGCCAGGCACAGAGAGCGGGGGGGAATGAAATTACATCCAACTGGTGGCTGGTCACAAGTGTGCTCCCCAGGGCTCAGTAGTGGGGTCGATTCTGCTTAATATCCTTATCAGTGATCTAGGTGAGTGCATTGAGTGTACCCTCAGTCAATTTGCAGGTAACACCAAGTTGGGTGAGAGTGTTGATCTGCTGGAGGGCAGGAAGGCTCTGCAGAGGGATCTGGACAGGCTGGACTGATGGACCAAGGCCAGTGGTATGAGGTTCAACAAGGCCAGGTGCTGGGTCCTGCATTTGGGTCATAACACCAGGCAGTGCTACAGGCTGGGGACAGAGTGGCTGGAAAGTGGCCCTGTGGGGAAAGGACCTGGGGGTGCTGGTTGACAGCAGCTGAACATGAGCCAGGTGTGCCCAGGTGGCCAAGAAAGCCAAAGGCATCCTGGCCTGTATCAGAAATGGTGTGGCCAGCAGGACCAGGGCAGCGATTGTCCCCCTGTCCTGGGCACTGGTGAGGCTGCACTTCTAATCCTGGATTCTGTTTTGGGCTCCTCACTACAAGATAGACGTCCAGAGAAGGGGCAACAAAGCTGGAAGGGTCAGAAGCACAAATATTGTGAGTAGCAGCTAAGGGAACCGAGGTTGTTTAGCCTGGATAAATGGAAGCTCAGGGGAGACCTTATCACTCTACACCTGCCTGAAGGAAGGGTGTAGCCAGGTGGGGTCAGTCTATCCTCCTAAGGAATATGCAACAGGACAAGAGGGCACAGCCTCAACTTGCACCAGGGGAGGATTTGACCAGATATTAAGAAAAATGTTTTCTCTTCAAGGGTCGTCAAGCACTGGAACAGGCTGCCCAGGGAAATGGTGGAATCACCATCCCTAGAGGTATTTAAAAGATGTGTAGATGTGGCACTTAATGACTGATTTAGTGGTGGTCTTGGCAGTGCTGGGTTAAGGGTTGGACTCAATGATCACAAAGATCTTTTCCAGCCTAAAAGATTCTGTGAAACATCTCATCCCTGCTACTCTTTGCTGTCTGCCACACAATCCTCTTTCACACAAAACCTGTTCACACGCCTGGAAAGAGCTTTTTTCTGAATGAGCCAGGAGCAGTTACTCCAAAGCTACTGGTTACTGGCCTCCCCACTATTTGGGCAGCAGCTGTTGGTAGGATCATGGCAAGTGGAGCCATAGAATCTGCTTTAACAGCAGCTTGGTAGCTGCTTCAGCTTTCCAAGACAACTGGCAGCTGAGTTGTGAAGCTGCAGCCAGCCAGCAGTGAGATGTCTAATATATCTCCAGAAATCACTGTGTGTTTGCCATGATTACCATAGTGACATGTCTCACTGTTTTGTCCATGCTCTGTGATCAAATAGAATCAGTCAAGATGTTGCCATTTATCCAAAACTGAAATAAAACAGTGAGATAAGAGGAATAACAGCACTTTGGATGTGGATCCCACATGCCATAATTCTACTAGATTACAAACAGCTACTGTTATGTATGGCCTGGGAAGAAAAGGTACCATGATGGATAAGTTCCTTCTGGAGAAAGGACTATGGTACCAGAATTATGGATGTTTCATAGAGAATAAGTGCCTGTGTTGCAGAGATGTTGATATGGTAACAGGTTGTGTGAATAAAAGCAGCATAGATAATTGGAGTGTAATAGTTAAAACATTACTCAGCTTATTTGCAAGCAAAAGCTCCAATTTACCTTCAGCAATCCCTGTGTGATGCAGTGGGCTGCTGCATTGTGCATTGTTTGAGCTTTTCCCTCAGGTCTTGAACTTATAGCTACTGGCAAAGGTGGCAGGTTTGAATATCCCTGTGCATATATAGGAATTTTGTTGGCATTGGTATCAAAACTCATATTGTGATGAAGAAAAACAATATCAATCCTTAACTTCTTGAGAGTAATTCTTCTAAAATAGGAAAACACCATAAGATCCTCTAGTTTGATCTCCTGTATAATGTGGTCTGTTCAGTTTTAGTTGATACACAAATATTTCCATAGTTTAAATGATGGTTTTAGTTAGAGTAAAGAATTTAAGTCTTCAGGGCTAGCAGTTGCATGCCACAGGCATAACACAGAAAGAACAAGCTGTAGTGCCAAGTGTGTGTGAAGCCTCAGTGATGATGGAAGTTTATTAAATGGGATATACCTAATTGATCACAATTTGTAAAAGTAGTGCTTTCTCCCATCTTTTAACTAATTTTTGTTTCCAATTTGACCTGAGAAATTATTTCCAACTTTTAATCGATATTGTTCTGTGCATTTAAGCCAGAAATACATACATAGTATCTAGGAACATTTTTCTCTGTCTGGTTAGAAGCCAGATCTTTGGTGCCTTCATGTCAGGTACAGCACGTTTGTAATTTTGAAAGCAAACCCCAACCCTCAAACAGTCAAATAAATAAAAAAAAATTCCAATCTCCAAATGCCCAGTCATCTCCATCTGACCAGTTGAGCATGAGAGGGAGAGGAGGAGGGGATCCTTTGAGCCCAGGCTTGCTCTCAAGGTGTATTGAAACCACATCTTTTAGGAAGGTGTGTGGTATTGCCGTGCAACCTCCAGCCAGTAGTGAGACCCTCACCTTTACTGGTAATCTTTTAGTGTTTAATTATCCTGTCAGCCAGAAAGTTACATCTTGTTTCAAGGTTGAATTTGTCTAACTTCCAGCCATTCAATCTTGTTCAAGCTTTTGTCAACAAAGATTGAAAGCCCTTTATTAGGTATCTCTTCCACCAGGGAATACCTATATAAACTGATAGACTCATTGTATAACTTACCTGACGATCTGCCTCTAAAAATCACTTCCTAACTCTTGCTTTCCCCACATTTTCCTGCCAGAGATTTCTTCATACTATATGCTGGATGGTGAGAAACCAATGCTGTCTTCTAATAAGAGATGAGGAAAGATGAAGAAATTATATAAGAAAGGAAGAGGAGAGGTTCAAAAAGAATTGCTTGGAAGAGGCATTTTCTCTTGATTTCAACTCATTTCTGCAATACTGATAAGCAGTGCCATGTCCTAGACCACACCTGGCACAAACCAGCCAACATCCAGTGATGAGGTCAGCTCCTCTCTGGGGAGCTGTTGCTCTTTATAGCACTTGAGGATGTACAAAGTGCTTTACAAAGAAGTACATTAGGTTCGGGAGCACTGGCTAAAGCAGGGATAACATGGGTGGTGCTCTGCAGTCTCAGTGAAATCACAGTAAACCCCAACCACTTGATTTAGCAAGTCATGTTAAACACAAAGGAACAGTTACAATTTCACTACCAATTTGCTGTCAAAAAGTTGTTTGTCACTCTACCCCTCCAGTTATTAATTTATATAATCAGCATTTACCTTTCACATATGAGAACATTAGGACAGACCTGCCATTGTAGAACATCACATTTTGGTGTTATGGGGACTGCATCACATTTTTGTGTGATGCAGTCCCCAGAACACCAAAATGTTGATCTGTAATATTAGCCACTTATACTGTAATATTCACTATTTATCGCTGACCAGGTCTAAGAATTTAGTGTAAAAAAAGAGAGGAGTTCAGAATAAGAAGGTGAATGCAGCTCTTCCCCAAGGAGGAGCCATGATTAGAATTCAGCCTTTGCTGATGGTGTAGTTTTTGTGTGTACCCTACCGGTAAGTTCTGCAACAGTGCTTTGTTTCAAACATCTTCATTTTTCCTCTCAGGATGAAGCAAATGTTTTAAATTACAGCTGTAGCATGGAAGAGAGAATTCAACTGAAGCACAAATATGAGTCATGAAAGTGTTTGTGCCTTATTTTCAGGGTAATCACTAAACACCTGCTAAATTACATTTTAAAAAATTACCCAGTATTTCACAGTGGGTTTTATCCTCTTGTTTATTATTTTCTCTCTTAAGCCCCACTCTCAATCCTTGATCTGCGTGGGAAGATTGTCTCATCCATGCAGAGCTCCCAAAACTCAGCAGAGCTCTCTGCATGTACTGAGGCTCTGCCCAGGTGGGGCTGATTACAGGACAAGGACTGAGTTTTGTGCTACAGGGACAGACCTTGGGCCTTTAGGCAGAGCCTTGGCACAGCACTGGGTACACCAGCACAGCAAGAGAGAGGAAATCATTACCCAGAAAATAACCATAGACTTTTTCTGAAAGCTAGTGCAGCAGGAATAAACCAAAAGTGACTCATCCACACTGATTCTGTCTAAACTTTACTTTCCCACACGTTGCTGGTTTCTTCTGTTAGCAACTTTAGTGTTGTAAAAGTGCCTCGTGGAGGAGAAGAATGTTGTAGATGGGCCCTCTCCTCCCTGAGATGTGTAGTGTATACTTGGTTACTGAGCCTCCTGGGAACATGGTGGAGGGCACATGCTCAGTTGTCTGGTTTGCTTTTTATGTTTTCTTTAGTTGTTTTTCAGTCTGGCTCTGAGTGGGCAGACAAGACTCTTGAACAATCTGTAATTACATTGTGTCACAGTTGATGAGGTTACAAAGGAGTAAATATCTAGTTGGTTTTAGAGAGGATATTTTTGACAATACTCACTCTACATCTAATAGAGTGCATCTGTGTCCTCTGTGGGCACTTTGCCTTAGATAATATAAAAGGAGAGCAATGAGGAAAAGAGCAGCATAATTATATCTGCATAGTCTTCAGCAGAATCAGTTTCTGCAAATACACACTTGACATTTCAACTATTTCATACCAGTGCTGCTCCTAATGATGCCAGTGGCATCTCTGCCCTTGAATAGGAATAGGATTGAATTCTGACTGTTGAATCTCTTATGACAAGAGAGGTGGAAGTTTCCCAGCATGACCTGATTGCCATAGGGAAAGAGGAAAGTTTTACTAGACCATCATGTCAGTAATTCTTGACCTGGGGTTGTGACTGTGTCTTGACAACTTTCTTTAGGATCACAAGGAGACACCAGCAATCCAATATATTTTCCTGTTGTAACATGGGTCACAGCACAGAATAAAATAGTTCCATCAGCCTGCCTCTGCTGGATTGTTACCTGCTGTGTTTCCACTTCTGCTAGCCAAATGTTGGCATCTCAGTGATACAGAGCAGCCTGCCCTGGACAATATCACATATCTAAAGTCATATGAAATCATATTGCATTTATACCACTCAGAGCTGAGGGAAAAAACCTTTTAAAGAGTAAAGGGCCACTTTCACTTTATAATGGCAATGTAGAAAGATTTGTTTGAAAGGCTGTTGGATACTGATGCTTGAGGTTCTTTGATGAAGCAGTTACTGGACACACTCATGGTCATATTTATTAATTATTTGTTCTCCAATGGCACCTACTAATGCACATGTCTGGTGCAAACATACAGAGTGACATTGCTTGAAAGCCCATAATTTCCAGCTTTCAGGGCAGGTGTGGGAACAATCAGGCTGACTTCCATGAAGCAGCATCAGCTCAATTCAGCTGTTGCTCTTCGTTTGCAACCTGAGGATGAGACTCAGGCTATTGGGAACATCCCCTGCCTCTCAGCTTCAACATTCAAGGCTTTGCAAGTAGATTGACCTTGAGCAACAGCAGACTTCCCTCTGCACATTGTAATGAAATGGCAGAACTCCCCTCTGTAGAGGGATATTATTCCCTGTTTTATAGGAGAAATAACTGTTAAAAATACCTATAGGAAAATAAGACAAAATTGAGAAAAGGCAATAGTACACTTAATTTGCTAAAACCAGGATGTAAGTGCAGACCTATTTTCTAGAGTCACTTGCTGAATTTTTGAAGAGATTACTAATAATTTGGTTTTTTTTTCCTAGCCTTGCTCTGTCTCTCTTCTTTTCAGCATCTGGCAATAGAACCACCTATGCAATACAGCAGAAATTATCAAGAAATCAGGGGAGTGGTTAGGTGATCTACCTCTTGAGCAGCCTGCTAAGAACAATCTTCTGAATGAGAAAATGTAGATGCAGTGTAGGAGAAATCCATCAGCACTTGCTTGCTTTTTTCCTCCTTTTTCCTCTAGCCACAGGAAACCAAAGCAATCTCTATCCCCTGGGCCTGTTGTCCTATGGAAGGATTATCCCTTCCTCCAGCATGAAGGGTTATTTTTGTCTTCTTTTCATCTACTATTTACTCTATTTTCCCTGTCTTATTTAGTTTTTCCCTCTCTTATTTAAACTGTGTTGCTCTGGTTTTGGCAGTAAGGAGTGCAGGACACAACAGAGCCAGGCCTGCCTTCATCTTAAAGGCAAAAAGAAAAGAGTCCTTTTCCTTCTGGCTTTAACATACTTTGTGAGATCGCTGCCTAATCCTCACCATTCTCTTTCTCTGCTTCTGCTCCTCCTTTGGGCTGCCCACTCCAAAACTCCTCTTGCTACTCTTCCCCCTCCTTGTGATGTAAAACCTCGACATCCAAGTAATGAATGCTGTCTCACCTCTTTCTCCTCACTCATCTGCCGGCAAGGTGAATGAATGCCCCCACAATGGAAGGAGGAGATAAGAAATTCCCCATGGAAATAGCACAGATACTTAAAATAATTTGGAGCAAAAATCCCTGCAGGTTTATTGAAAACACCCCCCTCGACACACAGAGATTTATTTATCTGCTTTACTGCATTTTGCTTACGTCAAGAGCTGGATTGCTCCTGTACAGCCCCCTCGTCAGGCAGATAATTGCTACATATTCTTTTGTACTGCTGCCACCACCTCCACCATCGGGCGTTTTCCCAAACAATTGCCTGAGCAGCCTCGGAGCAATCCATCTCCCTGCCGACACTGCTTTGGTATTAGGGGTCTCCCAGGAGCAGGTGAGAGTCTTGCCTCTTTTCTTGAAAATCAAATGAAGTAAATGCAGTGCATTTCTCCTTCCTTTTGCAGATAATTAGCAAAGATGTGAAATAAAGCCAGGGTAGCTCTCTGACAGCTCCAGCCTCTCCTCGATGGTATCTCGTTGGCCATCCTTTCTATGCAGACACACCAGCCTGATGTAGTGTCATTTATCTTTACCTTTTGTTTACAGCCACTCAGCCAGTTGTCACTCTGTGTGACAGCACCTGTATTCAAGCCAATATGAATTTATTTTTCAAGAAAGACTTTCTGAGAGCAAAGACTTTCTGCCTCACTAAGGATCCAACTAAACTGCATTGCTGGCAAGACCTTTTCCTTCCCCATCATCCATTTTATTAATGATTAAACAAATGATAGCATAATCTGGCCTTTCTTTTTTTTTGTTATTTCCTGCTCAGGGTTTCTTCCTCATGCTGATACTTATCTTTTCAGCTGAATAGTCATTAAAATCTATTGCTATGCATTATGAAAATAACAATTTTTAGGTTTTTGATTTCCTTTACCTGTCTCCAGCTCCTCAAGACTGGTTTCCTTCTCAGCTCCCTGGACATGGGACTGTCAGACTCCATTGCTGTATGCAGCTGGAGACCTCAAGAGTGCCAGGAGTAACCATGGTCCTGTGTTTTGTCCTAGAAGGATGCCTGACAAATATGACATCAGTGTGTGTGAGGCAGGGCATAAACAGCTTTTTTTTTTTTTGTTGCTGTAGTCACAGCAGTGAGTTTTGGTTTTGAGCCTCTTCCTTTTCTTCCCTTCCCTTTTCCCTGGCTGTTCAATGAAGGTGAGAGGAGAAGAGCTGGATGCAGGGGCAGCGTCCCAGGGAGGGCTGGGCCACATCTGTTTATCCTCCCCTTGCAAGCACTCATGTGGCAGTGTGCAGGTAGCAGCCTCTTTGCCATGCCCTGGGACAGAGGCAGGAGGATGCACTCACCCACTGGGTTTCCTGCATTGTTTCCTTCTGGACAAAGGCAAAGCTGGAGGGAGACAAAGTGCAGGAACTTGTTTTCCATGGTGCATACTAGAAGCAGGTTCAGCAAAAGAGTTTGCTACGCTGTAGGCAAGTAATGACTCTCCTTTCCCTTTTTACTGTTAATATATTCTTTGCCAAAGTAAATATTTCATTTCCCAGTACTAATGCAACTCAAGAACCAAGAACATGTATATTCCCTTCCCTAATGTCTCTTACCCTAACAGCATATAATATATAATTTCACAAAAAAGGCTGGAGGACTAAGGACATACCTTAAACTGCTTCCAGTCTGTCTACAACTTCAAAACCAAGAACCATATGCAGGGCCCTAATACATAACTGGATGAACTATTTTATGCAAAACTTCTGGTGAACCAAGAAGTTTCCATGATACTAAATATTTACTTGTAAAAAAAAATGTTATCTCACTGTGAATGTTGCTTTCTAGTTTCATAGGAAGTATGCTTCTTTGTAATACTGTCAGGGTGGTATATTTGATTTTTTTTAAATTGGAAAGTACGTTTCAGCTAAAAAATGGCATGAAAATTTATTCCAAAAAAGTTTTAAATTCTTAACATCAGATGAAAAATAAAATATTTTCATACATGAACATTTTGTTTTACCTGATATAATGATTTTAAAATATTTTTCTGTATGCAGATAAGTAACAAAGTAGTTTGAAATGAGACAGTCATTTCAACATAATTTTTCCAGAGTCACTAGTGAGATAAAAAACTCATTATCTGTAAAGCTCAGTCTAGAGAATCTAAGTCGTGAGAGTTATGTTGAAAGCATCTTGTGACCTTTAGATGGTAGATGCTGGCACATATATATAATATATATATGTGTATGTGTGTTTATATATGCTCCCATATGAAAGCATGAGCATATATTTATAAACAAGGGCATTGTGCCACAGGGGTTTGCCCTCAGATGTAGTTGCTCCATATAGCTCATGGAGAGGCATGCAGTCAGCCTTATTGTGGATATTATTTCTTTACAGCTTTGGACTCAGGCCAAGACTTAAGCACACAGTTATATTTGAGTATATCTTGCACTGAGCTTTGCGGGAAAGTTTTCCTTAAGTCTTTCCCAAAAATCTCCCATGAATACAGTGTGGGATTTTTTTACTAACACTTTTAATAGTCTCCCAATCCTCAAGTTTTCTTTTGCTTTGGCAGCCATGGTGATGTAATACACGTGTGTGCTGGCAGTGGTACATAGGATGCTGAGGGCAGTAGTTACACAGCTCTTGGAGAAGGTGTTCTTGCTGCCATCCCTGGCAATATCAGGATTGGTAAATTCAGTTCCAAGCCTTCTGTGGTAGGCATGGATCCAGCAACCTGGCCCTGATCCTTCACCCTGGGGCTATATCTCAGTTTTGCCTGCCTCCTGTGTCAGGTTGGGCTGCCTTTGCCTTTATCTATGGACAGAGTGTATTGAGTGAGAGGTGCAGCAGGAGCAGCACAGCCTGCTCGGCGATGCCCAGCGTGAGCGCTCCTGGGGCGCAGGTGCCACCTCGTGCTGTAGGTGAAAGGAAAGGCAGGGAGAGCAAGCAGAGCAGCCTTTGGCTGCACAGAGCTGCAGATCAGGTCCCCAGTGCCCCGCTCCTTGCTGATGGACAGCAGTGTGTTACGGAGGCAGTGTAGCATAGCTTGTTTAATGCTGCATTATGGTAATGAATACCGGGGAGCCATTAACACGGGAATCTCGGATTGCAAATATAACAAACCACACACTTCAATGTTTTCTAGCAGTGTCTTCTTTGGAGCCGTAAGCACATGATTTCTTTTTTAATCAACTTTCATCCCAAAGCAAATTTTCCCAGCTAAGTACCTCTTTAATCAATCTATTCACAAATGTATATATATTTATTTTTAATACGTTTTTTAATATTTGCCAGAAACATAATGAGAGTTATTTTTACCCATGGTATATTCTTTACCTATTTAATGTTACACAACCTTTCTAAAACAAAATTAAGCAAAAACATTAGCATCAATCCATTGAATTCAGGTGCTATTAAAATAAAGTACATGTTTTCAAACACTAGAATGAATAGAAAAATATTGCCTTGACTGTCAGATTGCATTTCTTTCCCGTTGAAACTAAGTGGGTTAAATTAAGTGACTAATTAACTATGCATCTGCACAATTAGCTGGGCATTTTAATTTTGTTTAACTTATACATTTATTTCCATCTTGTGAAAAAAGAACTGTAACAAGACAGAGGGAAAGCATTCCCCATAGAATTACTGTAGTGTGGTCTTTGCTATCATTTTCATTGGAGTGCTGTTAATTACTTGGGCTTACAACTCAGGCATAAAAATTTGCACAATGGTGAAATTTCTCAGAGAAGATTTTGCTAAGTTTTATTAACTATTGTTTTTAGATTAGGAAAGCTGAAACAACATCCAACAACAATAACCACCCTTGTTGCAGGTGTTCTGAGTCTCTCTTTGTTGTGAACTGGTTTGGTCCAATATGGCATTGGGGTACCATTTCCAAAACCATCTCTGGAGCTGCTGCCTGGACCTTTGCCTATGGTTTGCATGAGGGCATGGCAGGTGCTGCTTTGCAGCTGGGGAACTACCCAGATGCCCAAGCCAGTCTGGAACAAAAGCAGCAATCACAGTTTCAGTTTCTTCAGTTCCCCTTCCGAAGTGCATGTGGAGGTTCATAAACCTCCAGCAAACATTCAATGGAAGAAGGGCACCTAAGGCTTCTGCACTTGGAATGAAGCTCTTGCTTCCCATTCTTTATACTGCTCCCCCAAAACTGCATCTGGCTACAGCATTGTGCTGGATTTCTCACTGAATTTCCTCTTGCATAGAAAAACCAGAAGTGCTTTTTAGTGCTGCCATTCACCAAACCTCTTTTCCAAGATGGTTTTTATCTCGGTTCTTGCCAGAATCCTTGTCACTGGATGGTACAAATGCTGTAAATGGACTTATGTGGGCCCAGTAAGTGCTGGGACTGCTGCTTTGAGCTGAGCTTTTGAAAATAATGAGCTGGATTGTCAGAGTCCTTGGTCAGCAAGGCAAGAGAATGAGAACCCTGCTGCTCCCCTGCTCAGTTTGCAACTCCAGCTGCTGGCAGTGGCAACAATTCAACTGAAATTCCCTCCACTGAGAAAGGTCTTTGGCAAGATGGAAATGTTGAGATGTATTTTCTCCTCCCCTGTAATTTTATGCCTCTTTTGGCATCAGATGCCTTGTGTCTTCATACAAAAGTTCTTTTCTTTTTCTTTTTTCCTTTATTTTAAGCTGACATTTTGATTCTGCCTTAATTAAACCACTTTGGAAGCAGCATGACTCTGCTTTGGAATGAGTTGCACTGGTACAAGTTTTGTGCAGAGGCATCTTTGTTTCAGAGTGACTACATCCCTTCTGACAGTCCTCCCACAGCTACCCCACCTTGCCTTGCTTCAGGCCTGCATCAGGATAGGTTTTTTTACCTGCATGAATCCTACTACTCCACAAGCATCCTGACCAGATGTCACAGGGCACTTTTCATGCCAAGAGAAAACCTTTTTTGCTTTTGCTCCTTTGCTTTTCTGCTTGCCTGACAACCCTCTTGCTTCTTTTCCCCCTCCTCCCCTCTTCCATTCAAATACTGACCCAGTGTGGATGTCATGCCTCAAGATTTCTCAGGGCTTTTTTCTCTCCCAGAAAAAGAGCATGTCCAGTCCTCACTGGATCTGTTCTTTGCTGTGACCTCTCAGTGTCTGGGGCAGAGCATGCGGGAGGAAAGCACTTGTGGGGACAAGGGCCGGCACCCTACTGCATCCAAGGAACACGTGTGGCTTTACTGCAATACAAAGATGCTCTCTTGTTACTCCCTCCACCCAAAGTTGTGCACATGATTTTTCCAAGTCTTAGTTATAAGTAGTGGTTGTTAAAAGATAAGTGATTATTTTTTTTGCTCTTGCCCTTCAAACCCACCCTCCTCCTGCCCTGCTCATATGGTGCTCCTACAGCTTTATACTTTAAACAGCTTTGTTTTGTTCAAAGTATCTAATTTTGCAGCAATTGGCCAAATATCCCACCTCTTCCTCATGCCCATGTGCTTTATCTTTGTCTTGCCTCTTCAGAAAGCATTGTAGACATTCAAGTATTTTTGCTTAACAGATTAAAAAAAAAAACAAAACAAAAACTGGTTCAGAAAAGCCACGGGTGAACTGCCTCTTAGGTTTTTAAACTGTATTTACATAGTAGAGGAGGTAAATTGCCAAAATTAAACCATGATAACATGACAAAAGCCCGTGGAGATGATAAGGCAGAAATTCCTAGACATCCTCTCTTGCAACTCCACTTCCAAACCATGAACTCATTCCCACCAGCTTGGGATGTATTTCTGAGTCTGGAAAACACCTTCATGAGGAATTATTGATTAGTTTTAGTAAAATCCTTGGAAATTTTAACAATTGAGATTCAAATGGTTCATTATTAAGCCTAGTTATTTTAAGGTGCACTTTTATGATCAAAAACCATATGGGAGAGCATTTAAAGAAAGAAAATTAGTGCTCAGTTTCTGGGCTGGTCTGTGGAGTAATGGACAACCTCTTCATGGGGCTGAACACTGTTGATTCAGTGTTTCCTTCATAGCCTAGCAAGGCCTTTCTGACCACCAGCCTGGTACGGGAGCATTGCTCCATTTTCCAGGCTTATAGAACCTTTTAAAGCAATATCCATTTCTGTTCTGCAGCCCAACATTTCAAGAAGTGAAAAGAAATACACGGAGGTTAAGAAATAATTACAAATCAACTATTAGAATTACAAATATTTTTACCCTGTGCTGTTGCTTAGTGGATTGAAAACTGAGCCCACTTGGACGAATTAAATGAAATGTGGGAAGAAGACTGTTGGGAAGTGATTAGCTGATCCCTGTGTCCTGGAAGTCTGGTTAGTCACTGCTAGGAAATTCATAGCACCCCTAAAGCCAAGTAACCAAGTACTGGATTCACAGGATGTCTTCCTAGAGCCTGCACAGCTACTTTGAAAAAAATCCAGCTGTACAGTAAGCATGAAAATGCTCTTAAACTGGCATTAAAAATATCACTGAATGTGTTAAATGAAAATCTTCTATCAAATGCATTCTCTTAGGAATGGGACAGAACTGAGTAAGGACATGTCAGGCAGAACTAGGTAATTTCTGGAATTCTGACTCTGTGATCCCTCTCTTGAAAGAGAGACGACAGAAGCAGTTTAATTCCAGGAAAGGAAGCAGAGCAAATGTTTCTCCTTTGAGCAAGCAAAGAGAAGAGGGAAACTGTGATCATCCCCTGCTCTGCCTGGGCTGCAGGGCAGCTCCAAGCTGTCTCCTGTGCAGGGCAGACAGCGGAATTACAGCCAGCAGAGTCCAGTGGGCTACTCACTGCCCTACCAGCTATGTTTAGTGGTGGGTATTTTCGGCAGCAGGATTTTGTCTTGTAATCCACGTCACACAGCACCTGACTGGCAGATGTCTGGGTACACAGGGAGGCTGGGGGGAATCAGTAGTTTGGGAGTGCTGGAGTTTTTTTGGATGTGACTATTTTGATCATATTGTCTTTATTCCAAAAGAGAATTTCTAACTACACCCACAGTTCTGGGTGAATAAAAAGCCAGACCTTGCATAAAAACAATCAATTTTCAAAAGTTGTTGAAATGGCAAGATCTGTAAAATCTGTCAGTTCATTAATATATAATAAACCTACGCCAGCTTGGCCTGAAATTATTTAGTAGATAAGATCTCATTTTGCTGATAACTAAATGAGTTTCAGAACATTCAGTGTTTTTTAAAAAAAATCTTAGTTACATTTACAATTCCTCGTAACTGTTTATGTCCATTTAATGACTAAAAAGCATGTCCACAATCTGTCCCTGGCTGAATTCCTCTGAATAGTTCACTCGTTCAGAGCAGCATTGGCTTGGTTCAGTGACCAGCGTGATTTTTGAATCAATGTAACACAGGAGAGGGTTTACATTACTGCTGCCACAAAATGTAATCAACTGCCTAGCATACTTGTCTGAAGAATTATTAAAGCATAGAATGCAAAGTGGCAGAAATAGAAGTATAATTCTCGTAAAATCATCAAAGGATGCAATAACCGAGTTAGAAAATGCAGTGACAGATCTAATTAACGAACTAAATTACAATTCAGTCCAAAAATAATTGTCATTAGAAGTAAAATCACATTTCTGTCTGAAGCATCTCAGCATGTTTGCCATAGTGATTGCTAAAACTAGAAAGAAACCCACTCTCATTATTTTTTTAATGCAATTATTACACACAAAAATCAGTCATGAAATCGAATATGCCAGTTTAGCAAACGATTCTCAGCTAAGAGCCTTCCCTCTCACACCACAAGGTACAGATTTAGGCTGGCACTGCTGGCTTACAGCACTTTGTTTTTGTGCTCATGTTGGAGTCAACATTATTTTTGGACTGACTCCTTCCTCCCAAAGACCTCTTTGTATTCTGACTTAAAACAACAGACCATTTAATTTTGATATTGACCTAATTGCACATCTGAATCCATTGGAAGCTGTCTAACAAAACAAAAATACTAATAGGACATGTGCCAACTGCAGTTTAAGTTGGGCTGCTTTTAATATAAGCTGAAGAGCTTTTGTATTAAGCTCTAACAATGGCTAATACAGCTGCTGAGCTGATTACTTAAGCAACTTCTGGGTATATTCATATGTCAAATTTGAATTCCAAGTATTTTGCATACTGTTTCCACCTATATAATTGTCCACTGGCCCTTATCATTATTTATTATGCAAAACTGATTTTTTTTTTTTTTGAAGCGTGAAGAATGAAGTAATTTAGTATGCAAACAGTTAAAACTCTCATGTGGATTCTGATTTTGTATGTGTTGATAAATTCACTTACGATGACTGACAGTGCGAGATTTTTTGGGGTCATATCGGTCACTCTTTCCATGACACTGATGAAAATGATAAACTAAATGCCAGAAGTGTCCCTGGCGCATCATAGGATGAAATGTGTAAAATGTCAGTGTCTAGCCTGTGTCTATTAATAACTAAATATGATTGTGTGTAATGAGCAGAGATTTTCATGTTGATTGAAGTATGATTTCTTTTGATCTTCCAGATGTTGCTGCTTAGAAATTCATATTGCTCTTTTGCTGCTAAATGCATAATGACCTTTTAAAACCTTTTAACTGTTAAAACCCCTATTGTTTTCAACAACATAGTCAAGTTTCCATCTTTTTTTTAATGCTGATTGGAAGTTTCTCTCTCTTCCCATCCTCAACTTCCCTTTTGCTTTCTCTGGTCTCCTCTTCCTCTCGCTTTTTTAAACCCTTCTTTTCCTCTAATGCATTTCTCTAGCAAAGTTCCTGACATCACACAGACTCCTGTGCTCAGAGGGGCAGACAGCATAAGAGGGCAGGACCCTGTCATCTCTTGTGCTGCTTCCATCCCCTAAATGTCTCAGGCTGTTACCCACCATTGCTGGAAAATTTGTCCTGAGCAACCATTTCAGGCAAACACCCAGGTCACCTCACTTCTGAGGTAGAAAAGGAACAAAGGCAGGTGTCAGAAATGAAGAATCGTGTAGCTGACGTTGATAGTGGAGTGATCTGCTCTGAAGAAAGGAATTGTGGAGCATTGTAAGCTTTCTGCATGAATAATGCATTTGTGTCGCTCATTTTTGGGCTTAGTCACACCCTGCCTTCCACATTTGGCCCCTTTATGGTTGCACCTGTGCATGAATGGTGACTGCCTGAGAGCCTGCAAGAATAAAACCAGTCCCTGAGTAAAGGCAGCAGCACTAGCAGCAGCAGCAGCAGCGTAAACATCTCTTCATTATTCAGCTTTTGTGCCAATCCCACGTTGGCACAAGGCTGTCTCTGGTCTGTGTGACTCAGCCATGTGAATGCAGGAGCTGTTCTGCACCCTGAAGGTGTTTCAGGCACTTGACTGATTCAGCAGAGAAAGGAATCTCAACTCCTTGCACTTCTGCCAGTATGAATTTAGGATGCTTCAAGGGCTCTGAAGGGGCTTCCCAGTGCCCAGGTTTCCTCCTCATCACTGCACCACACCAGCACTCACACCAGAAGTGCCTTGAGACACTACTCAGTCCAAACTCCCATTTCAAGCACTGGCTTGAGACCTATTTCACTCAACCCATTTCAAGTATTTAAAAGAGGTCTGGAAGGAGAGCTGGACCTGGCTTGTTGTGTTTGGAATGATGTATACTTATCAAGGGCCAGATCCTCTTTATAGCCTCATTCTGGGCAAATGCAGTGTCTTTGAGCAGGACTCCTATAAATTATCATGAGGATAAATGTACTTGAAACAGTTTCAACAATTCACTGTAAAATGACTGTTCTATCTAAATTCTTCCAAACCCTCCTTTGGGCCTTCAGCTCTTCTCATTACCTGGATGCTGGCACAGGGCCATGCCTCAGATGTTTTGTGTCCTCTGAAATGGGGAGGTGGCTCATGGATCTTTTTGAGCTGTTGTGTAACAGCAGGAAAATGTACCCCTTCTGCTTGGGCAGAACATAGGTGGAAGAGACAAGAAAGCAAAGTAAAGCACCTAGCAAAAGAAATCCCACTTCACCAAGTTTTTTACACCTTGTTCCTAGAGATATTCAACATAGAAAACAAATTATTTTGGTTTGAATTACAGATTCTGTGGCAAATATGACACACAGAGCCAAACCCAGGAAGATCTAGACCCTTGAAGGCCCAGACCAAGTCTACCATGACAAGTAAAGAGTGTCTTATATGAGATGATTATTTAGTGATTAAAAATGCTGTCTGTCATATGGCATCTTTGCAATGTTATTGTGCAAATAGATGCATCTTTTACTGGTGTCCCTGGGGTTTTGTTTGTCCCCAATGCAATAGTGACAGTCCTGGGGCCCTATTGCTCTCAGCTACCTCTGGCTCCTGTGCAATGTACTGTGTCCTTCATTATATATTCTGGTCCCATCTGGTGTGACAAGCCTTCTCCATCCTCAGAAGCGATTACAAATAATAATGATGACAAAACCCAGAGAATTTTTGCTTTATTTTGAAAATGATTGTTTTGTGTTGCATGGTGGTGCTTCCTGCCTCTCTCTGGGGTCGCCTGGCAACCATTTGCTAGCCTCCTGCCATCAGCTCCGTATCGAGCAAGGGCATCTGGAAGCTTGTTTGGGATGGAAACTGGTCCCTTTCACCATCCTTGATGGCCTTCTGTGGGCAGAGGTGAGGTTGCTGTGCATGCAGTGGATTCATGACCATTGCTCTGATAGAGGCTATTCAAGCATATTGTAGCAGTTTCATTTGAGTGTTGCCAAAATATTAAAAGAAAAGCTGGTGATAATACAGTATCAACCACCAACACTGCATAATTAAGCATGCATTATTTGCAATTGATGTTTGTCTGTTTAATAGAATTAAGGATAATTAAGAGGAAACAGTGAGGAGATATCTTTGCACAATATAGCAATCTACCAAAGCAAGTGAAACAGGGAAAGCAATGTCTCTGAGTAGGATTGCTTACCCTGTGTGGTGTTTGCTCCTTTGTTTCTCCAATGGGTCACTTCTTATATATTAAAATTATATATTTGTATATGTACATGCATACATACATGGGTTAAATGAAAAAGGGACAGATCATGCCTAGGGCACATTAAGATTTTATAAAGGCATGCTCAAATTTTGAGAGTAGAGGCATTTGCTACGTAGGGCTAAGATAGGCATATCCCAGCTCTCTCTCATCTGGCATCCTTTCCTTTGTTTTCACAGAGATGCCCTGTGACTGTTCCTGTCTGATCACATTCCCCACTCTCCTCACCCTGAAGCTAACATCTCTGCACTGGCTGGAGTAAGTCCAAAGGTTGTTAAACACTGGTCTGGCCGCTGGGTTTTGCTGCGGGAGTGAAAGTGGATGAATGCCTTGTGCCCATCCATACCTTGCTAAGAGCTCCTTCTTCTGACATCCCACCTTGGGGCTAAGCCTGCTCCCCTGGCTCTGGTGCTACAAATATAAATCACCTTTTGTAGCTGGCTAACCCTTTGCTTTAAGGGTCTGTTCCTTTAAGCAAAAGCAGTAGGAACAGTGGAGGGAGTGTAGCTAAAGATGTATTTACTTGAAACATCCAGAGCTCTGAATATATCACCAGCATGGGCCAGAATGGCCTGGGGAACATCTGTGCTTCAGCTTTGCTCAACAAAGACAAATACGTCTCACTCAGTGCTTTGTTCTTATATAAGTTTCCATATTGGTAGAAATAATTCAATGTATCTTGATAATTCTGTTAAGGCAGGCTCACCAGTTTCCCCACTTCAGATTCAATAGTAATTGTGTTGATATTACCTGCAGGTATCTTTGTAAGATAATGCTGTTAATGTCACTACTCCAGAAGCTTTATCAATACATTAATTGGTGCAGGAAAGTTGACAGCCTGCCCTTACAAGTGCCTGGCTTTGAGCAACCTGAAACTGAAATGATTATCTGAAATTATATTCATTTTTGAGGATAGTGCTCTGCAGAAGGACAGCAAGAAGCAGCATCCTTAAATGGCAGCCAGGTTTGCTGAGTGGGTAACTAATGCAATCACTATTTTTGTTTGTTCCTGTAGTGAACACATACCCAAGGGCTTTGGTGAGGATTAGGGTCTCTGTGCTCAGAACCATGTTACAAAAAGCTTGCAATCAAATGTGGATTCATATATAAGAAAATGAAACTACTCCCTTTCAGAGAAATTGAATTCCTTTCCCAACAGGTCAATAAGTGACCTCAGACAGAGGTGGTTGAAAAGAAGAGACAGGTGCCATAGTGTGCAGCAGAGCTTCCTGATGAGGATCCTATATCTCTAAAAGACTCCCTGCAGTAACACAGAGCTTTGGGGGAAAAATGTGCTCCAAGATAGAAGCTTACTGCTCTGTCTTCATTCCTCCAGCACTGCCTTTGTGGACAGGCAGAGTTGGTGGTTCCTGTGGCAGCAGTGGCTGGCAGACTGCCTTGCTTGGACAAGGCACGTGGCAAAGCCTCCCCAGTCCCTGTTCCCCAGTCCCTGTCTGGCCAGTCTCTATTGCACAGATGCTGGCAGATACTGTCAGAGACAATGATTATTAATCTATTTCTTCCTCCTCAGCAATAACTAAAGAAGTGAGTCTGGTTCTCCTTCCCAGTCTTGTCCCTTCCTCTTCTCACCTGATCTCCTGTTCCCACTCACAAAGTGTTCAGGTAGATAACTAAGAGAAAACTTAGAAATGCAATCTTCCCCCAAACTGGTGTCTCCCAGCTTTTCCTATAGTCTTCCTCTCTATATTTTTTTTTGTTGTTGTTTTGCAGAATTGAATTTTACCTGTAGTAAGGATCTGCCTTTAGCTGACTTTGCACCCTTAAGCTCTGCTGAGAGCTGATCCTGAATTGCAGATTTGGCCTGGATTTTGCAGAGTTCTCTGAAGTCTAGACCTCCTGACACTGCACAAAAAGCCCTGAAGTGGTACCACAAAGGGGTAATGAGCACTACTGCCTGGAAAGGTGGTAGGGGCCCCATCCCTGGAAACAGGAATGCTGACAGGGCTCTGAGCAACCTGATTTAGGGGAAGATATCCTTTCTTATTCCAAGGGGGTTGGATTAGATGAACTCCAGAGGTTACTCCTGTCTCCCATATTGGTGATGTGTGAGGAAGGAAGAGGGAACTCACTGGAAATGTTAGCTGTCTTCATGCCTTTGAAATCTGCTCCATCACCTCTTTATAGAAAGGCAGGATTCTAGTACTAGATGGTGCCGTTTGTTATGTTATGAACTATCTGGCAGCAGTTAGAGCACTGATTTCAGATGGGGATTATCTACCTCTCAGCTTTCCCCTGATGCAGGAAAAAATGTTCTCCCATTTCCCAGATCTCCATCCCTGATTTACTGTATCCTGGATGAGAGCAATCACCAACTCTTCTTTCCAAGCCACACCAGGGTACAGCCAAGCTGGGAAGAGTTACATATAAGAGACAGCAAGCAGGGGGGAACTGTGCATGGTCAGTCATCAGGAATGCATGAGTTTTACCATGGCTTTCTCCTAGTTTTTATCCAGTCACTCTGAACTCCACCAGCAGATCTGCCCCAGCATGGTGCAACCACAACAGCAACAGGGAAATGGTTGCACCACCCACCCTGGTGGTATGGGAAGTCCTGGCTCATATGGAAGCTGGGAGAGGGTGCAGGTGCCTGTTGGTCTATGCTTGGGTTGCTTTAGGATCAGTAGCCTCAACCATGCTGCCTGCACCAGCCACTGCAGCAAAGAGTGTGGGCAAGACTGAGGCTAAACCTCTGTGGATTTAGCTGTCATCATCCGAATATGAAACTGTTGAAAAGGAGCAGTTTTGACAAACTGGACCAGTGTCTGATATTTGTAAACCAGCATGTGTCTGTGTTCATATTTATTCACACCATTCTTCAATGCTCCAGTTCCTAGATTGGTGTGAGGATAGTTCCTTGGAAATTAATAACTGTTAGAGCTTTGTGGCTCAGTGAGTTGTTTACTTCCTTACATCATTAATACTATCCTTGTCGGGAGGAGGAGTGTTGAAAATAATAAACACTCTTTCCTTCATTAACATGCTGAAGGCTGTGGAAGCAAAAGCAAGACATGACTGCTAGTTACTGTGGGGCCTCAAAATACTCAGCTCCCAGCTGGTGCTTCAGTCCATGCTCAGGTCTTTTCTCCTTGCTGTCTTAAAAAAGTGATATAATCACACAAGCCCAAGTTTGCATCATTTCTGGCATATTGACTGTTCTGCTGTCTGCCTGTCTATCTGTATATGTATTGTATATACAGCACCTAGAAAATATGCTGGATTTTACATATTGGGTGTGGGTATCACTCATTACAGGAATTCACGCTGAGCACTGGTCCTTGGTGGGGTGCTGGCTCAGTAGGTGGCACTATTTCCTCTGGATTTAGGACCAAATCTGAGCGCCATGTGTAGGAGCCTTAAGGCCCAGTTTGAGTCAGTTATCAGGGCTGGTTGCTTCTGTGCAGGACATGAAGCAGCACTTCTAGCCATAGGTGACAGGGCTCTTGACTTTGACATCGTAGCCAAAATTAACTTCTGTAGTTTCATTCTGATTCTACAAATGTCTTTTTAAAATTCAGATGGATATTTCATTGGTTTTTTACTTTACAGTCTAAAAACTGCTGTCTGGTATTGAATATGTTGTAGTAACTCTCTTAAGCTAGTTATTACTAGCTAGCCCAGAAATGGCTGCATTCCTACAGTAGAAATGTGTTCCTATACATTCCTCCCCTCATAATGTCGAATCTTAATTAATTGCTGCTTATAAAGTGCATTCAGATTCCCAGAGGAAAAAAAAAAAAATTGTATGGAAGTGCAAAGTATTGTTAATTGTTATTTTAGCACTTTAAAAGCTTGAACCTGGCCCTGAAAACTAGCCACAAAATAGTACACTAATTCCAAATTCTGCATGAGAAAACTCAAGGCCACAAGGGAATTTGAAAGGTTCCTAATTAGGCAAAACTCTCAAGGCAGACAAAAACTGGAAGACAAAGGTTAAACAAAAGAGGCAAGAATATATTTTTCGCAGGAATCCAAAACACAAGTAGAGAAATGCAGTGAGGGACAGATAGTTGGTGTGGACCCGAGGCCAGGTGCAGATGCACAGGGGAGATGCCTGCACATTAGCATACATCACTCTGCTAAATGTGCTGGGCAAACCCAGGCCTGAGGGAGCTCAGCAACTTCCTGGAGTGACACCAGGGATTTGCTTGGCCCCTTTTGTTTTGCTGATATCACAAGAGTGGAGACAGGGAATTAGGCTGGCACTGATAACTGCCTGCCTTGCACTCAGGGGAGAGGGTGATCATTTGTGTGCTGTTGGCTCTGCCCCTTAGGGTCTTTGGATTTTGTGGTTTTTCCACCTATATTATTATCCTTGCTATTTTTGGAAAATTCTGTAGAGAAGGAACAAGTTGTTATAAATACTAACTTAAAATAAAAAAGTGAGTAAAAGCTTTGGGGCCGGATTTACAAGATCAGGATACTGCCAGTCATTTTATGCTCTAAGTCTAAATGTAAATTTTTAAACTCTCTTCTCTTCCCTTTAATTAGGAAATGTTTAATTCCCTAAATATAAATGTTTCCACTGGACAGTTTTCCAGGTGCTGTGGCGTTGTGCTTGCACAGATAGACCTTCACCTGCAGTTTGATGACTCTGAGGTGCTTGACATCTGTTTCACTGACAAATTTTCTCTGTTTCTCAGAGTACCAAGTCCTGAAGCCATTAAGCCATTCTTTTCCTCCATATCTCTGCATCTTCTCACAAAACACAGCCTCCCTGCTACACATGCAAACCCCAGCTCTTCTGAGTATCCCTGAGACAAAATCCCTGCTTTGTGTGTTTTGGGACAGAAACCCACAGCTAGATCTCCCCTCTTTATGGAAACTTTCTGCCAGTGGGGTCCTGACTGAGATAGGATGTGGCTATCTCAGTCAATTCCATAAATTATTCTCAATGTAATAGAAGCCTTTCCCTTTGCATTTGCAACTCAGTATGTAGAGACTAAGGCAGCCAGCCCTGCCTCTCCTCCAGTGCAGGTAAGGATCCAACCCTCAAGGCTGCAGAATCAACTCTTTACAGCTTCTTGTTCCTGTGCCTTAATGAATATGTATGTTTTTATTGCAGCATGGAATAGCTCAGGTCCCATGAGCACAGCAAGCAGGGAAATGTTTGATTTGTGAGCCTGAGATAGGGAGCAGCTGTAGTTGAAATTCAGGTGCCACAGGGATTTCTGTACAGGAGGAGAGCCATGGTATCTGTATAATTTAGGTACCAAGGAGGTCTGGAAGATGGCTGGTTTGGAAGTTAGCACATAGACCAGCAGTTAGACACCTCCAGCACCCCAGTGAATCAAGCCCCAGAGGCTTCAGCACAGTATGCAATCCATATTCACATATTTTCATTATTCAAAAAGGTTTTTACCTTGCCTGGAAATTAAGCACAAAGGGCCTAATTCTGGATGTTGCATGGATATAACCCTTGGCAACTATCACTGAAGGTGATCAGGAAAACAGTGTTTCACTTTTGCCTCTTTGAGAATGGGATTTGTTCCATACCTAACCAAATAGTTGTCATCAGACTGATCCATACACCTGCATAAGAAAGTGTCTCTTCTTTTACCATTGCCACAGCATTTCCTCTTTAGACATTCCCTTCATATCTGAAGGCTCCACAGTTTACACAAAAAAATTAAGAGCTACTCTTTCCTTGCTAGTCTTTTACTGATGTTACCTGTGCTCAGGATGATCATTTCCCATCCCTGGAGGTTTTTCAGGCCATGTTGGATGAAGCTCTGGGCAACCAGGTCTAGTGAAAGGTATCCCAGCCTAGAGCAGAGATTTGGAACTAAATGGTCTTTAAGGTCCTTCCCAACCCAGACTATCCTTTGTTTCTGTGATGAGTCTGTGATTTTCTTGGCATAAGATATGGCATATAAGTGTAGCACCCTTAAGAGAATGCCACAAATACTTTATGGAGAGGTATAGCATCTCTCTCTTGGGCTGATCTTTGCTTAGTACATGCACCTTTTTTATGCTAAACATTCTCAAGAAAAGGTTAAGACCAGAGTCAGTTTTTGTTTGTTTTCCACCAATTGATCACAGCCCAGGTACTTAGAATAAGATTTTGTGAAGCAGCTCAGCCTTCAGTTCACAGTCTGCAAAAATTTTATTTCCCTCCATACAGATCCTGCGATTTAACTGCTTCCCTTGCATTTAGTCTGATCTTTGGACATTTTAGCAACCAGTCTGTATCACTACAGAGAAAAAAACATTAACATACTGGAAGAAAAGCAGAAATGGATGTTTACTGTCCTAGCTGAGCCTATGTGAGGGACATGGTGGGCCAGCACTGCCAGCAGCAGGGGATATGCAGGGATAGGGGCTGTACCCCAGAGAAGTGAGCTGTGAACTTGCCCTCCCTGTCTATGAAACTTCCCCCTTAGAGGTGAACAAGTGTCATTCCTCTGTAAGATCCACCTCACAAGCCTTCCAGCACAGCTCCCTATCTAGCATGCATTAATTAGAGCACGCTACCATTACACACAGCACACAGCAATCTGGGAGGGAGTGGGAGAGAGGACCTAAGACGTGATGCTAACTGTGACAGGAGAAAATGGATTGCTTTTCTTCTGTATTTCAGCCTAATTATTGTAGTGAGAATCTGGCTTCTCCGGTGTTTTAGAGCTTTAGGGCTCAATGCTGAAAGCAGGATAAGTGCCAGTAGCCAGGGAATGGGGTACTAGGTAAAAAACAACAAAAACATCTTCATGAAGGCAGTGACCTGCAGGACTCTAATTAGCTCTGGTAGCAGCAGGGCCCAGCTGTGATGCTGAGCACAGATCTGAAGCTTGAAGGGACTGGCCAGCCACAAGCAGGCTCCATAGCTGTGCCAGAAAAGAAGGGAACAGAGGAAAATTCTGCCACAGTGACATGAAAGAATGCTCAGAAGGTGTCTCGGGCTCCTGTGCCAGCTGGCTGAGTGGCTGCAGAGCCTGCTTATAAAGACCACTTTCTGGGAAATGGAAAGACATCTATGTTTAATATTAGAGCTTGTGACTCATTTTCTCTATTTGCTACTCCAACTGCATAACCAAACAGAGTCTCCAATCTTCCTTCCTATGACCTTCAATCATCTGTTGGAAAGACACATCACTCGGATAAAATGGAGAGAATTTATTCAGAAATTTCACTAACCGAGATGAAGCAGCCTCTGTGCTGCATTTGTCCATCTCTCCTTGAAGACCAAAGATGAGGTGGGTCACACAAAAGGCAGATTTTTCCATCATTCTGACCTCACAGTACAGTCTCCATATTTTGTTGAATGCAGGAAGCTGATAACCTTATCCTTGTCATGTTCTCACAGATCTGTGCCTCTTTTCATCATATTCCTCCAGGCAATTCCGTGTCTATTTTGTACTTAACCTCATAGTTTTGATTTGCATAGCAGGTTGCCTATTCCTTTGCTTTTGCACATTTCTTTTGTTTAAGAAAGAATCCCATCCTAATCCCTTGAATTTGCCCGTGATTCTGCCGTTAATCCCACAAAGAAAAAAAAAAAGTGTGAAATATACAAAATCTCTCGGAACCCAGAGAAAAGAGTATCCCAAAGAACATCAGAGTTAAATACTGTTGTTTACCCATGCACTCCAAATGCATTAATAGGTTAGAAAATGGAGATGAGTCTAGGTTAAACAGACAGCTTTGTCACTTTGCAGATGACAGGCCTTTAGACTTACAAGATAAATAAGACAATTCAAGCATGCCTTTACCACTCAACATACTCCTTCTTATGTTCTTACAAAAGCTTATACAATTGTGTACTGATGTAAAAGACACTTTCCTGCCTGTGATTATTTATGCAATCAGTAAGAAAAAAATCATGATGAGCTAGACTTTGTGGGTCAGCCTGTGATCATTCTAATTTGAGTGTTGGATGAAGAAAAAATGTCACAGGCAGCCAGTATGCTGGAAAAGAGAAGATCTGTAGGGTCACTGACAGCAGACTGGCAGTGGGTTGTCACAGTAGACTTTGCTGGTTATTTGCTGTCTTTCTGTGAATCATCTGGTCTTTTGCTCCTTGATCACAGGCTTAGGCTCCCCTGCATGCAAGGCAGATGCCTCATTTGTGGGTACCAACAGGAGTCATGTCTAAGATGAATGTTGAACTGCTCAGATCTGTTAAAACTGAGAAACTTCTGGGCACAGCTGAAAATACAACATGAATTGCCTCAGGAACACTGGTGTTTGAAGCTGTGGTGCCTGCAGATTTTTAGGCTGCCCTTGATTTCATGAAGAGATGGGGAGAAATCTGTGGTTTGATGGCTGGCTGATAGCTGGCAGTGCACAGAGCACTGGGCTCTCATGAAATCCCATCTATGATTTTGTGTCTGGTTTGAGCTCCAGCTGAAGAAGGATAGGAGGAAACTGCATCAGGTGTAATGGGGGACTACCAAAATGGCACAAGGTTGGGAGCTCATGGCTCACAAGAAGAGGCCAAGAGAGTTGAGTCTGTCCTGCCTTTGTGGAGACAAGGCTAAGGGACAAATGTGTAACTAAAAGGACTTGATGGGCAGCTGCAAAGACAGAAGACTCAAACCCTTCTTAGTAGTTCCAGGCACTATAAGAAGCACTAAGACCACAAAATGAGATTTGGGGTTTTAGTCTGAACATTAAGAAAAGATTTCAGCAGGAGGCACAGCAGTGGAAGAGCTCATCGGAAAGGTTGTTCAACCTCCATATTTTGAAGTTTGCACATCTCAGCTACAAAAAGCCACAGGCTGGTCCCTTTTGGGTGATGAGTAGAATGATGGAGACTAGAGATCTCCTGATGTCCATTGCAACCAGCATTTCTGTGATTCTGTGATCTAGAAGATTTTTTAGCACATTTTGTAGCTGAAATGCAGTTCCAGACTTTTCAAGTGAGACTAAGTCAGAGCAGGAGACTGGAACACAAAGAAAGGAGAGCACAAGTTTTGCTCTAAAAACCAATGCAGCAGAAAATTGAAGGCATTGTATCCATATGCTATTGTAATCTGAGGAGAGGTGTGTTTGCCATTACATTGAATGGGCTGTGAGTTTCTCATCATGATGTGAAGAGTTAGGGATAACTTCAGAAGGAGCCTGCTGGAAGGAAACTCTGCTTGCTGGAGTGGTGAAATCTGCCTCTCAGCTGACAGCAGAACAAAGTCTTTCTATGCTCTAAAATGATTCTCACAGAGACCAAGGAGCGAGTGTGTGTGGGGCCCCTTCTATCTCTTGACAGTGGTTGTGCTCTGGAATAAAATGTTGAGGAGAGAGAAGGAAATAACTTGAGGAGAGAAGGCAGCATTAATTTTACTGTTACTGTGTTTTGGAGCAAGCAATACTGAAGTCTTAGGCTTGCAGGTGTGGTGATAGCCCCCAATTTAGTCTGCAACAAAGAAGTCTACTGTACACACACACACACACACACACACATAGACACACACACAGAAACACATCTTTCAAATACCCTCTAGCAACACTCACCACATACTTCCTATGTGATGAACACATTCCTGTTGAGTGGGCAAAAGTAGCATTTCCAGTTTTTGCTGTACTCCAAGTCTTTGACTGTCTGGGCAGGCAGCTACATGGGGAGCACAGAGTGCACTCCATGTCACCTAATCCCACATCTCAAACTGAAGAAGGAAATTGCAGCTATGGCAGGCACACAGTAGTGTGCATGTGTATGAAACCTAAAAAAGAAATAAACTTGTAGATCTCCATGGGTCTATTTAAATACAATATTTTATTCCATTCTGTGTAGCTTTTTATACAGTTCCCATCACCATAGCAACAGAGGTCCAGCTCTTCAAATGGAATTTAGGTATCCTTCAGCACCCAAATCTGTCAGCTGGGTGCTATTGCAGTCACAAAAAGATTATTAAGCTATCACACACTCCTGTGTTTATACAAAGTTCCTGGATACAGGTGCTGCCCATAGCTGAGAATATGCTAAATGTTCTAGTTCAAGCTGAAACAAGACTTAAAGATCCCCAAACGCAAAATTTCCTCACTTCACTATCCAGTACCTTTGAAACCCTGGGAAGATGATTAAATGAGCTGTGGTTCACCCAGTGGACAGCCTAGGGACAAATATGGCCCTATATTAATTTTTACCTCTGCCACTCTTGCCACCCTGGCAGCCCCCTCCAGCTTGCTGGTTAAAGAATTTATGTGTGACAGGTGGGTTCAAATTTTGCTCTGAATCATTTGATACAGAGAAATATGACTCCTCTCCCACATCCTACTATAACCCTCCTGCCAGCTCTCCCTGTTTGAATGAACATGCTCAAGCAAAAAAATTTCCTCTGCAGAACACCTTTCCCTCAGGGGAATGGTTCGAATTTTGCCTCAAATGAAGCAAAACCAGGGAACTGAGCTGGAGTTTCCTGCAGCACAAGATTAACAATCATCTGTCATGGTTTGGTTCCATTATCTTTTTGTAAAGGGAGATACGTACGCCGGGGGATTTTTAAAACATACATATTTCTGTGCATATAAATTGTGTCCCTCTTTGCGTTCTCCTACTTGGATGAATGGTGTGTGTATACTTAGCAGCATTGCACAGACTTTGCATGCATAAATATTGTTGTGTACATTTTTTTTCCCCCTCTCTAAATAGCTCGATATATGTGGAATGCAGTGACGTTTGTGTTCAGGCAGTGTGCAAGGCTGTGTGTGGATGTGCACTGTGTGAGGGGGGAAGGGGATCTCCTTGACACAACACTTATTAGTATCATCAATCACTGGGGATGTCATTTCCAAATTCCCTTTCCCTTACCTAATTTGCTAAACCTAATTCTTTATCACACTAAAAAACACAGCATGAGAGATGGAAGTGATAATAAGAGATGGCTTGCTCTGCTGTACAGGGACAACGTCAGCCTGGCACCTTCTAGAGGGATTTCCCATTTTCTCTCTCTTTCCATGTAGGGTGCTCTGTATCTGCTCAGCCCAGAGCAATTAGAAGCCCATTGCATCCCTATTGTACTGTAGCTTTATTTACTTCTGGCTCCTCAGTGAGCTCTTTAGTTGCTGGAGTCCCTAAGTCAAGCATTTTGCTTGATTTGTCTGCTGGTGCTTTCTTGGCTTATTTGCTAATGCATCCAGTTCAGGACACCTCCAAAATGCACTTCATTAATCTCAACAACCTAAGGCTATATTTTTTTTTCAAAGTCTGGCACTAAATTAGCCAAAGACCTTTATCAAAAACTTGCCTTATTGAATTTGCCAGCCCTGTCCTACTTGTGCAAATAATTGCATATCTGTAAAACTTGGAGGGAGGAAAACAGCAAGCCATGTGTGGAATCTAAACTACTGACTCAAAACTCCCATCCCTGCCATGGACAGTGCCAGGATCTCATCCTATATTTGCTGTCACTTCCATTCCATATGCAAGTCCTCTTCCTGTCAATGAATTTAACTCACCAGAAATCATCGATTTCCCTGGGTTTGTTCACAGGATTGTCCTACACACAGACTCCTAATGGAATTAATGGATCTGCATTCTGCCCACATAGATTATAGCACTGGATTTGGGCTCAATTATTCATGGACGTGACTTTGTTTCACCAGCAGACCTTAAAAAGACCCAGCGTCTTCTCTCAGCTGTTATAAAGAGGATGCCAGAGAAAGAGAACAGAAGCATATGAAAACTGCAATAGTAAGGCAGGTTAGAAGCCTTAGGAGGAGATGACCTTCAAAATTTCATGCACATTAAGGGAAAAAAAACTCTAACAAGCTCTGTTTTTCATAAAGCAGGGAAGGTGCATCCAGAGTGTTAAGCTTTTAACACCAGCATAAAGAATCAGTGAAGCCTGACTCTTACATTTGATGAGAAATGAGTAAGACTCAGAATACAAAGTTGTCACCAATTAGCAGCATCTCAGCTAAAATTGTGAATATTTTTAGAAAACTGAAAGCATTCAAGACTTATTTTTAAACAAAGAAGGGGTTTTAATCAGATGAAGAGATGGATATTAGGAGGGATGCTTTAAAAAAATCCTTTGGGATTTTGGTTGCTTAGTACCAGGAGGAATGGTGCTTAACATTTTTTTTGTCTTTTTTTTTTTTCACTTTGAACATCTGTAATTCCCCCAGTGACTACACAGTCCCTTGAGCTAGACCATTGGGACTCCCTGTTCAGATGCTGTCATGATGACATCAGTCTTGGTGGGAGCACAGGAAATATCATTGTGGATCAAGGCACACCAGGCTGGAGATTCACCAAAACCAGAGTGTTTCTATGAGTCCAGTAAAACTAACCACACTGGGAAGGTCCTACTCCCAGTAAAAAAATCTGAAATCTGAAAAAACTGAAAAATCACCAACTCAGGCTGAGAGCAGTCAGGATTCACTGGAAAATTGGGAGAGAATGTTTCTGACACAGAAGCTGCCGTAACAGGAGATGTGCAATGAGGGGTCTTTGATACCTGGATTTGTGGTGCTGCACCTCACTCACCCTGAACACCTCCCAGGCACCAAAAGCTTTGTTACTTGAATGCCCCAGGGGCAGCAGCAAGAATTCCAGCCACGAACTCTGCTATTTGCCCAGAGGTTCTGAGACCCCCAAAACTGCTGTTCCTTTGCAGAGAAGGTACTTGTTTGCTTAGCTTCCTCACTGAAAGCCATGTTCAAACAGCAACAGCTGGGAAAAAAAAAAGGCTTAAACAAGGTATTTGAAATTGCAAAAGCTCTTCTGAGCAGGGATTGACTACTACACTTACCCAGAGCTCTGTGCTCAGTTCTTGGTTAGCTTTTAGGCAGCTCTGTAAAATTTATTCTCCAAGGAAAATATAAAATCTTTAAAGGCTAGAAAATTTCAGTATTTCTATGTGAGAAGTATCTAACATAAAAAAAAATCTGCTTGCTACAACCCAGATATTTATGGTAAATGTGCTCTGAATTTGTGATTTCACACCAAAAGGGATTCATGCCACTGCCAAATGTCCAAGGAAAGGCACCATAAATCTCCTTGTGTCCCACTGAATACCCATAAAAAACCCCTACTAGATTAAGTCTTCTTTTCTAAGCTGTAAATACCTAATGGAAATGCCTTTTAGCATAGGGAGGCTATAAGGAATCCAGCAAAACTTTGGTATTGAAACTACAAGTTTCTTTTCAATGGCTGTTTGCCTCCACAGATCCAGAACTACAACTCCTCCCTACAGGAAATGCTCCAATATTCAGATTGTCTGAGGAGTATGGGAATTGTTTTATTGTTTTTTTTTTTAATAAAAAAGCTAAAGAGTAAAATATTTAAATAAATTATAAGTGTAAAATTATATGTGATTACACACAGATAGTAAACCTCAATTCCTGCATATTTTGTGAAGGTTGAGAGAAGTTTTGTTTTTTTTTTTTTGCATAAAATCTCCTATGAGAAAACATTTTAAAACATTTCACAAGTGATGTGGCCATATCTGCCAGAGGCAAAGGAGCAAACCCTATACAGATGATGAATTTGAGAGCCATTTATCTTAGCTAGACCATAACAACCAACTGCAAAGATGGACTAAGCTCTTGCCTCCAATGGCTGGGTTTCCACTCCTCCAGGGTAGGTGGAATTTAGCCAGGTCTCTGTGGTTTTTTCAGTCTGTAGAATATTAAAGAAGATGAAAAATGTTGCAAAGACACAACTTTCTTGCTTGCTTTGAAACTAAACAATATTATACTCCATGACATAGAAATTTTTTGGCAGTTAAGTATCTTATTATTCACAGTTAGCCTTCATCAATAACTGTAGTTCTGTACAACCATTTAATACTGTGCCTGGTAAATTTTCTCAACAAGTCTGGAAGATTTGTTGTATTTAGATCAATACCATAGCCATTTGGTTGGCATGTACTAAGAAAAATATTACTTTTGCAAATCCACCAAGTCATGTGCTGAGGTGCCATTCAGGCTAGGAAGGTTATGAAGGCAGTTGTCCCAGTCTTCCTGCTGCTCAAAGGGCTGTGCAATAATTTTGGCCCAGGAGCCAGCTGTAGGCTTATTTAAAATATCAGCAACTTTCACCTTGGTGTAAGGTTTAGTGAAACTCATTGTTTTTAATTTGCAGCTTTGAGAAGTGTAACCATCTATGTTTTATAGATTTTTCTTTTCCTGTGAGGAAACTCATCAACTTTGATGTCTGTAACTATTGATTCTCTGCATTAAGGGATTGGTAAAACAGATTAACCACAATAGCGTGTTAATTAAGACCATGTTTCAGCTTTCCAAAATTACTCTCTTTTTGCAGAAAGCTGATGAATTGACTGGCATTAGAGACCATCCAGCCCAAGGAGCCAGAAGGTACAGATCACAGGGGAAATCATGCACATACCCAAGAGAAGGTTTGGAGAGAATGCAATCCCATTTTCACAATGTCCTGTGTGGGTCTGTTGTATCCAAACCTTTAGTGATGCTAACAGGATATTCTGCATATGCACAGCCTGTCAGATCTTCAGCCAGACTGAGACAGGATTTGCCATGCATGAAAATTCCAGGATGAGGGGTCAAGACTAGAAACAGGACCTTGTCCCACAGAAAGATGTTCTGCCACACAAAGCCAGTCTATCAGCCCAGGAACCTTTTCGGGTTTTCTATATTGCCTTAACTAAAGCAATAATTTGCCTCCTTCCATTGTTAACTTTCATGCTTCTTGTGCAGTTAGGCTTTAATCTTTGGAGAAAGCTTGTGGTGGGTTTGTCCCTGGTCCAGAGGGTGCTAACCTGAGCTGGGACATCATCATGGCTGCCCTTGGGTAAACACCTCTACTCTGCTCTGGTGAGATTGCCCCTGGAGTGCTGTGTCCAGTTCGGAGGTTCCCAGCCTTGGAAAGGCATGGACCTGTTGGAGTCAGTCCAGAGGAGGCCACAAAAATGATCAGAGGGTTGGAGCACCTCTCCTACAAAGACAGGCTGAGAGAGCTGGGGTTGATCAGCCTGCAGAAGAGAAAGCTTCAGGAGAACTTTAGAGCTCCTCTCAGTATCCAAAGGGGCATGTAAGAAAGATGAGGACAGAGGTTTATCAGGGTTTGCAGTGACAGGACAAGAGGTAATGGTTTTAAAAAACAAGGGTAGGTTTAGATTTGATATAAGGAATAATTTTTTTATGGTAAGTGTGGAGAAACACTGGCACAGGTTGCTCAGAGATGTGGTAGATACCCCATGTCTGGAAACATTAAAGGTCAGGTTGTACAGGCTTTCAGAGCTACCTTATCCAGTTGAAGTTATCCCTGCTTACTGCAGTGGGGATGGGCTTTTAAAGGCTCTTTCCAACCCAGACTGTTTGACAAGCCAGTGATTCTGATGCAGGCTGGTAGTTAGTGCTGCTATTCATTCAAGTTTCACTTGCATTGAAGAGTTAGTTCTGCAAATGCCCAGTGCTCTTCTGATGTATTCAGTCAGAGAAAATGATAAGAGTTTGCTTTTGATGCAATGATGTGGATTGCTTTTTAAGCTATTCTGTCTGGGAGCGAGAAAAAATGGAATTGATGTCCAAGGGGTGTCTCTGGTGGTTGATCAGGCTGGTCTGATCCACTGCCAGACAGTGCCATGTGGGCAGAGAGTCACCTCCAGCAGCAAAACCCCCTCTCCATTTCTTCCCCACCCTCATTACCTAGTGCAAGGATATCCAGCAGACTCTTGCCCCTTTAACACCATGCAAGCTGGAATGTTTTTTGTCCAAAAAACAAATATTGTTAGCACAGCATTTCAAGGTCGTGTATCTTGCTGTACCCAGTAAATTTAATTTTAGTTTGGATATGTAAATGATTTGAGGAACATAAGCTATACAGCTTCTGAATATTGTTTAAAAATACATCTTTCCTGGGTAGATGGGAGTATGCTAAATGTGTGTCTCTTTTAGTAAAAGCCTCAATTTTATTATTGCTATGATTTCCCACTTTCACTATTTTCTGGGAGGAACAGGGTTATTTTGTTCAGAGATTATTTTAGCTGGTTCTATCCATTTTCTTCCCCCCCTCCCCAGAAAGCTTTCTTTTAATAACAGTTGTTTTTTTCTTTGCAACAGCTGGGAAGAGGAGTCCAATAAACCCCTCCTTAGGTTCCTTCCAGAAATAAAATAAAAAACCCATCTTGGCTGTCATTCAGGCCTGCCTTTTCATTAATTCTATTTCAATGTATTTTATGTGACCGTGTGCCTGCCTTTGCAACAGCAAGGAATCTCAGTGGGATGGAGCAGCTTAATCGATCAGCAATCCTGGTCACCCAGAAAGAGTGTTAATTGGCCTCAGTACTTGAAGCATGTGACACTGCCTGACCTAATCATCAGAACTGGAGAAGTCAATAAATTAGAGGAGAAAATGCAGATGGATAAAATAAGGACCCAGCTCTATACAACACGCTGTGAACATCGTTCCTGAATAGTGCTAGATGGAAAAGCCGAGTTAAGCATTTTCTGGATAAGGCCCAGGGGAGCTTAGAGCAAGAATAATTTCATGTTTTCAGAGTTTCACCTTTTAGTCTTCCATCACGTACACTTGATATGTCTCAGCAATTTGTCTGAAATCTCCTAACTGAACCTGTGAAAATTATTCATTCTCCCACTCTAATAACCAGCAGTGTAGCTTGCCTCGCTCCTGCATTCCCTGGGGGTGGACTGAGGCTGGCCAAGCCAATATGACCTGGTCAGGGGTTTGGCAGGGACATGCCCGGGCTCACCTCCCTCTGAGAGAGGAGTAGTGTTCCCACAAAATTTGATGTCTGGGTTAAATACTGCAGGTGAGATCTCAGCTCCCTCTGCTGCCATGGGAGCAGGTGGGCTTTGTCACAGGGTCCAGCATTTCACTACTGATGAGCGAATAACTTCAGGCTGCTACTTAAGACTTGGGAAGAAGTTGGTGGGAACACCTCCCACAGAACTGTCAGTGAAGGAGAGTACATTGCCCTTGGAGATAGGGTAATCCACTGTCAGGGCAGTGTCCTGTCAGCCTTATTAAAAGTGCTCCCTTCCCTATGCTGCAGGAGGAGGACTTTGCTCCCTGGAGCCAGCAGGGGTGACTTTCCAAGTGTTGGCTGCAAAGGAAGTAGCATGTGCAAGCCCAGGCTGTCCATGGAAAGGACTGCCCTAGTGACTGAAGCAGGTGGGATGTTGGCCCAGGCAGAAGCTGGTGGGACAGAAGAGTTCAGAGTCCCAAACCTGCCCTCTTATGTGGAATGGCTGTATAGGGATAGAACCTTTAACCACCCTTTTGTGGGACTAGGCAGTGTCAGGATTGGATGTGGAATAATAATGCCCTTTGTCCTGCCTGCTCCAAAGGCAGTGAGTACTGTAGTGAGACCCAAACCTTCTCTTAAATGTTCAGAAAAACAAGGAAATCCATATAAATGCCTAGTAAATGCATCTGTCAGACAATGAGTTAAAGGGAGGATGGTATGAGGTGTATCACTGTGCTGGTTTTGTCTGGGATAGAGTTAATTTTCTTCACAGTTTCTACTACGAGGCTGTTTTGGATTTGTGCTGAAAGCAGCTTTGATAATGTAGAGATGGTTTTTGTCATTGCTGAGCAGGGCCAAATGAAGAGCCAAGGCCTTTTCTGCTTCTCATATCACCCTGCCAGCAAAGGTGGCTGGAGCTGCAGAAGATATTGAAGGAAACACAGCCAGGACAGCTGACCCCAGCTGGGCCAAGGGCTATCCCACACCATATGGCATCATGCTCAGTACATAAAGAGGGGGGAATAGGAGGGAGTGGAGAACATTTGGAGTGATGGTGTTTTTCTTCCCAGGTCATTGCTATGTGTGCTGGAGCCCTGCTTTCCTGGGAATGGCTGAACACCTGCCTGCCCATGGGAAGTGGTAAATGAATTCTTTGATTTGCTCTGCACATGGTGTGGCTTTTGCTTTGCCAGTGAAATGTCTTTATCTCAACCTATGACTTTGCCAGCTTTTACCCTCCTATCAGATTTTCAGTTTCCTACCAGTTAGAACCACCTTGTGTTGATGGAATCACTGGAGGGGACTGTTGGGAGAGGCACTGCTGCCAACCAGGTGTGGGGGTGCCAGCAGATCCAGAATAACTTCCAGATCCCAGCAGAGCCAATGTGATAGTGAAGGGTTGGATGTCTCCTACACCAAAAATTACAGATGTCTGACCATGAGTAAGTGAACATGTGCCTGGTAGGAGTGCTGTGATGCTATTTATCAGCTATTTTCTGTGCTATTTTATCCAAATGTCTGGAGGGACATTTATCCATCTGTTGGCTGTCCACATAGCTGTGCTCTTATTTATTCTCCTTTTTTTTTTCCTGCTGTTGTTTATTTATGTCTAGATCTGTAAGAGATATATAGCTCCCTAAAACAGCTCCAGAGATAGTTGCACAGATAAACATCTGTTGCAAGGTATGGGCCATAGAGAGAAAACACTGTGTTAGCAGAGAAACCAACACAAAATAGGCACAGGCCTATTAGCTGCAACTGGTCAACAGAATGCATTTCCAAAAATAAACAAAGCTTAGGGAAAAAAATATCTGAGAGAAAGTTAGCAAGGCACTACAAGCTCATTTGGTTGCCCTTCAAGTGCCAGAAGATGTTCAGAGACAGCAGAGCTTCTGATGATAAGTCAAATATGAAAGGAAAGTAGATTGGATTATTGTAGCCTGGCAGACATGAAGGAACTTAAGGAATAGGAGCAATAAAGTCTCCAGACCAGCCAGGTGAAAAGTGCAAACCTGCCCTGTCCCCTCTGTCCATAGCTCACTTTTTCCCAGGGCCAACAAAAAATATGTGTACCATATTCTCTACCTGCTGGCCTTTCAGTGGGGCAGACAAGATTTTTAAATAACAATAGCAAAGCTTTCCATTTGTATTTTAATAAGGAAACATTTATTTTTATCAGATTACCAGGCCTGTCATGATTTACCTCTGAGCCCTTTGCTTGGCTAATGAATTTATGCCCCTGTCTCCAAGGGAAGAACTTGTCATTTACAAAATGATGCCATTGTCAGCATATCTCATGCTGAGATGGGGCAGGGAAAGAAATCCCTGCTCAGCTTCCTTGGTGCTGGTCTCTCCTTCCTCCTGTGTTTGGTGCTGTAAGAGGGCAAACCATTGCTCAGCTCCAACCCTCTTCTGCTCAAGGGCTGCTGTCTGGTCTCAGAGCCTTTGGGGTCAGGAGAGACCACAGTGTGCAATGGAAAATCTCACACCTTTGTCCCTTCTCACACCAGGAGCTGCTTATTCTGGTACTGCACAAAAGCTCCTTCATTGGCTCAACTTGTTCTACTCACAGTGTGAGTGGAAAACACTCCCCTATCCTTCACCAAAAGGTTGAAGAAGAGTGAGATTTTGGCCAAAACACAGAGAAAAGAAGGCTGGACTGTGGGCCAGGAGGTGATTCTGCATCTCTGGCATGGACACAGTGTTAACCCATATGGCAACAAAACCCCCCAGATGGCTTCAAACTTTGCTGAAGACAGTTTGCCTTCCATCCCCATCTATTCCTGAGCCACTTTATACCATGCCAGGGCAGCTTCTCCATCTGGTTCAGGATCCAGAGTTGCTGCCTACCACCTTCACCCTCACTGTGGGTACCTGGTGAATTTAAGGGTGAAGATGGCTGAGGAGCAAACCTGTGTCACAGTACAAGGGGCAGACCTAAGTCCTGGAACACTATCTGGTTTTATAGTCTCTAGCTAAAAAAGAAAAACAGATGTCTATTTTCCCCCTAACTCCAAAGTGCCAGTTATTCATAATCCTCACACAAATCTGGCCTGTGCAGGGCAATCCTCCCTCTCAGCCTTGTGCTGCAGTCCTGCTGGCACACCAGTGAGGATTTGTGGGAGCTGGGTCTAGCAGCTGCCTGTTGGCAGTGCCACGTTGCCATAAGAGATGAGTGTCCCTGCTCAGAGCCCTGAACACGCTGGGGAATGGCAGCTTTCAGGGGAGACCTAAAGCCCCTGGCCAGGTGGGAGTCCTTCCACATCTCATGATGCTTTCCTCCTGCAAGGGAGGCTATTCAGTAATGTCCTGCCTGCCTAATGCCCAGCCTGTGTTTCCCCCTGGGAATAGTATTTTTCTGTTCTTAGTCCACAGATAATTCTGGGCTAAGTAATTTACCACTGTTTCTTTCTCTCTGCTGATTTGGAAGGAAGCTGAAAGGATTATCTGGGACTACTACTTAATTTTTAGCTGTTTGGATTAGAGGAAGCAAATCCCACCTTCTACACCTACATTACTTACTGAAGGGTAGGGGAGCAGATGGTATGGGGAGAGGAAAGTGTGTAAGTAAATACTTATTAGAGAGTTTAGAAAAATATCTGTTAGTGGTACACTGCTGTGCTCTCACCTCTTGTCTCCTGGAAGGTCTAATCTGCCAGTGCATTCCCTGACCCTGGATATGGGCAGGAGAAGTTTATCAAGTTAATACTTATGCTTCCTTTCCTTCTTGCCCAACCCTCTATATCTCACTGTGCATTAAAGGGAAACTCAGACAAGTAATTAAATTACTTTTCCCTGACTTAAAATACTTAATAATATTAAATGAGCTTTCACAGAAGCCAAAAGTAAAAGCTATAATGGCATTTTCAGCCAGCATTAAATTGTTAATTAATTGACATACATTAGAAATAGTGTAACTCAAGCAGCATCAGCCATCTATTCTGAAGAAACACTTAAAATGGGATGATCTCAGTGACTCACACTGGTCAGATGCAGCCAGACTTGTATATATAGCTACAGGAGTCTGCTCTAGGAGGGGGGACCAGCATTGGTTATGTATGGCAGGGCTGCTTGTGTCTGCCATTTACATAAATCCTGCTTTTACAGGACTGGAAATCACCAGAGAGAATTTAATAAGCTTTTCCAAGCCAGCATTCTGCTAAAAAAGAACTTTTGTGGACATTTATGTGGTTCTGTGCACATTAGATGTTGTGTTGGCAACTTACAGAAAAGAAAGTTAGATGTAGAAAAAGATCTGTGAAGATCTCCCAGGATAAATACCTACAAGACTGACAAAAAAGGTGTTCTTTTTTTTTTTTTTTACTGAAAAGAACAAGATTATTAGAGACTGGAACTTGCCCAGCAATGAGATGACAGCTCTGGCAGATCACTACAAAGATGTCCATCCATTCCATCCCTTGGTGAACGTGATGATACAGAAACCCCTGCTGTAAGCTCTCTGCTGCAGAGCAAGCACCCACATCTTTCCTGCAAGATTCTATTCTTGTTCCTCACATCCTCATGTCAGAGGGGGACCAGCCTACAAAGTACATCCATCTCCATCTGGCCTCTTGGCCATGGAGGATAAAGAAGGTGGAAGTTGAGCAGGGCAGGAATTTGGCACAACTGAGAATCCAATGAGGGTCTGGTTCAGCAAACAGAGCCATAACAAAATCTTCCAAAACAAAATACCTGGGTGTCTACGAGCCATCAAGAAATGTTTTATTTCCCAAGTCAGCTCATTAGCTCATCATGTTGTTATAGTGTCTATTCTCTGAACTGCAGAGAAAAAAAATAAAGAAGGTAATTTAACTTTACAAACACAATCAAAGTGTTTCTTCAAAAAGCTCAGCATTTAGTGCTATAACTGTAAGGAAAGCCAAATCCTACCTAACTGCTTAGGAACACAGTTTGGCTTGGTTGCCTGTCTTGAGGGTCTTTATAATGGAAATATATGGCATGGGCAGAAAGGTAATTAATTTCAGATTAGCCCTAACAGATCCCAGCTTGTTACTCCAGCTTCTATATTACCATATTTACATAAAATATAATGAAAATACCATGTCTTAGAATGAAGAGTAGAACAGATGAGAAAGTCAATGCTAAAGACCTTCTGTTCTGCAAGGAACACCTCACTGAGTGAGGTCACTTACCCAGTTCCTTCAACCATGCACTACTAGACACACCAGATGTTAAATCCATCTCCCTTTTCAAAAAGCAATGTGTATTCCTGCTTATGGAAATAATGTTTAAAGAATCAAAAGATTTTTCTGGAAAAAGTGGAAGTTTGTTTTTCCCCTTCAGCCATTTACCAGAGCTCTGGTTTCCTTTCAGCCTTGGCAATGCTTTTATCAGCATCACAAGCTGTGGGTCCACTTTGGCCTCTGCTCAACAGCTCAGGTGTAGCATCAGGAATGCCTCAAGAGCTGCTCTTGCTGATGCTCTCTAGTGTAATATCCACCTTCAGGAACAAACATTTCTAACTTGGACAATACAAATGAAACCTGTTGGAAAGCAGAACAGGCTTCCTGTGTGAAGGAAATGGATGCCACATTTAGAAACAAGTGCTAATGGAACACTGCTGTACACTAGGTTTTATTTTATGTGAACTCATGCTTTTGGCTAGTTTCCCCTTTCTTGCCCTCTTGTGTTGGAAAGCAACAGTGCCTGTGATCCCACACAACGCTGTCCCTGGCTGTGAGGTACACAAAGCCTTTTAGTGCTACCCAGCACAAGGGCAGCTTTCCAGCTGTGCCCTGCTGTGGTCATTGCAGCACCTTGTGCCCAGGCTTGGCACACACTCAGGTAATGCTGCTGGAATCACAGCCCTGCCTTGAATCCAGTCCTGACAGCAAAATTAGGGTTTTCAGATGCTGCTGCCTCTTTTGGAGTGATGAGTTATCTGGGAAGATGCTCTCCTGTCAAATTCCCTCCCATACCTTCAATTTTGGTAGAAGATACAGAATCCAACTGCTAAACACTTGATGTGGGACTCAGATCCCTGAATGTAAGCATCCAACATCATTTGAGGCACTTCAGGAGATTCAAGCCACCAGCACAGGACTGGCAACCAAATGACAATACCTCAGATTCAGCCATTTGGCAGGAGTGCTGCAGGCTGGGCAGGGGACCCACAGCATCTGCAGTGACATCAACCACTCACCAGCAAGCACTGAATCCTGCCCAGAGGGTGGGATTCAGCTCACAGATTAAGAATTTATTTATAAATCCTTCCATGTGTGCTACTTGCCTCAGTGTGCTCTACAATGACAACCTTGGTGGTGGAACCTAGAGAGGGATTTGTCTGCACAAGGCATCTCCTTTTGGGGAGCTGGTTGGCAATCAATCAGCATCAAGGGAAATTTCAATGAGATCTTCAAAAAACGCTTTCACGAAGAGGACCCAGAGGAGCCTGCATCTCTGGAGATACTCAAAATGTGCCTGGGAATGACCCTGAGCTATGTGCTCCAAGGGCTGTGTTGAGTGGGGGTTGCACTAGCTGAGCTCCACAGCTCCATTTTTAGTCCACCCAGTAGCTCTCCACTGACTCCAGAAGGATACCAAAGCTATTTTAATCTGTCCTACTCTATCAGCAGCATCCATACCCCTGTGTCTAGATCCTGCATAACTGATGGTGTAAAGAGAAGGAAGAAGCAACAAGGCTTTTGCAGGGTCAAGTTGTGTTGCAAAAGCCTCCCAAGAGACTTTGAAAAAATCAGAGTTTGATGATGCATGTGATCATTTTGTATTTGGCTTTCCTAAAAGCATTTGGCAAAAGCTGTCTCATGAAGTGTTCTTACAGAAACTGAGTTGCCATTGCATTAAGGGGAAGATTTTTGTGGGTTAATGAAGGATTAAAAGTTAAGAAACACGTTGTGAAGAAAGGGACAATTTTTGTAGTGATGGTGATTCCCCACTTTAAACAATATGAAAAGGAAGAGGTGACACTAAAGTGGCAGAGTGTGAATGACACATTGTTACCTACCATTATAAAAACAAAAGTAGCTGTGAAGTGTCATGGAGAGACCTTGTGGTACTGTAGGACTGTGAGGATGGCAGATGAAATTACTGGTGATAAAGTAATTCATATCACGAAATACACCTTAACAATAAAGATATAAAGATTACCTGATGAAAAGCATTTGCTATTGCTGTGAATGAGTGTCTGTGAGCAGGACCTCAATGGTCATCACTGGAGAAGGGCAACAAAACTTTAGACATTCCAAAGAAGAGGAAAATATCTGAAATGTCTAAAAACATCACAGTGACACTGGACCACAGCCTGGCGCCTGTGTACATGGGAGTGTAGTACAAACAGAATTGGACAAGTTAAGGTGAAGGGTAGCAAAGATGATCAAAGGCACAGGACAGCTTCTGTAAAAGGGGACATGAGTCATCTGTATGGATCAGGAGACACTAAGGAGGAATAGGATAAGGATGTCCATAAATTCAAGGTCTATAAAATCAGAAATCACTTTACTTTTTCTCACAAGTAATTCAATGCAGTTTTGAAGGAATAGGCTTACAATATAGAAAGGAAATGCTTTGGTAGTTAGCACATAGTAAAATTTTGATGTTCCCTGTTTCAGGGTATGGGGTGAATAGGATGAATGACCTCATGGTCAAGTGGAAGCCAAACCAGGTGATTCCCACTCTAAAAATGCTCTGTTTTCCTTTATTGACTACAGAGGAAGTTTATGATGAGTTGGTGGTTTGTGGAAGTCCATGAAAAGCTGCTAGGAGGCTGGTTAAGATGAATCCCACCTGAACTATATGCTGGAAAAAATGGGAGCAACACATTCCTGTATCTTTGAGAAGCGAGACCAAAGCTACTGCAGGAAAACTCTGGGACAGTGCAGTACATCAGCCAAACAACCCAAACCTTCCAAAGTCTGAATTCCCAGACTGGTCAGCCACATTGAGTCCTTTATCTGTATTGCTGATTTACCTGCATGTGGGGGGTTAACTGGTGCACTCTCAAGGGGAGAAATTCATATTTGACCTAAGAAGAATTTGCCAAGGACTCAGTTGTTTCTAGCACACATAAATCCCAGCCTACCTGCTACCCCTCCCTGTGGCTGTGCAGTTCTTTTCTCAGCATCCAAAACCAGGAATACCAGTCCCATCAGCACTTGTTTTCACAGCTGTGCGCACCTGTGCAGTGTGAGGCCAGAGCAGCACTGCCTGCATGAATGAATGATGCACAACTGGTGGCTTTGGTTTCACCTAGAAGATTCACAATGCTCCAGTATTTATACAGTTAAACACATTTCTCTTTTTGTCCTCCATCAGATGTTACCAGAGTTTTCAGAAAGCTGTCTTGGAGATGAAAGACCTCCTAAATTACACCAACAGGAAAATAGCTGTAATGGTGCATATATTTTGCTCCCAAGATGAAAGTCACCTTCTTACACTGAGAAAGGCACAGATATTAAAACATGCAACTACATAAACAAGGTTAAAGAATGTAAAATGTGATTATTCTGATGGGAAGGAAGGAAGCTGGAGCAGGACCACTTTATGCTTCTGTTTACATTTTTCTAGTGATTTCCAGGTAAGTGGAAAACATATTTTAAGTCTTCTTCAAAACACAAGGGAAATTTCAACACATAACACAGGACCATGGAAGCTGCCACGCCAGGGCTGTCTAAACCCAAAGACTGCTCTGACAGCTAATAGTGAGTATTTAATGGGAAGAGCCAAAACCTTCATATCATGGACAGTGCTTATGGGAAAATGACTTCTTATGCCCCAGGAAAAAGACCCTTTATTGACTGCTGTGTTTATGTGGTAACCTTATACTTTACTCCTCTTAACCTTATTTAATGTAACAGTGAGAAGTTTCCATTACCTGTTCAAATACTCCTATAAACTTCTACTATTTTAAAGCTATAAATCCTTGGCCATTTTGTGATGGTCTGATCCACCAGCCTTCCCAAAGAAAATTTCCTGCCTTTAATTTTCCTGAAAGCAGGTTCCATTTAATCTGTTTGTTAACTTGTACACTCTGTGGGACAGGCTCTAGGGGATCTTTTTCCACTTCCTGGCAGTACAAGGAGGGTCCCTGTAACTTTGTGATTCTTTTGCCTGCTTCATTTTTGGCCTGAATACAGGAATCCATCTCAATCAAGATCCCTTAAGGTGCAGTATTAAGGGCCACACACCTGAGCCAGAGCCGGCTGCAATCTCTTTTCAGAGCAGATGAAATGTGCATGTCCAAGCCATCAGCAGGGCATTTGTGCCCCTCCCTGTGAGTCTCCTGTTCCCACCTTGGATAGTCAGACCCCCCCCTCCAGCAGGAGACATCGGCACTGCTCCCATCCCCCAAATAAAAGCAAAGCACCAGCTGTTAATGCTGTATTCACAATACCATACTCCACAGACAACGTGACTTTATTCACAAATATGATCTTTACAGAGGTAGAACAAAATACTTTGTATAATCTTTTTTTTTAAACTATATACATATAAAGAATATAATAGAATGACGAGAAAGAAAAGGTTGTAAACAAAACAATATTATGCCATCAAATACAGTACAAACAGCATGCATGAACAGCTTCAAATGAAATCTTGCTGGTGTAACTATTTTTTTTCTCATGTGGTAAATGAAAAGTAGTAAAGAGTCATGCTCTAATTGGATTGAGTATGCCACAGCTCTGCAATTTTGTTTTAATTATTTTTTTTCTTTTACAATAAACCAACAGGATCACTTTCTTTTCACTGTGGTGGGGAATGCTTTTGTAATGCCCAATGTAATATTAACAGAAAAATATAATAATCAAATCTACAAAGTGTATTCTCATTTAAAAAGCAAAACCATAGAAACTGTACAGTTTTAAAAAGCGAATTATCTCAAATGCTTCTTAAGAGAATTTTCTAAAGAAAGAATAAAATATGCAGAATAAAAATGAGGAGAGCTATTGTTCTGTAACAAAGTTAATCAAATACTTGTTTTCTGTTCCAATAAACAGTTTTTTTAATTAATGACTATTCTGGAAATTATGAAGTGGGCCAGGTTTTATTAATGTTCCACTTGACTAATAAAGCATGAACTCCTTACAGGTACTATAGCTGTCATTCCCCTGGGAATGGATGGGGATTGGTTCTGCATGCATGCTGGAGACAAGGGACAAGGTTTAGTCATGGGTGTAGATTCTAAAAATATTTTGAAATGTGTTAAACATTTAGTAGCTTCTATAAAAATAATCTGGCTTGTTTTGCTACTGGATTGAGATTTGGATTTGTGATTTTCTGCTGAAATTCATCCCTGGCCAAGGACTTCCACTGGGATGGGAATTACCTGGGCTGCAGCAGGTCCCACGGCAGCGGCCAACAGCAATGGTTACAGGTCACACCTGAACACCCGAAGCCAACAGCAAACCCTACACTGTTGTTCAGCCCTGTGTCTCAGGCTGAACCTCAAGGATCTGGGATTTGGGGAATGGTGCTGTCCTGCCTTTCCATTCCTCCAAGTCCCAGCCTGTGTCATGGCAAGGACAAAGGCTGGAGGGAGCAACTGTGCTTTTACTCCTGTGAAATATCAACTCTGGTGACAGCCACCTTTCTGTCCCTCCTTTCTGGACACACTGACTGCATCAGCAGGGGTCTGGTCAGGTCCCTGCCCTGCTCAGGGACAGCAGCTCTGTGTGCTGCCTGTGGGAAAACAGGGATTTCTGCCTCTGACCAGCGAGGAGCAGTGGGGTTAAATTGCCCTCCTGCAGGTCACCCCCCAAAATGTAATTTAAAGGTTCAAGCACACAAACAGAACCTGTACACTCCATTTGTCAAGAATGGGAGCATGTCCAATATTAAACACATGCTGTTTGTGGCCAAGTCAGGCACCAGCCCCAGCTTCAATGGCAATGAGCTTACTAAAGATCAGCAGAAAATTGAACAGAGAAGGATGGTGGGTCTCATTTGACTTTGAGCTCTCAGGTGATCCTGGTCTTCAGGCAGAAGCTCAGCTCAACCTGACAGTGAACATGGGGTGTATCCCACGTCTAGTGCAAGTGACTTGGGGGTTGGCCTGAATAACATCCTTCACCAGATCACAAGGATTAAGTTAACTGCAGTTAAAATAAATACCTGCCCTGCAGGGCAAATCCATCTCTGTGGCTTCATCCATGGCTTTGGCATCTTCCTGGGAAATGGACAGTCAGATCCCTCTAGATTGCCCTGGTGCACCTGAAACCTGCGTTTCACTAATTGACCCTGCGGCAGATTATCACCCCAGAAGCAGGGCATTTATTGAGAGGTGTGAACAGTGTGCTATGCACAGATGAAATATTCTGTGTGGTTGTTTACAGTCAACAGAATAAGCCTTGCACCTCTTTGTGGAAGAACTGTACAAAACATGGCTGAAATAACAGGATTGTCGATGACGGTCAGTGGGAGATACTCTAACCCTCTGAGTAAAACTGCATCTTTCTGTTGTGTAAACTGCTCTACAAGGATGAGTAAAACAATACATTCCTGCCCCATTAGCCTTGGGGAAGATTAATGCCCTCTAATCTACTCTAAATAAACTCTGAAGCATGAAGTCCCACACTCAGCTGCTTGTGAATTAATAGGGATCACCCTGAAATTGCTATTATGAAATGCAAATATTTGCAAAAGAACAATTAAAAAATATTCCTGAAGTGCAACGAAAGGCTCGTCAGTCATGTTTGTGGTATGCACAGGGACAGTCAGGAGGCAAACATTAATGAATCCCAGGGCAGAAATCTGTGGTAAAACCCCATTAGCCCATTGGCAGTGGGTGATGGCACAACATCTAACACTGGAAAACAATTCCACCCAGTAATCAGAGGGCTTGGCTTAGGATACCCCAGTTTTGATTCTTTGGACAGTTTGTTTGCATACACCTGTATTTTCAGAAAGCTGCAGTATGTGGCTCACAGTAAATCTACTTCAAACACTTGCTGATACAGCTCAAACTGATCTCATCTGCCCTGATCTGAAATTTTGTGTCAGCTAAAGTAATAAAAGAATCCTGGTAAACCTAAATTATCAAATGAAAAAGGCAATTTTCTCATTTATACTCCATTAGTTTCTTTAGTTATTGCTAGGAAAGCTCTAAAATGCTTAGGCCATAAAATAAACATGTGGCTTAATGTACAGTATGTGTACTTAAGAGGATGATGGCATCTGCAGTAACTGCTCTGCACTGCTGTAGTAATGGGATGCACAAATTAAGCAACAGCATATATCAAGTAAAGCATACAAAAATGTATGGCAAAAAGTAACAAGCCTTCTGCTTTTTTTTTTTTTTTTTTTTTTTTTTAAGGAACTCTTTAATTGCTGAAAAGAAGAAATCACCAATATCCACACCTACAACACAGAATTGCAACATGGTTGATTTTGGTTGATGCTCATCATCTCTGTGCCAGCAAAACTGTACGATACTGGTATTTTTAACATTTCACTGATTAGAAGTCTATGAAAGCTCCCCTTCCCAAATTAAATTCAATGATGTATTTTCCAGTGTTGAAGTTAAACAATTAGCCCAACAAGGTTTCAAGCACACAATACTCATAAGATTTTGGGAAAAAAAGCACCCCAGATTCTTACGTCACGGAGATGTAGGATAGCAGATGAAAAAGCATCCAAGTATTCACTTTTGAAAATGAAATTAATAGCCTAGATCACTTAGGTACCTTCAGTAATTTTACTCTCAGGCCCTTCATCCAAACATATCAGAGTACTTTCTATCAATAACGTAAATTCCTTTAGAAGAGTGCCACAACTGAACCTGTGAAATCACAGAAGCAAGATTGCATATCCAAACCATTTACAGACATATTTTAGCATTACTTTGCAACAGTAGGCATTAGGCTTTTGAGAACACATGAATCTCTGAAATTCAATCTTTGTGTTGCTTTACCCCTTCATGCTCAGTTCAAATAGGTGTCCTGCAGAATAAGGAGTGAGCAAAGCCTCTGCAGAGAGCTGCAACAAATGCCTGGATCAGACAAACTCGATGAGAGTAATAAAATGCAGATTGGAGATTTCTTCTTCAGCCAGGCTTTTACAGAAATACACTTTTCTGGCTAAAAAGAATGGCACAGCAGAGCTTTACAGAGGGAAATGCAAAGATATAAAGGGGAGAATCCCATTTTCTTCCTCAGTAATCCCATAAAACCAACCATCTCTTTCCATAACAGCTCCAGACAATTACCTGACTGCTGACAGGACCTTTCTCATCACTTGAGGGGAGCCTATGCTCTTCTTTTCTGTGCTGTCAGTGCCAGGTACATGGTCAGAGTTGTGCTCATTATCCCCTGGCTTTCCATAAATGTGACCAACATGTTTTCTCCCCAGTTGCAACAACCATGCAAGCCTCTTTTACTCATAGTTCAGACTTTCTTCCTCTCATGGCACAAAGCTGAAAAGTAAACAACAGTTAAGAAAACATTCGCTTGCCAAAGCCTGGCATGAGAAGGTGCAAGCTCTCCTTGCCAGAGCCTGGACCTGTGTTTGCTCACACCCACAGCACTGCTTCATGCTCCAGCTTGGCACTGTATGGGAACAATCACCATCCTCTTTAGGCCCCCACTCTTATTCAGCCTTTGAGAAGTTACAAAATATAACAGAACACTGTTTTCTGAGACTATATTGACTGCACTAATTACCCACAATATTGTATATTTGCTATTAAGAACATGAATGTGTGCTTTCAAAGTGTGACATTCAGGGCTTCAAGGATGTAGGAGGAATTAGATGGATTGTTCTGTCATTTAATCCGAGGCTTTGATGTACTTTTAAAAATTTGTTTAAACCCCCAAAAACAGAATACACATTTTAACTGTTGAACTTTTACCAGCTAAAGCAGTTTGTAAGGACCCTATCACTATGTGGTTACAACAGAAGATACACAGTTAAGGTCAGGTCACGGTTTCCAAGAACATTCACAGGGACTGAGGATGAGGAAAACGAGGGATGGATTCTGCAGGAACCTTCAGGAGACTGAGCTGCTCACTGGGGAAGGGCCTTGAGTATTGCATTCACTTCCTCTGCCACCGCTGTCAGAGCAAACTCAAACTGCTCCTGCGGAGAGAACAAACGCACACCCTGAATAATAAAACAAAACACTTTCCAGAAAGCCTGGTGCTCCGTTCTGCAGCTGAACGTCCTCAAGACATTGTTAAAAATATGAATATGCAGGATGAACTGTACACTGCAATGGGAAAGAACAAAATGTTCTTGGATTATTGATGTCATATAACATGTTTGACAGCATCTTGAAGCCGGAGTCATTTTAATGGAGAAAAATGTTAGGAGCAGAAGCCAAGCTATTGGGACATGATGATATATTGCCATTGCATGGTCAGAAGGGTTGGGGAGTAGCTGATCACCAGCCATTTCCTTCTGACACAGAAATGGGAACTCAATACATTATTGAAATATGAAGTAAGTGAGATGCTGTAAAGCAGAGACTTTGGCTTTTCTCAGGACTGTTTCTAGTTGAAAGAATCTAAAATAAATATCTCCTCCCCTGATATCTATTATATAGAACAGTATCTGGTTTTTGGCTTACCTGTCATTGATCTTTTTAAACCTCTCTTTTTAATGTCCTTTCCACACTCACAAATTACTGAATTTTGTTAAGAGCACTCCTACATAAGAAATACTTGGGAAGGCTTTTCTCTGCTATTAATTTACTGTAACCTCAACACCAAAATGATTTACCAGCTTCTGTGCTGGGTTGGCAGAGCTGTGAAGGACACAGCCATGAGTGGCTACTTCTTCTAAATGCAAGCCTAACACACTCCTGAACTGTGTAGTCCTACAGAAGGACAAAGCAGTTTTAAATCCTCAAGTTTAACAGGTGTTATATTTCCCAAGCAAGTGATTTTTTTTCTCAATAATTTAGCTTACTGAATAACTGACTGGCTGATTTGGAGTTTGAAACTTTCCAGTGGAAAGTTTTCTCAAAATATAGGCAAATCAAAGACACCAGATAAGGACTGTGGAGAAATTCCTGAATTTTCTGAAAGTACTCCAGAGGTTTAAGCCAGCTGGGGTCAAGAGCTGCTGAGGAATTGACTCTGAGGATGCAGTCTTGAGATGCACTCTGCAAAGCATCCCAAGATCACTGCTGGGATACTGTCTCTGTCTCCCATTACAAAACTGGAGGTGTGTACCTCTGGCATCTCAGCTGGTGCTGCCAGGGGCTGTGTGGGATGGTTACAGAACACAGCCACCCCCAAAAGTGATCACTGAACCAATGACATTAATTTTCCACAGTGTTTCATTTTACTGCAGAAATGTACAGGAAAGGTGAAAGAATAAACTACATATGTTCAACTCATAGTTCAGAAAAGCAGCTGACTTTTAATTCCTGCAATCCAGTGCCAGTCTTCTCTGCCTCGTCTTACCCAACTGCAGTCAGCTCCCATGTGGAGATGCTTCAGAGAAGCAAAGATGGGCACAGTGCCAGAGCAGAAAAAGCAGAATAAAACACAGAATAATTTCTCAGTGACATTGCCATTCAAGAATTTTGCTGTCTGCTTGGTGCTGTCAAAGTGGCATCCATGTACACTTGCTGGACTGCAGCCAACAGCTTTTAATCAGACATCAATTCACCCTAAAGAGTAGGACTCATCCTCAGTAGGCACTGAAAACGGTGTGCATGACTGCCTAAGGCTCCCTGCACTGTCTAAGCTCTCTGCAATTAAAGGAAACACTGGGAGTGCTGGGGGCCATCCAGGAGCATCAGTTGTATTTTAACTGGAGCACAAAGAGTGTGAGAGAGAAGCTGGAGAGCAGCAGGGTCAGAGAGGGCACATATGGGCAGAACCAAACTGGGTGCTTGTAGCAGCTCAAAAAGCCTGAGGAAGAGTGTCTGCCTCACCCAGAGCACCAGGCAGTGGCACCTTAATGACTGAGGCAAAACAATTCACAGAGTGTAATCTGCACAGCCAGAGCTCAGAACTGACTGCAGTAAAGGGGCAGGAGAGCAGACACGAGATGTGTGGGGATATGGCTTGTCAGGGATGGCCAGCTGAGCTCTGCCCTCTCCATCCTTCTGCATAACACACCCAGGTGAAAGGCAGGGAGTGCAGCTTCCACTGATGTGCATCACCACCCTCCCAGGAAAAGCCTTCCCACGCCTTCCACACTTTTCCATGAGGACAACTGCAGTTAGAGCAAATTAATGTCAGTAATTTTTAAAGGAGATCAGTTTGTTGCTTTGTACAGCTACACTGCCATTCACATATTCTATTTGCATATACAAGACTGCCTGAAGATGAATTTTAACATCTAGCTTTGCCTAGAAAACAGAGCTGGACAGACATTCTGTGATGTCAGTTCACCTATAATGCAGAGGTGACAAGAATATACTTAATAAATAGAATATACTTAATAAAAAGTATATTCTAAAAATTCTATTCTAAAAATAGAATATACTTAATAAAAAGTAACTATGGCTGTGTTTCATTAAGTCTACAGATAAAAAAAATCCCAGGAAAACAAAGTGAGTTCATGTAGCATATATAACACAGTAAGGAATCTATCTACTATTAGAGATTGTGAGAGGTAATAGGAGACAGGAAAAATGAGAAATATATCTTTTTCCCATCACAGAGAATACACTTCCTCCTTCATTACTTTTTTCTCTCATATATGACATATCAATTCTATTTTACAAATTCCCCTGCAAAAAAAAAAAAAAAAAAAAAAAAAATCAACAAACCCACAAACGCTCTATTATGCTTCTCAGAAATGCAGAATGTTGTTATGATAATTTCATTACAATTTATTATAGACAGTGCTTCTGAATTAAAGATCCTTTCCAGAAGACAAAATGCTGCAAACAAATCTTTCCCATGCCTATTGGAAAGGTGGAGCGCTGCCTGCTGGAAACAAAATAACATTGCTGAAGGAAGTTGGTGTTTATTTTGCCTAGGGATATTCTGTAATTGGCATTTCTAACCTGACTTTTAATCCATCGTTTTAAATTACTCCAAGAGTCTAATATTCCTCATTTGTATTCAGCTGGGAAAGCAGAGGGGTTTGTTTAAATCCATCAGAAAAATTCTCTGGGGATCATGCATTGCTAGCATGTAACCAGATATTTATAATTTGCAAGACATTAGCTTGAATAAGTGATTTGGGTGGTTTTGAGAAAATGACAATGATGGAAGAAGGAGCAAGAAGAGAGATAAGCAATATCCTGAGAAAATTTTTCATCCTGGATGAAAACACAGGCTACATTTGTTTTCTGAAGCTCTTCCAGACAAATGTTTGGAGGGAAAAACCATGTCTTGAGGGAGATTTTCATGGAACTCAGGTAAGTATTGCTGAGCTAAGTAGGAGAAGTTGTTCACATAACCTCATTCTTTGCTTCTGGAACGATGTTTTTTCTTCTGTTGAAGGCAACAAGCCATAATTTCTCTGCCCTGAAAAGGAAACTGGAATCTGAGCTCTATGTTGCCACAGAGCTGCTACATATTTTGAATGCATTTGCAGAGTAGTCCAGGATTTGCATCTTACCTCAGAGTAAATATATATGACATTGGATACTGTGTGCTATTTGCCTTTTGTTCCAGTTGGAACAATCAAAGCAGAAGAAAGACTTGTGCATTTTTATGTCTTCCTTGCAGATAAAGATTAGCTAGTTTTGACTGGCTCATCTTTATTGTTCAGGCATTTAGTTAATTGGTAAATAATAATTAACATTCCCCAAGCTGTTCTTCAGCAGTATTTTCCCCTAGTATTAGTGGGAAATAACATAATTGGGAAGAGATTCAGGAAAAATTATGAACCAATGATTTCTGCAACACACATTTATTTCACCTTTGCTCCTCAGCAATTTCAACTCCCTAAACTCTGCAGAATTTCCTATCAGTTCCAGCCTGGCCAAGACACAGTGCTGTCACATTGCTCTTGTTACTCAGTTTGGAACTATAACTATCATTTGATATTTTATAAGGTCATAAACAGATTTATTTCACCTTCATACCATGAAAGAGGTTTTTTATTGTCATATTTGCAGCTCTTAACTTGCAGCACATATCCCACAATATCATTCCATACATCACTGGAATTGTTAATAACAGAAAGTTTCACTTCTAATTTAAGGGACTAGTATTGCACCATCAGCTACTATGTTTAAAAGTTTTACATTGTAGAAAAACGTCAAAACTATTACAACTGACAGGAATTTGAGAGTAAGGCATTCATCTCACCAAAGTGTAAAAATATAGTTGCCATGTTACATCCATAAAGGCTGATGCAAGCTCCTCCATTCAAAGATACTAAAAATTACTTGATTCCCTGCAAAACTTTATTTCCTTTAATTCAAAACTTCTGAGGTTTTTTTTTTTTCAGAAAAAAATACCAAATGCAGCAGTTAAATTCTCTTTAATGAGTAGAAGCTTTAAAAAAAATATTACATGCACAGTTAAGCACAGATACTCTAAGAAAATAATCCATAGTTCAGGATGAAAGCAAGAACATTCTTTCAAATGCACATTTTCTTTAGCAGGCTATAGATTGTTGTCTTGACTGCCCTTCATATATGGTAATCAAGATAGATGCTGGAGATGGTACAAGAAAGAACAGTAAACACCAAAGAAAGTAACCTAGATAAATCTTCAGCATAAATAAACCTCAGTTGGAAGGGAGCCAAAGAGAGTAATCAGCAAGCGACCTGCGTTAAATTAGGTCATACCCTTTCTCTTCTGTCATGAAAACAACTACTGTGAAAGACCTTTAATGTATTTAAAATCCCAGTGGATTTATTGACAGTACCTTTGTCTGGACCATGCCTGGTCTCTGGTCCCTCAAGTGCTCCAGGGTAGCAGCAATATCAATCTCTTTAGCACCTGCAACAAACCACAAATTGGGCTGAGTTCAGAGCACAAGATAATCCATGCTGCATCTGTCAATCTCTTGCTATCGGGTTCCCTTTGGGCTAACAGTCCAATTGAAAATTATTACATCCATCTCTCAGCAGACTTGGCAGGCAGCTGCAATTTTTGTCTTCATATAGAAAAATAAGAGGTTGGGGCACCTTTTACTAACATTAATTCAAGAGAAGCCAGAGAAAAACAAATTCTTAAAAATGTCTCTGCACCAGGGCAGAATATATTTTGTGGAACCTGAGGGTCTGTCATGGCAATGCCACTGAGCATCCCCTTTGTCACTTCTAAGAGTATGCACTGAATTAAGGGCCTGAACCACACAAAGATTAATGCTGTAAAAACAAGATTTAGGTGACTTTTTGTCACCTGCAGCTGACATCCAGAAAACCTGTCTGTGGCTTCCTAGCTCAGGACCTGTCAGACCACCTTGCTGTGTGGCCACTGTCTCACCTGGCCAGTCCGTGGCATTTTCTTTAGGTTCCACTCTGTGTGACTGGACACAGCTGCCCTGGAGCCATGGGTAGCACCAAGGCAGGTGAAACAGGCTCAGACAGCCTGGCTGGGACTGGCCCCCTGCCCCACACACATGGAGGAGCTTTCTTTCAAGAGATGAACTATGGAGATCAAAGCACGTCCTTGAGTCTCTTCCCTTTCTTATAATCCACGAAGATTAGAGAACTGAAGGGGACAGGGAGATGCTGATTTCCTCCTCAATTTCCTCCAGTGACTGATATTTCAAGACCGCCCTTCTGATTTTCCTTAAGTGCCTAATCTGATGTTTTAGGAAGGGATTGAGGGGGAATCAGGATTTTGGTCCTTCCTGTTTGAGCTTCAAGAATAGAAGCCTGGCTGGAAATCCTTTGAGGTGAAAAGTTCACATGCAGAATTTGGCTTTCTTGTATCTGCTCCCTTCTGCATCTTACAAGAACATCTCATGGTACCCAAGCACCAGGCAGATGGGCAGAGGGTCACCCTAATGCAAGTGTAACCACCCCATCCCTGCTGCCCCATGCAGCTGTTCATTCTCCTAAGGCTGATGTGGGCCCATAGCTACAGGAGCTTGGAAACGTGTTGACCTCAGGTCTCCTTTTTTGTACATTCACTTTTGTCACTGGATGGTTTATCAAGGGCAGGGATTGGCCACAATTCTGGAATCTGCTCTGTTTTAAGGGATACTCAGTGGTGTGCTCTGAAGAAGACTTGTCAACTGCTTCCAGTTGCCTGGTCCTACAAATTCCCTGAGCCACCCTCTGCCAATTTGGGACTTCCCTCTGAAGGCATTTAAATATCCCCAAATATTCACAGAGGTGGCCAACTTGTGGGCCATGCACCTGGAGCACTGCTGCTGCAATGTAACCTGTACACATCTAGAACACACCTGTTGAGTTCCCAGAACTGGATTTGGAGAGTTGGACCCAATACTTACCACTCTTCCTACAACTCTTGTAATTTAAGGGCTTGTCTACCTCTAGTTGGGCTCATATCGATGCAAACATCATGCACATCCTCATTTACCCAACTCAGCTTTATAGCTCAGCACCATCTTTTAAAAAATTCAGAAAAGCAATGAATAGTGAAGGATTTCAATTGGTTTCCTTGATAAAAAATATGAAATTATATTTAAAAATAGCATCAACTCTATGAAAATAATTTATTTGGAATATGTCCTTCAAATAAATGAAAATATGTTGTTCAGCTGCATCAGAAATTGAATGAATTCTTTCAGTAAATATAATAGTGACAACTTAGAAATGATATCTTACAGTTTTGCTAATTACCATGGGTTGGGGCATTGCATGCCTTTTGCTTCTCTCCCCAGGATTTACAGGGATGAGCTTTGAAAAAAAATAGGAGGTTTTATTTGAAAATTAGAAAACCCCAAATCTCCTTATAACAGAGCAAAGCAATACTTACATACACTGTAAAGTCTGATAATACTGACAGTAATTATACTTTAAATCTACTGCAGGTTTTGCAGTGTCAGTTCATCTGGAAAGCATCACTGAAGGAACGCTCTTCACAAACCCTAACACTGGTAAAACACAGTAGCACTCTTCAGTGTTTACTCTCACACACACATGTGCAATTTCATGGGATTTTCCTGTTCCACCACAGCTGTGGATGGAAGCAGAGCTATGTGAGTGCTGCATGTGCTTTACAGCCTCACTTGTAGCCTCATCTGATTACCAGAAAACAAAAAGTTCCAGCAGCATCTTGGTTCAAAGGAAGAGGAATTCTCCTTTCAGAAATTAAGATATGAGAAATATTTAAGACACTGCTATCCATGGACAAGGCTATCCACAGTTCTGAGCTTCCCAGGTGCATGCTGCAAGGATGAACCCAGAGATCCTCCCACTGCAGCTCGCAGGCTCAAGTACCCATGACTGTAACACCTCTGTCCCCTCACCACTGAGGGATGATCTTTATTTGAAAATAACCTCAGAACAAAAAGAGAAAAGGTTTATGGCGAGACATTGTTACACTCTTTAATGGCCAGACAGGCTGCTGAGGTTACCTTTGAAAGAGTTAATTCCTCCATTTCTGTGATGCAGACCTAGCATTTCCTAGTGAACTGATGTTTGCTTTTTTATCATCATTAAGGGAATGACATGACTAATAGTATGAACAACACTTGATTAAAAAATCCTGATTTAGCAAAACACCAAAGCATATGCATGCATTGGAACATAAGAACAGTTCTAGTGGGCTGGTGTGCTTAATGGCAAGCTTGTTCTGCAGTGTTTTGTCATTAAAGTCCCTAAAACATCAGTTTTTACTCACTAGTGTCCCCAGCCCATGTGTTGTGACCAGCAGGTCACCCAAAAGCATTTCAGATGTCCTCAGCCACAGGAAATTTTAAGGAAAAGCAGAGCAAATCAAGTGTCTTGTTGAGCTGCCATTGGATTAGAGGTAATCCAAAGCAGAGACAGGGATTGGTTTGCTACACCATTTTTCCCACCTCTGAATGCCTTGGATACTGTGGTGATGGGAAATATGGAAGTGCCTGGGGAGACTGATCAATGAAACTTAGGGCTGCAAAGACAGGACACTGTTTCAGAAGAAAAACACCTTAGAACAAGAAAATTCACAGGACAGGAGATGAAATCAATGGCATGGGAAAAAGCCAGCATGACTTGTTCTCTCTCTGCATGAGTAAGCCTCTCTTTCTCCTCTGCATCTACATGTTCTGCATCTATTCCCTTATTGTAGCTAAAACAAATGTGTTTAAATATATACTGCTAGTCCTCCACTAAATCTCGTTTTGTGACGAGGGCTTTTTTCTATTCAAGCTTAGGATACTCTGCTCCTGGGTTATGTAAATTCAGCTCACTACCACTGGCGTGTGCAACAGTCTGTAAAAAGTTTTTTGGTGACAGACACAGACAAAGAAAGAAATCTTCAAGGCACAAAGGGAGGTCTGAACCCAATCTGCCTTCACAGGTGAGAAGAGCTCACTGTATAAGTGCAGCATGAACTTTTAACTCTCTTTGGAATTATTTTGCTGAAGTCTGACACAAATTCAACACTTTCTTTGCCATGCTGAGGTTTCCTCTTTCATCTGGGAGTATAACAATATGGAATTATATTCTACAGTACCCAATAACAATTTATTTATGCTTTTGAGCCAGTTCATGAGACAAAAAATACAGCATATGCTACATGACATTGGGAAAGAGGAATATTGCACCTAAGGACATTAGGGTCAAATCATGCTCTTACTGAGATGGCTGCAAAATATCCACACACTGCTAAGGTATTTGAAACATTGTTTATCTGGAAAGCCCACACAAGCTAAATTTGATGCAGTGGTTTAGAGCAAAAGAGCTTGATCCACTGATTCCAATGATATCCAATTATTCAAAGTGTTTTGCTTAGGCTTCTAAGCTATTAAGTCCAGTAATAGATGCAGATGTCAATTTATTGTCATACAACAAATAATCCACAGGAACGGTTAAAATACTCAGGTGGAGAGCAAGTGACATTTGGAAAAGAAAACAAAATATGTCAAAAATACAGTATTTTCTATCTTTTCTTCCCACCAGTATATATGTGTCTGCCACTGGATTCAGAAGCTAAGGAGAGGGATAAAAGAAGAAGCATTTAAACAATAAATGCTGCCTATTCACCTTTTGACTGTATTTTACTTTGCAGGGAATAAATCTGGGTTATGTTTGTGGTAGTTTTTTTTTATGATGGATTTCGTTGCTTGTTTTAAATGAACATACAAACGTAACTTCGTGTGAGACTGAGGTAATATTGTACCAACAGTATTGGGAAAAATGACTGTGCAATGTGCTATTTTTTTTAAACAGAACATACATTTGCAGTAATTCACTGTGAGCCAGATACTGCCAGCCTTCCCCTGCCCCTAGCAGCTCAGTGAGCTGGCTGAGTAAATACCTCTGAAAGCACTTCCATACCAGTGCAAGCCAGATTTTAACTTCAGTAATTAACTATCATCTTCCTTAAGGCTTGAAGCATTCACAGTGAGTGCACAGCAACCCACATCAGGAACATTAACTGGATAAACTAAAGGAAAACAGGAGAAGATGCAAGCTGAATGATATTTTGCCCCCAAGGAGAGAAGAGGTTTCTGAAGTTTAGGGTCATATCCTTTGCAAGCCTTTCTCTCCCCTCAGGCATGAATGCTGGATACATGCTGGCACTTAACAGCTGGTGCTCCTGATTAGCAGATCTCAAGGGGTTAAAGTGTTTGCCCTTAGACAGTTGTGTAAGTGGAGTATCCAGCATGTCATAAAAACATGGGTAAATTCCCCTTTTCTCCTGCAATAAATAACCACCCAGCCTAATTCTGCTGCAATAGGCTCCATGAGGTGACCAGCAGCTCACAATATTTAAAATCACCCTGAATTACCTAATGTTCGTTTTATGACTATAATAATGAAAGCTTCCCTCTCTTCTCATTCCCCTAGACATGGCAGGGGTCCTATTTTGCTATGTACAAGACACATGAGAAACACTCTGTGGAGGATGGTCCCTTCCACATTGTAGCAGTACTGCTGCCACTATGATGGCACAGGAATATGACAATGTTTGTCAAGAGGAGTAACATCTTTAAATGTATCAGCTGGGAAGAAAAAAATGAAGGCATGTCATTAAAAAGTTTTTTTCAGGTTCAGCAAACTACAGAGTTTGTGCATCTGAAAATGTGCTGGGTTGGTTTTTTTTTTTCAGTTATAAGAACAATCACCATTTTTACATAAATGCATGAGAAGTTTTAGCTTAATTAAGGTAATCTTTGAGATTTTTATGTAACAGGCTTCAACATACACTGAAAGCAAATTCAAATGTTCTATTTCATTCAGTACTAATGAAAAGTTCAGTGTAGATTCTGTGAGGCTGACAGAATTTTATATTAAAGCTCTGTCTTAAAAGGAATATTTTAGATTCTAGATGCTCTGAATTTCCTGTGTATTTATAAAAATAAAATGATGTTTAAATACTTCATCAAAGCACTTATTTGTGGGGGGTTTCCTTTTAAATAGCCCAAACTGAGGAATTTTCTTTGTGAATGTTTCACAAATACATTTTGCTCATAAATATTAAATTAAAAAGGATTTTTCTAGTTGGGAAAAACTTCCATATATACCTCAAAAAGATATGATTATAACTCTGCAGAATGGCTATAAATTTGTTACTGTGATTCCTAAAGGCTGGCTTGGTCATTAGGAGGCTATGTTTAGATAGATTTCAGTTCTCTTGCAGACTGAGATTTTGACTTCCTGCTAAATGATTTAGCCACTTGGGCTAAATCATTAAATTCACCCTATGTTTCACACCATCATTTATAAAATGAACCCTTTTTTTCCCTACCTAATGAGTTGTTATGAAAGCAAATCCATTAATGATTATAAGGTACTTGGACACTAGAGAGGTGAAGACCTAGATAGATCCTCTTTTTTTTTCCCCAATACCTTTTGCACCTTTCAGCTCTCTTTCTGTTCTCCTTGACCATAAAATGATCACAATACTGAATATATGAGGTAGGAGTTGTACTGAGCAGCTGTAAAGGGGGGTTATTAGCACCTTTACTATTTCTCGTTCAGGAAATTATGATGATCAGTGTGGGAATAAGCATTTATCCCAACAGAAAAAAATGGAGTACTAAGAGTACAGGTCAGAAATGACCTGTCAAACACCTTTTCTTTTTTTTTTTGTAGCAGAAAGTATTCAGCTTCATTCTAGTCAGATATTACCTGCCTAATGCATCTTTTTATATTTATTATATTGTATAGATTTTGAATTAGGCCTTGAAGGGCAAAGGGACTTGTTAGCTAAGATTAAAAACTAGCTTGTTAAAATCTTGAAGGAACAATCCCTACTACACTTCTTTATGCTGTTGCTGCTAGAAGCTGAAAAAGAGCCAATTAGTGTTGCAGGATGCTGCTGATCACAGCCTTTAGCCTCGGATCCTGCACGGCTCAGTATTCCCAGGCAGCCGGGAGTGCTGGGGGAGATACACTTGTAATAACGTGAAACAGCAGAAATACACTCGAGAAAGAAAATAAGGGGAAACAACACAGCGCCAGTGAGGACACTAAGCTGTCTCATCACAGTGTGCCTGTGTTTAGGAAGAACACAAGTGTTTGTCATGTTTGGGTGATGGCTGCATGACTCATGTCTAAAAGTGGCGCGTCACGGTCGGAGCAGACGCGCAGCGGCTTTACGCTGCCTTTCTTCCCTCCCCATCTGAAGACTGACAAAGAGGCTTTCTTTGGCTCTGCATTTTCTGGCCCTCTTCTGCATTCAGCTTTGCCACAGCAAGGGGATAGTGAGCAATGGCGACCAAAGGACAGACAGTAAATAGATCCAGCTCTGTCAGGAGCCTAATACACAAACACAGCCATCCACACTTCCGTCTGCCATAGTGCACAGAGACAGAAGTGGGCTCTCTGGGGAGTTAGGAGGGTAAATCAGCACTCATGGACTATTACACTGTCACTGCCATGCTGTTTCCAATCTCTAATGTAGCTGGACATAGCACAGATATGCTGTAGATTTGCAAATCTCCTAAAGCCCTACATGCCTCCAGCTTCCCACTGAGAGCTTCTAAAGGAAGGCTCATGTAGCTGCCCCAGCAAGTGTTTGCCCCATTGAGTACTTAATGTTGCAGCAAAACATTTAATCACACCATATGAGGGGCAAACTCAATCTGATTAAAGAGAAAAGGGTCATAACTAGGGGGAGTGTAACACCACTTCTTCACTGACCATTAGTTTTAATAGCAAACCGGTAATATTTACTAACTAGCTTAGTCTCAAAGGCCCAACCTCATCTCATCTACTCCAGCCATCCCTGAAGTTGGAATTGGAGTTAGTCATCTCCTCTCTCATCAGCTAAGAGAGAGAGGGTAAGCTCTGATGGGCAATTCATTTGCCTGAGAATTATCCTCCAGAGGTGTGTATCGTTCTCCTTGATGACAGAGGAGACCCAGACAACTAGGTTAGGTGAGATGCTTAACACTGGATGTTTTATGTGCCTAAAGTTAGCTGGAATGAACCTGGGCTGGAAAGAGCTGAGTTTCTGCTCTTCACTTCTGGCCTCACAAATGCTAGAATCTGCTGAAGCTTACGGTGTTTGAGATCTGTGCTTTCTGTCTGTAGCCTTCCCTATTTCCCTTACCTCCACATTGGTGATTTTGAGGGAAATGACAGAAGAAAGGCAACATGGAACCACAATGAAAAGACAAACCAGCAGTACAGCATAGTGAAGGCCATGGAAGTGAAAAAGGTGTCCTATGAGTACCTGCTGTTTGTATAGTGCTCTGCTGCAAAGAAACAACAGTATTTTCTTCCTTCAACTTGCATTGTCTAAGTGCCCACTAAATAAAAAATGCTTGTAAGTATTAGAGATAAAAAAGAGGCCTGACCATCAGCTAGAAACTAAAAAAATAAAAGCAATTTTCATTTGTAGCTATCCAGATGTGTGTACTGCTGTAGCTCTGTACTGCTGTAGCTCTGCTCTTGGCCAGGAGGATCATGTGACACTTTTCATGGAAAGAGAAAAGCGTCAGCAAAATCCTAGTGAGGGGTACACTTTTAAAGATAACAAAAAAGATTAATGTATTTGGGTTGGCATTTTCATTATAAGCTTATTCACGGTCAGAGATGAACAAAATCTGTGTGCATGTGTGTGTAGCTAGGGATGGACCTAGCCTATGCCTGAGTCAGTGAACCGTCTGTAATTTCAGACAAAATACATTTGTGCTTCTTTGCATCTAACAACCCAAATTAAAATTTCATTACCTTTATTAAAAAGAAAACCAAACAAAAACAACTTCAAGAGAAGTACCCAATGGGCAAAGCAAGCATGTAAGTGGAGAAGGGAGTGCTTAAAGTAATAAAAGTGAAGTAATTAAAATTATTGTGATAGTCATGCACACACAGAGTATACATTACATATATGCATTACATAATGTGTTACTGTTTCCACATTTTGTATTAATACTTTAAGACTGCATGTAATACATGTACAAATGTGATATGGCTTTGTCAGTACACAATCCAAAGGAAGGTGACACTGCAGATGGAAGACATAGGCACAATCTAATATTTTAAAAAATGATACAGAAAAATAATGCTTCTAAGTTTTACACTGATTTTAACAGCCTTGCAGGGATAGAAATGCACTGCTGACATGTCAGTTTTTAAGTTAATATCCTTTGTCAATGCAGAAAAAAACATGCAGAAACCACTCACTGTAACTGAATGCAAATGGATGCTAATTTGAGGACCAATCCTTCCTCACTTCCACTGTGTGTGAGAATTGTCACATCACATTCTATACGCGATAGGAATTGTTTCTCTTTTACAATTAGATTTCCTCCACCCTCTCCAGAAGTTAAAAGTAAAATGAATATGCCTAAATTACTACATAAGAACTGCTATAGAAATGGATGCTAATGAGTTTTATTCCATATGGGGTAAAATATCCCATAATCATCTAATGTCACTGTAGAAAATACCAGTGCATGCATCTAAATTCAACTTACATGTGCATGTGCAGGCACACACATATACACAAAGCACATACAGAGCAAGTATTGTGAATGTGCTGTTACTTCCTGCTAATAGAGGTTCTCCAGGATCAGCTCCCATGGAGTTTTACACAATTTGCTGCTTTTAGTATCTCTTCCATAACTCTCTACATTACCTGAAAGGCATTTGATCTCCACGTGATGAATCAAACATGAACAAAGTTAAGATGCTTATTGCAAAAATGACATTTATGAAAACATGTCTCACTTGGCCTTAAAAAAATCTTGAAGTCCCCTTTGGAAAATATGCATTTTCTTTCCAGGAGACACAGAAGTAGCTCGCCTACATAAATCTATTAAATTGTAAGAACTACATTTTACATTTGTTTCATTTTACGTTGCACGTAGGTGGTAAAGCTCTCACAAGACAGTACATGGAGTGACCTGAATAAAAGATGCAACTGTTATGGATTCACTCTTTAAACAGAGTTTATCCTTAAAAGTGACTAAACTGGTCCAGCTCTAGAAACTGTGGAATAACTACACTTCAGCCACCAAATTGTACCCTTTACAGCCAGAAGACCACCACTGGTCAATTGAACACTCCTCCACTGCATGAGATTAGCTACTGAAAAAGAAATGGTTTTACCCTCTGTATATAAACTTCCTTTCCCAAACATGTGCCCAGCTGCTTTCAAAGCAGCAGCACAGTACTTCTATGACCCAGCTTTTTCACTTTTCCATATCCTAACCTACCCATGGTGGGAAAAACGCCGCACAAATTCCTTATCTGCTTGTCTCCTCCTTAGTTTCAGTCAATGACCTCTTGTTTTCAAATTAGTCACTATCTCAAGCTGCTTACTGACATCAATACATTTCTTTCAGGGTCTTCCAGCACTCTATGGGGACCCCCCTTCATGCTCCCTCTCCCAGGGAATAGCCCATGCCTGATCAGTCTTTCTTCACAATTCATTTGCCCCTAACCCTGGATAATTAGGATTGCTTTCTACCATACTTTCCTACTCCCAAGTAGTTTCCAATAAAATCCTCAGAATAGCAAGTAACTCAGGAAATATGGCTCTTTTAGGGTAATCTCTGACCAATAAATTATATACATATAGTAAAAAAAAAAAAGCTAAAGAAATATATGTTACTGATGATATTGTATCAATATCATGTTTGCTTTTTGCTTGAAATCCTTATATTCTGTAAAGGAAACCACCTAAAAATGCAGACCATACAACATACAGTGGGAAGCATCAACCAAGAACACCTTCCCCGTGGTCACTAATTCATTTCAGAACAGAAGATTTTGTAGAACATGCTACTTTTTAATCTTCCTTTTATGAACTATTAATCAATGACTCCACACAGGCAATAACATGCAAAAAGCTTTAAAGCATCAGATGTCCAAATGTGTTTCTCAAAGGAAATAAACACGATTTTAAACAGCTTTTTCTAAAGAGTAAGAGTTTGCTGAGCACCTAAGGCTGGACCATGAAAAACTATCCTATACATTCCCTATACACTTGTGCATGTAGCTGGGGGCCCAGCTCTCATAGTGATTAATTATCTGCTGGGAAAGGCTGCAAGAACGAGCACTATTTGCCTAATTGTGTTTCCAGGGTAACTCATTACATAAAAGTTACAATACATAAATGCAGCTCATTGGAAAAACCAGCCTTATAACATACGATATGTTTACATGGACACGAGCAACTTCCTTTGGAAATTGAAACAGCAGCATTTCACATTTCCATGCTGGCCTTACTGCTGCTGAGAACTGAGGCAGTCTTGTGGACAGCACAACAGTAAACAAAACAAACCCCAATTTTTTGGCTCTGTATTTTTTCTTCTGTGTTCCTAGAGATAATAATCTGTCTCACCCAAATCTCAAAGACCAGCCATGTAATTAATTCAAACTTAGACCCTGAAAACAATTATATTTTTAAGTCCTGGATTTTTCTGCTGTAAATTTTTTTCCAGAATACCACCTATTTCTAATCCCACTTTTTGACCCTCTAACAATTATTACTTAAAAAAAAAGGAAAAAAGAAATCTCCCATTTACACTATATATTCTGTCAATCTCTGAAGGAAAGCAGTATGTTAAATTTTGTTTTCATGGGAGAAGCTTGATGCTGGGCTGAGGAAATATTCCCTCATTCACCAAAAGCATGTCAGAAATAGTCAGCTCTAGACTTGTATCAGAACAACAGAACAATAGAATTTTCTCAGACTTTGCATAAGGACTCAAAAATAAGCAGATTGAATCCATTTTAACACGAGTATGGGCAAGCATTTCCTTTCATAAAATCCTTTCAGAGAGCAGCTAACCCCACAACTTCATTATGATTGTTAAATCCAAACAGCAGATAAGCAAAACCTCAGCAAGGGTTCAGATTAGCCCAAATCATTTGATCACGATGAGTCAGAAGGCGAATTAAGGAATCTTTTGTTTTGCCTTAAAATGTCACGGTATAAACTGCATCTGCTCAGGAGCTGACTCACAAGACCCTCAGACAATAGGGTAGCAGGGGCAAGGAAAGGACTTGGGGAGATAACCTCAACAGCCAGCCCTGGCCAGAGTGTGTGTGCTCATCAATTATAATCCAAGCTTTTGAATGCAAGAGAATAAACCGTTGGTTCGGCTTTGCTAAATCGAATCTTTTTTGCCGGGTTTTAGAATTTGGAAATCAATACTTTAAAAGGATTTTAAAATTCATATTCGCCTTCCCTTTGACTCATCTCGTTTCAGCTAGTTCAAACACAAGAAAATGGATGGTCAGCAAACCCTAAGCAGCTGCTGGCTGGATGAATATCTAAAAATCAAACTATTATCTACACTATCCAAACCTCACAGTTCAGAAAAATGAAAGTGGGAAGACTCATAATCTCTCCTTTTTTTTTTTTTTTTTTTTTTTTTGTGTGTGTGTGTGTGTGTGTGTGTGTTTGTGTGCCAAAAACACTCAATAAAAATGTCTTGCAATATATCACACTTTTAGTCACTACAATAAGCCTGCGGGAAAGACATGAAATGAGAAAATTCTCAACTTCTCTCTAGATCACACAAAAAGAAAAAAAAAATCTCAGCAGTACTGCGAGTTTGAGGTGAGGAAGAAATATCAAGTAGACTAAATCTAAATCATCTGATCTTCCCTAGTAACAAAGGATAAAACTTGTAAATACATCAGGAATGTTGAAATTCTCAGCAGAAATCAGCCTCAGAGAAACAGTCCCTATGAAAAATCCAGGAAGCATTGTTATCTACAAAAACAATCCATTATCATTTTCTGTATTTATTTAAATCATGAAATGCTCATGGGCTGAACGAAATCACTTCTCAGCTTTTAACTCAAAATTAAAGCTTGTCCTAAGATGGCTGTCATTGAAATGAGAGGTGATTTGCTAACTGTATTAAAACTTTAACACCCATGTACAAATAGTTACCATAGTTAAATAGGTACCATAGCTGAAACTTGTTAAATGGTATTAAAATATGTTACTGTAAGGTCAGATTCAACACTGTTTCATTTTTCTTATTGCCTTGATGGATCATGGTCTCTGCATTTCACAGAATCACAGAACACCAGGTTGGAATGGGACCTCAAGGATAAACATGTCCAAACTTTCAAGGCAAGAGCATATGAAGCTAGGAAGAAAAATGAATTATAGCAATAAACTACATGATAAATAGCTACATTAATTATTGGAACAATGAAACAAAAGGAGCTACTTTGCATTGAAACTTCCAGCTGATATGACAAAGGAATGCTAGCACAGGATAGACACTGCTGCTCTCTGCCTATTCCAGTATCTCAGATTATTTCATGTGGATGTTGGGAATAAGTGCACAGATGCAGTCATTGCATTTACTGCACCAAAGACAGTGAAATTCACTAAGAACCTCCCCCAGTAGCAAATCTGTCCCAGTGCCCCTGTGAGCTCCTGCACATCCTTCCACCAGCTCAATTCACCCCCCGAGTACACCATGGGAGCATTTGTGCCCTCGTTACCAACTTTTACTGTCCTGCAAGTGCCCTGAGCTGAGATGCCTGGCTTCTTTAAATTTTCATTCCTCAAAATTCCCTTCCTCAGAGGGGTTGGGGCCGTCAAATTGATATGGCAGATGTCAAACACAAAATCCTCCCCAACTTGATTTCTTTTCCCCTGCTCCAGGTTTTAGGAACAGGTCCCTTGTTGGTGGTTTTCAGCATCTAAAATAATATGAGGGTTGGCAACAGCAGGGTAGTAGAAGATATGAATTTATAACGCGTTTAATAGACTAAGTGTTAGCACTAATTCAATGAGCAGTAGAAGAAATTGTAAATGACAAAGGCATTTACAGTTAACTGTCTAAGAGAATGCAGGGAAGTAAATCATTACATGAAAAAGGAGCTCCTTTGCCTAACCTATTAAAGACCCCACTAAAGAGCCAAGGTATTTATTGATTGCTTTCTACTTTCCCACTGCTGAAACTAAGTACTCCTCTATTTACTTTGATTTAAAAATGCATTATTGTCTACTTTCTAATAAACCAGACCATGGAACAAGAAACTCAAATTATTCTAAGTTTATTCTTAAAAGTCCGTGGTTTTTTTTCGGTTGGGGTTTTTTTTTTTTTTTTTTGCCTTTTTTTTTTTTGAAAGACTGAAGGCCTTAATCCTTAAAAGCCTTTTTGAAAGAAGGGTTCCTCGATGCTGGCCCTGCAGCTGGGCCCAGATTGAAAGTGCACTTACATTTTTATGTTCAGCGCTGAAGGACTCTGAAGTTAGCCCTCGCACTGCACATAAAAGCTTTGGAAAGGGCATTCTTTGCCACTCGTGCAATTCATTCTCTAAGAAAAGGAAATGGAAAGAAAGATTTCATGTCCAGGGCTTCAGGCCTTTGATCATTTGATGAACATTGGATCCTCAACCTGGGCCTCCAGCTTCTCAGGCCAGACAAAGAGGGCCCCGGCCGCACAGGCTGGGCCGCGGCTCCCGCCCGAACAAAACCTTTGGCGGCCGCACAGTGTGACAGCCTGGGAAAGGCCCACCTCAGCAGGGCTGAGATGCCCGCTCTGCCCTTTGATCTTTCATTTAAACTCCAGCCAAAGCACCAGGTCAGGGGATTTCGCGTCGCACACCCCCACGGGCAGAGGGGAGCAGGTCAAGAACAGAATGGGGGTGACCGATCTCCAAAAAGCCCTGTGACGCCTTTCTCTGGCCAGTTTCACATGACTTGTCTGGCATTGTGCAGCGCTAAGCCCACACTTAAAATGGAATTTGACATTACATGGTACAATGGAGTCAATAAATGGCATTCTTCAGTGCTTTTACAACAAAGTCAACCCTCCCTTAAGTGGCTGAAAGCCTCGAGCTAGAAAATACTCCTCATTTACTTCTATATGCCAATAAATTGCATATACTTTAAATCTGGTTTTCATTATGGCTCCTCACTGCTGATAGCCAAAATGAGTGAACAAACACTTAACAAAGGTCCGCATTAATTTTACGATGCACCATTGCTTCTATTTTTAAAGTCTAGGTTGTCACGTGGCAAGTAACAAGCATTGGAAATATCTCCATATTCCTTCACAGAGCAAAAACCTATTTTCCAACAAGCATGAAAAACTAATCTCATCCCACTGAAAAATTTATTTTCAGTACAGCGCAAAGGAGAAAGCAAACATACAACTTCTTTTAGCATCAGTGGCAAGTTCCACATGATGCTTATGGGCAGAAAATTCAGTCCATGTTTGATGAGACATGATAACAGAATCTGAGGAGAAAAAAAAGAAAAGCTAAAATCTTCTTTCTGAAGGGACTGGATACCACCATGTCCCAGAGGACTGGAATATTCAGGATGCAGCAGCAGATGACTGCAAAGCATGGAGAGAGTATTTTTAAACTACATATAAAAATATGTCTATGTAAGAAGATATTAAACAAATGCTGTAAAGTGATTAGAATTCAAAGAACTAAATATTGTTTTTCTCTATAAATTAGTATGTTTTTACACCTAATGCTTTTTCATTAAATACAGGTGTGTGCATAATGCCAGATGCAGCTTAAAAACTCAGGTTAAGAATCAATAAAGGAAAATTTCTTATTGTTTATTTGGTCAGGTCTACATGCTCACTCTCACCCTCCTTCCTTCTGAAGACATTATCAGCATTAAAACTTTGTTCAGTTCTAACAAAGATTATTTCCGAGTATCTCAAGTACTTCCCACCATGAACAATTTACCAATCAAGAAAAAAAAAGGATTGGTCCCAATCTCAAGAGAATCTACAGATTGTTCATTTTAAAGAACACGTTTATGTTTAGTTGACAGATTATTTCCCATGTCATAAAATGAGATATCACAGATGATACTTCTAAGAAATAGAAAAGTTAAATACATTGTTCAATATTGAATAGATAGTGCCAGAACTGGCAATAGAGATTTATTTTCAGTTCTCTGGACTGTTCACTACAGTCTTTTTCATTGTAAGAAACAAATCTGTGCCAGACATGAGGTCCTGTCTGGCACCACCACTTCTACACGTGTTGGTGGCAATGGGCAGCTCCAAAAAGGAAAATAATCACATCTGACTGTCATGGTGGGGCAGGTAACACCCATGTGGGCAACAGCCACGACACAGCCCGGGACCTAGCTCCTGTAACCACTAAATTAGGGCTGTACAGCCCCAAGGCATCTCTTGTAAGAACTGTAATAACTATTTTAAATGACAAATTTAAAAATTCAAATACTTCTCAACAGCACAAACACACCTCTCATTCATAAAGCATTTGCGTTTGGTATGAAAAGAAAAACTACAGAACATTCAGGAAAGAGTACAATTTGCCTCTAATTTATTCTCAGATTTTCTGTGAATATTGCTCTCCCACTGTTGTCATGGCAACACAAGCACATATTTCAGTACTGAGGAAGTAACAAGCCTTTCGATTCTCACCTTTGGCCATTTTATTGAGAACCATGTCAATTAGAATGTAGGTTCCACTTCTTCCCGCACCATCGCTGCCAACAGAAAAGGAAACAGAAAAAATAAAGCCTATCAGTGTGCATCTAGACTCAACATAAAGGTACCTGCCCTTAATGTTACAGTGTTACACATGGTGGGAGAGGAGAGAATGAGGGGTTAAAGGAGGGTACTGAGACAGGAGAGAAAGCTTGCACTGAATAAACACAAGCTGGTTGTGGAAGATTAACTACTACCCTGCATGGATAACAGGGCTTTGTTTTGATTTTTTTAAGCCAAGTTGTCTTTATGCAAGAGAAACATTTTAAACAACAGTGGAAAACCCCAAACCAGGATACCATTTCTATTAAAAAAGTGTACATATAGTGACCTTACAGTCACGTATATATATGAGATGAAGAACTCAGAGTAAGTTTGACTAGAACATTATCCAGAACAGTCAAAAATGCTGCAGATTGCATTTGAGCACAGTGGTCAGAGGGAATGCAGAGATCTGCTCAAGAACAAATATTTAATTACTGAGGACTGCAATCTTTCTTCACTATATGAGGGGTTTGTTTTTCCTCTGTGCCTTTCCCTTTAATTCTTCCCTAGAAACAATGACCAGAAAGAAATACTATCTTGTAATTTTAAGAAATGCCTTTAGCTTTTGTGTATCCACTGCCCTTCCTCAGAGATGTGAGACCAAGCCTCGGGAGGGGCAAAGCTCCCTAATCTGAATGCAGCTTGTGTCCCTTTCAGAGAGCAACGTGTAATTGCCAGCGTGATGCTCTTTTAGAGCTGCTGTTAGCAAACATAATTAAGACTTTAAGTAAAAGCTTTTTTCCTTTCCCTCCCCAAAATTTTTACAAAGGTGCATGTGTGACCCATTAGGCTGGTATGTAGTTTTATTAATTAAGCCATTATTTTTATTGATAGCTCAATTTGTGTAAAAGAATTAATGAAAGAAAAAAATAATAGAACAGCATGAAGCACGTTATTGCATTCTGTTTACAGTCAGGCTATGAAACTTAATTTCTGTAGACAGAGATTTTTTTTCTTTCAGTTACTAGATCACTGTTTAGAGAAAAGGAGCTAGTGGTAATAATTTTTTTTTCTCTGTCTATGAAGGGAACAAAGACACAATCTTATTAGTTAAGCTGAATAATGAGAGACAAGACAGCAATAAGGCCCAATAAAAACAAAAACTCCTGAGCTCATGGTAGATATTTCCATCCATCACAGTAAGGAAATAGCAAGAAATTTGAAGGCTCTTCATTGTGCATCAAATAGTTCCTTTCTCACATTTCCTGAAGGCAATGCAGAGCAGCCCCCTCTGGAGCATTCAGCTCCTTGCATCCTCACTCGGCTGAGAAACACGTGAGAAACATGTCCCCTCCCTCCTCACTCCCATCCCAAATGAAGTGACACATGGCAAACACCCTGCCTCTTAGCAGGGCTCTTTTTTTGTCTTCATTATCTACAAGGATATTTTTGATAAATAAGTCAGAACCCCCAATGGCAAAACCCAACATTAATGTTATTATGGTAAACTCTTCCACTGAACTGCCTGACAGCTTTTGTGTGCATCTATCACATTGTCAGTCCTAAAAATACTCTGTGCTTAAAAAATTACTCAATCTCTGGGCAGGTTTCCACTCCCTGACATTGCCCTCTTCTTACCTTGATTGCTAAAAACAAATATAAGAAGAAATAAAAAATAATTGAGTGTTAATAAAATAAAGCAGACTAAATTGGGAGGGCATGCAAAGAACATCTGTCATTTTGAAGGAGATGTATGATATTGAAGTGCTACTTATACTAGAAGGCGTGGCCATACATTGTTAAGACATGGCTCAACATCTAAAAAATCACATGGAAGGATAATTTTATGATGAAAACAGATTCTAAGTATTAAATAGCATTAAAATTAAATTGAATTATACTTAAAACTTTTACCCTACCTCACTGTTTAGTGATTCATGAAAAGCTTTAATTTGCCCACTTTGTTTATATCTATATTAAATTCTTATACATACAGATCTCTCTAAAGCTATTTTAGAAATTGTACTTGCCTGCAATGAACAACTACTGGACAAGAGCGACCCCTGTAGCACTTGTTTACTTTTCTGAAATAAAACAGACACAAGAAATTAATTAAGCAAATTATGTACTGTTTCTTTTGCCAACTGTCAAAAATAAGCAATAAGAAAATGCAAATATTACTCTCTTTGAAGGAATACTCAGGTTGATAGTTTCCTAATATAACAAGCAATTAGGTAGATAATCTTCTTTAAAGTTTGATTCTGGTTTGCTGCCCAAGAAAACATTCCATTATTACTGTTGTCTGGGCAAAACAAATGAGCTATTTTCTCAAATGGTTTATTTCTTAGCCCCAAAACTAAGATTATCTTGAGATGCCTTGATTTTGAGGCAAACACTAGCTTGCTCAAGGAAATATCAAGGGTCATCAAACTGAATACAAAATTAAAAAAGGCTATTCCACTGCACTTTGTACAATGTGTGCTGATCTGTAACACCACTTCTTCCCAGAAAGGCAAATGCCAAATCTCCTGAAACGCTTCTTAAAAATTCTAAAATGTAATCTTATCATAGTAAAAATAACTAAACCCATCAATAAGCTTTGGTTCTATTGCTTTAGTTCTATTGCAAAGGTGTTATATGTTTAATATTTACACATTGTTGTCTTTGAGAGCTTCCTGGTTAAACATTTTCAGTGGCAAGAGAATATACATGAAATCAATCAATAGAAGCACTACCACAGAACAGGTCAGCTGATGAGTAAATTCAATGAAGGAATTAACTAGTGCTGAAGCAAACCAAGATACTCAGTCTAAGAATAGAGCCCACAAAATTGGTTTAAATCTATTTAAATTGCGTTACAAACACCAAAATCCCAAGCCCTCTCTTTTGCTCTAGGATATATTTTGCATGTCAAGAACGTTACAGGCCAAAAATCCACAAAATATGCACACATATGTTAACAAGGCAAGACAAATAAAGGCTAAAAGCATTGGGAAAGCATTGCTTCAAGAAATCAAAACCTTTCATTCAAATTATTTGATGAGTAGTTTGAGTTTACTGGAGCTAGGTTTCCTATAAAATAATTTCATAGGGCAGCTTCCAAGGGGTGCTCCAAAAGTCCCCAGCTCAAGGGCTACACAGGATCCTGCTAACTAAACTAAAGGGAGCTGCCGAAATTTAACAACAGTGCTGTGATGTTATTATGAATTTTAAAGCATAACTAACCTACTGAATCATTTAGTTCTTGGCTGTTCATCTATTCACTAACATCTGTGCTGTGAAAACATGCACATATCTTTAAACACTGCTTACAGTATAGCCTGAAGATGCCTAAACTTCTGACAGGGTGTTGGGATACCTGGAACTCAACCCAAATGGGCTATGGAGGTATTGGTGATATCCCACGAAACCATGTTTTCACATTCTTATTTTTGTTACTTAAGATTCTAACCAAACTTGAGAACAATATTAGGTTCTTGTTGGGATTCCCTTTAAACATTTGAATTCAGGGACTTTTCACAATTCTTACTCTCTTGCTTACTTATGTAAATCATACTTGCAGAGACATTCTGTCGCTATTTATATTCCCTGGATGTAAGTAATTAATGCAGTAGAACAATGTTCTTATTAAATGAGTGGTAAGTCATTGAGAAGCACATGACCTCAGAAGTTAAATGGACCATTTACATGTCCATAAATATGCCTATATGCAGCCACTACCAAACAAAACTTTAACAAATTGGGCTACAGCAGAGTTTTCACATGAATGAACTATTCAATTCCTGATGGTCATCTCCTGAGGATCAGCTCCTGGTTTGGTGGGGCTTTTTTTGTTTTGTTTTGATTTTTTTTTAAATTGTACAGTAAATTATATTTGAAATGTCTGTACCAACAACTGATACAGTCAGCCTGCATTCCCCAACTCGCAGCTGGTCACTCTCCCCCCACCCCCATCAAGTGCATTAGTAAAGAGTTGTTTTTCCATTTCAAGTATTAAATAAAAGCTGATCACTCCAGAGGGGTATTTACCGTTTCTCTTTCTGCTTGTGTGGTTCCTTTGTTCCTTGTGTGGCACCACTAACATGATATTTGCATGTTGTGACTAGCCATCTACCAAAGTCCTAATATAATTTCAATGGCAAACTTGGTCTAAATCTATCAGACCTCTCAGTAAATCAGACAGCCAGAGACACATGTTAGGGAAAGACACCTTATGTTTGTCAGTTTTATTGAAGGCGTTTCAAACATTTTCATTATCACACATTTCAGAAAACACATTAAAACAAAGGGTTTCAATCCAGCTGGTTCATAGCTTTGTCTATATATAGCTCATGAAAATATTTAGAAGTGCAGCAACATCTCATTTCATTCTTAGTTCTGGCTAATGAGAGTGAGTTGAAAATTCATCAGTAAGCAAAGTTCTTGAATGTTGAAGAAAATATATATTATATATATATATATACATATACAGGAAGAATTAACTTAGAAAGAATGATTAGTAATACAAACCAACCCTTGGCTCATTGAGTGAAAAAGAAATCATCATGCAAACCATCAGCAAGCAAAGGTCAGAGGTCGTTAGAGGCTCAGAAAAGGGGTTTCCCACATTGTCCCTGCAGCAGAGTCACAGTTTCCAATGATCACTTTTGTGACTATGCAACTGGGCTCATATTACTAGCTGCAACATCACAAAAATGACACTGGCAACCGCTAATTAGCTGGCAAAATAAGAATTTGTCCATTTTTAAAGTGAGCAGTGTTAGTAAATGCCATTGCACACAGCGAGAAGTGATAGCATAATAGATATATATTTTAAGCAAAGCCCTCACATGTGATGCTAATTATCTTTTAGCTTAGCAGTCCCTCTTTAAAGTGTAAATGCGCTCCCTCTGGGCTTAAGAAATATTTAATGACACATATCAGTGCATGACTAACAAGCTAGTCCAGAGCAATAATGATTGGTCTATTGTTCAAAATGAAATTCGGACTCCAGAAGCATTTAAAACTGACCAGTGGTTTCCGTAGTAGCCTCACCTCTCAGGGACTGTCTTTTGTACAGATTTGTAAAGTATATAGAATAATATCTTTTTGGCAATTTATTCCTACATTATGGAAGTATGATAGATTATTCAGCAAGGTTTAATGTATTTGCTAGATGCAAAATCGCCTAAATCACTGTCTGATACAGAATAAGAGAAATGTAAGCTTTCAGTTTTCAAAGAGACTTGCAAAATTTACTTCAATAAAAATGTTTAGGTCCATATTTCCACAGACTCTGGGCAAGGTAATTTTGGGAATCCAATTTTTCTTGGTGATGAATTATAAAAAAATAGAGGGTTGGTTGTGTATATGCTTAATTTCATATATGTATGTGAATATATAAATATACACACATATCCATATATATATATACAAACACACTGAATGCACATAAAAACATAGATAAGATTAAAAGAAATGAGAGCAGCCCCTTCCTAGCACTACCCTACTAAGAGTATGGTAGCACTGTCAGACATTTTTCTGGGGGCTTTATGACTCAGCTGTTGCAATCCAGCAGAGTCTGTACTTTCAGTAGAAAGCTTCAGGTGCAAAACACGTATTGTATAAATGAATTCCAAATAAATTATTTTAGCAATAGTGCATTAGTTTTTTGTCATTAAAAAAGAACGAAAAAAAAAAACAACCCGAAGATCAGATGACCAAGAAAACTGAGATTCATAGACCAGGCTATTGTGCATGCCAAAATTCCTTTTCAGGCGGAATTTTACTATGCATTCAGTACTATGAGTTCATTGTACAAAATCTGCACGTAGCAAATGATTACAGTACCCTACACTGGACTGTGAATACATGTGAAATGAACACTCAGAATTCAATTAAATCTTAACAGGTTCATTCCCATACTGGCTTAAAATACAAAGAATGGCAGCTCTGCTACTTTTCTCATCTAGTTATAATTTTTCTTTTTCAAAGTATTGCACAACACTTCTTCCACACGGCTATTTAACCCTTACACAATGTCACTCTAAGAGGCGCTTTCCTGGCGGTGTGAACTGTGACTTACTGTAGATCTAATCCTGCAGCTCACGCAGGGACCTCAATCCTCACTGAAACAAGTCAGAGGCGAGGTGCTCTGCGCTTCAGATGTCCTGGCTGTACAGGCTCATTTATGCTCTAGTTAGAATTGAGAGCAGATTTCCCACTAACTCTGAAAAGAGCAAAGCCGGACGCTGCACTGGCTCTGTGCTGCAGCCTCACACAGCTTAATGGGACCGAGTCACAATTCTCACTACAAAAATTCACTACAGGCAACTTCCCCAGTACCACAGGCAAAGGGAAATCAACCTATAGAAACCATATTAAAGTTCAACCCAGAGAAGAAAACCTTGAAAATTCAATTACAATTTCAACTCCATCCCATGGCTGTGCTTCCTTGCTCCACTACTGCTTCTGTGCTGTGACTCTATAGTATATCCTTACATCCTCACCTAGCCATAGCTCCAAGTGACTCAGAGCAGCTGCACTCCATTACCTGACCTGCACCGTGTGAGATGTCTCTCTGCTTTGAAAAGCCTTGCAATATGTACAAGAATACTGAGTAGATGAAGGGTGGCATTTAGCCCTAAATTTTTAAGGGTAGAATTTTGCCAACAGACAACTGTGCAACCAGCTCCTGTTGGCTGTGTGCCAGCTCCTCCCCTTGGGTGCAGATGCACAACTTCGACTGGCATCAGTCAGAGCTCCCAGCACTCCTTGTAAGAAACAAGTTTGGATCTTTTGAGCGCTGAGCCCCGTATAATCACTTTGGGGGATTGTAGATAATATTGTAGAGCAGAGAGAACAATATGTGATCCCACAGGCCGCTGGTGGATGGAGCACCAACTCCCCAAACTTCCTGGAGATTCTTTTCATTAGTCATAAGCGCGTCGCTGTGGATTAGCTGGTACACGCTAACACCTACACGTGATGCACTGGGCACGGTTTGCAATCAAATGAAGATTATTTTGCTCCAGTATTTATCATGCATGGCTTTAATTTTCAAATTAAAATTTAGATAGGCACATCAAACATTAGAGAAAGTGGCAAGGACTTTCACAGCTTTTGCCTTTGTATATTTGTATTTTAAAGCCACACTGACTTTCTTTAAAGTTCCAAAGGGTACGCTTTGTCAACATTTTCATCTGCCTTCTCAAGCTTCCACTTTCCTGCAGCCAAAGGTCTGCAGACCTCACTGTTGGATCCTTATGAGCAAATGGTACCATGGGAATGACGCTGTCACCATATGACTCCATTGTGATTCTTTTTTAAAGCTCACACTTCCTAAATTACTTGCGAGAGTCCTGATATAAGGATCTTGGGGAAGCTACACAAAAAGCCTGGAAGTTGCAGAAATGAATAAATACTGGAAAAACAAAGAAATACAGAACCACTGAGATTATACAAAGGGAGGAAAGGTATTGATCTCTAAATGTGAAATGAATATGTCTTAAACCCAGGCAACATCTCTGTGTAAGGCAACACTAAAAACATCAACCTACTGAAGATATTTCTCTTAGGAGAAGAGGAGGAGGAGCCCCCTTTCAACCCAAAAATCTTTAAAGGAAGAAAAAAAGCACTATTTCCTCAGACCTGTATCGTCTTAGAGGAAGCGCCATACTTTGTGCTTTACCTGCGGAAATCCAGAAGGGATCTGGTGGAGGCAGGAGCCCTCTGGTCGTTCCAGCTGAGGAAGTGGAACTGGGTCACTGTGCGGGTCTCGTTGGTCTGCAGGTTCTTCAGGTAGAAGCTCCTCACGAGGAAATCCTCGCACCAGATGTGCTCAGAGACAAGATTTACCTACACCCACAGGAAGGAACAAACGGAGATCAGCAATTCTGGTTGCAAGTCACGTCTGCGGGATTGCACGTGTAAGATTTCTGGGATGAAGGAATTGCATGAAAATGTTATTTTTATTAGCAAATTGGCCAGTATGGAGGGAAAAAAAAAAATCATTTAGCAATCACTGTAGCTGTCAGAAAGGGGTTAGCTGCCATTGCTTTGCCATTGAAAACATAAGAAAAATCTTGGCAATTTTAATGCAAAAGAAAAATTCACTGAATTAAATCTTTATAACATTATGTGAATACAAAAGATATTTTGTATTAAAAATGCGTTAGACTGTCAGTTCCTTTCTTTTCAGAAATGTCCACAAATGCATTGCCCAGCCCACTCTGAGAGATCTTAAAAATCTGAGTTGAATTCACATGAGAAGAAAAAATTCAGTTTCTTTTGCTATGAAGAAAAATAAGCATTAAAAAATGCAGCTTGTTTGCAGAGCCCATCTTTTCAGAAAATGATTTTATTCCCATTTTAGTTTAAAAAACAGCATTTCTTCACAGTTTCTCCACATTTCTTTGTATTTGGCATTGTGGTATTATTTTCTTCCTCTACACAGCTGGACCACTGGAAAAATCTGACAGTCGTTGTCAATGTTGCATTGCAACGTAACTCGTGATATGATATTTTGGGCTAGAAATGCACAGCAGAAAATAAAAATATATATTTGTTGTTGTGACTGAGGCAAGAGATAAAAATAGATAGGATTAATTACTACAGCAATAAGAGGTTTTTCTAAAAAGATTTACATATGGCTACCCTAAGGCAAAATCCACTAGTTCTAAAAATACTATTTTCCTATAAAACATAAATACACTCTTTCATATATCAACCACTTGCAAAACCATTCAAAATGCAAACATTATTGTCCTTTTGAATACTGCAATATTTCACTCATTATTTACTATACTTTACTCGGTGGAAACCACCTTGCTGTTAAAGCTGCACTCCAATTTTTTTGCAAACGCAGAACTACCCGAAGGCACACCAGGAGAATTTCAGAGTCCGCAGCTCGACCTCCGGCTTAGAGCATCTCCAGCATCCTTCTGCCCTGGGTGGAATCAGCACTTACTGTCACGTTTGCAACCAGAAATTTTGTGCAGGTACCTCGTAGATGTGGTAGAGGTTTGACCCTTCGTCCGGCCAATAGTGGTAGCACTGCTTGACTCCGTTTTCCACGAGGGGTGTCAGCATGACAATAACGACACAGCCGTTCTCCCAGACCATCTGCAGACAAAGAAAGACACCGTGGCCACATTGTGACTGCCTAATTACTGCGTGACATGTATAATTACTGCACTCAGACACACAATCAAAATTTATTCCATTCACAGGAAATTTATTTCATTTTCATTAGACACTTTTACTCTGCAGCTGCTTTCAAATCCCTGAATAAACTGGCACCATATTTTGCAGGCGTCCATGAAATATTAAAGAATTTCCTGCGATTTCAATTCAGGTCATCCCCAAAATCTCTCCTTGCTCCTGGTACCATGTTCAACTGCTTTTCTGGCAAACTTTTAGATGTACTGAAGGAACACTGAATGGTGCTTGCAGAACATCCATCTTTTTAAGATTTGATATTTAACACTGGAGCAGCACAGACCTGCTAAAGTCACATGTACTGAAACCTGTTTTTGTTCTCAACCCCACGTCTTTCTTCACTTTGCTAAGTAGCTAAAGCCATTAAAGTACTGCATTGCTGAAACAATCATAAAAGTTGCATCTGAACAACAGTAATGAAGAAAAGGCAGGGAAAATTCAAAGCAAATCTTTTTTTCCAGGAACATTTTGGATGGAGAAGCCATGCCTCCAAACACACATTTATAAAAGATTCGTTGCTAATGTGCATTACTTTCTTTTTCCTTCTTTCTTTCCTTCCAGCTTTCCTTTGTCTTCTTTCTTCCTTTTTCCTTTTTAAAAAAAATTTATTTTTATTTTCCTTTCTCTTTCCCTCTTTTCTATTTTATTTTTCTTTTTTTTCCCCCTCCCCTTCTCCTTTCTCTTTTCTAGTTCTGCTTTCCCCTTTTGTCCCCGCCTTTTTTTTTTCCTGGAGGTAGAACGAAAGTCCAACCTGTGCTGCAGACAGTGCACTCACAGAACACAGGTACAGCAAGAGAGGAAAACAGAGTATTTTCACTGTCAGCATGATCACTTAATAATTTAGACCAGACACAGAGCAGGATACAAGAATCAAGCACATCCTCAACCAAAGGATTTGTGGATGTCTCTCACAAACAGCAAACAAGCAGAGATGCTCTGGTCTGGCATATCTCTGTTCCAAACACAGCCCATGACTGAACAAAAAGGCTCCTATGAATTAATACCAAGCAGTATAATCACTAAAAACTGTTATTATTATGCTGTACATTGATGTTATATTTGCATACAACTTTCATTGTCTTTTTGCTAGCATATAAAATTACTAAATGAAGAGTAAACTGCTCTTTTTGTGAAGGGTTATGTTTATTTCACAGAAATATTTATAAGCAACTGTATTGACATGTAAATTTTGTCAACAAAAAAGGCCTTTGTCTAAACTGTGCAAAGATGAGATGATACATTCAATTCAAGGATTATTTTTTAAATTACATATCAAATAAAAAGGTTTCCTATTCATGGATAATGATGTTGTCTTCTCTTTTAAGAATAGCTTGCATATAGAGAAACAAATAACGCTTTTCTTCCCTTTTTTCATTTTGCAACATAATTAAAACTACTTTTAAAATCAGCTTAGAATTATTTAGAGAAATGAATCTAGGGTTTACACAGAATAGGGTTATTTATCATTTTGAAAAGAAGTGGGGTAAAAAAATCACAGTGGAATTTAATTTTTTTTTCTTTTAACACCTTAAAAAAGGTTTTTTAAATAAAAATGTCTGTAATTTCGTCCACCTCACTTTAAAATCTCACAATGCCACAAAACCATTTAAACATACTTTAAAATTATAGACACTTTACAGACAGATGTATATTTATCATTTGCATCTTTTTTGTACTACGTTTGTTTCAGGCCGCAGCTGGAAACCTTCTTTATATGTAAGGAAGATGATACAGATTTCTTTCATTCTAAAGTAGTTTCACCTTTTTCAGTCAGCAATCAGACTAAGATAAGAATTCAAAACATGCATCTTACTTTAAAACTAGCCCCACTAAATCAGTACTTTCATCACATAACGATTTAATGTGCCTCTAGAAGGTATAGAAGCTCATTGAAGCCATTACGAAAATGAGGAGAAACACAGTTTTTATGAGTGTAATAAAAATACAATGATCTAGACCATAAACTAATCATCGAGCACTCTGCTTGTGCCACCCAAGTGTAACATTATAAAAGCCCACTCATTTAGAGAGGAATCCTTACAGTTTGGCAACCCTGTTCATTGGTTCAAAGACAGAGCATTTCATTAGAGAGGGGCTGTCTGCATCTCGGAAGATTTCATTAAGCATAAATCCAAATGAAAGTTAATTTAAACAAACAATTTCAAAGTTACTCTGGGGTGTAATATTTCTTTTAGGTCATTGTGTGAAAAGTAGATGTCAAATCTACTAAATCAAGAAGGCAATACAATCCAGTGGCTTCATTCCTGTTACAAGCAACTGCCCCTGCATCTCCTGTGCTTACCATTAAGATGGGATTTTCACTAAGGCTCATCACCTGTGATTGGAGGACTACAGCATTTCCACTGTTTTCTTGCTAATTTAAATATTAAACCATCAGCCTGATAATTATTACCATATATTTCCAAATATCTTGGAAGCAGGATGAGTCAAAGGCAGTTCACAGAGTTTTGCACTGTCTTCTGTTTACGTCCCCATCTTTAAGCAATTGATGGGGTTTTCAGATGCTGCATCTCCCAGGGCTTCACACTTGGCTGTGCTCAGTGTCCAGGCACACCCATAAACTACAAAGTGGCCCCAAGAATGTGTCTTGGGAAAGAAAGAACAGGTAGCCCAGACCTAGTCTGCACAATCCCAGCACAGCCTCTGAAGAAGAGCCCGTGGGTGCCAAAGGGACATTTGAGAATGGCCTTGGAGAATGGAGGAAGAAGTTCAAATATGCAGTAATTCACACATTTCTGAACTTCGTATGCTTGCACAATGTGCTGGAAGAATAAAGAGGACATCAGGTCCTCAGGGCAGAGGTTTTTCTTTTTATGTAGAGCCCAGCAAAATTAAGCCTTAGATTCTAAGTTTCTACAAAAATCAAATATATTTTAATATATATACATTGTATAATATACAAACGTATATATTTGCAATATATAAAACTAATTTTATTTAAATCACTTAGCACAGGCATGCTCATGGCTGTAATTCATGGTAATACTTCCAGTAGAAGAAGAAATGTTGAAGGGAGTCCTGTGGATGGGTGCAATAAAGCCTGAGTTCTGTACAGGAGCTCACTGCAGAGCCTGCAGTGCATTCTTTGCTGGAAAGGAGGACACTGCATGATTTTGTGTGACATGTCCACCTTCAGCCTGTAGGCCTAGAGAGTAACATGTTAATGGTCTTCAATGAGGTTCTGCTGTATGCATCATTCTCAGAACACTTCTTGGACAAGAATAACACCATCCTGTTCCATTTGCTGCAATCAAAGGCTGAATCCTGCAAGCCAAAATGAGCAGAGCATTTGTGATCCTCAGAATTCCCTGTTGATGAAATCCACCAAGTGTAGAGACCTCATGCTGTGGTTATCCAGCATTGCCAGCCCCATATAAAGGGCTTCCACTTTGGGATGAATTATATTTAGTAAGAATTACTTGAAAAGGAGCACAGAATTGGTTTTTCATGTAATGAGAATAACAGTCACAAATAGCAGAACCAGTGTTACAACAATGCCATAAATCTGATAAAACATCAGTTTTTGATAGCTTATACTTTAAAATGTCCTTGTTTACTAGCTTGTAAATAAAATGGTTAATATGAACCCCCTTTTATTTTTCAGACACTTCATCACTTTGAAGCTTCTCTTTATAATAAATGATTCTCCCCAAACTCCTTTTTCAGCCATTTCTGTCATTTTCGTGATGGGGAAATGACAAGATAGGAGCTCTGCCCAGACACTCTTCATTTAATGGAGAAGTTTCTAAAATGCAATGATTTAAAAGCAGAAAATAGATGGGATAATCAGTTAAATCCAGCCAGTTCACTAAATATAACCTGCAAATCACACCAGCTGCTCTCTGGGAGAGACCTCCAGCAAAATACAGAATTTACCTTTTCAGTCTTTTAGGCTTCCCATACAATTGGTATAACTGGTGAATGCAAAGACTTGGAAAAGCAGATGAACAAGCAAAGAGAACGAAAATAATTTCTGAGGATAATCAAAACTCAAAGTGAATAAACAGGACTCCTAAAAAAACAAAGCAAGGTGCTAACCCTTGCTGCATCAGATAACATTAATCCCATTACATATTGTGAAAGTAACTAACTCAACTGTGATGTCTTTCAAGTTTAAAAAAAAATGAGGATCTTTTAACTGAAGGAAAAAATTGGGTTGAATTTAGATTGTTGTTACCAACTAGAGCTTTACAATGCATGCCAGTCAGAAAGTCATACAAACTTTTTTGTGAAATATTTTGTTTGCAAATGAGATAGTTTTAATATGAAATGGGTCAAATCTGGCAAGGTGAGAATGGCCATTTGCAAAATCATAACTGCGCCTGCCAGTTAAGCAAATCTGTAGGTTGGAAGTTTAATGGTCAACAATCTGTATTTCATTTAAAAAGTATCTGACTGCAGCTGGAAAAATGTCTTCAGAGAGGATCATATATAAATACACAGTTGTATTGTGTCCCCTGCTGTTTTAGCAACACTTGTTTGGAAGTCATAGGGAAAGGCAAATTCAAGATGTCTGTATGTGTTGCAATAATTTCTCTTTCTGCTTTCTCATAGAGACATAAACTGCTCTTATTTTTCTCAGAAGAGTCCTAACAAGCCTTATTGTTAAATAATTTAAATATGAGCTCTGTTTAGAGTTGCACTGCTTACAAAACCACATTAAGGAGCAAAAGTCCACCAAAATCATCAGGAATTAGCTTTTCCTTCAGTACTGAAAATGTGGAAACTAAACAATAAAGGGATACAAATTTTAAGGGACCATTTCTAAGTACATTCTCCAACCAGAGCCATAATTAGAGGGAGTGCGGTAAAAGCAGACTCCTTCACTGAACGCTTATGGAATTTCTAATGCTATATTTATTTCTCATGGCTTGACAAGTTACTAGAGCTCCAGGGGCTACTGTTCTGTGCCTATGTCTCCCTTGCTGTTTTTCCTTTATTAAATTAAAATATGCATATTTTACACATTGAATTGCTTTCTGTTGGTTTTCATCTGCTCTTCTTTCTGAAGGTGGGAACTGATTAGACATGCAGGAAGTCCCATTCCAGGCAAAGAAAATAAAACTTGGGAATCACAACTGCTTGAGAGCACTGTGCCTGCACAGAACAAAATGCAGAAGAATAATTTAGTCTGTAAATTAATTTCAGCACTCACAAAACGTGCTGAACTGGGAGCACAGAAACCAGCATTTAGAGCAGACAAGGGTTTGGTACAGTTGTTCCTACTCAGCCCATGGGCTTAGAACACTGATTTTTCTGGAAGAGCCATTCAGCTATGGGGACATGGTCTCCTACTACTGGGATTTGCCCCTTGGAGACTACTGATGACTAATCCTTTTTACAGAGGAAACAGTCAACTGACAGTATTCTGTATTTCTTTTGCTGAATTCCAAAACTGGAAGAGAGAAGCAAGTGTTGCTGATTAGACATGCAAAGAATTATCACGTCCCCAAGACTGTGATTCAGGAATCAATTCTTAATATGCCATTGTGATCTGGGAGAAAACCAACAGTCAGTTTTTCTGACTGATGCTGATAACTTACTCCTGAACAGGGTAGAGAAAAGTAAAAAGTTTTAGATTCAGAAATGCAGGACTGGGGCAACAAAAAGCAAATGGCAGCAGTTGAACTGCCTGGCTCATATTAGGGCTTTACTCTTGGGACCCCTTCTCCACTTTACATTTAACAGTCTGGCAATAAAAGTAAAGAAATAATCAAGGGAACAGAGATGAGGTTTCCCCAGTCACTATAGCCACAACAGTGCAAACCTTCACTCCAGTGAGGTCTCTGTTTGTCAGCAAGAGACAGGCAGCATTAACAAGAAGGCTGAAGAGGATTTCCAGTTTCAAGACTATTTCATGTACTGACAAGTAGTGGAGGTAAGGAGGACAAGATGGGGTAAGGAAAAACACAGATTTGACTCAGAATGTGGAAGATGATGAAGCTTTTCCTGGCTTCCTAGAGGAGCATGCCAACCACAAAGGGGCAGCACTTCAAGTCTGCCTTCCACCTCCTGTCTGACTTGGTGCTGCTCATGAGTGGTGTCTGCTCTGTCATACTTGCCACACTGAGGCATTGGGGGATCCATTTAGCCTGAGCTACAGATCTGTTTAGGCAAAATTCATGAGGTTTTCTGGTCTAAACTTCGAGTGTGTCCATTACAAATGTGGGCTGTATTTAACTTACTCTCATGACAGGTCACTAGGTGACTTAGGTGCACTGTACCTTACCCAGCATTTGCAAAATGATGAAAATCATATTTCTCTACAGAACTTCTATAATATTCAGATAATAATTAATTATGTTCTTCATGGAGGGAGGACATCACAGGAGCACAACAAATGCTTACAGAAAAATATATGTCACATAATATTTGATTTTTCAAGGCAACTGAAGCATGGTAGTAAGTGCTTGCTCCCTCCCCCTATTTCACTTCATGTGGTAAAATAAAAAAATGAGAAAATGCACTTCCCTCCAAAAAGAAGGAAGGTTTGAAAGAAGGGCAACCTTGGGTAGATTTATGAAAGAAAGACATGATATGGGGTATTTTTCAGAGAGAAAATTTATGGCTTCCTAAGAAATGTAGGAGATGATGAACCTTAGCAGACATGCAATTTATAAAACCAGAATAATTAAGAACAATTTTTCTGTGAAAGGACAGTTGGTTCTAAGTATCCTAACTCTTAGAAATAGTTTCTTGCATATTATCATCCCTTGCTTCTTAGAATACTTTGCAAGTTAAGACATGTACTTCATGTCAAATATTTTGTGGAATTATAACCCAGCACATACTGAAAATAATAAAATTTTATGCCTCCAGAATTATTCACAACATGGAACTCCTGCTGCGAAAACTTGTTATAGATCAGAAATGTTCTACATCCTCTTTCTTTTGAATTATGTTCAAAGAGATGTTGAATTTTAATAGCGCTATGTGAAAGAGCTGAGTGAAATCTCACTGAAGCTGCTGGACAAAATCATCACCTTTCATTCAAGATAAATGTAAGAAACAAGCAAACTCTTTTATGAAGCCTGATAACTGAAATTACAGAAGTTATCATCAAAAACAAGAGAAACACGAAGCATATGGACCCGTGAGTTTCTCTAGAAACTGATATGCTTAATGCAGAGAGAGAGCATTAATCAAGGCAAGATGATTAATCCTGATAAGCAGCATAAATGTGTAAAAGGAATAAAGAAACCACCAGCACAGCTCAACAAACTAGCATTGTGATCCTGGTAGAAGAAAAGCTGAAAGAGAGGTTGGGGGTAAAACACTGGGTGAATGAGGTTGGGAAAACAGAAGTTATTGACTGTTATTTGATTCTGTCTTTGTTCAAGGAAATAAAACTCTGTTCTTTCTTTGTAAATAAAATGGAACTCTATCAAAGCAAAACCCTGTCCTGAGGATGAATTTTCTTTCCAGCTGAGAAGAAAACAACCCACAGATCTGACAAATTGTTTAACCACTCAGGTAAAAATGGATTAATACCATGTGAGGACAGTCATCCAGTTTTCGAGAAAGGGAATTGTGAGGTGGAATTCCCACTGAACAAGAATAGAATCAATGAAGGATGTATTTCTCAGAAATAGTAATTGGTAAAAGATGAAAACAAGACCAGATAAAATTAAAAGACGACTTAAATCAGCTGGAGGCTTTTCAAAATTAATTAAAGTAGTGGCTGGAAAATTTCCAGAGTGGTCCAAGAGATGACAAGCGGGTAGAGATGAAATCTCTGCTTGAGCTGCAAACACAGAGCATCCAGACAGATTAAGAAGCCCTGTGGCAAAACAGATCAATGAGATGACTGACAACACAACTCCTGCAGGCTAGAAAGTTTTCAAAGAAATAGGTAAGCCAGGAAAGTTGGAACTAACTTGGCATTTGCTGAATTAGAGAAGCTCTGCCAAGAATCTAAGGAGCTGGAGAAGTAAACCAGAGGGACACAGATAACCGATAATTTTTGCCATTAGAAGAGTCAGTGTAAGACTATTGCCTTTTCATCATTATTTTTCTTACAACACATACAAATTTAAACACCATTTGAAAATAACCAACATCCAGGCATCTGGACCATCTCCAACTCAAACATTGTGCCTTTGAAAGAAAAACTTCTGTCAAGCTGATCTCTCAGGTCAACTTGGAAACCCAAATGAATAGAAAGTTTTACAGAAAATTCTGAGACTGATGGCCAACTCTAGTGGCCCAAGTTAAATGGTACTGAAGAATGATACCTGTTCTTCTCCACCCTACCAAAAAGACACAATCTTCCAAGAAGTGGTCACTAGTGAGATCAATGGAACTGGTGCCTCTCAATCCCATAGTGTACTAGGCTTGGATCACACAGAATTCACAGAATCACTGGGTTGGAAGAGACCTTAAAGATCATCGAGTCCAACTCAGCCCCAACACCTCAACTAAACCCTGGCACCCAGTGCCACATCCAGTCTTTTTTTAAACACACCCAGGGACGGTGACTCCATCACCTCCCCGGGCAGCCATTCCAGAACTTTATTACTCTTTCTATAGAAAACTTTTTCCTAATATCCAACCTATACTTCTCTTGGTGCAGCTTAAGCCCTCACCTCTACTAAAAATGCTAAACTACATGAGCCTGGACCAAGCACCATCAATGCTGTATGAAAAATCTCTGCCTAGTTTGAGAAAGCAAAGGCACTGAGCTAACTGAGATCTTTGCTTGGATCTGGGCAACTCGAATACTGTAAATAGGAATTTGCTTGCTAAGTGTCTAACAGCACTTGCACTAAAATACTGGGCACTGGATCAACATAACAGGTTTTAGAGGGGCCTGCCAGTAAAACTAGAAAAAAAGATTGCCCAAAACTAAAATTATGTGTTTGGTAAAACCAACAAAGTATTGTGACATCCCACAAATCCATTCATAGCAGGCCAGACTGCTTGCTACTGTAGAGGTAGTCACTGACTGGTGGGAGAATATAATGAAAGCCTAAGAGAAAGCTGGTTTAGAAACTGTATCTGGAATAAGAGCGTGAAACACAGACAGTTGGCACAGAGCAGTTTGGATTTCATTGTGGTTATCAGCTGTGTTCTGAATGCCAAGAAAGTTGCCTTATACTTTCAAGTAAAGCAAATGCTCTGTAGACAAGAGTTTTCTAGAAGTCAGCTTGAAAAGCCTTCAGGAGTGGAAACAATTACAACAGGTTCTTGCTGGGGCAACCTTTCAGCCAAGACAGAACAAAGTGGCTGATGCCCACTGTGCACCCAGACTGCTGGGAGTCTCAGCAGCCAAATCTCTGCAAAAATAGGAAGCAATACATCCAGTAAATATTGCTATGGAAGGTGATGTCAAGCTCCAAGAGTTTCTGATGGACTTGCTAAAGCATGACATTGTGCATTTAGACAAGGAACAGCAGAACAGTCCCAGATCTCTCTGGAGTCAGTCGCTCTTCTCACTATCAGTCAGAAAACTGCTTCACTGAGCACAAAAAGGGGAAAACAGCAACGCAACTCTGCAACAGCTGGCATTAAGTGGAGGAGGGAGAGGGAGGAGAACCACTGAGAAGATGTATCAGGAATGAATAATTGAATCATTTAACAATCCCTGGTGGCAGCATCATGGAAGCACCATAAACTACAGAAAACTGTATTCAAGTAAGTATCAACTGTTTGTGCCCTGACAGCAGTTAAGACTATTTTCCATAGCAAGTTCAGGTTTCCTATGCTTTACATTAAAATAGGCACAATTAGGTGAAAATAGAAATTAACTTCTCTCCTGCAGCTGGGCATAAACTGCAAAACATTCAAGCCATGGCTTTTGGCTTGTACACTGGATCTTCTTCATTTCAGTGGTTGTGGGTACAGTGTTCTGCAAGGAGCTCATCTCTCTTGGCCTGTTTATTATATCTGGTTGATAACCTGGGCTGTGTAAAAGGTTTGGGACAAGAACTGGCACATTGAATTGTGATCTGCAGGAAGTTTAAGAAAAGTGGGTCATGGACCAAATCAGGACACAGGCATAGGTAGACTGTTATGTTGAAGTGACAGACATCATCAAAATAAATGTCAAAAAACACCTTTTCTATGGAACCTAACAGAAGAAATTGCAAAAGAGCATCACATCAGAAATGCACACAACCACACTCAAACCAAAGCTGAACCAGGGCTCCCAAACAGCTTTTGAGGAGAGAGATGTTTACAGCAAATCTGGTGGGGAGCTGGAGTGAACTTTCACTGATGGAACACTGGAAGAGAAACAGCAAAAAGAGCAGAAGGAAAGTGAAGACTCCACTACACAACATAGCATGAGGAAAGAAAGTAAAGAAAGACATCTTTTAAGAATGAAGTAGAATGAAGAAGATTGCACCACAGAACAAAGAAACAAAGTTGTAGGCTCTGTGACCATGCAAACAGGGAGCCTAACTTTTCAAAGTGATGTGGGAGAAGAACAAAAGACACCCTTAGTACTATGCTTGTATGATTTATTCTGATTTCTGCAATGCTTACGCAAAGTGGGCTTCTTAAAAATGAGAACATATTTGAAAATGAGAACATATATTCTTCAACATGTAAAGGGGCTTTTACAGGTCAAAGAACACACAGTGTAGATGTACAAATATGAAAAAAATAAACAATTAAAAACCTGGGCCACAGAAATCATAAAATGTCATTAAAGAATAGCTAACATACTATTTGATTTTGCATGTGTAACTTAACAAATACATTTTCAAGTATCATGCCTGTTAGAATGAACCCATGTGCCAAGCAAAAAAGATCAGTCTTCTCAATTCTAGCCAATTAGCAAACAGTGAAGACAAAAATCACAAGCTACTTGAAAATTTAAGCCAGACCAAAAGCTCACCTGACTTCAAGCAGAAAGCATTTGCTCTGCCCTTCTAGAAAACAGTCCCAAAATATCTTGGACTGAGCACTTCAAAATCCACACACCCAAAATTCAACAACTTTTTTGAAAATCTCCTGATTACTCATCAGAAAAATCGTGACATGAAAAGAGTCTTCAATAGGGATCAGTTAATAATTTCTAAGGATAGGTCAAGTGATGCAGATGAAGAGATGATTTCAACAGATGCCAGCTCCTAAAATACAATGACACTTCTGAAATTGTCACACAGACAGTCTCTTATCTTCAGAACAAAAACTTCTAAATTCATAATGCAAAACAAAAAATAAAAGCATATGTTCATGTTGATAATAAGCCCCAGTTGGCCTCCTCCCCAGACAGCTTCTGTAAACTTTCAGACACAGTTCTGCACTTCCAAAGGAATATCTAACACTCGTATCCATCACACCATCACACACATCTACCTTGGCAATGTGTGTTGGTCCAAACCTGAGAGCTGCACCAGCACTAAAACACCTGCATGCAAAGTAAGCTCCTAACTGTGCATCAATAACTACTCCATTTAGCCCCAATCCTGCAAAGAATTCTGCCCCTATTTAAATTTATGCAGCTGGGTCCTAACTGCCTGTGGTAGGGGAAATGCATAAGCATTGAAGCATATTGGAGAACTGGAACATGTGTAGAACAGATTTCAACAGAAAATTCATGGTACTTGGTGTTAGGTCCTTTCTGATCTGGAGAATGACAATGAAATCTGGCTACACTCTTCAGGCCTTTTGAAAATCACTGAATCCTTTGCAGTAATTTAGTTACAGAGACCAGGCACTAAAATATGAATCACCTGCCCAGAGGTTCTCAGTATAATTTTCAGATAAACCATTCCTTAGCAGGGTTTGTATTACACATAAATGGCTTGAATATCCCTGTACTAGATTTTACAAAGGCATTTGATTTAAGGTTATTCCACCTACAGTGACTCAAGCACAACATACCTTTACACAAATTAAATTTCAAGAAGCACAGGAAAACTTGTGACATAAATTCAGTTTTCAAAAAGATGTTTAACTTACCTGCCAGAAGTCAGCAACAGTAGCAGGGAGGGGGCCCTGGGTGGCAATATATGCAGGGTTTCGGGGGTCATGGTCCATCTGGAATAAGGAAGAACAGACTGGATTTATTTAAAGGAAATCCCTTGTAGTGTAGGAGACAAAGTATGAGAGGGCAGAACAAGGGACTTCCTGAAGGGCTGTCATGTCCCTCCACCCTTTATTGGCAAGCAAAGTGTTTTATTTCTATTTGTAAGCTCAGAGGAGAAGTTTTCCCCCAAAAGACTGATGACACCAGACACATGTGATGAGCAATGTCCCATGTCCTCAATATGCAGAGAAAGATCATTTATGGTGGCTGACAAAGGCATTTATTTGAGATCAGTACTTGAGGTTTCATAGCAACCTAGGAGCCTTTTGAAACATTTTTCTACACTGAATGTTAAGAATGCTCCACACATCTAAATATGTTCTCCATTTCCACCATGCCAGTCAAGGGCACATGTAACTAAAAACCAGCAAAAATGGGAAACAAATTCAGTTTCTGGCTTTTTCTGGTTAGCTGATTTATCTAAATGCATGGATTTGGCCTCAATGGAGGAAGTTCTGCTTAAAGACCTTAATTATTATGTTTAATTCAAGGAGCAGAAAATTCACTGAGCAGAAAAAATAAAGAATCTAAGAAACAAAGCCATCAGGAGTAAATAGGATTAGTGTGTTACAATGAATGTTTTTGAACTGATAGGTGGTTTTCTTGGTTCTAAATCTTAGGACCCATTCTGCTGAAAAAGAAGATCTGCTGATAGGATTAAAAAACAAACAAACTCATTCTAACCCTGAACGGGGCAGGACAAAACTTTGAACATAAAGAAAAGAGACCCATTTCAGCTCTGAGATTTGTGGGTGTGACTCAGTGACACTGAAGTCGGTGAGTGTTAACTTATAGCCATGTAGCTGAAGACAGAATTTGTTTCAACACACACTTCTGTCCTATAAGTTAAGATCTGAATAAGAATGAATGTGAGTCACATTTGCATTAACAGGCATCTCCTGAATTTATTCATAGCCTATCAAAATCTTCAGTGATGATACATGTCAGTGTAAAAAAGGCACCTCATAATTATGTGCAACATAAAAGAGGGAAGAACCATAAAAGAACAGATGTAAGTTATTCTAACAGAACAACAATATGATGAATGTTGCAAAAGGGAAGAGAAAACTTTTATGTTTCTAATTTTCTGATGTATAATTAAGCTGGACTTAATATTAAAATTCTCCATGACAACACAACACAGGTAAAAGTCACTGAATCAATTTAGACTAAAAGTTTACTTCTGATTCACCACCATAGTTACAAAAAAGAAACCTCGACCAGGATGTCTATAATAGAATCATTTTATTCCAAATTTCATTGGGATGCATCTCTTATCAGCAAATAAAATCTTCCCAACAAGCAACTGATGACAAGAAATTTCAACCTTGCTTTCTTTGCCTTTTGACAGAAGCAATTCTGATATAGCAGGACATTTACTGTTGTGGGTACTTTGAGACCAAGGAAAACTAGCTTTCTTCAGAAATCAGTATTAACAAAAAAGCCCTTAGGAAACATTTCAAAAGGGGAAACTGTTTTTTTGTTTTGTTTTGCTTTGTTTTGTTTGTTTTGTAAGAACTGAGACACTGAACTAAACACATCTGAAAACAACAGCAAATGTGATCAAGAAAGTCAAGCTTAAAAGCAGGGGGTTTATTTATTCTCCATTACAGTTGCAATGATTTGCTGCTGTTTTGTCTTGAATCCCAAAGATCTACAAGATTTAAATTTATGGTTAAATGATTTCCTATGCTGGAACTAAAAATCTTACTTAGAAAAATTGACCTACACCAAGGAGGATGTGCTACTCCCAGTGGAAATTGTTGTGGGCTGCATCCACTCAAAAATGATGTCACTTCTCCACAGGCTAGAGCTTGGCTTGGAAATGCAACCAACAGTAAATACATCAAACTTTAGAAAAAATATAATTTACTTTGAATTCTTCCTAAATGATTTTTTTTTTTCAAATGTAGATATGCCAGAAAACAAAGGCAGAAGAAATCAAGGATGATGCAAATAGTGCTGCCATGGAGGAAATACATTTCAACATTCAGCTGATAAATCAGGAATAGGCCAATCTTGGCATTTCAGCATTAATCAACCTCTGTCACAAAGGTGCTGTTGGAACGTGGCAAACATTACAATAAGCACAGAGTGCTGAAGTATATCAGCAGTTTAACAATAATTCAAAAGACAATTACAATTATTACATTCCAAGCACATTGTGTTGCACAAAAAACAATTATGAGCAGAAACTCTTCTTGCTTGGAGCAAATAGAAAATGGCAGAAAATGCTATCATACTATTAAATGATCTTTAACTGAACAAAAATAAGAGCAAAGTTTAAACTAATTAAATGAAATTTCTGGTTTCATCAATTTTGTATTACATGCACTGTTTAAAAGACCATGTATTTCAAGAAAAGTGTGAAAAATCCCTAGTCTGGTCACATTCAATTTAATATGAGTAGGTGATGGCAAGGGACAGTTCTTGAATGTTTTTGCTTTGTTCTTTTTTATTCTCTCAAGGTCAGCAAGAACACTGAGGGCATCTTAATCTATCAAAGTTAACAGAAGTTTGAATAAAGAAATAAAGTCGGTAATGGGTTTTAAACTAACTAATCAAGGATCCAGTAAAAGGCTTTTTTTTAATGTCAGTAGTCATTATCTTCTTTCAAGGATCCCTCTGATTTCTCACTTCATGAAAATAAAATAGAAAATGTATTCTCCAGAGAAGAATGGAGAACTCCAGACTCCATACAATCAAGTATAAAAACAAAAATTGATTGTTTGCTAACACTTTACATCAGAACAACCTTCAGAAATCACCCTAATAGTAATTGTTCAAAAAGAACACGATTTTTCCCTCTATTTCCCCCTCAAAGCACCAAGTTCACAAGGCTTACATCAGAATGGGATCGAACGGCCATTGTTGGAAAGAAAAACCTACAATTATTACAACTGTTCTGCTATGGTGGAATTCTCATTTTCTGCTGCAGCACAGCAAAGGCAAGTCTGGTGATAAAGTTTCAATCTATTTTTCCATGATTTTATATTAGGGGTCAAGGATTACTATAATGGGCCATGCAATTCATTGTACTGATTTCCATCACTACCAGTATCAAAAGTGAAGGAAAAGAAAAATGAGGAGCACTGAGATTTCTTCTTGGTAAAGGAAAAACCAGAGAAAACTTTAGTGGCACAACTTGTGTTTTCCTACAGGGCTTTGTGGCATAAATTGACTTACAGTACCCTAAAGTAGGAAAATACATGAAGAACATTACCACAACTGGTTGCATCTTGTTAACATCAGACCAGGATTCTACCTTTGCTTTACTGCAGAATAAAAGCTGGATCTTCCCTCTAGAGTTCTATTATCCAGCTGCCTTATTCGAAGACTTTGCAAGAATTCCCTTGAGACTGCTGAATTTTGTTGAGTTTTTGATAGAGATTGTGCTGCTGCACGATTTCACTGATAATGCTGATGAAATACAGAAAAATCAATACATTGTGGAAGTAAATCCTTGAGAGTGGCACATGTAGATTCTTGTTAAGCAGTCTTGTAAAACTGCAAACTGAAGCAAAAGTGTCAATAGGCATCAATGGCCATTTTGAAATTTCATGTAAATGATAATACTGATGAATTCCTCCCCTTTTAGCTTGTCAGATCTTTACTTTCCACAGAGAAGGATGCTGGGTGTGATGTGGTCTCAGTCACACCATATTTACCTTCATTTAAAGCCTCTGAGTCCATCTGAAATATTCCTGAATCATGAGAACAGAATGAAATCCAGTGTAGACCGAATATAACAGAAAGGAAGTAGAAATCTGATTAACACCTTAAAAATTTGTATGGATTCAAGGTTCTATGTGGTTTCCAGACTTAATGTGTTTACAACACCAAGAAAATCTACTTCCATGCGTATATTTATTACACAAAGTATAGACAGTCTTTAAAGCAGAAGTGTATTTGTTTTTGCAAAAAAGCATATCCACCAAATGCAGATGAACTTTGTAATCATTCACCTCAGCATTAAAATTAAAAAGGTAGACTAGTCCTCATCTTCATGTTTGAATTAAAATTTAAAACAATTTTTTAAATCCTTCCTTTTAAGCCCCTAATGGAATGAAAGAAGCAAATCTGGTTGCCTATGCCATTATGAATTTCAGAGTCTATTCTTGCTGATGAAATTTGTATGCTGTATTTGAACAAACTGTCATGCTAATGACATTCCTCAGTCTGGTGTCTTCAATAATAAGCAAACTGAGTTTTTAAATGTAGTTGATGGGATTTTTTTCTCTCTCAGACACCCTATGAGGAAAAACAGAATTCCCATTTACTTTCATGACCTCTGATTTAAAAGCAAAGATTGCACATTATTTACTACTGGATGATTTTCCTGAAATTTAATGAGGACTAAGTACAAATATGACAGAAGTAATTATCACAGTTTTATTCTGCACAGTCAGGGTCTCCTTGTGCTGTAATTGCAAGCCTTTCATTCAGCTCCCGACACCAGAGTTATTATCATAGCACTTTATGTTATTTCAGAGAGGAGGGAAACAGATTTCTACCTCACTTTTACCCTGCAAATTTATCCCAAGGACTCATTTTGCCTGGCCTCATGCTACAGCGAAATAAAAGACATATGGGAAGAATTTGGACTAAATCTTTCCTGATTCTCTTCACCCAGCTGCAGTGGAGCCACCAATATAACCCCAGTTTTCACATCCTACTGTGAAGTATTGAGGTATTGAGGAGGGGCAGCACTTTTTCAAAGGAGGAAACATGTGGGCAGGTGGCCAGCTCATTGTCTAGCACGGGGATTTTTTACGGTGTGCTGCTGCACTCATTTAGACTTCAGTGAAGGCTGAGTGAGCCCCAGCTGGAGACTGGACCACTGACCCGGAAGCTGGAGATACCCAGCAACATGTATGGGACTGGCAGCCTCCCTCTCTGAAGCTCAAATAGAATTACTTTACTTTACACTCTTCCTGCACCAGGCAGCTCCCACACACAGGGAGGAAAAAGCCTCTTCCAGTCAGTTCATCCTGTACTGATCCTGTGCTATCAATGCCCATTTCACAACAGTGCTCACTCCTCACCCAGGCTCTGCAAGGAGCAAATGCACCAGGAGCATCACTGCATTGACAGGATAATTACTGAGGTTATTTAAGTTGAAAGAGTCTGAAGGAAAGAAATGGTAGGATTTTTGCAAGAGTGAGTGAAAGCAGTTGTACTGACACTCCACATCCACTGTGTGCTGTCACGGACACTCACTAAATGTGTGCCTGCTACCAGGAAAGATCTCAAGTAAACAGCAGTAGAAACAGCACATATGTCCAACTTAGGCTTCACTAGCTCTATAAACACAGTAAATAGTGCAGAATCAAGTGCCCAATTCAGTATTGCAGTAGGGAAGTGGGGAGAACAGAGACTGAATATCTCTGCCATTTCTATATTCAACCTCATTATACAAAAACTACACCAGATTAACAAATATGTTTACACTAATCTCAGGACATTTAATTTGGCTTGAAATTCAGCAGTTTGCATGGCATAATTCCAGACCATGGGCTTGCAAAGTAGGGATTTCCTCCTATCAGCCCCCCACTGTATCATCTCCAGGAAACACATTTGGATCTATTGCTTTCAAAATAGTAAAATGACTACTGGCTTAGTGGAGCAAACTCATGTAACTAACTGGAGCATCTCTTTCCTTGGAATAGAAGGTCTACACAAATGTCAGCTGTGGCACTCTCTCCTCACAGTAGGGTCTCTATCCTACCAAGAAGAAGACAAACTTGACATTTTTTTCTTGGCAGTTTTTCTTGGCTATGCAAGTTACTGGGCACTAATCCCAATCTGTGAAACACTTGTGAACCCACTTATTTCTGGGCATAGACGTATTTCTGTAAGAGATACAAAGACAGCCATAAGAATTTTTGGTTCATCGGTGTGACTTGTTGAATTGAACAGAACTCTTGAGTCTAGGAAAACAACAAAAAAAGAAATATGTTCTAACCCTGCAGAAGGACCCTTATTGAGAGCTGGATGGAAAGGCAAGGTTACAACCCTTTGTAAATACACAAGAGCTAAAGCTGTGGGTGCAGGGACCCTGTGCTTGAATGAGCTTTGGGAATCCTGATAAAGCAAACCTCTTCCCAGTTTTGTCAGTGGGATATCTTAGCCCTCTTTCTTCACTTACAACACTACTTAATCTAATACTTTACTCATCAGTGTAATTAAAGAAACAGTTAAACTATAATCCAAAACTACAAGTGCAACAGACACATACACACATGCAAGAATTTACTCCCTTCTCCAACCAAAATTCTGAACTAAAACTAGTTGAGCTGTGTCTACACAGGCTTTTGGGCAGGTTGCAGAAGCCCAGTTTTCAGTACAAACCCAGCAGTTGTACTGCTGACAACACTGAACCCGACTTAGCACTGTCTACAGATGCTGTAATTCCACTTTGATACCACGCTGTTGCCATGTGAGTTACAACCAAGCTCCTACAAGAATGCAATATCTCACTTCCAGTTATCACCTCCCACTCCTGTCCTTCCCAAAAAACCTCTCAGTTTCTACTATCAGATGAAGGCTTGACCAAACATAACTCACCAGCTGGGTCCTGAAGACACAGGCAGAGCACTGAAGCCCTGGAGCTGGACCTCTCTGTGTGACTTTACAAGCAGAATGGATATTCCTTGGAACATGACCTGCTGTGATCCCCTGATCCTGCTGCCAGACAGAACTTGGTCCAGTCAGAGACACCTAAAAGCAGTCCAAAAACTCTCATCTGTGCCTATCCACCCTTGTCCTCTGAAATGGAAACTGGCAATCCCTCAACATGCAGGTGCTTTGGTTTCCCCTCTAACCTAAGCCAAAGACAAAAAAATCCCAAAGGTGTTTTTTGGATTCTGTGTGTTTTTTAACTCTTTGAATAAAGCACTTTTATGTGTTGAAGGAAATGAAGCTTTGAACTCTGCTGAAACAAAGATCAGGGAACACTTTTTATGTAGCTGTTGGGTTTTTTTTAAAGAAAAAAGTATTGTCAACAACATTGGAAGGAAGCAGCCTGTAATTTCATGCTGTTGCAAATTGTCAGCTGCCTTGCCCACACAAAGTCATTTAACTGGGGGAGTGATACTCCCCAGGAAAATGAGCCAGTAATGGCAAATACAGCCCACTGCAGTGAGATCTTATTCTCCATCCTAAGCTCTTTCTCACAGTTGCCCTATAATAACTTTTTGGTGGCTAATTAATGTGAATAAGAACTGTGAGAAAAAGCAACTGCAATACCAGCAGTCCCATAAGGTCAAGGACAGTGCCTTTTCTCCCCCTTCACTTGGATGTCCTGACCCTTCCATTGAGATGCTATGACAGGGCAATGCCACTGGAATTACTGTACCAGTTCAGTGTCTGCAAATAGAGACCTTTTTTCCCTATCACATTTCATGGACGAGATAAGGGTTCCCATTCAGCTGACACAGTCATGGGAAACATCAGTTGGGCAACCCTGGAGTATATGCACAAAAAAAATTGGACTGACCTACTTTGCATTCGAATGAATGTACAGGGGCTAGGGGATCCTGTTCTTGCTTTTCAAACAGCAAGCTCATGGAAGAACCAGGAGAGCTACAGAACCACCAGACTGTGCTTCACTAGGTCAACAGAGTAAGAAAGGTAAGAGGAAATGTCACTTCCTAATGCAGCAGAAGCTCAGAAGTCTGTGGGGCTCAGCTCTCCGTGCCTACAGAAGCCATTCCTCCTACTGTAGCCAGCTGGACAATGCAAAAAAGAACAAGCTATTTTTACCTCTGAGGAGAAGGAAAAGCTCCAAGTAAAGTAAAGCACTGAATTTTATAATCTGTAAATTAATAAAATCTTCTATCAAGTACAGAAAAACTGACAGTATTACAAGGTAGAACGAGGGTTATCTAGTGACTTTTTCTTAGTAAATAAACTTCAAGGGTTTGCATGCATATATATTTCTCTTCAATTTGAACGACAGGCTGAAGCACCAGTGTTGTGGGGTGCTCACAATCTGAGATTAGCAGTGAGGTGCCTGGAGTGACCCTGTTTTGACAACAAGGAATGGCAAGGATCAACTCTTTGGAATACTTCTCATGGGTTACCATACTTACAATGGGACTGGCGTTGATGTAGTCTGAATTGTCATGGCTACTTTCACCTTTCAGACATATCCTGGAATGGTCATCTGCGAAGGAGAAAACAAGAGAAGAAAGTTTCTATACCAGTATTCTACCCAATTTGTGTTAGACAATTCAAAGTCAGATTAATGTGCTTTCCAAGACAGGAAAATATCAGCAAGGATATTTCCTTCTGACTCCCAACCTAGCCATAGGGTTGATACAGCCACAGCATCACAGCCTGACTCAGGCATGAAACAATGGGATATTGCAGAGGCTCAGTATCATAAAGCCTGCCTTCATGAGATGCACTGTGATGTGCTACAACCTCTCAGAAATAAAAAGAGACTCTCTTCTGTTCAGGGAGGTTAAGATTTAAACCAGGAAAATCACTAAAACCCCCCCAGTATTATAACAAACATTCCTGTGTTTGCAGGGTCAGGGAAGAGGGAAGCTGATGGGACTTTGTCCACCTGGCTTCTCTAAAATATGAACAGCAGGGACATGGAGGTACAGCTGAGAACTGGACAGTAAATTAATCTGTCCTGGTCAAAGACCAGTGCTGTGTGGTGTTCCACTAGTGATGTGGGGAGACAACCTGACTTGGAGATGATCACAGGAGAGAGGAAATGCAAACAATTTCACCTAAAGTACAACTGGAGGCACCTTACACTTCAGACATCTGAAGTGAAGAAAACAGCAGTTCTGGGCATAGGAGACTCACTCCTGTTGTTTGCCCATCACCACAATTATTTTATCACTTTTTAACTTGTAATTTTACTGGTGCTAGCTCAATTATATTTAAAGCTGGTACACCCCAAACTCTAGTCCCCTTTAAAAAAAAAATTATTTCTACATCAGAACACGTATAATGGAGGGGTTTTATTTGTCTGTACTCAGGCAGAGACAATGCAGATATCTGCATCTCTTCCAATCTCACTTTCTGTTATGATAAAAGAAATGTTTCTATGTGATGAATCATTTCATCCTGATTTAGCTGTCACAAACAGGCCAAATTGTGTTAAAGAAATGCCATTTCTTTCCACTGACTAAAGAAAGAAAGAAAGCCCAGACCCCACTCAGATAATTTTAGAGATGTCTAAGTCTACATATGAATAACCAGCACAATTTACACTTCTCAGGAAACCTACTCTGCACAGTATATGGTAGAAAGAGGTTGTGGAGCTGCCCTTTCTGTAACCCTCTACAGCTGAACACAGACAGTGATGTTTTGAGAAGATTGAGGATCTTTCCACTGATTTTTCAAATAGACAAAGTAAGAGCACATTGTCTAGTGGCCTGAGACACCACTCAACACCAGGATTCCAAGCTGGCTGTTAAATACCAATCATTATTGGAATCATGAGGAATATTAAATCAATTATCAAACATTCTAGGCACCATAATGGAAGGCAGAGACAGAGAGTTTGGGCTCTGCTTAGGTTTATTCAACAGCAATGCCATGGCAGGTCAGCAGATGAGCAAGACAAAGGGATGTTTGTAAAAGTGTTGTTTATAGTCACTCAATCTCACCCAACAGTGTCAGCAATCTTCTCCTGGAATAAGACTAGTGATGAACAAGTCATGTCAAATAACTGAAGAGATATTCTTTACTATTCACATAAAATTACTTTCCCTGCTAAGGTTTGAGGATGAAGAAGACAAGAAAGGGAACATGCTCATAAACATTATTCATTTCCACCCCACTCTGGCACCACTGCACAAAAAAATCCAAAACATAAATGAGAACTTTTGACACCTGAGATCTTGGGCTACCCAATGTTTTTTATATGAGGCTTTGCAATGAGCAATGTCACAGAGTGCTTGAAGAATTGCAGCTCTGAAGCCTTCTGGCTTTGCAGGAGGTACCCAGGTTACATGCAGTAAATGTGGTCTCACATACCTTAAGCTAAGCAAGCACTCAGGATAAACCCCGTTCATTGAATAGCAAAAGTGTTTGAACTAATCACCAAAGGAAACGTGTGAAATGTTTTCAGAGGGATGAAGGAGAGAGAGCAGACAGTAATTCATCAGTACTTAGCAAACAGATGTCAGGGTGACTCTCCAATAAGAGTCAGGTGTGAGATCGGTAACTTATAGATCTTTTTTTTTTTAAAAACATAGAGTTTAATCCAGACTCTCTGATTTAGTGTGCTATGTCATTATCTTGCAGTCTTGGAGGGTTTATTAGAGGGCAAAACATGTTAAGGCTTAGTGAAAAGGTGTTGAGAGTTTGTATTTGCTCTTAGAAAAAGGAAGTGTACAAAAAAGGTTGGAAGCGTTTTTCTGCATATATCAGGAGTTTGCACCCATGTGTGCTTCAGTTGCAGCATCAAACATTCATATTGACAATGAACAGATTGTGCTTGTCTATGCCTGTTATCACCTCAAAGCTTCTAGGAACTGGCATAATAGCTCTTCTGAAACAGGCAGTGGAAGAAGAAAAGAAAAAAAAAAAACCCCACAGAATACCGTGGACACCAGATTGTTATGTTAACAATGAGCAACTATGGGGAAAATGCTGAATGTACAGCATTTTTTTGGGGGGGCAAACTGCATATTGATTATGTGAGAAGCAGGAAAAGCAGGAAATGCAAGTAAGGAAGGTATGTCAGAAAAGGAAGATACACAAGCTCAATCTAAATAATGAGAAAGAAAGATGAATGAAGAAATAGGAGAGGAGAGGTGTGGTAATAAGGAAGTGAGAGAAAAGACAAATGCTGTTAGTAGCTACTTCATTCTGGCCAAGCTACAACTCAGCATCATTTTAAGTATCTACAGTAGCTGCTGCTGAATGCTGAACTGCTTTGTATTTGCTATTGCTCCAGCCAAGCCACAGCTGAAAGAAAAGCAAAATGTACAGATGGATACATGTGGCAGAGAGAGGCTTCCTAAATAAGAAGGTTAATATTAACCTGTAGCTCCAGAGAAACCCAGCACAATGCTGGATTTTATATACATGTAAAATATAAATGATAAAATATAGAGGACAGAGCATCAAGGACATGATATAAGCAAACACATATGAGTTTGCAGTAAATAAATCTCAATTTACAGACTGTAAAAGCTATGTTTTGGTGTCTACACATAGATATACTCATATGAAGTGTTTAATGGAGCTTAATTTAGGTTGTTAAACTAGAACATGGACTGTTTGAGAAACTGTAGGGTAGATGAGACATTGCACAAGGAAAACAGACAGGACACAGGACCCCAAGATTTTTACCCAATGAGACCAGCATCTGAAGCTCACACAGGATACACAGTGGCATCCCAAAGCTATTAATTTCACTATAAACCAAATACCAGCTGTGGCCATTGCACAGCACTCCTGATGTCACTGCAGTGACTGGCTCCTCACTGGCTCCTCAGGGGCTTTGACACCTGGCTCACATGAAAACACTTAAATTCAGGCACCCTGATCTACAATCTCACAGACCCATGCCCAGGAACTTGGTTTCAATGCCTCAGTGTAGGTTTCCACTGATATTTGAGAGTCCTAAAGACACTTGGCTAGCAGGCAGGAGGGTCACAAGTCTCCCACAGAGCTGGTGTTACACCTACTCGTTCTGCCTGGGTACCTTGAGTACTTTGGGCTTCTCAAACAACACTGGATTCCTGTGCTTAAATGACTTAGTCGAGCATAAAATGTCATTATTATCTGAATAATTATTTTTAATTATTAATAATTGCTGTTGACCAATACTACAGTAATATGTCACCTCAATCTTTTACTTCTCTCAATCTTTTTCTTCTCACAGTGGCCCTGCAACTTAATGAAGATTATTTTTGTTGTTAGATGGAGACTGAAAACTTGTAAGACTCACATTTTCCCTGTGCCTTTCATTTCCTTTTAATCAGATACTTCTGAAGGAACAGAATCAACAAGCATAAGGTTGAAAAAAAGAGGAATATGGGCAAATTTGGGTTGTCTGAATCCAGGCATCACAGAATAAGGCAAATCTTAGAGCAATCAACCCGGCACATCCTGCCTGGATCATCATTTTCTTCCTTCTAGATTTGGACAGATTTTTGGGATTTTTTTTAAACACAAAGCACTACACAGGACTCCACTGAATTAAGAAAGTGAAGAACTACTGAGAAATGAAAGTGGTGCAGACTGCAGACTTCGAAGAATCATAATCTGCTGATTATCATTATTTTGCCTAGAGATGATCTGCAGAAAATGGAACTTTTCTTTGCTCTGAACTGCTTGAGTTCTTTCATTTCAGAGCCCTATTTGCACATGTATTCATAACATGGATAATGCACAAACCCTCTGCTCAAGTGTTCCCATCTCTGGTGCACAGCCCCAGGCTGTGCCCTTAAGGCAAACAAGGCTCAGATCTGGGTGCATGTTCTGCCCCTAAATGCTTTGCTCTCCTTTAGAGGAAAGACAAAGCACAGAGATAACCAGGTTGCTTAAATATATACCACAGCCCATGGATATGGCTATGGTGGACAGTTTTTGATAGATGTTCACTGCAAAAAGTTGTTGTTTGCCAGATGTTTAAAATACCTGTATATATTAATGGTGTACATAAATAAAAACATTCAGTATTGACTCTGTTGAGATAGGGTCACTTTTCAGAGATGCAAAAAGAGAAAAAGAAATTGGAAAGCTTTTTTAGAGCTGCTCATGTATTCATAAACAAAATAGGCATCACTAAATTATAGCACTAAATATAAACACCTAAATTATAGCAATCTGCTTCTTGATTGGATAAAAGGATACAGTTTTGTTAATCTAGAAAGTCCAGGTAACTTGAATTGTTAGTATTTTTTAAACTAGTAATTAGTTAAGTGTAGTGTCAAGGTGTTCTGCTATCAAGTCTTTTAAAAGCTGTTTGTATAGAAAATAGAAAAGTTATGTACAAGAGTAAGCTGTGATAAAATTGTCATAGAAATGAGATCAGTTATATAATCAGTAAAAATAATATTGTATTACTTCAAGACTGGTTCAGAAAGAAAAACAGAAAGCAAATACAACATATTAAAGCTTCTTTGAAGCCTTTCTATGAGGAAATCCTATATGTGAATTGGCAATCTTGTTCTACCTTGTCAAGGTGATTATGAATATGAAAGGGGTAAGGAAACACTAACAAGGCATTACTCTGTGAGAATACACTGAATGTAGCATAACAGCTCTGTAGAATATCAAAAGCATATCAGGTTTGCTTCTTCATACATTATGAAGCAAATCTATGGCTTTTTTGCTATAGTTTTAATGTCTAACACAGTTAAAAAAAAGTGGGCAAACTGGGCCTTCTCATCTCAGTCTAATCTTAGAGTCTAAAATAGCCACCACCTTATCAAAATTTAATATTGTTTAAACTCCATGCCATACTTTCCACCCATCAACAAAGTAGTAAGTAGTTTAAACATATATAACATGACAGCTGTTTACAAGTGCACAGCAACCTCAGAAAGTGAAGGCAGGTAATTTTGTGCAATTCAGTCAAAAAGGAAAATTCCCAGTGCACTAATATTTGTAATAGAAGTTTCCACGCTGAAGTAACAAAGCAAATGTATCATTTTACCCTTTTAAAGGTACTAAAACACTTATAGTTAAAACTTCAGATAAATTGCAGTCACCCTATCCATGTCCCAGTACCTTCACCAAGTCACTTCAATGGCATAACAGCATGCCATGGAAGAAGCAATGGCAGAGAAACAAAGGCTGGTCAGGGCTGGCTAATACATCCATGAGGTACACTGTGATGAAAAGAGACAGATTACCTGTCACTATCCCTGAGAGCATTTAAAAGACATGCACATGTGGCATTCAGAGATGTGGTTTGGTGGTGGCCTGGCCGTGCTGGGTTAACGACTGAACGTGATGATCTCAGATGTCTTTCCCACCCAAATGATTCTATGACACCCAAGTTAAAAACCTCTGCTCTTTAGCACTGTCACAGCCATGATACTTCTGGATTCAGAGGTAGAAAAGTCTACTCTGAAGGTTTCTATCTTACAGCTCATTGAATCCTGAAGACACAGTTTCTACATCAGTCAAATAACCAGCACCAGTTTCCAGCAACATCTGTAGCTCCCGTGCTATCTCTGTGGCAGCAACCAAAACCAGTCCAGCTTAATTTATAAGCAGAACTTGAAATATCTTAAGATGGTCTGACTGTAATTCCATATTGATGGAACACTTTAAGCAGGAAGATTAACTTGGATCAATACATATTTTCATGGAAAATTTTCTCTGCCTATCATGTCAGTTAAGTGCTTTTTTTCTTTTCAGGATTTAAAAGAGCACAGAAGGCTTGCACTACTTTAACTTTCATGGTGACTTCTTTAGAACTTCTCAACAAACCTGATCTCAAAACACATGGAAGTCAGCAAACTGCTGCTGCGCTGCCCCAAAAGGCTTTTGACCAGCACCATATTTACTCAGAAGAATTAATACTGCTAAGTTGCTGTAATCCTCTCCTGAGTAGAAAAGTATTGCAGAAAGAGCCACTACATAAACAAAAGAGACAAACCCTGCTGGAGCAAATATGCAGGGACTGATGGGCTCAGTTAAATTACCATGTCCTTCCAAAGAATCTTCACTCTAAATCTGGCTATGACATTTACTTAACGTGTTACCCGTCATTTCTCCATTCCTAAAGGAGGAATACTACTTACTCAAGACTCTCTTAGGGAAAATTAATGTTTTCAGGGCACTTTAAAAATTAAACCAGCTATATATGTTTGCCAAGCTATCCAGCTGGATTGTGGGCACGCTGATTGAGAGCATTTTGGTTGCTGAAGACCGTGCATATATTCTCAGTTTCATTTTTGTTTCATTGGTTGCCTAATGAAATATGTGTCCATACATTACCAATGTAATCTATGAGATATATATATATGTTTGCATAGCAAAAATATGTTACTTTTATTTCAAGCTCAAAAGGCAGCTGCTTACAGGAAAGAGCAGTTTCTAGGAATATAAACTTCAGTTCTTTTTTTTTTCAATATTTTTCTTTTTGTGTGTTTAGAGAAGCCTTGCAGAGAGAAGCCAGCTTGCAAACTTATCCACTGAAGCCTAAAGGGGCTCCTTCAGTACAGCTGAGTATCTGATAAACAGATTATCTAGCTCTGCCTAGAGACTGCTGGTGTTACTGCTGGATGGACAAGAGACCAACTTGTCTTGGTCAGAAGAAGAAGAGACTTCTACTGAATAGCTACAGATGCCACTCTTGTACAGATAGCATATTCCAGCACTGACAATCCCTCTGGCTATGGAATTTGGTGAGACAGCACAGCTGCAGCAGCAGTGTTATGTGACACAGCTGTGCATTTTTGTAACATATTTGCAACTTACATGGAGACAAACGGGATCTCATAAGACAACAGGACATGCACCCAGCCCAAAATCGTAGCCACAGCTTTCCAGTACACACAGAAACCACTCCCCATTGTTCACCTGCCTTCTGCAGCTTTCACACCACTGTGCAAAGAATCCTGGGGAATGTATCAAGAGCCAAAATGCCATGATGCAAAGGGAAGTGTACATACATGGTACCACGGCCCGCGAGCGGTTCTTCGGCGCATTCTCCTCCTGCTGTGCCACGCTGCTGTCGTTGGGCTCAGCCTGGTAAGCACACAGAGCTTCCCACTCCTTCTCCAGACGGTTCTTGTTCTTCAGGTGATCCTCCATGTAGGACTGGAATGAAAAGAACACTGCATTAAGCAATGGCTTAGCTAGGCTGAGAGCTAAGCTTAAAGGATGTTTCTCAAAGCATGGGAATCCTGAGCTTTGGGGAAAAAAAGAGGCTCAGTTTTAAGGTTCATTTATTTACTTAATAGAGAGTTGAGTTCAAGCTTATTTGTGCTATAAAAAATGAGAATGATAAAATGTACCAGTGCTAACAGAGAGGAAATGTATGAAACATCCAGTCACTGAGCTTTGGGAGAAAATTATTTCTTCTTCAGTACCTGGAAAATGTAAGCCCAAATGTCTCTTTCATCAGGCAATGGAAAAGAAACAAAATTCCATTGACAAAAATTATTACAAACAACAACTTCTGTCAAAACAAAGGATTCTACAACTAAAGTTCAAGCACATATGCACGTCACAACAGTGACAGAAAAGAATTAAAAATTCGCCAGGCTGAACTGTGGTAGCTCAAGCACTGGGTCATCAGAAACTCATCTTGCACATGAACAGGCACAGAGTGGGCCTTGAACTGAGGAGGTGTTAATTAATATTAATATATGTTGTTAAAGATTGTACTTTGCATTCAGTTAACAGGTTCTTTTGGGAAAACCAAAGAAAATGTCTGTGGCAGGAATTATGGGCCTCAAAGTGTCTTGGTGCTGGTCTTAAGGTTTTGCAGATCTCCCAAGGCTAGAGCTCCAGCAGTAGACAGGAATTCAGCTCCAAAGATTTGAGAAAAGTGAACCAAAACCCTTTTCCTTCACCCCATGGATCAGAAAATAACCCAAGTATGTGAGGGGAGGAGAGCAGAGAGGAGGAGGAGTGGGGGAACCCAGAAATCTTCCCCTCCCTTTGACATGAAAATTAAGAAAGCGATCACCTGGTACTTTCAGCCTGCTTATACAGACTCATTGCCTTGCAGAGCCTGCCATCTTCTACAACAAGCAGGAGAACCATCTCACATTATACCTGGTCATATTTGTAAATTAAACTCCATATTGCCTGTACTAGGTAGGTTGAAATTAATGTTCCTCAAGAGATTTGATAAGGACAGACTGTTCAGGAGACAAGCTCAGGGCTGGGGTCAATAGCAGAGCTTCTGGCCCAAACATCAGTCACAGTGGTTATTGCTGGAACCTTCTCTAATACAGCCCAATCTGTAGCAAACCTTGTCTAGAAAAAGCTCCCAGAAAGGATTCACTGTAAAGCACAAAAAGCACTTTAATTGCTTAGAAAACCCTTTCCATAGACAATCTTTCTGATGTTGAATTGTTCTTCCTAAATGTGCTTTAAAGAAGAAAGGCTCCTGTGCCCTCTCTACAGGTTTAACAGAAGGTGTAAAAAGCTTGCAGCTTGTCCTCTGCCAAACAGGAGCTCTGCAAATCTGTTGTGCCACTGAGCTTCCCACCTGGCTGGCAGGGCAGGATGCAGCTCTCTGTTGCAGTTTTTTGATGACAAAAGAGCCCCTGACACACAGCTTTGTTTGGTGCAGGGCTTGTTGGGAGCTGTCTTTACACAAGGTTTGTAAATCAAACCTGGTACTGAAAAACCAATTCAAGAAGCGACGCTTCCGAAGGGATGTCTTTAAAGACACAGAAAGACATTGCATTTAGAAAGGTTTCTAAAGGAGGTAAAAAATAGTGGTGGCCTAGATACAATCAAAACACCTACTGTGTGATTGCTTCTTTTCTATAATGAAGGAAGAAGCATTGCAGTGGACAGAGCTGTGACCTGACAGACGTGGAGCTGGGAGAGCGGCGTGGCCCCGGTGTGTGTCAGGGTGTGGGTCTGGTAACGTGTTCCCAGCATTAACTTGCAAGTTAACAGGAGGAAACCATCCTCTAATAGTTTATTTGTCCTTGTCAAAAGGCTGTTGCTACTGGGGAAAGGAGGGAGGCTAAAGATCCTGCTCTTTTCTCCTAGCAATTCTGTGCCTGGCTAGGTATACTGAAATCATAGGGGAAAAAGAAAAAAAAAAAAAAAAGGATAATCCCTCCAGAGCAGAGTCTTGCTGGTATATAAGAATTTTTATGAGGCAAAGGGAAAAAATAGCAAAACCTTACAATACCACAGAGCCAAGACTGCAGGCTTCAGAGCAGCTGTTTAGCATGCAGCAGAGATCAGGCAGTCAAGGACCAGCCCGTAGCATCTTCCCATTTTAAACCACAGCTTTATAATCTGATTCATTTTGACATGCCCATCACCAATGTCCCACAGACTTCAGGGACATTTTATGCAGATATACAGATCTGCCAACACTGAATCTCTCCAAAATCCTGGTAGGCCAACAAAGCTGTAGGAAAAGGGCCATGAACACTTGATTCCTAAGGCAGGACTGAATGTAGTAAGGAGCTTTCTGTTGACTCCAGCTTGTCTCTCTGATGATTTCAAGGATTGTATTTTAAAAATAAATTTAATTTCCTTTTTAAATCATCAAATCTGTCACAGTTAAGGTAAAGTTTACAGTTAAGGTAAATTGACTGCTTTTATTCCACATGAACTTTCAAATAACTCAATGTTCTTTTAAAGTTATTACTTTTACCTCCACTTTTCAGGTAATCTTGAGTGTAAAAATACATGAATTTTCAAATGAAAACACACTGAAATCCTTATTTTAACCAACCATTTCTTGTGTGGTTTCAATTCCTGCATCACATGCATCAGATTCACAGGGCACTTCCTGACAGACCTTGAGGAGGTGTTTGACTATTTGAATGGACCCATGGAAGGCTCTGCCCAATATGGACATCTGCTTTACACACATTTTTAAAAGCTACTGAGGAAGAAGCTTGCTTTAACACATTCAGGAGCCAGACAATTCCCTCAGAGTTAAGTAATCTTTCATTTACAGTCCTTCAGAGCCCCTATGCTCATCCCCACTTTGCTAAACAGAAGCTTAGTGATTGTGAAGCACTCTCTTGGGAGCTGCTGGATGTACATTAAATTGAGTGGAACTTCTGATATTTTAGAGATTGTATGTCTACTCAAATCCACTCCTTAATTAGGATGTTTTGATGAGACATTCTGCAATGTCTGCCTGGTGCAAAAGAAATTCATTACCAACGTGTCAAACACGCACATGATTGTCCTTGTCCCAGAGCAGCAGGTAAAATAAATAGAGGTTGTCACCACTGTTATTGCAATGCTCCTCAAGCCTGCTGAAAAAAGCAGAGGTCTGGCCTCACCAATATGGGCACAACAAGGCAAGTCCTGTAATCCCAAGTATATGCTATTACTTAAACAAACACCATCTGCTTGCACAGGTCTTCTGATGCACCTTAAGTTCCAATAACCTTAATTTTCCTTCCACAGGGCCTGACCTGTGAGGACAATTGGTAGCCCAGTCCCTAATTTCTCTTGTTCAGACAGAGGAGATACTCTTGCTGCCAAACATGCTGTGGGGACAAGGAGGATGTGCTGATGTAATGAGGACAGAGTGGATGTGTTATAAAATCCATTATTACCGTGTGAGACCTGCCAGTTGTAAGGCAAAAGGGGAGCTTTCAGCAAGAGGATGAAAAGCTGTCCCAGGGACAATGAATGGGCTGAAGAGACACTGCCAGTGGCACATATTAAGACAGATTTTATGTGCCTGAACACAGGCACAAAGACAGAGCACAGTGGCCCAGCTTGGCTTTGGTAAAACATGGCTTGTTAGAGCTTCCTGTGTGCAGCTGATGTTGTAATAGGGTGTCAAACTACTTTGGTTTTCTTTATTTTTTTCTTTACTCTTTTATCAAGAAGGATGTCCAACACATGCTCTGTGACTAAATAAGGTCAAAAATATAACTATTAAATTCTAATTGACTGGTCAGTCTTTAAATCATAGAATCACAGAATCATTTAGGTTGGAAAAGTCTCACAGATCATCAAGCCCAACTGGTAATCCAGCACTGCCAAGTCCACCACTAAGCCATGTTCCTCAGTACCACATCTATATGTCTCTTAAATATCTCCAGATATAGTGGTGACCCCACCACTGCCCTGGGCAGCCTGTTCCAGTGCTTGACAGCCCTTTTGGTGAAGAAATTTTCCCTAATATCCAATCTAAACCTTCCCTGGCACAACTTGAGGCCACTTCCTCTTCTCCTATCACTTTTTACTTGGTTGAAGAGACACAGTACTTTCTTCAGAGACAGTATGGTTTGCATCTGTCAAGATATTTGTTTTAAAAATGCCTATTTTATTAGCTGATGTTCAGTTACCACAATTATTTTTGACAACATACTTCCAATATGGTACTTGAGTAGAAACCCTTTCCATGACTGCGGATCCATCTTTTAGTGAAAATATGTGCAGCTCTCAAATTGACAGACCTTGACAGGTCTAATCAAATTTCAAATGTCAGCTGAAGATGTGGATGTGAAATTATCTTAATCCTTGTGAGTGGTGACTGCTCAAACCACCCAACAGTGTGGGAAACTGCTTTCAAACTGCTGCTTCTTTTTCCACAGGTGCAGAGGGCCAGGCAGTGCTGTTATGCTTCCCAGGCTTCCTCAGAAGGAGAAGAAGAAATTCTAGAGGAATTTGTCTTAGCTATTATATAGCAAATTGTGCAGAAAAAGATTACACTTGAAAATATTTGTTTTGTATTCTTGTCAGGTAATTTAAATAATGTGGTTTTTTTGCCTTTGTTCCTTGCTAACTCATGGGTTGTATTGCTCTGGCCCAGGATGCCCCAGAATTTTGCTACTCTGTTTGAACTTTGTGTTCTTTAGAACACATTGCATTGACTACATGTCAGAGGGATACTTTTCTGCATAAATCCAATTTGCTTTCAACACACATATGGTTTTGTCCTTCCATTTTCTGGCTTAATACCTTATCATTAGTGGCTTCACAGTAAATTTCTCTGTTCCCACTCATATTACTCACAGTGCTATAGAATTCAGAGACAGAAGCAGCCTATCTGATTACTTGCTTCCAGGTCTTCAAATAATGTCATTTCTTGTACTTCACTAGAATATTTCTAACATTTGGCTGCTCTGTATCTAAAGCAGAAGCTTTAAGCATAGTTCTTTACTACTTCTGGGACTCTGACTGTTCTGAACTATACACTGTATACCTGGAAATACACATATATTTTTAATAAGGACCAATAATTCTTATTTGAGATTTTTTTTTAAAATAGGGATGTCAACAACATTGCTTTTCTATTTCAAACTTAGTTTGCTACTCATTTTCAGCAAGCCATGTATTTCAGCTTTAGTCTGTTTGCTCAGAATATTGCTGTTCTCCACAATTTCTGCTTGTACATATTCCAGTGTCTTCACAGATCATAAATTAATGGATCTTTGCAAATTATAGATACGTCTTCTTGTGACTCTTTTCTTCAAAGATAATTTCTTTGTTGTATGTGTTTTCAGGTTTAACACTTTCAAACTTTTGAATTACTCCTCTGTATCACATCTGTGCAGAACTTTAGACTGTGATGAAAGTCACTGTCACTTCCACTCATTTCAACACCATTATTTAAAAAGTTAAATATAACTGGATCTAAGAGCAATTCCTGTACTCTGCCAGACACTCCCAGACATTGCTTTTGATCATTACTTTTTGTATATCAACCTTTTGCCTCATTTCAATCCACATAGTTGTCCTCTAAAAATCTGGCATTATTTTTTCAGTTAACTATTCAAGAGACAGTGTCATGACTTTATTAAAATTTGTATGTATAACATCCATTGTTTTCACTTCATCTACTGGGTTTTGTTGTTTTACTTAAATAAAAAGCAATCAGGTTTGTCCAGACTAGATTTGCTCTTTAGAAAATTATGCATATTCTTACTCATTGTTCAACTACCCAATGGAAAGGGTGAAGGAGATTAGCAAACACACAAAGGAAAGACTCCAGCCTTCCCCATCCTCTTAAATGACACCCTTGCATTTCCTTTTATGCCCTCAAAAAATCTCTCTCTAGATAATCAGCAACTCCTTTATTAATATGTGCTCCATTATTTTCTAGGGCTGGAGTCTAGACTCGGGGAATAGCAACAGAAAAGTTCATTTCTCTTCTCTGTTCCTGCTCCCCACTCTTCTTTTACAAAATTATTAGTTTATTCTCCTATTTTGGTGCACACAAGCTTGTCCAGAACAGATCAGAGTCACTATTACAACTCTGAGCCATATTCAGGTCCTGCAGAGCACCACAACGTTTTTTCTACACTTTTTAAGCATTTCTCACTTCCCAGCACAGTTTCATAGTAACACTGAAGTTACTTTGGGGTCTTGTTTGCAGAAGATCAGTCTTTGTCCCTGAGCTGCCCTGGTGTCCTTGCACAGACAAAAGGCTGGGAGCTCATCACATCTTTCCATGAAAAAACTTTCAGTGGTGCTGAAACTATGCCCATGCTCTCCTACTTTTCTTCCTAGCAAAGCAGACCTTAAATAAATAGAGGATGCACTGTCTCAATCAATTTCAGTCTTTCAATCAACGAGCTGGTTAAGAAAATAATTTTTTGCCAATAGTTAGCTGTTTCATGGAAGTCCCACAGCTGTTTCTGGTGCTCTAATCCAACCAACCCCCAATAATGCAGAACCTGTAACTGGAACCAAGACCAGCTCCATCTCTGACGCTTCAGTCTATAAATGTAAGGAATACCAGCTTTAATCTTAAACATCAAGTTCTCAATATCAACTGCAAAGAAGTGTGACTTTATAGGGGTAGTTATATTTGGTTTATATAGACATATAAAATGAAAAATTCTGTAGTGGCAGCTCATTGTCAGTACCTCACAGAATCTGTATCTGGAAGAAATCTCAGTAAATTACCATCTGGCTATAAAGTCTCACATGCTTTCAATCCCGGGGAGTGCTCTGCATCCCTTCTTTACTGGAACCAGGATTTCATCACCTGATTAATCAGTCATTTCAGGCTGAGGGCTCCTGTCTCTTTTGTAACTTGTCCTGTGCCATCCCAGATCTCCTGCTCACAGTAACCACAAATGAAAAAATATGGGAAATAAAAACTTGGGAATTTGTATTTGCTCTTGCAAAAGACACTGAGAAATTGTTTTTCCTTCTCCATTTGCAGCCATATTACTACCAAGATGTGTTTTGAACTAATAGTTCTCCTATTTCTCAGGACATGATTACACAAGTGAAAAAAATAGTTTTGAAGCTTTTCAGTTAGGTACTGAAAAATACTGTGGAGCTCTACTTGTAATTTGGCATGAAACACTACTAATATCATACATAATGTGGTAGGTGATGAAGGAAAACTTAAAAAAAAAGCCAGAGGGAGGCAATTCACTGACAAAGCAACTATTCAGTGTGGTTGAGAATAATATCCCTAGATTGCTTCAAATAGGTTGTATTATTCAGAAATAATTTAACTTCCATGGTGATACCAGGCAACAATAAAAATGACATTCCATAGTTTCAGTTTCATATTTTCAGATGTAAAGCTCATTGTAGATACCCAAGCATGCACACAGAGAGCAGTTGTGCTTTCAGCATGCCATCTTAAATAATGTTAAAGTTTTGTCCCTGGTTTGCTAGAGAAGTATCACCTTTGCACTGTAAGCAGTGTATGACATTATCTACCAGACTGGACCAGTGTGCAACTTGGGCAAGAAAGGCTGTAATTCACAAGCATATTAGATGGCAACCTATGTTCTGTTTGCCTAAATTAATATACCCTTGATGCAGTGTACATCACCATCTCTCCCTCTCCTAATGCCCTGATAATAGAGTTTTGTAACTTGTAAAAGGATTACTTCAATCCAATCAGCAGGTGCTGGGATCAGTGTGTGTCACACAAACACTTGCTAATCCCTTTTCTTACAGCTCCCAGCTGCCAAAGGTGTTCAATGAAATCCCAGTGAAATGGATGGATACAGCCTGGTCTGGACTGACACAGGTTGTCATCTCTGGAGGAGATCTTGGAAAATACATGTGCTGCCAAGAACTGCTTCAAGTGGAATGGTGGAGGCAGGTATACTTTTAAAAAGAAATGCAGCTAAGTTAAATGCTAAGTTAAACACTTACAAAATGGAATGCTTAATTATGAAATATTTACTCTACCTGGCTCTCTAAATATAGCAGAAGATAAAGAAATTCACTCCACAAGGAATCCCTTCTTAAGGAATATCAGCTACTTAATGGTGTCTTCTAGGTCTTAAAATACAACCACCCTCACCTCCTCCTCCTTACCCCCTTTCTTGAAATCTAAATTATGCCTCTGAATTTTCACCTCTGCAATTACTTTGCTTTAAATAAACCTCAACAAAAAAGAGAAGATGATTGCCATAAAAGGGAATATAATTTGCTCCCTTACAATCCCTGTGTTTCTATAGCTCCTTCTTGTCCAACTGTCTGAAAGTGCTCACATTACTTCTGCAGGGGAGGCAACTATCACTGCTGCTTCACAGATGGGAAATGGAAGGGCACAATCATTGAAATGAATTTCCCAGGGTCACAGAATATGCTCCTGAAACACTAATTTTTGCAGGAATATTCTTGACAGCTGTTTTTTAACCCCATGATCATGTTTATAGACATGGCTAAAAGTCAGGACACCTTAATGAATCCATATCTGAGAATATTTTAGTAATGACAAGTATACCAAATATTCTGACTGTGATGGAATTAGTACAGATTTTGGGTTGGGGATTTTGTTTAGAAGTACATGGTTTAAGTGTCTGGTGAGTAGATAAGTTTATGCACATGCTGTTTATGCAAAGACATGCCAAAGTAAATAATATGTATGTAAAAGATGAATTATCCAAAAGCAGTTTCTAAAATTTCTGTACTTCTTATAATAGATTTCACTACAAAAATCTCAAATAATAAATAGCCTTCACAAAAAGGAACAATATTACTTAAAAAAAAATTAAGGTATAAACCTCTTAGCCAATTACTGCTATTTCCCAGCATGGGATATGTTGTGACATTTTGTAAAACCAAAAATAAATCCAAAACAAGAAAAAACTCAGCCCAAACCTCCCCATTAAAGACAGCTCTGCAGTACAGGAACTGGCACCAAGGAGAGTGTCAGCTGAATTCATCAACTGAGACATTTTGGGAAGCATTTCTGGTAGCTTTGTTAAAATGTAAAAGCACAAGCATGCAAAAACTAGCTGGAAAACTAAACAAAAATATACAAATCAAGTCCTTTGACTCTTTGTCAATATTGATACCCAACACCATTCTCACAGAAAACTGCTATTTTCTTCTTACACATTAAATCAATTTTTCTAATGATCCCTTCTCACTTCGTTTTTTACTAATATTTTAACACCATACCACAATCCAAGACATATTTGTGATTCATTTATACGTCTGTTGTGTGTCTGAAATGAAAACTTTAAAAATATATTACTGCACACTAATTACCTGGCTGAAAACATAAAACCAAATTCCCTGGCTTCGTCTCATAGCCCTGCTAACTCAATTAAGCATCTAAATTTGGGTTCCCTGTTGGATACTGTATTTTCAAATTTAAATTTTAATGAATTACAGTCTGTGTTTCTTTTCACATCACTTGTATAGTCATCTTCCTTTACTCTATATATATAAATTACCAAGAGATAAATAGAGAATTCTGAAAACATCATGTTTAAAAATAATCCTCTCTTCAAGCGTGGTCAAGTTCTACAGAGATAATGAGACCAGTAAAACCCAGGCAACCATGACCAAGTATATCCAAGTGATACAGAACATGATGTGATTTATAGATAGTCTGGAAAAATATCACTATGTTAGACACTGGCCATCTTGAGGACAGACAGGAAAATATTTCTTTTACAGACATAATACCCCTGCTACAGCAAAGGGATAAGTACTTACTGCTACTCTTGTGAATAAAAGTCAAAGAGTGCTTCTTCAGGAAAAAATAATAACTCATAAAGGAAAGCCCCTCTGCTTTTCTGTTTTTTTTTTTTTGGGGGGGGGGGCAAGGTAAGATACTGAACTGATAGAGTTTGTACCTAAACACGCACAGAGGTTGTAGAAAAATTGAGAACATGCAATATGAAATCCAAGAAGTCTTGCAATTCATGCTATACCCACAGCCTAGAGGCAGGCTATGCAGTTAAGCACAAGTGACCATCAGGTTACCTGGGAAAAAAAGCAGGGAAAGAACAGACTGGATAATCAGCCTTTTCTTTAGAAATCTCCTGTAACAGAGACAAGACACTTCAAACTCCACAAACACCTTCAATGACCACATCCTTGCACTAAGGACCATTTTGGAACTGTGGAAATTCCATGCTTGCACACAGAGAAGCAGCACAATCGGTGAACTGCCAGCCCCACGGATGCAGAGCAAACTCAGTGCAAGAGTAAAAACAAAGAGGTTGCTTAGAGAAGACAGCTCAGAAAGCAGGCTGAATGAAAAACTGATTTTTTAATGGTTGGACTTGATATTGGAGGTCTCTTCCAACCTAAATGATTTTATGACAGTAGGAAATGAAGAAACTTTTTTCACAGAAGCCCTTGCAGGACTTAAAGAGAGGACTGTGGGAGAAGACACTTCTGCTGTACCCCTGCCATGTCACACTCACAGCCATGATGAAACAACATGCAGTAGGAGAATAAGCAATGCTGGCTGTGAGCAAGATGCAGCTGGCATCTGCCCAGCTCCCAAATCTGGAGGAAGTGTCCCATTTTTCAGGTAACCTTTTATCTATGCACCATGGGATTTCCAACTGATGCTGGCCTAGCTCAGTGATTCTCAAATATTTTTCTCATGAAAGCATTCAAAAGGGATTGTGAAGTGATGGTAGAAAAGCTTTAGAAGTGCATAAGCTGAAGACATCCTGCCTACTCCTGGGACTCTTGGGTTTCCATGGAAGCCAGTAAAGAAAAACACTTTAAAGAAGTTTGAGGAACACTGGTCTAATCCACAGATGAAAACATTTGAAGTGACAGCGGGCAAAATAGGAACAAGGGAAAAACAATGTGAAAGAGGACAGAAGAAGAAGCCAAGAACATACTCTAGAGGTCAACAAAGAAGTGAAATGATGAAAGAAGACACGATACTGCAAAAGGAAGAAAGTCAGAAAAACAAAACCCAGAACACAGCTAAATGCTATGGGAAGAAGCAAATTTTGGTCATAACTGAAAACTCTCAATATTTCTCTGCGTGCTGTTTCTTTTCCTTGGAATGGAACCTTTCCCTTCAACTGCTGAACCAGGAGAATACATTGAGGGGATGACAGCAGTAGTTTTGGGTAGGCAGTAAAAGTACAGCTGACTGTAAAACAGAAAGAAAAAGAACCTAAAATTTGGTGCATGTGCATGATTGCTTAGGATTTAGCAGATTGGGCTTGAAGAAAACTGTTATCAATTCAGAAGAGACTCAAAAAATGTGTGGAAGGCATCCTTTTCCATCACAGAGTTATTTACTATAGGCTGCACATCCTCAGTTTGGTTTTCACAAGCTTTTTCAGTATGTATTTAATATCTTTCAGTCAGCTCTCCAAATATGTGATAATTTGCTCTTAGATAATAAGGTGAAAACTAAACTTGCAGAATGAAATCTGACAAACCCAAGTCCAGAATTCCTTTATATTTTCATGTCTTAAAAAAGAGTAATGAGTGACACAAAAGGGCAAAAATATTATCCTTCAGTACAATCCTTTTTCTGTTAAAGCCAAAAGGATGAGTTGTGAGAGGTCAGCACAGGGACACCAGGGAATGGGGGTCTACTCCTGGCTCTGTTTCCAACCTTAGGGTTTGTCTTGGTCAAGAGGCTTCCCTGTCTGTGCCTGACTTTCCTGGACTAAAACGACAGGATAATAGCAACCTTTAAAAAGAGCTTTGACTCTACTGATCAAAAGTAGTAAATAAACATTGGCTTGTTATTATTTTGGTTACTAAATTGAGTTGAAAGGGTCCTGGTGACTTTACCCAAAATTTCTTTTGTCAGGCCCCAGAATCTTACCTGAAGGACTAAAATTCAGTTATGAGGATGCACATATGCTAAGTCAAATGCTGGTGGATACCCTCAGATACCACAGAGATTTCTTGGTACAACAGAACTTCACATGAAACATAAGCCATTTATGGGCTTCCAGAAGAAGTAGTGTATTAGGCACCATCAGTACATTTACTACAGCAACTAGACACTATCATGATGTTTTCAACCAAATTAGTCCAATGCAAACAAAGACACCAAAAGGTGAAAGGAGGCAATGAAAAATGAAGAAAGCACTTTTCTCAGGCAGGCATTACACACATACACACTTGAGAAGTAGCAGGACACCCCTCTGCTGTGAGCCAGCACTGCCCTGGCCATCTTAGCTTGCAGTGGTTAATAAACCCAACCCTTCCAGGGGCCTTCCCCAGCAGCAGATAAAGCAGTAGATAAATAGCTGCATCAGAAATACTCCTTCATTTAGAAAAGCTTTGGGTTTGGATTCTGCATTAGCTTCATCCTTGAAAAATTCCATCTTTTAAGTTCCCCACAGCCTACCACACTGGCATGGTGACTGTCTCTTAATGACACAGTCTACATGGCTTGTTATGATTCTTACAGGTTAAGAAGCACCCTTGATGCCTTTGGCCTGACACATAATTATAATACATACAAAACATGATTTTAAATGAAAGTGCTTCTCTGGGTATCATTACTGCATGCTATTTACCAGCTGCTACTTTTAAGCTAAAACTCCTTTGGAACTGTCTGATGAATGAAGTGAATGAACACTTCAGGACATGTCCTGCTGCAACAGTACTCCCTCTGCAAGACTGCTCCAAGGAACCTTGTAGGACCACAGATAAAAGGTTAGTTCTGCATCCTGCAGTTTTTGGGGTGAGCCCAGTCAAGTTCCACACGCTCCACACAGAAGTAAAGCTTGGAGTAATCTCATGGTAGAGCAGGTACATGAGGGTTTTTGTATTGATGGTACTTCTACACACAGTCCATCTACTCATGCAAATAGTGTCTTCAAGCATTTAAATGATCTCTATCTATTCTACTGGTAAAATTTGTCACTGGCAAAGACATGTGACATCTTTTCCATTAGCTTTTCTCTGTAATGTGACACAGGCAGATTAAAAGGGTTCTTTAACATACATCTCCTCCCGTACTGATGTGGCTGAGACCACTGCAAATTAAATTTTATAAATTATCACTGCTGTGCTTTTCACCATTTATGTCACTATATATTCACAATTTCCTCATCCCAAGGAGCACAAACAGCCTTGTCAGCTTCACTTATACACTGCTGTAAGAGACAAAAATTGCAAATATTGCAAGGAAAAGTTTTAAAATTTAAAATGCTAAAAAATTTTCCATTAACAGAGAAAAGTTGTATATATTGTATGTCTGCTCCTAAACATTTCTCTATACCTATAGAGGATACTATTGCTGTTCATGGTATTTGTACACAAGCATGCATGTGGGTATGAAGCACCCACCACTGAAGAGTCATCTCAAGCCACATGATACTAAAACCAATATACAAACCCTAAAAATATACCAGTATTTAAAGGCATAAGAAGGCCTAAATAAACATGAAGTAACACTGTGTCATAAATATAACACCAAGATCCAGGGCCTGATTCTGCCTGGGCTCCCACCCGCTAATCACTCGTCTGCAGACACAGCCGTGGGTGCAATTTCAGCTCTCAGATTTTCCTGCTGTAGCTTTTTCCCCCTTGTTATCTCAGCAGACATCTTCACTTTGGTGAGATGGATATTGAGCTACCATCCTGCTACACATTCTAGGAATATGCACACAGCAAGCAGCTCGGCATCAGCTCACACATGAACAGCCTTAGCTCCCATAAAATATTCATTCATTTAAAAAATATTTGCACCCTGCTGTCAAACTTAGACAAATTCATACTGAGCCTCAGAAAATAGCTGTTTTAATGGTAAATGATGTTCCAGAAACCTCTTTCAGGCTAAACACTCTCGTCAAAATTATTTTAATAAGAAAGATTAACAATTTCAACATTAGCTGCTAATCCCCTTTCATTTGAAACTGTGCTGATAAAATTCTTTGCTTGTCATTCAAATAGTAAGTAATAATTATAGATTTGGGGCCTCCATCTCTTGCTTCATTAATAGTAAATTGCATGGAAGTCTGAAGCATAAAGTCAGCTTTGATACATCTCAAAATGCAATTTCCATAGCTTTCCTTAGCTATGTACAATTAATTACAGAGTTAATAAGGGGAATATGTTAATGAAAGGGAAATTATTCACTCAGACCACCTGGTCTTATCAAATTTCTTTAATATGTTTCCTTCTTTCTGTGAATTTGCATGACAGCAAGAACACAAATCATGGTGTGCATTGCTAGTCCTTTAGTATTTTTATTTGCAACAAGCTAAAGTCCACTTAAATTAAATACAGAAAGAATGAAAGAAGCAGTCAGTAGTAAATAACTGACTGCATTTGTTTTCTCAAGTTCAGTACCTTTATAATTTTAAAATAAAATCCCTTAAACAGCTTTATAATTACCAGACTCTCTTCAATGCTGAAGTACAAATATAATGCATCCAAAAAGGAGACATTGTCATCTTTTATTTTCCTAAAAGAAATGTGCTGCATGTGCACATATTTAATAAAAGATGTACAGAAATTTGCTTCAATTCACTGCAGTCTGACAGCTACTAGAGCTTAGTTGCTATGTGCAGTAGAGTTTTTGGATGTTCATGGGAATATTTTAGTTGCTACAAACAGCCCAGTCAGAAGGTGGCAAACCTTCACATAAATCATCTTAAAAATAACACAGTTGTGATACATAGTCAGAGAAATATTTTTTAAAGATGGGTCAAATCCAGAAATCAGCCATCTTCAACAAACCTCGATGGATTTACTACTGACCAGACAGAGGACAAAAACACTGGAGGACCTGGACATCAACCCTCATAACCATTCCAGGAAGAAAAAGGCCAGAGAATAATTCCTAGAGCAATGGCAGGTTGTGTTTGGAGGAGGTGATGCTTGTGGGCAGTTTATCACCCCTCCCTTCTATTCTCAGTTCAATGCAAAGGTCCAACATACAGCCAGCAACAAGAGGCAGCTCATAATTCTCCCTTGCTATGAATAGGGTTTTCTCGGCCAGCTTGGCAACCTAAAGCAGCATTAGCTCATGAGTTTAGGAGAAGAGGATAAGGGATACATGACAGCATTGAGGGAGAGCTGCCAACTGAAAAAAAAAAAGTAAGATATTACTCTGGTCTGAAACAAAAGGACAGTTACATAAAGGAGACAAACTCAGTAAAATTCTGTCTTTTATGAAGACATACTGGGGTAAGGATGCAAGATTTGAGGGTGGAATACTTTACCTGGTTTTGACCACAAAGTAAACCAGTCCTCTTTTATTGAACAACAAATACTATGTCATCCACTTCCAAGCAAACTTCACAGATTATTTTAATGTTTATCTCCTTATTTAAAAATGTTTCCACAGCTGCGTCGTGGGTGCATATGCAAAATTTGATCATCACAGGAGCATTTTGTCTGTGTCCTACACATCAAATTTTCCAAATACCACCCAAATTCTGTTACCTTACTCAGAAAACACTGCTAAATTGTGGTTTAATCCCAGAAGTAGTTGCAGAAAGCAAAGTCCAAGTTTTTTTTAATCTTGCCCTGAAGAACTTTGTTGAATCAGACTTTGTTGAATCAGTGGAGGGACTGAACTGCCTTCATTACAAATTACCAGGCCATGTTCAATAACTTTTGCTGGCCTGGCCCATACAAAGAGAAAGAGCTCTCCAAAATATCAATGGGAGTTCTTCTGGGTATCCTAAACTGCAGCTGGCACAGCAGTGCAAAAACATAGAGCCAATATTATGTCTCTTTGGAAGTTATGAAGCAAGTCCCACTTCCACCCTGAACTCTTACACATTTTGAGGAGCTCGGAGGCTGTAGTCCCATTTACCACATGTCATTTGATCTTAGCAGTGTGCCATGTCTAGCAACCCATGTGAGCAATTTCTTTACCCCACAGTGAGTCAAAACTCACCACCTGCTCATATCTGAACTCTGCCACCAGCTTAGAAATATTCTGTAACATATATTATCATCTTGGGTCTCCTGCCTGAGAAGTCTTCCTGAATTGCCTTCTTTCTAGTATCCTTCTGAACAGGCATTTCCACCTGCTAAATCCAAAATATGATTAACTGCTGTATCTGCTACAATGAGTTATCAAGGATTTAATGCATGATGTGAGCATGCACAATAGGAAAAATACAGCAAGAGCACTTCAACACTGAGGATGCATTTGGAGCCAAAAGACAAGATCTGCCAGATAAATATTCATCTCCAGGAGACTCCACGGTTCATGAGACTCTCAGAAGCAGCTGAGTATCCAGTAATATTCCTTGTCTTCAACCTGAAGTATCAAAACTCAGATAATTTTCATTAAATCCCCATCTATTGCTACTTGCTACAGCTGATACTTGTCTTGCCTTGACATTACCTGGATGTCCTCTAGAAATGCAAGAAAGCTGGGTGAAACAGAAGACAGTCCAGATAGCCACCAAGATTTGTTTCAGCCAAGAAAATGATCCTTACTTTTTACTTGGTGCACACATTTGCATAACCTAGTTTTGTGCCACATATTTCTCCCAGTGTAACACTTTTAAAATCAGTAATCTAGAATATTAAGGGAAATGTTTTCTTCATCTTTCTACTAAAAGCCCTAGGGAATGATGTAAGTTGGATAAAAGTGTTCAACCAAAGCAGCTTAAACAAAGCTGGAATAAACACTTTACAGTCAAATGACAGAGTAAGATGTAGTCACAGAAATTTGGTGAGTTATTTCTAATCATGAATACATTAGGGGAAAACAACTGGCATGGAAGAATTTAGGGAAAAAAAGGTATTGAAATCAATTTCAACAATTTCATGTTCAAGAGGAATGTTTTTCTCAATTTAATACTGACTCTGCAATTGTCATTATTTCCTAAGGCCCATTCAACAAAATTAATATAGAAAATGGGGAGCAACTTATTATGAAACAAATAAAATGGAAGAATCAAAGGGCAACATGTTCATGAATATTTTTTCTGAGTTTTATTGATATAATCTATGTAGTACATACATCCATTTATTAGATTTATGGCTCTATTAGTAGAGCTGTTTCCATATGCCACGAGATTTTTTTCACTTTGCAGCTTTTCTTTGCTCCTGTATCTCAAGTCCCAGCTTTAAACAAACACAGGCAAATGTTTCAAAATAACTTCAACATTTAGGGAGGGGGAAAAAAGGATGTAAAATGAAGGGATGAACACTACATCAGCAGAAGATCTTTCAGGAGGCAGCCAGCTCTGCTTGTCCCTAAAAGTATGACAACTCAGGGAGAGATGGGTAAAGATTTTCCCATCCACAGTGTTTATGTCTTTTTGGGATATTGGCTATCCTGTCACTGAGTAACACAATTTATAACAGCCCTTTCCCTTGTGACTCTTCCTGTCCAACTGTTCTTGATGAAATGGCCTTTAGGGCCAAAGCTTTCTTGGGACTTAATTCTGTGAGACTTCTACAACTATTTATACTGGCACAGCTGAAAGATAAGTTGGGATTTAGATCCACTTAGCACATCTGTAAGGAGTTTATGCTTTTAGCTTAACTTTGCCACTGACTTTTTTCCCTTCCTATGTGAGGGAGGATTCTTTTCTTCATTTTCTCAGTGGCAAGCTTTTTTTAAACGGGATATTTATATTTTTGAGATGCATGAAGAGGTATTAATGCTGGTAGAAGGAGACAGTGGGAAAAAGAAAAAAAAGATTAGAATCCATTTAATAATCAAACAAATGATTGTGACAAAGACCATGTTTTCCATACCTGCACTCCTCACCTTTGTCCCTGCCAGCATTAATCACCTCTGCAGCATCTGTGTCCCCAGGCAGTGCACTGCATGCTGCTTCACTCAGGAGATGCTCAGTGTGTATATGGATTAAGGTCAAGGTGGAAAGGACACCTGCTTCTAGCTCAGTGCTATTTGTCCTTACATGCTGGAGCTTCTCTCTTCCTTTAGAGAAGTGTGTTTATTTGCCTTTTGCTCCCAATTTTATTGCAGCTTTAGGGATAAAATGAAGGAATTTCAGCAAGATGTAGTAGAGGATCTAGCAAATACCTTTTCTTGTTGCAATGTGTCTTCAGTCACCCAGTTTTACACTCTTCCATATTCAATTAAAAAGAATCTATAGCTGCTACCCCCATAGAGTTTATCTAAAAAAGAATTCACTTCAAAAAATGAGAGTGAGGGGGAAATTACTAAGAAACCATCAAAAAGTTACTATTTGAGAGTACAGGATATCAATATCATCAAAATCCCCCAGGTTCAATCTTGGAAACTATTCTCTCCCTGTTATCCTTCCCTTCACTGACAACAATCCTGTCAGTGATTCAGCATCAAAATTAAGTGAATGTAAAATTCAGCACCTGGGATTTGCCCATTTTAGCAGCACCAGGCCCCCACCCCATGTCCCCAGCTAAGGTTGTGTCACCTTCTGTGACACAACCTGTCCCAGGACTTTGACAGAAAGTTCTCCCATGAGGCCATCCTTCACTTCTCTGTGGTGAGTGTCCTCCTGGTTTTACAGGCATATTGCCTCAGACAAGGGGATTAAGCAGACTTGTATCTCTTAGGTAAAAGGCCATTGATTTCAGGCTCTAGTTCATCTGTTCCCATCACCTCATTCAGCCCAAGTATGAAACTTTCTTCTCCTTCTGAAAAGTACATGATCACAAACAGTTACATATTATTATTATTTCCAATACATAAAGCAGTTTCATACCCTCTGCGAGAAGACACCTAAGACTTCAGCTTACAAAAAATACTGAAAAAGACCTTTTGTAAATTCACACTTTCTGAAATTCTAATTTATGTATAATGCTCCAAATTTTGCACATCTGTCTTTACAAGGAAAAAACCTGCACAACACAGAAAATCCTGCAAAACACAGAAAATCACTTCTGCTTCTGCAAATACCCTCTCTTATATGGCATTCAGATAACAACCTCATAATGTTATCACCAAAAGCACACATTCTCTTCTTGCAGTACTTGCAGTTCTTCTTCATTTAAAACCTCATAAAAGGTAATAATTGTTTTAACCAGAAAAAGCATGGTAATACATGAAGCAGCTGTAGGATCCAATCCACCTTGGTGCTGAGCTTGTGCCACGGCACAAACAAAAGAGACTTTCATGTAAGCTGCAAACATCAAGGTCTCCTAATTCTCTGGAGACCTTCAGAGCCACCTACTCACTCCATCAACTGGAGAGGGAATTTATGGACTCAAGTCAACACCAACACTTCATTAAATGCCTAAAACACAGGAGCCCAAGTTAGGGAGACTAAATCTCTCCTGATCACTTTTAAACCCCCTCTGGTTTTCTTGCTGGACTGCAAAAGGAATTGTTGCCCTTTATTAGAACTTCTCTTGTCAGCTGCAATTTAGACAAACACGTGAGAATAAAGTGGGTGGAAATTTAAGTTCCTATTCTTTCCCTGGTTGTGACCTTCTGAATGATGCTTTCTTGCAAAACCAGTGGTGACCAAAAGGAGGGCACATATCCTGAGTTGTTGCTCCTGCTGAAACCAGCCAGTCAGTGCCACAAACATGACTGCATTAAACATGCTCCTCTAATTACACTTCCCAGAGTGCTTGGATTTTTTAGAAAGACAGAATCAAAATGTGCCATATGCGCCACCCTCCTGTTAGAAATGTGATGAAAAAGACAGTGAAAAGGAAAAAAAAAAAACCTCTGAATGTTGTTATCACTGTCCTTCTGGGCCTCCTGAGCCCTCCCTGCTTCCTCCTGCCAACAGCTCAAACCACCTCACGCTGCTGGCAGCAGTGCAGAGGCATTGCCTGGCTGCTCAGGGAAGTGGCAGAAATGCAGATTTTTCCCCCTGAAGGCTGGTTTCAGTCTAAGTGAGGAGACTGCCCCACAGCCACAGGGCTTGGAAGACCCCTGGCTTCTGCACACCTTGAGCATTATAAACAATGGGCTAACAAGTGGAAAGCCCTCCAAGAAAACAGTACTTGCCAACCCAAGCTCCAAGAAACCTCAAGCTGAGATGACTTAGATACGACTGCAGGTATGACTGATAGCATTTTCCAGCAAATTCAACAGCTTTACAGAAACATTTCTGACCAATGCTACCTCTGAATAAGATTACATGGAGTCATTCAGCAGTCACACACTTCTAAGCTATTTTCATTAAAGTTTTATTCTGTTTATGAATCAAAAGAAATTATTTCCTGCTGCCACTTTACACAGTAATCCATTGTTTTATTTTCTCTAGGGAGATCCTGGCACCTATAAGCAATAAGGACTGAGGAGCCTTAGTTCAGCTAACTACCCCTCCACTGCACATTGTGGAGCTCAAAAACACATTTACAGACTTATAAGTGCATTTACCCTGCAAAGCAGAGGGTATTTGCCATTCTTACTAGGCCCCTTGCTAATATTTCTCATGGCTTTTTTGGGCACTGAGATATTTTTCAAAGAAAATATCTAAAAAATCTAAAAGGAAGAGGATTGTGGCAGAGGGAAATTAGAAGAACTGAAAAATGTCTTTTTTTGAATGGTATAAAAGTTGCAAACTGTCTCCTCACTCTCCTCCACTTGTATCTGCAAGGCAAAGGGAGGAAGAGTTCATCTCTGGTGAGCTGCTTCTGTTGCTGAGGTCCAACAAGCCACAGCAACCCCAGAAGGAGAGAAATTCAGGTAAATAAGGCATTACAGAGATGTGCATTTATTTTTGAGCAGAACATAAACTGGGTCAGCTCTCTGGTTTCGTTGTGACCCCCAGTGACACAAAACATGAGCATTTCTGATCAAGCCCAATCATCTGCTTCTGTGCTGCAGCTGAGAGATGCTGATCCTTCCATGTAAACCTAACCCAGCTTCGCCTTCAGCAAATCTTGTATTTATGGTTTAACTGCTTCCTTAAGTAAACATCCCACTGCCTGCCTGACCCTCCTATTAGGCTTGCCCTGATAGCAAAGCTAAATGCATATTTCGGTGCTAACACATATTTTCTCCCTAATTGTATCATCTGAGTCCATTAAGAACAATTTTTCCCCATCCTGTATGTCACAGCACATAGGCAGACTCCCCTGAATCGCTGATTTTTGTTTGTTCAGGTTAGACTTAACAAATTAACTGGTTTTCCTCTCTCTGTGTGGCTTGCACTCTCAAAACCCTACAGCATCTCTTTACCCTTCTTTGAACCCTCACCATCTAAGGTATAACATCTACTGTTAGATAGTTAACACATGTATGAGTTCATCCAGGGTTAAACAGGATTGACTGAATTGTGGACACTGAGCACCATAACAGTGATCTTGACCAATCTATTTTTTAAAGTATATTTACTGCCATATGAAGACAATTGCTTCTTGCAATTTTGCAGAAATTTGCAGAGCCAGAATAAGTGGTACCCCTAAGCAACTTTCCTTTAAGCATGATTTTGAGATGATTTTTTATGTTTCCCAATAATATCACTGAAAACGATTTTGCTCAATTTGAAGTAGTTGAAACTGTTTGCAAATGTTAAATGAATTTTTCCATCTACATAGGAAATCTTGCTCTAATTTCCATACAAATATATTGCCTAGATCTTTTTGAACCTTTTTTTGCCTCAGAATTCGTATTTATTTTGAGATTGGGCAACTGGAAATGTTTGGTGTTCCCAATCCTCCCCACCCCCTCACCCAGCCCCCAAGTATTTTACTTAACTATAAAAGGAAACCAAATGAAGTTTAATTATGGTTTGGCAATAGTGGAACAGTAAAAACTGTAACAAATGGTTTTCTGTCATGGAAACAACCTTTTCAAACTGCACTTGTCTACTGGATATTAACATAATAATTAATTAATTAAATTCTTTTGGAGAGGGACGGCAGCGATGTATTTACCCAGGATCATCAACTCTGAGGAAGCATCTGGTTTAAAATCCTACCCTGCTTTTGCTCTCTTTTATAACTGACTTGATCAAGGCTGAAGAAGGTCAGTAACTTGGCTGAGGTCAAATTTGGGTTTTGGGTTTTGCCTGCCTTTATTCCTTTCACCGTCACGTGAGGCTGGCTTGCAAGAACTTGAAAAATACCTCAGAAGATAGAACCTTCAAATGTAAGTCCAGAAAAAGAAAGAAGTTTTAAAATTATGACCCATAAGTATGGCATGATGGAGAGAAGTTTCCGAAAACATGGCAAACTATCAACTGGAAAGGATGCTTACTTTAGGTAAAAACTGAAGTCAAATATCCAAGCAAAAGAACACAACTTTGGTCAAATTCTTCATCACAACCTAACTTCTACTCAGCTAATGCCAATGCGCTCTAGAGAGACAGTAAATATTTAAAGAAAGATGAAAACATGGCACAAAAAATAGAGGATTACTCTACAGCTCTCCCAGCAGGACAGAAACAAGCTCCACCAGTCCCAACCACTGGACTCTGACTCTTACACACAAAAAACTCTTCATGTGTCCATCTTCTACACTGATACTGGTCTCAAGCTGTGCTTGGAAGTAACCCAAGATTTCCAACACAGACTCCATCAATAGAATATATTTGGATCACTTCAAACACGAGAAATCCAGCTTGGAAGAAATTCATCCAAGGACAAAACAAAAAAAAAAACAGGTAAGGCTCAAAATTCAGATCCCTTTTCTAAGGTGACAGAAATAAATTGCTCCATATCACTAATCTTCTGTTGCCTTCTCAGCTCAGATACCTCCACACACTGGAGACACATGAGAAAAAGCAGTCAGCTGATCAGAAATTTGGCAGCTTTCTTCAGTTGTCCAAGCTGAGCTAAACATGAATAGGACAAGAGGACACCACAGGGCTTTTTTTTCTTAAAAGCAAGCATGCAAACAATTCATATGTTCACGTTAAAAGAATGTTCCCAAGAGAAGAAAAACAAAGATATACGGGAAAAAAAAGGAAATAAAAATGCCTGTTTTAAATATACAAAGTTAAGATTTCCAATGAAGCTCAGGAATATTTTCCACCTGTGAAAACACATCTTCCCTGTCATTTAAAGCTCCAAAAGCTGAGCAGGTGCCTAAAATTCTGCCGCAATTTCTCGTGCCACGAGGGCAGAAGTGCCTTACCAGGATCATGTGACCGGTGGAGATGTCCATGTTGGACTGGACTGGCTCCTCACACCAGGACGAGGTGCTGCTGCGGGCTGAGGGGCTGGGGATGGGCCCATCACTGAACTGGGAGGAGACGCTGTTGATTCGGGAGGAGTGCAGGGGCTCCGGGCGGTCAGAGCTCTTCACTGCCATGCGCTGCCGGCATAGCTCCTAGAGAGAGAGAGAGAGAGGAGGAAACAACCCACAGTTAAGAGTAATTACAGGATAGAGTCTACTAAAGACATATGATTTACAACATGTTTCCAGGGCTGGAAGTGTTTTCTCCCTCACTGCAGTAATTTTTGGGTGGCTGTCTGTTCTGTGAAGCACAGCTACAAAGGGATGCTCAATGAAATTACGACACGATGACTACACTAACTTTGCAAAAGTGCAATTATGACTGCATGCACATCTCCATATAGATAACCAAAAATCATATTTTGGAGCTTGACTCCTCTAGCAGATATATATTTTTTTCTCCCCCAATTCTGCAAAGCCACTTTTGAACCACACAGCCTCCTGAAGTTAATGGGCTTGCACGGGAGTAATTGAGAGCACTGCTTGGTCCTGGATATGCAAACTCAGCAAGCTCAAGGCAACTGAATTGATGTGCTCTCCAATGTAAATCCTCGTTGATAGATGCCTCATTTCTCTTCATTAAAATAGCAAACTCGCAACACTTCCTCCCTGATGTGGGGCAGAGAGGATGAAGAATGACATTAACGAAGAATAAAAGCAGAAATCTGTCATTGTATTGTTTAAGCAGCTTTGGCGAAGAAAGAAAATTCAAGCTATCACACACACTAATGCAAGTCATGTTGAAACACCAAAATAGATAGCACTGGGAATATGTATTTCAGTTGCTCTCATGCATAGAATTCATGCAAATATACAGAATTCTGGTTAGGTAACAGAAAATCCTGCTGGTAAAACCAAATCCTGACAGTATAAAATTCTGATTCTTATAGAATGAGCAGACCCACAGTCACACTATCATGTTGTAATGCTGTTAAAATCAGCTGTGGTGGTGAGATCACAGATATTGTAATAAAATGATCATTTTTAACATATGACTATTGTCCACGGTGGGGTCCTTGGCTGTGTGGCAAGTCTATAGGATGTGGCCAAATTGCACACACAGTGTGGGTACACATTTGTCTCAGATTACTCATTCTGCACAGATGAGTACTAAGAGCACAATCTTTTGCCTCAGGCTAACAAAATAATACAGGCTGAAAAATTCATACCATCGGAATGCCATGGCTTCTGTTTTCTTATTCATTGATAATTTAGTTGCAGCCCAAGTACCATCAGTAGGATGATCTGAAAACCATTATTTATCAACTGCAATAAAATCTTCTTTTCAGACAGGAGTTTGAAATATAACTTAAGACTATGGGGCTTTTTTTAACCTTGCAAACTCCAGGACACTGAAGGGGTATCCTAATCCATGCAGCAGCAAGCATTCAAACAAACTCCCTGAAACCATGGTAGAGAGTCTCCTCCTGCCACCACATGACAATGATTAAAGACTCCTTCAAATATTCTTTTCTACCAAAACTTCTGTCTTATTTGCCATTAGAGATGCTTATGTGGACTTTGACAGTATTTAATACAGTATATATATACACAGATACATGTATACACAATGAGATGTATGTATGCATGTACAAATTAAGATACACTTTGAGATGAGATGAAATTTGTATCATTTATAGACAATATATTTCACTGTCTGTTACAAAAATACAGTCAACAGAAGCTTGGGGAGCAGAGATTACTAATTCTATGTGGTGTCAGTTGTTGGAATAACTGTACAGAAGACTGTCACAAGTGAAACTGCTACCTGACTCCATCACTGCATTTTTGTCTATTTATTGATTTTGTCTAGGCCATGAAAGAGTTTTTCTAATTTTTACCAAAAGCAGGGGTTTTGAACACTTGAGTAGTATCTATTCTGTCACTTGGTACTTTTTAGCTTCCTACTAACCTTAACATGAAAAATATTAGAAAAATAAACTAAACTTCAAAAATATGTTGAATTGAGTCACATATATTGCTGTTAGATAGGTCAGTTAAACTATCAGTATTAAACCCAAGACTTTTTAATAAAGGAAAAAATGTCATTGTATCTGTTATTTTTAAATATAGGAACAAAGAAAAAACCTCTTTTTCTCCTTTCCTCTGGAGGATCACACACTTCATAAGAAAGGATAGCAATAGTCCTCAATGTCTATTACTAACCTCAGAATGACCCTGCAGTAGTGTAATTTCAAATCCCTGCTTTTAGCAGATTTTGGGAAAAAGTATAACAGAGTGGAAGCCTTTTAGACAGAAAAATAAATCTACAAAAAACCAAAAAGCTGCTCAGATGTTTAGACATCAGCCATTCCTAGAGGGAATGGTTTATTGGACTAAGCAAAAGTATAATAAGTAAGGGTATTAAAATAAGAAATCTATCACATTACTGCTAGAAGAATCTGTCTTCTGGCTAGCATGCCATGTGGCGTTGATATGAATTTATTATATTCTAATAGACATCCTGCCACTTGACTCACCCCAACTCTGGGCTAACAATAGCATTTGTACTCAAACAGGATCTTTGTTTTTAAGTTGATCTGTTCCTGCTGTTCATATCCTGCCTCAAGTCATAATCCTCTGCTTTTACAAGTGGTTGCTGTGGAAAGGATTATAGACCTCTGTTAACAAAAAAGAATTGAGATCAAGCGATCTCTAAGAAATTAATGTACCATTTTTACATGAATTACAATGACAAAAGAAACAATATTATAGACAATTGGTTCTGGAAGAGATTAACCTCTAACCAAAAGATCTTTTTGGACATAAAGTATTTAATATGTTACTAAGAAATGTTTTAAAATGAAGTTTAACATGTTCATGGTCCTCGTGGAAGAAGGTGAAGTTGAGAATCATAACAAATTTAAATGTGTTAAAAAAAATGTACCTTATCTCAAATATTAACATATTTCTTTCCTGACATATATAGAACCGAAACAATAATTCCCAGAATTGCTGTAACTGTCAAATACCTCAAACAAAGCAACCACGTCACTGCACTCTGCTGTAAAAAATGTTTCATGTAAACAGGAAGGTCAAATCACAGCTGAAGCAAAAAACACCCCTGAATTTCTTGATTGGAGTTTTAAATCTCCCTGACAATGGGTTTTCCTCTGCCTGTAGACAGAAGTTTTTGGGTTGAATTTATTTCCAGATCAGTCTGACAGTCCTCTACAGCTCTTCCTTCCCCCTCTCCCAGCCAGCCCAGCCCTGGCTGAGGAACCTGCCCCATCCCCACACACACATCAGCCACCTCAACACAGCCACAGCTTCTGCTTCTCCAAAGCCACCTCTCTGCTAGCCCAGCCATTCCAGCTCCCACTTGGGTTTCTAGCCTGGCACGGCAGGGATGACAGGTTCAAGACCACCACATGTAAAAGCTTTGATGCACGGCGTGTTTTGGGGAGCCATATGGATTCCTCCAGGACATACGGACAAGGGACATCCAGCTCAAAACAGGGAATGTCTTTATGTGTTCCCCTCCTACAAAAGGCATTGGGCATAATAGGGTCTCACAGTGTTGGGTGTTCCACACCAGCCCCTGGCACTTATTGAGTTGGCATCTCTTCACAAATGCACAAAGCCCTGGATGGGTCAGACCCTCATAAGTACAATATCTGTTACCTGTGCACTTCTCTGCATGCTCAGGTATGCTCTGCCTTCCACTCCAAAATATTTACTCTCACAAGCATTTTGCAAATCAGCCATTTACCAAACCACAACTAGAATTCAAACTTGACTAAAATGTCAAAGCTTCATACTGTGAGAATGACACAAACTGTATTTCTGTATTGTCTCGGCCATTAAAAATATTTTCTAAGAATGAATTCAATTTACTGCTGCATTTCTATATTTAGCAGAGTGGCTGAGGCTATTTCTGCCATGCTGAGACTCAGTAATGTCTAGCCATTGTTTGTGTATAGTTTGAGTGCCATTCTTCATTTAAAAACATCATTTACACCTAAAAAAGCAACCATAATGCATACAGTGAAAGATGAAGAAACGATCCTCCTGACCTTCAGGCTATGATCTAATGGATGGCTTGGACATAAACATTTATTTAAAAGGTAATTTGAAGTTTATGACATTATTTCCCATCACATGGGAATTGCTATCATACTGAGGCACTTACTCTGTTTTTTATTTCCCAACATTTATTATCAAACTTATATGGCGGTCACATGCAGTATATAATGGAGAAGTAATATTGCTGCATGACAAAAACTGCCATAACCAAGATAAATATTCTGTAAATAATGTTGAGTTAAATGAGTTCAAAGTACTGCACCATGATCATCTGCAGTGAGCTTTTTATTTGACACACAATTGATAACCTTAAACAAACCATAAACAGTATTCTTGCAAACCCCCCAGTCCTCTTCACAATGAGGTTCTAAAATATTCCTAATACTTGACTGTCCACAAAGAGACGGGGAGAAGCATGAAGAGCAACTATTTCCTTAGGTACAAATAGATTTTGAATCCATACACTCCACTTGTGAATGAACCACTCTGCAGCATAAATGTAGCTTATCCACGTATAAAGAAGGGCATTACAAGACTCGCTGCACCTCCTTAATTGACAAAATTGAGAGCCAGTCTTGCCACCATGTCTTGTTAGGTGGGTCTCTGAACCTGAAGAGGTAAGAAACTCTAACTCTCAAACAAGGAAGCATCAAGTCTGTTCAGAAATGGAGCTCACAGATATCTGTCCAGGCTGGTTTGGAGTTGTGGCTTGCTTACCAGCAGAAGCGTTAGGCCATGTCACCAGCCAGTGACAGGAGCTGTGACTTCTGCCACGTGGCTTTGTGATGCACAGCAGCCATTGGTGTCACAGAAGGGCAAGGCAGCAAAAGAGAACTCAGAGAAATTTTTAGCGATCATCTACTGGAAAATCCACTTAAGGAAATTGGAAAATCCATTGAAGCTACACAGTTTACTGAAACATTTGGTTTTAGAGAGAAATATCTGTATATGCCCTGGTAAGGATTATGAGTATAGGTAACCACAGAACTAAAACCAGATGTAACTGAGTCTAATGGGTAATACTGATTTTTTTTTCCCCTTGCTTTATTTGCAAAAATGGAATTTGAGAACCTCAGGTGACAGTACAGGCAAGAGAGCAGACTGGAGCATCCCAGTTAAGACATGGCCAGCGTTCACCTCAGCCCTGCAGTCATTAAACACGAGCCATTCTACCTCAATGCTGCCTCCAGAGAGGATGCTGCAAACACTTAATGCAAATTCTCTAAGCAATACCTTCAGGTATTCCAAGTCCAGCCAGTGATGATGGCACATGAATCATTCTCTTCTAGCTGGTACCAGGAGTGTGATAAATGTTCACTCCAAAGCAAACGAAAATAGCTTCATATCTAAAACACTGCTCTTCTTTCCCAGCCACCGTCACCTCAGATCTGACTAACAGGAGATCTAGGATCTGAGGGAAATGTCAACTTTTCAGTTTATTTAGAAAAAGAAACATAATTTCATTACTATATATTAATGAAAATTATAGATTTTGTAACTGATCCTAAAATTTGCACAAAACCAAAAATTAGGCCCAGGAAATAGGACTAACATTTCCACACTTTAAAGAATTTTTTGTTTAGCAAATTAAAATAGAAATCACTTGAGTTAGTCCAGAAACAAGTGTGACAAAATTATTCTAGAATTAGCAAAATATAAGAGAGAATAAAGCTTTCCATGGATAATTACTAAGAAAATGCAGAGACACTAAACAAAGAAATTACTGTTTATTAAAAGTGATAGCTGAGTGTACACCAAGCCCTTCCAACCTGACCTGCCTAATATTCTATCAATCAAGAAACAAATCTGCTTAAGCAGGCATGATCACAAGAACACTGTGTTCATTTTATATGTGAAACGAATATATTTCACAGATATTTCAAATTAAAATGCTGACACTTAATTCTAAATTATTCAAGACTACACCTTTTAATAAAATGTATAATGCAGATTAAGAATATATGTAATCTATATGCTAGGTATGGACGAATAAGAGCTTTAATATGCCTTTTTTTTCTCCCCCCCACCTTTAATACATTTAATTCAACAGAAGTCTCATTCTCCTTTTCAAGAGGTATTATTCACAGGATGAGCTGAGGTCTGCACATACAGCCTGGATTTCACTGCTCTGCAATGGATGCAGTCATAACACAATAAGATTTAAAAAATGAAAAAAGAAGATAAGCTCTTTTTTTTAACAAATGTATCTAGGACTATAAACATCATTATTCTCTAACTAAATTTGCTTAGTGTTACTACAGGGTGGAGCTAAAGTCATTTGGCTGCCTTTGTTTTGCTCAGGTGTTACAAATTTGACTTTAACTTATTTACTCTATTTGTAGCTTTGGGGATAATTACAGCTTTATTACCATTTATTTTTGAGTTATTGAAACATACTTTCAAGCTTTACCTTGATTTGAACATACTTTTTGTCCAGGAATAAAAGAGCTGTTTACATACATGGAATATCTGCATGTATATTTTCTATCCTTCTTAGAAAAGGCAACTATATCTGATATCTGTGTCCCTTCAGAAAAGGGATAAAGGGATATATTGAAAAAATGATTGAGAGTAATATTTTGAAAGACACAGCATCAAACATATCATTACACATCCATACTCTGGACAATTCGTTTTTATCTAGACTTGTATGTGATGGATCTTGGGAGGAACAGAAACAAAAAAAAAAGAAAGAAAAAAGAAGAAAGCAAAATAAATTTCTTTCACTGTCAGTGCAGCCTTCATGTGTCCAGTTCAGTTCACTATCTGCCCTCTGGAACCACACTCTGTATATCTGAATACAACTCTGAACCTTGGGACAGGGGGGATTACTTTGCTTGATTTTTAAATGATCTAAAACCCAGGGATGCTATTTCTTTTTGAGAGCATCACAGCCAAATACAGGCTTGAGAATCATTCTCCTAACAAAACCTCAATTTTGATTGTGACCTGTGAAACCTAAAATTTCAATTATTTTAGCATTGTGTGTGTTTCCTGGTGATGACTCATGTCATGATTCCCCTTTCCCCAAAAAAGTCGAGGCCATGAAGAAAGGGAAAGGCAAAGAAAACATGGCTAACTTTAAATGAAAAATGACTTTTCCTTTTTTTAAAAAAATTTCTTTGCTTTCTTTGTTTTATTCCCTCTCTTTAAATTCAAACATTTGCACAGTATTATCCTACCAAATTGAATGAAAAGCCATCATGGTCTTGCCCACATCTTCAGGTGTCCAGCAGACATGAAAATTGCACAGAACCAAAGATCCTGCCTATGCAATACAGCTTGAGAAAATAGCTTTACTTTCATTCTTTCAGCAACCTCTCATCAATGATGAAGCAATCTGAATAGTCCAGAAGCTCCTGAAGGAAGCAGCTATCTCCTGCATGGCTCACATTGCCAAGGAAGACATGACAGCATAGGTCTGATGCTCTTTCTCTGAAATAATTATAATATTGCCCTGCAATCCATGCCAGGAAAGCACAGGTATCTTTGGGGATAATACTGCTTTCCAGAGGGTCAGTAAAATTTGAAGACCATGTTTAGGTTACTCGGCTGGGGAATGTTTTCCTATCAAAAACACAAAAGACCACTGACTGGGACTGCATGAGTATGACAGCTTAGAGCTTTTATTTCTAAAAGTTTTATGAAACAGATGTTGACTAAACAGGACTCCAGCCCCCTGGTCTTCACAAACAGGAGATACACAAAGAAGGGCAGTGATTCTTTAGACTGATTTGGAAGAGTATCTTCTCTGCATGATGACGTCATGGTAGCTTCCCAAAGAATTTAAAGAATTTAAAATTTCCTGGATGACTCCAAGGAAACCAGTGTCTGTTCCGAACAGGATATGTCTGCAAACTGTGTACCTGAAGTCACCTGAGATCTACTGGTGTAAAAGCACCCAGTTTTTTTCTCAGGTTGTCAGAGTTTTATTGGCCTTGCAGTTCAGACAATTGCAATTCTGGAAGTGATGGTATATCACATTGACCCACCTGCCACAAAAAAAAGTGGTTTTAACCAGTGCTGGTTTCTAAATTGCATTTCCCACATTTCAGCTGTGCCTGCATGTAATGTTTTACAAGTATATGAGTATATGGCACGTATGAATCTGGAAGAGGAAAGATTTCTTAAAGGAGTAACCAGAGAGATAAAAAAATAACATGCAAAACAAACTTCACCTTTGCCATGTTTTGTTCATCTTAACTAACTCTAATACATGCTCATGAGGGCACAGCTGCTCCTTAATATGAATTGGCACAGAAAATTCCCCACTAGCACAGTGAGAGCCACGGAGCACAGTGTGGGTCACAAATAAACCATAGCAACAATTGAATTAACCTGAAAGGCCACGCTGAACCACGTGTAAATCCATCGTGGATTTTGACTTTGTCTAACCCACCCAAAGCCTGACCAGCTTCCAGCAGATGCCAGTGCTCTTAAAGATAACTGCCACAAATGTTTCTTTTTTCACTCCCAGCATTTATAGTTGCCTGGGGCCCAAAGTAGGCAAAAAATGCAGTCCCAAGACAGCTGTAGTTTCTCAGGAAAGCTATACATTAAGGTTGTGTAGTCCACTATTTTATTGCCCTGCAGGACTGAAAATGGAAGATCATTTCTGCTAGAAATAAGAATTCCCAGCAGCCAGTAGGACTCAGTGAGCACTTCCAGCCTGGAGAGAAACAAAATAGCCACTGGTTTATGTCTAAAAATGTTACTCTACCCCACTGCAAAGACTAGTATTGCTTCTCCCTAAATCTGTGCAACTGCATTCATGGTAACAGTTTCTAAAAGCAGTCAGAGAAATGGGAAAAGAAATCCTAAAACTTCTAAAACCCCCAAATACTTTGTTTTTTTTCTCCACAGAAGGCAGACATATACCAGAGGTGATGCAAGGATAAAGGAAGTATTTACCAAAGATAGCCATCAGTGACAAACTTTTTTTTATAACATCATCTATCATGACAGTCAATATTGCCAGTCATTACCCTCTCCTGATTTGAAAACTAAACTCACTGCTTTTCACCCACTCTCCACTGAAAAAAATTAAATCCCTCATCAGCTCTGCTGGGAAGACCAAATGCAAATTTAGTGCACAAGTGTTAAAAAGGATCTATAAAGAACAAAATTGCTACTAAGTCACAGTAGGTTATTAAGAGCCAAATCTTTGGTAATACAGAGAAACCCTATTAAACTATGGGAACAAATAGTATGTATGAGTTTCCTCCCGTCTCTGAGAACAGACATTTTTTTCTATCACACATCACTAAAGTCTTCAAGGGTTAAAAAATGGTCAATATTTCTACACTTTCACTGTATTGGTGCCATAGAAAATACTGGACAAACTAACAGGGATTTAATAGTTGGTACTGATGGTCAGAGATACAGAGAGACTTCATATTTTGGAGAAGACAGCAACAGCAGGAAAAATGCACAATTTTTCTTGGGCTCTCCTGTGTCTCTCTGTACAGCTGGATCAGGGCTGTGCCCTGAGAGTGCCTGGCCAGAAGAGACCTGCAGTCCTCTCCACTGTCCCTGACCTGTCCCATGGCACCAGTTGTACTAAACACCCTGCAGCAGCAGCAGCAAGGGGTTAATATGTGTCTTCATTCAAATAAAAGGACTTGCCTGGCCATTCCTGAGGTTCTGCATTTTCTTTTCCCAACCCATACAAGCACAGGGGGTCACTACTCTCCCTTGGACCTCTCCACCAAGCACCAGTTTGTCTGCAAGATGCACCACAGGAACAGCACAGGAGGACAAGTTCTAAGTAGGCCCATTTCTTAAATGGTCACACTCATATCTGGATTATTTTAAGACCTGGGGCACGAAGCTACAGGCATCTCCTAAAACATTATTAGCTCTTTTATCACACAATTTTTTTATTTCATGTGGCTCCTTTGGTTTTTGAGATTCCTGCTATCAATGTGTGCATCAATGACATTCTGCAGAAAGTGTTGCTTGTTGCAGTTATATTCTGCTGACAGCTTCTCTTCTATTTTACATACTTAATATAACTGAAAATCTTTGTCCTGGTGGCCAAAGACAGAATAAAAGTTTCTCTCTTTCTTCAGTTTCTCATTTTACACTTTGTTTTTCTTTTCTACACTACTTCTTTTTATTGTTTTAGAAGAAATAATCTGTCTTTTCAATCTCTCTTCATATGAATTTTCCATGCCCTTAATCATTCTTGTCACCTTCTCCTTGCTCCCTCCATTTCTGCATTGTCCCTTTGGCAATGGAGTGACCAGCACTCACAGAAGCCTCGAGCACTGATTTATCCTTAATTAACTTCTAAAGCCCTCAAAGAAGCAAACAGAATTCTTAGCTAACAATGCCTGCAGAGCAATTGGGTTGACTCAGACCTCCAAAAAGAAGCTGAAATTTGGTACAGCTTGCTAGGCAACCCTTATGTATGTTTTAACTTCACACCCAAGTGCTTTCCCATGAGGATATCCAGGAACTGCAGTTCTTTATTTTGTTCTTGGGGGTCACAATACACAGAATTTACATGCTCAAATTCCCATGTTATTTGTTTTTACCACACAGTACAGAGGGAGATGTATGACATAATTTCTCTATATAATATAAATTTATATGTGTACATTGTTTTGCTTCCAACAATACATTGAGCTCTGTTACATTTCTCCTTCTATTTGACGTAAATAGCCAGCCACTGGCACCTTGTGCTGTGAGCCACTGCAGCAAAACCTCTTCCAGCAAATCACTCCATTTGAGGCATTTTTCTTTCCCAGAAAGCTAGAATGAACTAAAGTTGAGAAGCTGAAAAAAGTAAAATCCAAGTTTCTTTTCCCCATGCTGTCAGAAAGGCACCAACATAGCAAATTTTACCTTTTCATCTTTCCCTTGTTCTTTTCTAAGCAGTGGGGAAGATCAGCATGTCTCCACCATGGGAATATTCTCCCCAATACACTTCTGAAGACCAGGGGGGTGTTGAGAGCAGCAGTACCAGAAAATGGGTGGTGTTGGTCCTCAGGGCTCTAGTGCAGCCACCTCAAACCAGGCACCTCTGCTGCTGCCAGCAGGACCAAGGACAAGCCTCCAACCTGCATGGAGTGCATGGCTCCCCAACTCTTGATGAGGGGAAAAGAGTGATTGTAATCAGCCAAGCTAAGCATGTAATCCCAATACCAAAAGTGAGTTTTATCAGGATAATGTTGAGCTGTTCTCACTTTGGAGAGCAAGATCAGCCCTTTCTGAGATCTCTTGAGTGGCTGCCAGAACATGGTTCTGCAAAACAACAGCCATCCTATATAAAAGGAAAATGCTGGAATCATCAAGCCTGCAACTGTCAGCTAGACAGGAAAACAAAAACTGCACTGAAATTCAACAGGGTTTTATCTATATGAAAGATTAAAAATTTTAAAAAACAATTGCCCTGGTCAAAATCTGTGCTTGTTCAGAATGCAGTCATCCCAAACAACCATCAATAAAACATCACTCATTTGTCTTTAGCAGGAAGTACAGAAACTGGTCAACAAAGCTAGAGAAAACCTCATGGATTTTCTCCTTTGGATAAGCCACTTACACTAAATTTGATTTTCTCCCACTCAAAAGCTATTGTCTCTCATCCTCCAAATTAATTTTGTTTCTTTGAGGGATTTAACTTTTAGGAAAATCCTTTAACAGTCTCCCTTCTTCAGTCTTGGTTTGGTTGTTCACTGAGAATACAAGTGATAAAAACTGAAAGCTGCAAACCTGAACTGGAAGGAGAAGAGCTGCAGGAATGCCCCAACTGGATTAAGGTACAGGGGCAACACTGACAGCTTAGAACATGTCACAGCAAAAAAACCACAGAACAAAGAAGCCAGGTGAGCTGTCTCAGTCCTTTATCATGCCTTGCTGGTGTGCATTAAATCACTCAGATTATCTTTTACAGTTCTTTAAACCACTAGAAAAAATTTAGATTTGCTGTGCATGAAATTACAAGAGAAAGAAAATATCTTACATAGAAGGTGCCATCCCTGGAGCCAGAGCTTTTCTCTGTTGAGGGAAATGAAATTGGGCCTTTTGTTCAGCCAATACAAATCACATCCTCAGTGTCTGACTTGTTGTAGCTCAGCACACAGACCTTCCATGGATCTCCTTGCCCTCACATGTCACACACACTCATGAGGCTGTTTGGGATGTCACCTCTCACTTGTGCCCTTAAGAAGACTGGAGCAGCACAGCCCTAGGAGAGCTCCAGCCTGCTCTACCCAAACTTGTGCTATAGCTTACATCATAACAGATCAAGCAAAACTATCAGTCCACTCTGAATATTCCACTTGGCAATCCCTACAGGACTACAGGCAGAGGAAAGTGAAGGATTTGAGACTCACTTTTGTCCATCTGTCCCACAAAGCAGCCAAGTCCATGTGGGCTTGCAAAGTAAAACCTCATGTGGCTGCAGTCAGCCTCAAACCCTTCCCAAAGGTGAAGCACAAACAGTGCAGGAGGGACAGAGAGCTTGGAGGTGAGATGATGGAGGTCTGGGCAGGACACAGCCCTGCTCTGCCCACAGGGCCAAGCACAGCACAGCTTCCCTGCCCATGCGGAGGAGAAAGGAAGCAACACAGCATTCCTGTCCCTCTTCCCTTCCCCACCCTGTGAGACTGGTGTGCAGGAGGAACAGATGTACCAAGAAGAAAGCAGTAGGAAGAATGCTTTTATATACCTTACAGACTTCAGAGAATAAACTGCAACCTGTTCCTGCTCACAGGCAACATGGTCCTACAAGAACTGACGAACATCAGCTACCACAGTTCCTTATTTATACAGAATTATTTCTATTCCCTTTCAGAAGCCCTGGTATAAGATATATCCTGAAAAAAAACCCCAAAACATTCCAGTTAAAAACTTTTAAAGATGTATTTTTTTCCTTCTAGTGCAGCACTCTGGAGGAAAATGAAAGGATCAGCAAGCCAGATTGCAGTGTTAGCTGCTGAGCATTCAGAGAACATACAATAGAAGAATGTGTCAAATCTGAAATGTGATAACAGAGATGCTGCAAAAGAAAAAGGAAAATCCTAAAACAGAAAAAAGGTTAGAAGTGTGTAGGAAAGACAGGCCTGATTATCCTCTACATTACATGGGGGGAAAAAAAAAAAAGCCATTGAAGACAGTATAGTTATTCCAGAAAGAAATCGGGACACTTGAGATGATGTACGGCCTGGGACTGTAAATCAAATACTCTCCAGCCCATTAGGCAAGGCTGTGGTTATCTTTGGCTTCTTTATAACATACAGGCTCTAGGACATAATCAATTTACCAGGGGGAGACAATCCATTGTACTTATCCAGAACCAGCCCACGCTCAGCTGGCAAACAGCCTGTGGCACCACAGGGATGGGTGAAAGGAGCTCAGAAGCAGGAGCAGAATGCTCAGGAGCTGGAAACCTGGGAGCAAGAGCCTGGACCTTGGTGGTCCAGGACAGGAAGTTAGGGCAGATAAAGCAGAAGGAATTCTCACCCTCTAAAACCAGGTGGCTACAGCCAAATTATTAATAAAACTGTCTATTGAGTGAATTTTTCTTTGTTTGTGCTTACTCTGCTAAGAAACTGGGGAAAGCTGGGTGGCATGACCTGAAATGGTGCCAGGACCATTCAAAATATTTACTGGTTTAATTTACCAGGCGAGATGCAGCCTGCAAGTCCAGAGCACCTCCAGCACATTTTCTAAGAAATGCCTGTTTGGGTAAGGACTCTGGATTAGTAATTAAAATGAGTCACTAACTAAATTTTGCCTCCTACTATTTTTACTTAGCATTTTCTTACATCCTAGATACACAGAAATTATCTTGTGGGATGCCTGGGGCACGTTTGTCCTTGTTTCACTAAACACCAAGCTCAAGCATGGTACTTTTGAAAAATAAACAAAGTTGGCTAAGAGGAGAGGGTCAGCATCACCTTCTCTTTGCCACATTTTGCAGGAAAATGGACAATTACTTTAAAAAGACAGTTTTTAAATGAAAATGTAGACCTGCATGGCACCTTCTCATCCAAGCACTCCAGGATTTGCATATATGCTCATTTTCTTTCCACAACTGCAAAAAGCCTTTTCTCTCACCTGCTCACTCTAAGGTAAGGAGTATTTTACTCTGTGGTGTTGCTGCATTGCCACTGCTGCAGCTAGTCCACTTGAGGGCTAGTCCATTTCTCCAACACTGAGTAATTCACAGCAGTTATTCATGTAGACAGGAAAAGGCTGTAGAGAGCCATCAGTAAAAAGCCCAGCAGGTCCCTTTGCTATGGCCTGCCTGGTTCCCCCAGGGCTGCCCCTCGGCCAGGCTGGGTGTGCTGGAGCAGAGGGGCAGAGCAGGGACAGGAGGTGACAGGACAGCCCTGCTCCTTGAGACACCACAGGCTCAAATAAAAGAGTTCCCTCTGAAATCTCTGACATCAAGCTCCAGCCCTTAAGATGGGCTTTTCTTACTGAGTAGTATTTTGAAGTTGATTTTAAAGGCTGTATTAGCAAAGACATCCCTATTTATTTGCATCGTGATTTATTAGCAAGCAAGTTTGATAAATTTCTGATGATTTATAAATTCATACAGTATTTTGGAATGCTATTTTGAACACTGCTACCATTTAACTCAATTTTATGGCTACCACAGGAAGCAAGGTTGGTGAAAAGCAGAGTCCACTGCACCACAGGAATGGAGGATAGCTCCGAACGCTAATCAGATAAAAAACTGATTAAAAAGTTAAATCCAGATTTGTACACATCCTGTTTTGCTTCATTCTGCTTTGACTTGTCTGACTTCAAGGAAGTGTTTAAACACAAGGCAAACTCTTCTTCTAATCACCTTGAAGCACTCTCTTCTTCTCCTCTCCCAGAATCACTATGTGTGACTACTGTGAATTCTGTGTAGTCACACATATTTTGTACACTGTGAAAACTGTCTCACCTTAAAGTACAGTGGTTTATGTAACTACTGTATGTACAAAGTATCTGCAGGTTCCTGAGAATTTATTCTGAGACAAAATGCCAATCAAAGAGATACAAATTCGTTCACATAATACATAATAAGCAGACTTAAATGGACAAGAACACTCTTCTAACTCATATACCAGGCCATATATGCTTTATCACAAACAATTACAGCTTGTCCTATAGCTTTACATAGTCATGAGATGATTTCTTTTTGCCTCTTTAAATAAGGACACAGGAAAAGAAAAGATTAAAAATGCATTATGCCCTTTGTTTTCCCAGTAGAGAACACAAGCAAGCCCTTCACAGCATTCTGCCTTAAGGCAAAATTTTCATCTATCCAAAATCCCTACAAAATGTATTCCTTCTGAAATGTTTACTAAATACTCATGTACTGAATAACCTCATCCTCAGTGATATCTTTTGTGCTTAAGCATAGGAGGGTCCTTGAAAATTAAGTTTTATAAAGGTAGAAGGTAATACTTTATGGTAGAAATTATCCCATTTACCAGCTTCCCTTGGTACTAAGGGTGATGTTAATTGGAGTATTACTGAGAACTTGATAAATAAGAACAGCAAAATTTTCCTTTCCCCCTCCCCCCCATTTCACTTAGTCTACAAAATTCCAGTTTCTAAGGAGTTGACATACAGTATTTCTATAACATTAAGGTCTAATATTATAATAACAAGTTTGCTTTTGAAATTCAGTCTAGAGTGTAAAATATTAAGCCATATTAGAGGTAATGAGTTATCTGTATTTAAACACACAAACCATGCATGATGGTTAAGTAGAGGGTTTGTTTCCAGCAGATTCTTTCAGTTGGAGCCTTTTAAAATATTTGCAGCAAAATATTTATTGTAATTGTTGCAAATAGTGTGTTCTTAACATCCCTAATAAAAAATACCAGCAGGATCAAATCGGTAAGAGCATGGAGAAGTTCTTAGGGGCTTTGAATCCAGCAGGATAATGTAATTAATAAGACTGTATTTGACAAAGGAATATATAATTTATACATAATACAATACATGTAATAATGTAGAATTTAACATATAATTTACAATTATATGCCTGCCAAATCAAGTTAATTGGACAAGTTTTTAAAACAGCTGACGATGTAATCCATCTGCATGTAACCTCGAATACCTCAGGCAGTTTAAGAAAGAACTTCATTGTAAACTGTTTGGTCTTTTCCTCCCCACTTTTCAAAGGAAGTTCTTTTAGCTGAGATGAAGGAAAATTAAAAAGAATGTTATTGACATAAAATATTAAAAGGCAAGCTTGCTGAAGCCAGCTTCAGAGCATTTTAACTTTTGCCTTTTAATTCCATTATGGGCAAGGTTTTGCTGAGCATTATCAGTGATGCAGAAGACCATGCTCATAGGAAAGTTCTGCAGTGCAAAGTATAAAATATGTTGATGATTTAACGTGCACACCCCAGCATTCCCCACACAGGGGTCAAAAGCCAGGGTTCAGCTGGACTCACAAATACATCACCCTGAATCAAACAGAGCGTCCCTAAATCGCAGCAGCCACTACCACACACTCATTACATTAATAAATTGCTCGCTAATGGGAGCAGTGACAAGTAAGATGTGCACTTAGTGGCCCTGTGTGCTGCCTGCTCCTGATGACTGAATGCCCGTTTTTCTCTGGGTTATGTTCTAAAGTCTTCAAAGTGCATGAAGAAAATCTGCTCAGTGTTGTGAAATAAATCAAAGAGCGTCTGCTGAAAATTCCTAAAACGCTTCTGCCCTAATCTCCTGGACCAGAGAGTGGGCTTGCAGAATGCTAAACTTGCTTTTCAAAGAAGATCAAAGCAATGCCAGCAACAATTAAAAGCAGGGGTGCAGGTGCGCGCATGCGCGGGGGCTCCGCGGAGGCACCAAGAGCTTCTTTTTAGTCATCCCTGAATGCTAACGCTGACTTATCTAATCATTCCACGTGTGCTTTGAAAGGACAGGAGATGTGTTTGTGAGAGACACAAAACCTGCCCGCCTTTATGGATAAAACGTAACATTTTACAAGACACACTATTTCCATTAATTTTGAAAAGCTCCTAAGCTACTGTCTAATTAAACCAGCCTGTAATTTTGTTGTTTAGTGATTCAAAGATAAATGAAGTTTCAATTGTGCATCTATCCTTCCTCCTGTTACTTAGTCTTTCAATGGGCTTTCTCTACTTCACCACTTTGAGGGCCAGCTGCTTGCCTTATCCCAACACCTGAATAACCAGGTTCGGCAGCTTATCAGGAGCACTGCAGCAATTTAATTTGCCTGCTTCAACTTTTATCCAGTACTGGTTGTCCTGCCCTCTTCACACAGTTACACAAGAAATACTTGTGTTAGTAGCTAAGTGTGAGGGTGCTCGTGCCTGAGGGAGGGTGATGTTACATGACAAGTGCTACGCCTCCAGTATGGGGGGAGACTTAGCAGCCAACCTGCTATTTCCCTGATAATGTGGTTTGTCTGTTTTCCCCTTCTCAAGATGGCATTTCACTGCACAAACCAGAAAGGGAAGGAAAAAACTCCAAGCCCCACCAATAAACAGCCATGGGAAAAAACTCTTCCAAGTTCACAGGATAAGTAAGGAAGGAGTAAAACCCTGAATGAACTCCCCTGGCTAAACTAGGTTAGGATGAAAAATGTTTCTACTAAATGCTGAAAATTTAGGTCAGTCTTGTTTATGTGAAGATATAAACAACTGACATTTTGAGAAGCATGTGAATCGAAGTGATATTTCAGTGTTCTCTCTGAATCACACTGGGCCACCAGGCCCTTTCATACCAACCAATTTCTCCCCCTTCAAATAAAAAAAATAAAAATTTGAATTGTCATGTCATTTGTAAGCAGCAACACATTGGAGTACCCTGCTTCAAAGCCTAGTGGCAGCAGCCCTGATATATTTCATATTTTTAAAAAACATCGAGTTAACTGAGTGGCTACTTGGGAAACATATAACAGAGGACAACCAAGCAGTTACAGTTTTGAAAGCTGCCTGCCTCTTTCCTACCCCCATATTACACAAGTTACATCATTCCCCTACAAGTAACATGAGAAGATGAAAAAAGATAGCAGATGCCCTTCTGAGACCTAACTGATGTTATCCAAAAGATGCATCACACCAGATATCCATTACACTTAACACAGCTCAACGGAAGGTGATTCTGACAATGCAAATAGGGCTCAATCCTATTTCTCTCCAAATCCATGGGAATAGTTTATTATACAGAGACAGTGATTCATTTTCATAAAATTCTACTTAGCAGCATCAAAACTGCCTGAGCATTTTGTATGCCTATTCTAAGACTTCCTACTGCTGCTATTGAAACAAATGGCAGAATTCCCATTTACTTCCATGGGTGCAGAGCCAAGCTCTTAGAAACCTTTGTTTTTAAGGAAAAACATTTTTCCTCCCACTCATGAGCACAGTTCTCCTGAAAACCCAGTGGAACTGTTTAAGAAGTCAGGTGGTTAGGACCAGGCCCAGAGGTCAGGAACAAAGAATATTAATACAGTCTTGCTATTGAAAAACTGAGCAGCAACCTCGAAGCAGTGTTGTTGTTTTCAAAACAGAAAATGTCACTCCCAGATTTAAATGTGAAGATTTTAGAATATATATAAATCTGTGAAGAAAAAAGGAAGCACATATTTCATTTAATGTCTGGATTACAGATTCTTATTAAACAAACCGAGCTCATTATAAAATCAATATCAACCACTACACTCCCAGGAGAAATGGCAAAAAAGGTCACTCCAAGAAATTCAAACAATTTTCCTGCTGGAAGGGCACGATTTTAATTACAGATACTATTAATTAGAGTTGTCAGTAGGAAGATTGTCCTGTTAATTATCAGAAATTCAGTTTCAAGTGTGGTTTTGGAACCTGGAGGGCTTTTCAAAAAAATTAAGAATTCCTGTATTCACAATTAATGGAAGAAAAAGCCTACCTATTGCTTCTGTGCCTTAAATAAGCCAACAGCAAGTCACCTATTAAAATCAAACAAAAATATTTATGGGCACAGTCTCACTGGCCAACAAAAATTACAAACTACTGTTTTGTTCACACTTTATCCCAGAGAACACTCGGGTTTTTTTGTCTACAGGAAATGTTCTTGCTCTCACAGAGTCTTGCTTTGGAAGTCATTAAATGCAAAGATGTGATCCAATGATTTTTTTTTTAAAAGTAAACATTTCTTTAAAAGTGAAAGCCAAAACCATTCCTGAAGATACTAATTGTTACAGAAACATTCATATTTCCTATTCTGTACTTAATTCTCTCTAGACCCAACCTATGGAAATATACTTAATGCATTACATCTTTAATACCTAAGAGGTACAGACAGATCCAAACTTTGTGAGGAAATATGAGTTTATTCCCATAATACTCTCAGCTGCCAATTTAAATCTATCTCAGCTCCAGGATACAGAAAGGCCAGAATGTCTGATCCTAAGCAGAACAAGAAAGTAAAATAAAACTTGACAAAAAAGTGCTGTTAGCGAGGCCCTGTGGGTGCACAATAGACAGAGATACTACAGAGACAATGTTTACACATTCTCAGATTCTTTTTCCTGGTCACACTCCAAATATTTTTGGGTAGCAGACCAAGGATGTCTGGTATATGACCATAACACATGCACTACCACACCAATAACACACCAAGAAATAAGTGCCTTATGATCTAAAACAAACTTCAGGAAGATGCAGTCTCTCTCCACTCAACACTTTTGAAACTGAAAGAGAAAGCTCAGAGGTTTCTGATTTATTTCCGAGAAGCTGAGTGCAGTCCTCCAGCATTACTGGGTACACATCTGCTATCATTGTTCTCCTAGAACCAGTCCTCCTGGTTTACTTCCCATCTATCAGCATTAGATTTCATTTTATCTGAATAATGGCAGAAGGTGGCAACAGATCGGGTCAAAGGCTCTTTTCATATCAGACCCTGAAGAAGTCGATTACTCAAAAAGAGAGACATCTCCAGATAACCGTGCAATCCATTCCTCATAAATGTTAAAGATTTTTCGTTATTAATAGTGGCAGGGGTGACAGATTATGGATATTAATGTTATTTTTCTGAGAATTTCAATGGCAAGGGCTGGGATTTTTTTTTTTTTTATGTTTCTAATTAGGCACGAATTTACAGCCGCTACCAGAATAGCCAAGATTAATACCCAGTAGTAAAAAGCTGCTACACCGAATCCGCGGGACTATGAATGGAACGGGGGCGGGGGGGGAAGCGTCGGAAACAAACCCACCCCCGCGACTCCCAACGCGAGAAGGGCCCTCCCGGGGGTCTGCCGGGCAGCGGGGCAGGGCCGGAGGAGGAGAGCTTGGTCCTTACCTGGTAAGCAGCGGGCGCATCGGAGCCGGCGTCAGCCCCCAGGGCCGAGAGCTTCTCCTTCAGGCGGTGGTGGGCGCGGTGGCGGAGGCAGTAGGCGACCCCCGACGCCGCCAGGACCCCGGCGATGCAGGCGAGGGAGAGGAGGGTGAGGAGGAGGAATTTCGCGGACTGTGCCTCTTCCCCGCGCTGCGCGAGCGGCGGGACGTTGCTTTTCTGCAGGGAAGGAGAGAGAAGCAGCGCCTGAGTTGCGCGGTCACGGAGCAGCGCGGAGGGGGGATCCCGTCGGGGGGACCACCCGGCAGCCCTAACTTTCGGCCGGGGAGGGAGGCAAACGGAGGGGCAGGGACAGGACCGCTACCGTGCCCTCCCCTCCGGCGGCTCGCACTTAACTACCGAGAGGCGGAGGCGGACCCGCTGGATGCGCGCAAGCACCGCGGAGCGCCCCGCGGCTCCGCGCCCCGCTCGCACCGCATCGAGGGCCGGGGGCTGCGAGGGGCGCAGCAAGGGAAAATCCGGTACTGTTTTTTTCTTAGTGAAAAATAAAACACAGGGGAAAAAAAAAAAAAAAGTAGGTGGCGATCCTTCCTTTTGTCTGTTGTAGAGGGAAGCGGCTTAAAAAAACCCCGATAGTTCCAAACTCCTCCAGATTACTATTATTTTTGCAGCAATAGGAGAGAATCCTTCTAGTGCATTTCACTTGTCTCCATGTGCTAAAAAGTTGTACAATAATTTCCCCTCATTAGCTTCATTATAACCTATATTAGCAACAATTAAAAACGCAACATGAAAATGAAAAGACCAGGCGCGCAAATTGCAGCAAGACTCATTTGGCCTGCATTCCCCCTTTCACAATTACCAGGGAAATGAATTGAAAAGCACGCCCCTGCCTCAGTCCTGGTTGCTACAAGACGAGAACAATTAGCAAACTCCTTTCCACCACCTAATTTCGCGTGGTAACAAAATGGATTTTTCCCCATGAATGCCTAGCCGGCCTATTCATTATCTCTCCTCTATTAGTAATTTTCTGCTCCGTATTCAGCTAGCCAGCTCTTAATTTCCTCCTGTCTTGCAGTGTACACAGTGGCTCTTATGTCAGGCCCGGTCCATTTTTATCTTGTAATCATAAAGGCCACCAAAGCAATTATCGCTGGTCTTGACTGTAAAAGCTTGTCATTAATTAGCCTCCTTGCCTTCAGTGCTGCGGATTAGCCGGGGCTGAGGCTGAGTTAATGGAAATGCAGGTTCAGTCAGACTCCCGGATTTTCTTGCCTGGATGCGCCGCGCGGAGGAGGATCGCCGGTCCGTGCGCCCCGGCGGGGCGCCGGGGGGCGGGCACAGGGCTCGCCGCGGCCACCGGCCATGTGCCGTCCGCGCAGCCACCGCCGCGCCCGCCGCCTCCCCTCCCCTGCACGGCAGCCGGCCCCTCCTCCAAATCCCAACAGCCACCAGGAGGAGGGGGCTGCACCCCCACCCCACCCCGCCCCAGCCGCTGGGGGGATTCGGGGCCGCCCCCTCGCCACCGCCCCCGCGGCCCCAGCCGGGCACCTGCCCCGGGGGGAGCGCGCCCGGGCCGGGGGCACCGGGAGGGGCAGCACCGACGGCGGCCGCCGCGGTCTCGCTGCTCCCGCCGCCTCGGCCCCGGGGGGGTAAAGGGCTGCTGCGCTCTGCCGTTAGCATCTCCCTGAAAGGCCCCGTCCCCCCGGGGCCAAGGGTCGCAATCTGCATCTCAATAGGCGGCTCCCGCCGAAGTGCCGGCGCCCCCTCGCCGAGCGCTGCGCCCTGAGACGTTAATCCTTGTCGCCGCGGTGTTTGCCCCCCATCAGCCAGGCAGGGACAAGCCCCGCTCCGCCGGAGTACCCCACGGGCCGGCCCCGCTCATCGGGCGGCTCGGGCCGCCTCGACCCCCGGGTGGGCTCAGGGGCACCGATGGGAGGAAAGAGGCTGGCGGGCAGTTTCGGGCACTGCTCCTGAGCCTTACTTCTCTGCTATCTCTACCACGGTTTTAAACGATTTCTGTACTTCGCGTGCCGTGTGACAGAGCCGCACCAAGCACACGGGGAAAGGGCTATGCGAGAGAAACGATGACAATGATGCTGACGAAGTGCTGTCAAAAGCTCCGAGTAAACATGCAGAAGAGAAAGGGCGGCAGGCTCTTTCTCCCACTGGAGTTAAAGCTATTTTAGATGTTCCTTCCAACTTCGCCAGGCAGTTTTCCCCGCAAAGCCGGGGCTGCCGTCCCCAGAGCTAGCTGCCCTTGACAAAAGAATTGCTCGAAGAGCCCCCCCCGCCCAAAGTTTTAGCGTTCAGCTGCCCTCGGGAGCCTGAAGCACGGGGAAGAGTTAGAAACCTTCCGTGGGGCGTTCGGCGTTGCTTACATCTCGGCAAGCGTCTGCCCTGGGGGAGTCTGTGTAGCCCTGTCCCCTGTGATACACTTCTAGCAAGCGAGGGCTTGCAAAGCCCCTGCACATCCAGGGGGAGCGGCGCCCACGCCTGCCCCGACCCCCGTGCCCCGGGAGGAGATAGAGGCCCCGCGGCGGGAGGGCAGGGGCCAAGGGCCAAGGGGCACGGCCGCTCCCCGCTGCCCGGTGGCGCCCGCCACGTCGGATCCGCCGAAGGGGAAGGGAGGGGGCTCTGCCGCGGGGCCGCCGGCCCTTCTCCCATCCCTTTCCTCCCTCCCGCCTCACGGGGAGCAGCTCCAAAGCCGCTGCCGTCGGGGCCCGGAAGACTCCGCTCTCCCCTCCCTGCCTGCGGGGGGCTGGTGCTTCGGGCCACCTCGGCCAGCCCCCACGCCGCCCCCGGGAGGGACTAGCGGCTGATGTCCCCTGCGCCATCCCGCAGGAAGCGCCGGGTGCGGCCGACGGCAAAGTGCCATCGCCCGGCTCCCGCTCCAACTCCGGGCCGCGCATTGGCGGCGTCCCTGGACCCCGGGCTGGGGACACCCGAAACCAGAGAGGGCTGCCCGGTCCCCCAAGTGTGTCCCATCAGGACACAGCCCGCACTGTCCCCAAGGCAGCTGGAGGAAACCGCTGCCCTTTCATCCTGCTCGATGCCTGACCAAACATCACATTATGAAACGGGTAAAAATTAATCCGACGTGTTAGTTACCAGCTCCCTCCCTCCTCCCGCCTCTCCCCCCAGCCGCCCACGCTGCCTCTAACCAAGAGCACAGATTTCCCTACCTCGCCTAACCCCCTGATTCTTCCCTGCAATAAGGCCCCAGCCTGAAACGGAGCCCAGGGTTAATTAGAGGCGTCCTGTCAGCCTTGACTTGAAATTGAAAGAAAAGTGTTTAAATATTTATGAATTTGACATTTACAGTCGGATGTCTTTTAAAGCAGAACACCTCTCCCTGTGCTGGTTGGGGCTGCCGTGGTGCGTGTGTGCCATGGTGCGTGTGCCTGGGGTGGAAGAGGAACAATAGCTATTGCATAACAAGAAAAACAAATTACCTCCCCACCCAAGGCTTAACAAATAAATAGACCACATTAATTACACTCAAATAAATATTAAACTCAGCTACACGTAAGTATGCATTTTTTAAACTTCACGTAACAGAATATATTGACATTCCTCTGAATGATTTTCTTCTTTGAAAAGTGTGGAGTATCAATGAAGTCCCAATGAAGGAAAAACAACTAATTCCTAAATGAATGGCTTAGAAAGGGAATCTGAAGGAAGAGGCTTTGGAGGTGTTCATCCAGCCTTGCTTTGAAACAGCCCGACCTAGCTTAAATGCTAGAAAGCAAAGAACAACAGCACACCTAACACACACAGTATTTACTTGAAGTACACTGTTTCTGTGAGGGTCTGTGGGTTTTTTAAGGGGAAAGAAAATTCTTAGTGTCTGATCTCATGTAGGCTTTCCCGGTCCCTCGACAGAGCACATTTTATATACACCCAAAAGTGAGTCATTAACTAGAGCAGCCATAACACTGGAGTCACAAATCACTGTTCTAATCAAAGAGCAGCGTCCCGTTCCGCGGTGTCATCCCATGATGCAGCAGAACAGTCGACATTTCAAACGAATCCCAGGCAAATGTCAGTAAATATTTAATGTACGCTTTCATGTAAATAAGTTCTCACACCTATGCTGGAAGTGTTGGAGAAAGTCTTTGTAAGAGCAGAGAGGAGCTCCCCATGCAGTGATGTGGAAGCTCACCATCCAGATGCCTCAGCAGAATTACACTTCAGTATTTACTTTAGGACATAGGGCATGATTCTGGTCCTTGCAAAATTCTAACTGAAGTTGAGGTTTTGTTTTGCTTCATAAATTTAAAAAGATTTCAAACACAGTTTGCCAGTTACTGCACCTGACCACTCTTCCAGTTAGCAATGGAAAAATCACTACAATTAATTTTTAAACAACTCAACATTATTATTTTTCCGCAATTTTTGCACGCTTTGATTCTTACATTTATATTACACAGCTTTGTTTCTGAACAATAACAAAAAATTGAAGATTTCTTAGTAAATATGGGCAAAAAAAGGAACTTCAGAATATGATTTGTTTCAAAATATTAGAATGTTAAGAAACTCAAGAGGTGCTATTTTTAATTTGGAATTCACTATAGAATCTAATAAATGAGAGAAGTGAGGCGGAAATAATCATGTATTAATTCTGTGCATTACAAAATCTTTTCAGAAGCTATTATCAGAGCAAGAGGCATTGTGGTTTGGATTCAGGGTGGGAGAAATCCTTTGTGCAACTGAAAGCTATTGTTCCTCTGTGCAGATGAAATTGTACTTGCAAATATGCCATTCAAGGAGGGAAAAAAGTACCTAGGCAGAAAAAAAGAATTCTACAAGAAAATCATTAGTCTTAAAAATAAACTTCTCTAAAATAAGTTTTGGTTCATTGTTTGTTTGTTTTCTAAGGAATATCGTGTGTTAACAGTTGCAGCTACTGACATTACATGAAATTATAAAGGATATGCCTATTATTTCCTTATATAGAAAGCATGAAGAAAGGGATGTGTGTGGGTGTGTATATATATATAATGTGTGTGTCTGTGTTCATATGTATGTATACACACATCCCTGTATGTCTGCTCATTTATATAAATCTAAACTTAAATTCACTTCTAGTAATTTCCCTCTCCCAGAGGTTATCTGAGACATAGGTTGATATACTCTGCTGGTTAAGTTTTGATAGGTTACTAGAAAACCAGAGAAACACTTTACGTCAGGAGGAGGCTGGCTACCATAATCTGTCCACAGGAAAGCTACAGAGAAGATTTTTTTACCTTTCATAAAGTAAGAAAACAAAACAGAAGGAACAGCAGCATCTCTCCCAGTTTTGGTAGCTGTGCCTCCTCCCCTACTGTGCTCTCAGTCAGGTTAGGCTGGGGCAGCAGGGCCTGGGGATGTTCACCTTTTGTGCATGTAACACCCCTTGAGTTCAGCTCTGCACTCCCAAGCTGTTTGGTCCAGGCTACTTGTTGGTGTTTTAAATACTATCTTTGGAGTTACTGAGAGATTTCTAGGGCCGTTGCCTTCTGACTCCCTGCTCACACCCCCTCCTTCTCTCTCCAGAAAGCTCACCTGATGCCAGGATCACTTTCAGCAAATGTCAGTTCATCACCTGAAAGGAGGTCAATTTAATGCTTTTACTCGGGAGGATGAAATCGGATGGGAAGGTACTTTTTGCTGCTTTTAGGGGTCGGAAAGATTAGACAAATCAACAAACACAAAAGGCAGATGGATTTCTGGGAACTGCAGCTTATTCAAATCACTGAGAAAGGTCACTGCAAAAGCCACAGATCTATTCATCTGTAGGGGTACAATGATCTTTCCACAACCTTCAACACCACAAAGCACTCTGGAGCGTCTCTATACCTTTTAGTAGGATTAATACCATGAACAATGACTGAATACAATCAAGAATTCACTGAGTTCAAAGATCCCTTGATCAATGGTAGATATTTTCTTCTGGCTTCCTAAAGGCAAACAGAAGTGAAGTTTCTGGTTAGAGTTACAAGAAATTAGAGCTATTATTCTGAATCCCACTACAAGGTGGTACTGAAATGACAGAATGTCCAAGCACTCCGAAGAAGTTTGTGGCATGGATGGAGTAAGGTTGTGAAAGAGGAAATTCAATGAGCTTCAAGATGTTCGTGAGCATCTGGGTATTTTTTAAAGTCAGCAGTTAGGTAAAAGAGTAAAGCACAAAAGCCTACAGCATCACTGAGACAGTGTAGGGATTAACACACAACTCAGGAAACCGGACAGCCACATCCATGCCTGTGGAAGAGGTAGGTGAGTCGGAGGCGGAGGAGCGCGGCCCATCCTGTCCGAAGCCGCACAGAGCACCTCTGAGGTGGCAGCAAGAAGAGGAGGGCGCGGAGACGGTGAAGAAACCACGGTGAAGAAACTTCGATCCCCGTCTCTAAGGACTCGGGGGCAGTTAGGGCAAAGCAGCAGAATGGGTGCACCAGGGAGCAGGTTTTCCTCCGCAGCCCAGGCTTTGTTAGCCAGAGTAAAACCGCGAAAGAGAGGGACTCGGCAGGTCTAAGTCACAGAGTGTCAGAGCCCGAGCCAAGAGGTCGGTCAGCGATAGCCGAGTTTAATCAAATATCTTCAGCTAGCAAGAGAAACACGAGCCGCAGTGCCAGCGCTGATCTAATGCTGATGCTGAAGGCACATAATTCAGGGATTAGATAAGGCGCCCTTACAGCCGAGTGCCAGCAAACGAGCCGGCTCTCGGTTATGCTGGCGAGCGCCGGCGGATCCGTCGGCGGAGCAGCCGCCCCGTCTCGCAGGGAGCTGGGTCGGGTCCCTCAGCCGTCCCCGCCCGGGGACGGGGCTCCACGGCCGCACGCCCGCAGCCACCGCGGGGTCCCGTCCTCGGGCCCCGAGCCGGGAACACGTCCTCGCCCCGCCGGGCCCGCTGCCCCCTCCGCCCGCGCCTGTTCGACGGCCCCGCGCCGCGGGCATCCGCGGGGCTGCGCTCGGCCGGGGGCGCGCTGGGCTCTGGCGGCCGCGCGGAGGCGAAACGAGCCCTCCGTCCGCCCGCGCTGCTCCGCCGAGACCCGGCCCGGCCCCGACCGGCGGCGGACGGCGGCAGCGACTGCCCCATCCCCGCCGGCCCCGCTCCCACGCCGCTCACAAGGCTCTCCCGAGTCCCGGCCGGACCGCCTCGAGAGACGCGGTCGCTCCCCCCACCCCGTCCTCCGCCGCATGTACCTGCTGCCGGCGTGTCGGGACGGGCCCCTCTCTGCGAGGTGTCGGCGCACCTCGGCAGGCTCTAGCAATCCTCCTCCGGTGCCAAAACTTCCCCCTTTCCCTCCCCGCCCCTCCTCAGCGCAGACAAAGGCGGCAGCCAGCACAATCGCCCCTCGCAGCCCGCAGCCGCCTCCCGGCGCGGTGCGGCGGGGGCAGGCGGCGGCCCCGGGCGGCCCGGTGGTCCCCGCGGGGCGCGGGCGGAGGATGCCAGCGCGCCCCGGCGCTGCCCTCCTTATATCGGGCTGCTCGCAGCCCCTGCCGGCTGCCGCACATGGCCCATCCACCGGTTGCTATAGCGATGCCTCCCCTCCACATGTTGCTGGCAGCAATTGGCTAAGAAGGTCTGGGCTGTGCAGAAACCCTTCGCCGGAGTGCGGCGATGAATGGACACGGGCTGTGTCACTCATTTGGAAAAGCTGTTTGGGGTTTCTGTTGTGGATGTGCGGGGCTTTTTGTGTGGTGGTTTTTTTTTTTTTTCCTTTTGGTTGATTTTTTACGCGCGCCCTCCCCCATCTTTTTCTTTTTATTTTCCTTTTTTTTTTTTTTTGGTGTCTCTCTTGCAAGATGGAAGTAGAGGGTAGAACAATGACAGAAAGCCAAAAATAAAATCAAACAAGGACAGCAAGGAAAAGCTACAAATCATTTGCATCACAATACGGCAAAGGAGACCACAACGCTTCTTCCTGAAAAGATTTTCCTCAAAAAAAAAAAAAAAAAAAATTCTAGACATTGCCAAGCAAAGAAGATCCGAACTTTCTCCCCTCTCATCCTGGTTCTCCAAATGACACACCAAATTAGGAAGGAGAAGTGTGTTCCGACCAGCCCCGGGACAGTAACGAAGTCCAGTTCGATAAATAGCGACAGGCACTGCTCGGGTGAGCGGGGCCGTGCCGTGCCCGGCGCTGCGCACCCGTAACTCCCAGGCAGAGCCACGCTCCCGCGCAGGGGCCCGGGGCAGCACCGACCCTTGTAACGAGACGGACCCTGCAGTCTTCCCCATCTCCTCAAATTCCCGCATGCCGCCGGCAAACACGCTGCACCACCCTCCCCTCCCCCCCATCCAGCATCTGCCCACGAAGTGCCCCGGCTGCGGGAGCGGGACAGGAGCAGGCGGGAGCGGCAGGGGGGCTGCCGGGGGCGGGCGGCAGGTCCCTTCCATCTCCCTTTCCCCGCAGGTGGACAGCCCTCCTGCTTCCTTGTCCCCATTGTTTCCCGCTGTCACTGCGGCTGGGGATGGCAGACAGGGCAGAGCCGGCTCTCCTCTGTCCGTGGAGGAGGCAGTCCTTTCCCTTTCCCCTTTCCCTTCCCCTTCTCCTCCCCACCCGTCCCGCCCCCACGCCGCCGTGGCCGCTGTGCCCCGGCCCGAGCGGCGGCGGCTGCGCCCGGGCAGAACTGTCCCGAGCCGGGCGGCTGCACACACCCGGGAGTGTGTGTGCAGCCGCCCGGCTCGGGACAGTTCTCCCTGCAGGGGAGCCTCGGCAGGGACCCCCAGGCGGGCAGCTGCACACACCTCCCCTCGGCAGGGACCCCCAGCCCCGCCCGACCCTTCCCCAGCCGCGGAGCGACTCCCGCGGTGGGACGGTGCGGAGGAGACAGTGGTTCTGACTGGTTCTGTACCGGCCATGCCATGCCATGCCATGCCATGCCGTCCCGTCCCTCACACTGCCCCCTCCGCAGCGTCCCGGCAGCCGTCCGGGGCTCGGCCACTGCCGCCTGCCCGGTCCCGCGGGCTTTGCCTTCCCGGCTGGCCCTGACTCCTCGCGGCTGTCCCGGGGACACCGCATTAGCGCCGTGTAGCAATTCCTTTGCCCCCTTTTCCTCTCGACAGGATTCATCCTTCCAGCACCCCTCGGCAGCCGGCATCCGGGTAAGGGACATGCACCTGTGCGTGATGCCAAGGAAGGGCAAGCGCCACCTGAATTCCCAAAGCATCCCCGCCCCGCCCCAGAACGACACTTCACTTAAACTTGCAGGACAGCACCGAAATGTCATCACCATCCCCTGTACAGCGTCGTTCTGCAGGATCCAGAAAGTGCAGAGTGGTTGTGCCATGGGGTCACCCCCACTAACACCTCACCGACACCCAGCCTTCCCATTCCAGGGCGAGGAAGATGCCACCGTTTCTGAAAAGAAGGTTTCCAGGCAGGAGAGGTTCTCCTCACCTGGCTGCTGCTCATGCAAATTCCTTCACGTTCCCACAGATTAACACAAATTTGGCTTCCCCAAACACTTCCTCAGCCTCGTTTGTATTGCTGGGTCTGAAAGCATTGCTTTGTCAGTCTGTCATGCTGAGAGGACCCTCTCAGTCTGATATTCTCCTGCCCCCAGAAGAGCCAGAGCATACATAATCTGCTCACTAACCTGCTGCATTGCTTAAGTTGAAAGATAAATGAACCCGCCAAGTGATTTCATTAAAAGGACACGTGTGTTTGCATATTGATCCTTCTAATGAACTGTCTGAAACTGATAAATACTTCCATTAGCTTTGTAGTTTGTATTTAGTGTTTAAAAATATATTCATTAACATTTCCTGGAAAATGTTTGGATCTTTTCAGAACTGTCAGGGTTGAACATGAATTTGGCTGGCCAGGTGTCAAGAGACAGCAAAATACTAGTTAAATACTAGTTGGTTTTTTTTTTTTTTTTTTTAACAGTGAGATTTTGAGAAATTTGTGGTGAAATTAAAAAAGAACTTTTCACATTTATGTAATTTTCATTACTTTTATCCCATTCTAAATATGACCTTTGAAGCAATGATAGATACTTGTGAGGGTTATGTCACAGGGAGAAATTATTTAAACATAGATTGTTTAATGTGTTATTCATTAAAAATGTAGAAGATGTTGAGAGATAGAAGAAATAATTTTCAATTGTTTACTTATTTTAAATTTAAAATCTGTTTAAAAGTATCTATAGAACTGTTGGTCATATATCTGTGAATTGACTTACTGATAAATTTTCTCATATTATTTAATTAATTAAAAAAATGGGAAAACAAAAAAACCCCTGTCATTAGAAGCATTTAATTATAAAATTTCTAGAAAGTTTCATGTCTTTTTCTCAGAAAAAAAAAGTTGACATTGAAAGTATAAATGACTTTGAGACAGTTTCTTTGGGTTTAGCGCATCTAAAAATATCAGTATTTTGAAGATTCACATTAACATTCATCCAAATTCAAGAGCTGTGTTTGAACTATGCCTAAACTCAAAATATTCTAAATCTTGCAATTTCAGTGAAAATGATGCTGAAACGTATTCCCATTTTGTACAGAACAAAACTCTTGCCTGAGAACCACCAATGTTTGTCAGGACTCCCTAAAAATCTGTTCCTCATAACTGGGCACTGAAAACCACACTGACCATTTTGCCTTGATTTCTGACTACAGATCTGTCTGCACTTCTAAGTTTAGCCACTTCATTCTGCAAAAGCATGCACAATGCACAGCATGAAATAGATTTTCATTCTTTTAAAGCATGTATGATAAAGCTAAAACACCATTTAATCTCATTTGTTGTTTTGTTTATCAGTTATCCTTTGGAGCCTTGCTCATTAAATACAGATCCAAATATGCTGTGGAGGATTTTCCATAGATTTTCTGTTTATGTGGATATTGAAATCAGAGTTGAATTTCCTTCATTCTGATGAACACAACATTTTTTCCAAATATTACCTTCCTAGATCACATGCATTTGAATTACCTTAACTTTAGGAATACATGTATTAAGAAAGAGGCAGAACTCCCATGTCTTGAAAACATCACACCTTTCTTGTAAATAAAACCAACACCTAGGACCATAATTTAAAAGTAGAGTTAGCAGAATTTTAACCACTAGACTCCACTGAGTTTTATGTCTTATCTTCTCATGCTCATCTGTGAAGATCAGCAACAGACACATTCTACTAGTAAATTCTAGAGCTCTTAGCTGTATTAAGAAAATTATTTCATTCTGGCTAAGATTTGAATCTAATTAATCTGTCTTGCAGTTTAAAAATGATAACTAAATTCAAGCTGCATACTATTCTTCAGAGGCAGCTTAAAATATTAATTAAGTAAAGAGTGCATTTTCCATTTATTTTAATTACATTAATACAGTTTCAATAAATAAAATAGTTCTATACTTCATCAAAACAAACTCAGATGCAAATTTTCTTGTTGATTACTTCTCTGTTCACATTGGCCCTCCTGACTGTTTATTTTTAAATAGGAAAGATATGCAGAAATGTTTGGGGGTTCCCAGTAGTGAGTGAAGTGAGGTCCAACAGTCAGAAAAGGTCAGTTCAGTCTTCCACGGGGCTGATGTAGTCCTGTAAAAGTGGCATCCTGATAATGTATTGCTTATAAAGGTAATTAGTAAGATAAAACTGGATGAATTTATAGACATTTTTAAACAAATGAAGATTTTACTGTATTACATTTTTCCAGGTAACCTAAAAAACCCCAAAGCTGTTAGATCACTCTGATCCACTTGCCTGTGATGCTTACTGATCCACTAACAAAATATTACAAGACCAGTGGATAAATTGCATTTTTAAATAATCAATTTAATTACAGCTGATGTGTTCTAGATTTACAGGTGCACCTCTTTCTTGAGATAAAGTACAGGACAAGGCAGAAGAGTCTGATTAGTAGCTACATCAAAAAACAAGTGTAATTCTACCTAATTTAGTAATAAGTCTATCCTTCATATATTTGAGCAGCAGCATCAGCTGAAGGAAAACTAAATATTGAAGACAAAGTTTCAAAATACCTTAGGAGTCACAGCAGGTGTTTTGAAATCTGTCCTTTATACAGAACATTTTGACAGTCTTTGTAGGGCCCAATCCTGCACCCTTCATTTTAAGAAATCAAATATTCATCAACAGAACCAATCAGAATAGCACCTGGAACACAGTAGCAAATGTTTTCAGAGTGAGGCTTTATGTAAATTGGTATTCCACAAAAAAAAAAAAAAAAAAAAAAAAAGCACTTTTGAAATTTTAATTCCATTGTGATTAGGTTTATATTCACAGAATATAGATAAAAATATTAAACTGTTTTAACATGAGACTAAATACTAATTTTATGAAAGCCTGGTTAAGAAGTTTCTATAAAAATGCCAACTTAAAACATTTTTAATGGCAAAACATGATGAGAAATGCATGATTTTACACTGTGATCTTGTTATAACAAAATGTGGCTATCACTGAAATGCTGGACTCCTTTTATGCATCAGTACTGTATGTGCCAAGAATTCAGAGAACTGTGAGGTATCAGTTTTCTCTACTGTAACATCAGCTGATTACTTTGTTAAAGTGCTATTTTAATATCATAATGGAAAGGGTGTTTGTTTCTTCTTTCCTGAGATGAAAACAATCTAGTACAGTTTAACTAGGAAAAAGTATTTTCAGAATAGTAGCTAGTGCTGCAAATCTGAAGGAGATCTGAAATCAAGATGTGGTTTTTCTGTCTTTGACACAGATATTGCTCTTTCTATCTTATCTCCTAATACTGGTAGCCTCAGGACAAACATAGATTACGTTAGAAAATTGTCCTTCATTATATTGATCCAAATTCACTTTCAACCTACCTCAATCTCACGTTAGAACATTTTTATTAGCTTTAAATTGTTTGCATTATAAATATAAATTAATAAAATGCTTTCATAAATAGTTTATAGTTCTGAAGCAGACAGTTTACAAAGTTCTTATGTGCTTCATACAGTCCCACTGAGCTTCTTTTGGCACTGACCTTCCATTTCTGACTGCTGAGAACAACCATCACTGTGGAATACTCAGCAATGCCTTCTATGAAAATGGATGGAGACAGCATTTAAACTGGTATACAACGTTTTGAGAAAAGTCAGAATTGCAGAGTGCTGTCTGGCCAACTGAAGTTCATGTACTGGTAGAACTCCACTTTATTTTGATTTCTAGTTGCTGCAGCCATTGATTTAGGGTCCCTGATAAAAGCCTTGATTTTATGTTGTGACACACAAAAACAGTAGAAATCTGAGCAGCATTAGAAATATCACCAGGGATACTGGTCCTGGAGCTGGGCTTCAATGGATGATTTGGCAAAGATGGCAGACACCCAATAAAATCCTAAATGTACTTTCACTGTATCTAATAAAGACACCACCTCCACTCACACCCCACTTCTCTATTTTAGAAAGCAATTTACCAGGGTTTTCCTCTTTTTCTCCTCCTACTGAAGCAATGACAAAATGTCCCTTCTTCGTTGGAAGTAGGCCCTTAGCCAATAAAGCAAGTGGGCACTGTGTCTGTGGCATTTGTAATATAACTAGAATCCTGAAAATATTAACACTTACCAAAAGGAGAAGGAAGATCCTGACACTTATAGGAAGGAGGATAGAGACTACATAACTTTCAGAAAGTCCCTTTCTTCTCTGAGTCATGCAAGCATTTGAGAACATTGAAAAATTATGCCTTTTCTGGCTACAGAAAAAAAGAAGGTGACAGCATCAGTTTATGCAACCACAAGCTATAAAACCTAGATAAACAATCATGTGTGACAGCATGCTAATGATAGTGTGCTACCATGAATGTGTCACATAGTCATTTTAAAAATATGTGCTTTAAATATGTGGCTTCAGATTACATATGAAATCAGAAAGGTTGCTGGAAAAGCACCTATCCTATGTTGTCCACTTCATGAGGCATGCACGTACACTTCCAGCAGAGATTTTTGTTGATTTCAAAACAGAGTGCAAATTCAAAATTCCAGTTAAAACAGTAAAACTTTAGAATCACTGCTTTACTGACACAGGTATGTCCCAAGTAGATGTATATGGTCCCTGAGCTTTTACCTGGACTCAGACACTTGGTGCTTGAACTGATTATCATGAAGTCTCCTTTTTTTAGTGGAAGAAGAAGAACAATGGTGCAATTTATACGAACAGAAGCTTTCATCTTCAGCTGTGGTCTTACAAGTGACACCAAGAGCTGCCTCACTGTATTCCCATAACTTTGTCAGAGTTTCAGAAGGGCTAAGAGTGGAAGGGTCATGTCAAAGCTTGAGCAGACATGCACTGACAAGCCTCTCATGCAACGCTAATTGCAGAGGGAAAGCCAGAATTTCTGAGAAGATGTTCTGTTTATCACTTTTTTCGGGTGATTTGCTCAGTCCTTTGAAAATAGACCTTCTTGCCTCTTCCCTCCTTTTAATCACTCTGTGTATGATAACTTTGTACAAAAAGTTTTTCAATAAATTTTAAAGACTTCTCTTGATTCAATATCAAAGTTTAAATTGCCAGTAATACATAGGATGCAGCCCTTTCAGATGCAGAGCTCAGGAAAATGTAGGGGTTTACCATCCAAACTATAACTATATCTAGAGTTTAGTTTTCCACAATGAATTAGACAGTCTCCAACACAGCTGCTCCTAAGTTTTATGAGTTACAGTTCCTTGTAAAATCAAGGAAATTAATGGGGAACAGCACTCCTGGAAAATTTTCATCTGGAAGTCCTTCCAGCCTCCCTCTGGTTTGGACCTCAGAGCTCCCAAAGGCACCATGGAGATCTCAGGATAGATTTTAAATATTCCCAGGGAAGAGCTACAGGCTTGGTGCCTGGATCAGTTGTTTGGTGCATGAAGTGTAACTCTCCCAGAGGCACCTCAGAGGCCAGTACATGTGTGCCACAACCAAAGCTTGCACCTTTTCCTTCTACCTAGTCCTGCTGGTAGGAAAAAAGCATTGTAGGGTCTGACTTCACCGGAAAAAGGAAACTATGCCTGAAAGTATTGCACTGTTTAAAAACATACACACACAGAGAAAGTTTTAAAAGTTGTAGCTTAATTATTAATTTAATAAAATTATTTTTAAAACCCTACTGTTCAGCTCTTCAAGGAAATTGAGAAGGTGCTTTTGATGAAAGGGTGTATGAAGATACTCTTTATCTCCAATTCACTCGTTTCAATAGTTTTCTTTCTCTAGCTACATAAAGCTTTGGGATTGATTATCCTGTCTTCACTAAGCTTCACTGGCACTACTGGGGATTTCTTTGCTGTAACCCCACTATCTATGTTCCCCAAAACATGTTTGTGCCTTTCACCCTGCCCCCTTGCCTCCAAAACCCCAAGTCAAGTCCATGAAGCACAGAAGCTGAGGGCTTAAGTGAGGTGCAACCACTGCCTTGGTCTCCTGCTGGTCTGAAAGGGCTTATAACAAATATAATTTCTTTTCTTTTATGTTCAATATTTTTAGTTACTCTACTGTTGATCACAATTAAAAATCAAATGAAAAAATGTCATCCCCTTAGAAAAGTTACCATAGAAACAACACCAGAGAATTCCCTTTAAAAATGTCAAGATTTCCCTCACATTTAAATACAGACTCCCAGGCATTACTCATGCCCCATTAAAAATTGCAACACATCCAGTGAGTCATTAGTTTAAAAATACATCTACAAACATACACTCTTTTAGGATAGAGATGTTTTTGTCTCAGTAAATGTATATCATGTCATGACCCAACTTTTGATTTTATCTTTTCTACCTCACATCCCCAGGGAAAACTTGAACACTGTTGTCTCTTGTTCAAACACCTGATTGAGGAAGGAGAGAACAAAAATGAAGAGTGACAAAACACACCGAATGTAAGCAATGCCAACAAAAGCTACTTGGAAAGGAAGAATAACTTTGAGAACATATTTACATGGTAGTAGACAAGATGAATGGAAAGAAAATTGTCTGAAATGAGACACAGTGCAGACAGAAAGAATTTTAATGTTGCATCTTAAAGTAAGAAAATTTTAAATTGAAAAATGTCCTAATTTAATGTAATCCAGGCCATGCTACTGGGCTTTATAACTTAATTTTCATTTCTTTGTACCAATCTGTAGCATAACATGAATCTCACACACAATGCTGCTCCATCCTCCTTCCATGGCATAGCTGGCAAACTCTGACGTGTTCTGGCAGAGCAGAAGAAGGTCCTTCTGCATTAGACACTTTGATCATATGGAAGCAGAAGAAAATAAGCTGTAGTCAAAGTGGAAGGTGCTTCACAAGTAATAATAATGTAAATTTAAAGAAAATTCAGAGCTGGTCACAAAGAAAGCTGATAAATAGTTTATTCATAAACTCTTGCATATTTAGAGGAGATAATAATATAAAGGCATTGTGCCTTCCCTTTGCATTACTGGGTCTGCTGTAGATAAACAGCATGGCTGAATGGAACCAGATTAATGATAATAATGACAGTTTTCTCATTTTCTTTGTAGTAGAGCCAACCTGAAAATGAGGAAAAACAACAAAATTGAACTATTTTTTTTGTTCTTCAGGCTCTTATAAAAATGTTCCATTTCTTTTTCTTAATGCAGGGAGTCTGAGAAATTTGCTTCTGAATTTTTAGTGGTAAAAGTCCTCCTATTTTTGCTTAGCCCTATTTCTTCCTTTCTTTTTTACTGCTTTCTCTATTTTTTCCTCCCTTAATAAAAGAGAGAAAAAAAAAAACCCATCAGAGGACAGATACAAGCAAAACAATAAACCCAGTTAAAAAAAAAGCACTAAACAAAACTATTTTTCTTTCTTTCAATATTTTGCTTCCACCGAGCACATAGATTTGCCAAAAATGCTGCAAAGCTTCTCCATATTAAAGAGAACTTTCAAATACATTATTTTATTGTTTAGTTTGTTAGTTCTTGTTTGTTTGTTTTTTACACAGAATCACAACATGGGGGAGGTTGGAAGGGACCAATAGAGGTCATTTAGTCCAACCTCCTGCTCAGGCCGGTTGTGCTGCAGCAATTACTCAGGATTATGTTCAGACAGCTTTTGAATATCTCCACAGAAGAAGACTCTACAAACTCTCAGAGCAACCTCTTTCACTGCTCAGCCACCCTCACACAAAAGTTCTTCCTCATGTTCAGGGGGAACTTGCCACTACCCACTTTGTAATTTATATAATCAGCATACTCTGTTAAGATATAGTTTTAGGTTTTCTGCTATCAGAATTGGATTTTGTGTTCCCACTTCAACTATGACATAGAAAAAGAGAATGAACCCAAGGAATTACTGAGATTATGTGAAGGTGAGGAGCAGTATCTTATCAGGACAGATGCATGTAGAAGACACCAAACATATTCTGGAAGAGATCCTACTCTTTAAATTAACTTAAAGATTTTGATTATAAATTTCCTGCCACTCAGAAAGATAAATTTAGTATTTTCATCCTAAAACCAGGAAGGGCAGTGGATAGTTCAGCTGTAACTGAGGTATCCTTGGTATCTTGCTTCTGATTTAATTTATTACTATTCTAAAATGAAAGAACAGATTCTGGAAATATTTAGATGTCATTTATATACTTGGATATAATTTTTCACCAGCACCAATTTCATAAAGGGTTATATTCTGAATTTTACCCCAAACTGTAGCCCAGCCATGCTGATAACAGACTTTGCTCATTAGGCATTAGCAAGAGGCAAATTTGCCACTGCCAGCATGGACTGAAGGGAAAGGTTTAGTTATGAAACACAAGCATATTGTGGCAGGTTTTCAGCTGGAAGTTGATTTCAAATCTTTGGTAATTATGCTTCTATTCAGTGCCACAGAAGGAGTTTCACATAGCAATAGATCTGTTTGTTTCAAAACGCAGTTGCTCAGCATTGTCTGGAACAGCAAAACACATTTTTTGGTTTATAGACCCAGTGCCATTACACTCTGGGGTGCCCATGAGAGCTGGACTTCGTATCTGGATATCAAAGGGAGGTGAGTAACATGCTGAAGCTGCCCTGGCAGAGAGCTTCCCACTGACCATACACCTGAGCATAGGCTATTTTTACATGAAGTGAGAAATTTGCTAAAGGGAGGTGCTAATTTCTTGAGTAGCCCTCCTCACCTTGTTTCTTCAGCAGGATGTATTTAATTTCTCCATTGTGAGAATTTCTCTGTGTTTACCTCATCATTCATCTGCCTTTAGATAGATACAAAATGGGATTAACTCAAAGCTTCAGCCCTGAAGCCCCTTCTGCATGGTCCTGTACCTCTGCCACGTATGAGTAACAAACCTTGCCCTAAAACATGACAAAAATCTCTATGCCACTTCTCCTGTCTCCTCTCTGACAGACAAATCTCTGGAGCTGTAACAGTTTACACTGGGGAAGGTCTGTCCTCATCTATTTTTATTCACACGTATGAATCACACTTCCATGCACCATAGCTAGAAATAAAACAGTAGTCCACCTCAAAGCTTTAAATTACTTAGGGCTTAATTAAGAGGATGATAGGACAGATATGAAATTTAGGAAGCAGTCAAGTGGGTAAATTTATGTAGACACAAGCTCATGTGTCTGCTGTGTACCTTAATCTGGTAGTTTCACACAGAACAAATTTCCTTCCCTTTTTCCCCCCTAGACATAACAGTGTAACAACCATGATTACCATTATATGAAAATTACACAATTTTGAAATTGCAGGGTTTGGAAACATGACTATCATATGTAGGGCAAAGAAAAATGGGAAAAATGGTATCTTTCTGTATCTGTTGATCTCATCCATGAGTGAGTGTTGGATCTTGGCCACTGCAGTTGCTTTGTGACACTGCAGTTTTCAACCAATGGCAGGGCTGGGGAAGGCAGGTCCTCAAAGATCCCCTTGCATCAGAGAGGCAGAAGAGTGGCTGTGTATTGATTCCTCCCAGCCTTTCTAGAAAAGCCACTCCTTCAGGATAGGAATTTGACATGAGTGCCTTAAAACAAGAACATCAAGCTTCTTTGTAGAGATCCCCATTCTCAATTTGAGCGGTCTCAAAATGGGAAATGTCTCAGGAAGAAGACCAGAACTCTCCTGTCTTATCCCTGAAAACTATGAATCCTGCATACTCTTCCTGAGTTTGAGCATTCATCCACATGGAAACAAGAGGTTGGATAAGCTTACAAATGGCTTCTCATCCCAACCATTTCATCTGGCTCTTCTTTCACTAGGACTCCTTGTTACAATTGGCTTCTTTTACAAGAAATTTCCCCACTGCACTTGGTTATTTGCAAAAAATGCAGAGCTAGGCTAAAATACAGCATATTATTCAGTTTCCTTGGTAGGACTTTGGTTCTGTCAAAGCTTTTACTCTGAAGCCCAGGTTACTTCAGCTGATGGAGCAGTAGAGGGGAGATGCTTAGGAACAAGCTCTGACTCTCTGCCCTATCAGATTAATTCTAGTAGAATATCAGACCAGTTTCTAATTTCTCTTGGCATTCTGTCTCACCACTTACATCTTTGAAACAACCTCTCCATACCACTTTAGATTTTAAAAGGCAATTCATCTGCCTGAAGGAAAATGAGCAGAAAACCTAACAAACAGATCAACAAGGTCATTATTTATTTTTAAGCTGCTGTCCTTCTGTGGGCTTCCTGCAGAGCCCTGACTTTTGCCTTCTGTTGTGCAGAACAGAATTTAAAGAGAAGCCTATGGATCCAAGACTATGAAGGTTCTGTTGCTTTATACACTATTACAACACTGAATTAAGAGATCCAAAAGTTAGGCTTTAGTCCTGGTTTTGTGTCTAACTAAAGATGTGCTAAGGAGAGGAAGGGAATTTCCAAAGAGTATATTAACAAAATACAGTTTTGATTGCAATTTTGTTAACACATTTATCAAAATGGATGTTAAACAAAATAAACTCTACATTTGGCCAGAGAGCTGGACCTCATTGTAATATAGAGCTAGGAAACAATAATGTTATAAATTTCTTCCCAATGGCTAAGAAAGGGAATAAATCCAAAGAGCTTTTTAAAGGAGAAGTCAGACGATTGTACTATCTCACAGTTATGGTGTATGGTTTAGAGCTACAATTGCAAACTATCATTTTCAAGGGTGTACTCCCTGAAGGGTGAATACAGGCTGAGCTACTGTGTCTCTCAGGTACATGCTGAGGAAACCTGGACTGCCAGCGTTGGTCCATCGGCTGCTGTGGCTGCATCAGCAGGTAAAAGCTAATTGCAGGGCTGCAGGGATGCTGCAGCTCCTCTCCTGCTGCTCAGAGCTGGGGGCATTCCTTCCTTCCCGCTCCCTCATGGTGTTTCCTTGGGGGAGGGCTCCTTAGGCACTGGAGCTGTGCCCTTTTTCAGGAGAGAGAGAAGGTTGCTGGGAGCAGACGTGATGCTGCTCAGAGGGAGGGGAGTCACGACTTCCCAGGAACTCGCACAGCCGAGATCAGCACGGCGCTGAGCAGCAGGGCAGGAGGCAGCTCTGCAGCTCCAGCCCAACTCTGCTCCAGCACATCAAGGCACTTGGAGCAGAGAAGCAAAGCATCACCTCGGAACCATCCTCTGTGCCTCTAAAAGCTGCTCGCAGCTGCTCAGACCCAAAGTAACTTTTTGGCACATGCTGAGACTCATGCATTGGAAAACTGTGTAAGGGTGGAGTGGGGAGATCTTGTGCTTGAGCACAGCTTTGGTCTCTCATTCAGAATGCTGGAGCCCATCACCACCTCTGAGCAGAAACCCTGCATGGCCGCCACGGGGCAAACTGGCCAGCCAGGCTCACTGCCAGAGAGACCTCATGTGGATAATAAAAATAATTGCAGATGCAGTTAAAAAAGTTGATCTTTTCCTATACATGCACAGATTCAGACTGGATGCTGTGCTCTCAACTGCTGCAAACAAACTTTCCCAAAGGCACTGGGCTGCCCTCACCAGGCACTGACTGCGTGTGACCACTGAAGAAACCAAACACAAATGTTGCAAAGACCTTCATGGTCACACAGAAATGGATATAACGGAAGGAGAGAGAAGTGAGGGCAGCTGGACTACAGTTTTGGATGCAGGCTCTTAAATCCTGCACTGAATTCAGCCCCAGGTTTTGGGGCAGCAGCTGCATTATGCATTTTCCTCAGAGTGCCAGCTCTCAAGCTTCTCAGAGCAGGGACATTCATCATCTACTGAACTGCCGGATTATTTATCATTGAGAAAAATCAAGGACTCTTAGTTATACATTAATTTAAAATATTAATATCAATCTATTTGTCAGTAAAACTCTCTAAATGGCTATGAAATATGTGTGGTGCAAGCAGATTTTACTTAGAGGAACACCAAACCATTCCTTAATATCTCTTTTGTTGGAATTCAGCTTTAAACCCTGTGACTAAGATGTGCTATGTTTTTAACACCTCTCCAGTGGCTTGCTGCTTCTCTTTATTAAAAAAGATCCCAGCAGAGAATTTTTTCTTGCTGTAGATCACTATTGCCCCTCACAGTAGAAAATGTGTGCTCACACTAATTTCTCTATAGCAGATTATTATTATTTTATTGTGATGATCTGATCTGAACAACTTGTCCTGCCAGAATGATTTATGCACCTCATTTCAATAAGAATAGGCCTCCATTTGATTTTAAAGAAAAGACGGGATCTTCTTTTTAACAATTGAAATTAAAGAGGATTGCAGAGACCTCTGGAAAAATAAAAGATGCAAACATTTTATTTATTTCCTTACATGTGCCTATGTATGGCCAGCCCAACAACAACAGGTTTCTTTTAAAGCCTAGAGGTTGATATCATAGGCTTTTATTGGTAAGTATAGGCTAAAGCTGGCGGTATTTAGTCAGACAGGAGGGGAATAGTGGATTTTATGGGCTGATTGGGACTCTAGAAGGAGAAATCAAGATGCCTGCCTGGGGTCAGGACAAGGCACCTTCATGGAGAGCCCTGATCATCCTCCTGTGGCCTGGCCAGCAAGGCAAATCACACTGGCAAAAAACCATCACACAGCTGGACCAATAAATCCACATCTGGGGTTGGTACCAGGACACCTACTCCAGATGAGGGGGAAAATCAATAGCTTTCTTAAGTACAGGGTCTATCAGTCCTTTCTGAATCCTCCAAGGTGCTCATCCCCAAATTAAAATATTTAATTTCATACATTATCCTCTCCTTTTCAAACTAAAGTATTTTGTTGGCACACAGTGGGTCAGATGGAGATGAAAGGATGAATGGGAAGAGGACAGGCTGATTTCCATCTTCAGATTCAAGCCAGATCTCATCAGAGCAGCATAAAAAGCCCTCCAGAGCTAGCAATGTCAGCAAACTGGGGTTTTTTCTACAGATTTCCATATGGTTTTGGACCTTGGGAAGCTAAAGTGATAAGTGGGCATTGAGTTTCTAGCTTTCTTCCCATGTCTGCTCATGACACTTGGTATAATCTTTCTTGTTATTACATTTATCAGTTCCTCGGTTTTCTTATTTGTAAAATGGACATGGCAGAACTTCAATCCCTCACAAGGTTGTTGTAGAGTTCAAGTCATTAAAATTTATAAGATGCAGTCAAGCTTTTAGCCAAAAGTTACCATATAAATGGTGAAGATTGCAACAGCAGGAAAAAAAAAAAAAAATCACATATACAGGTTTTCTTGTGCTACCATAGCCATTTTCTACATTTTTCTTTGTGGTCCAAGCAGAAAAGTTATAGGTGGGTACTGGAAACTGGCACATCCTTTTTGAAGAAAGTGCAACTCCCCTTTGGGACCACCAAAGAGAGCTGCCTCTGGTCTGCGTGGATTTCTAGCAAACAGAAGTAACATGAACTCACTGAATGTCAGCTCAGATCTCCAAGCTTACTGCAAGATTTTGGTAGGATACTGCAACAAAAATTTGAAATTAGGACCAGGCACAGAAAAAATAAAGTTAAGCAAGATGTGCAAGTATTTTCCAAGTATTTTTACCCTGGATGAACAATAAGCAAGAGGGACACAATGCAGTTAATTTAAATATCACAGCTGACAGACAGATGTTCAGACAGACTCCTGAAACAAATGCCACAAAGCAGGAATAAACAAAGGTGTCTTGGTGAAATACGCCAAAACCAAAACACTAAGGGACAAAAATGATTTTTTTTTTTTTTGGTGGGGTGTTTGTTTTGTGTCTGAGGATTCTAACAGATATGCAGGATGGCTGAATGGTTCCTTGCATCATTGCAGTGCCAACACTGCAACTTCATAATTTTCCTCAGATCTTATGTCATGGATATGGCAAAGTCAACTTTACCCATAAGACAAAAAAATCTAAAGTTCAATGAGGTAGCTGCTAAAGGATAGTTAGTTTCATTAAAAAATGACAAAAAGCACCTTCTGTTTCAATGCAGTTTGGGAAGAAAGAAAATAATAAAGAGATAATAATGGCTTGACAAACCCCAAACATATGAATATCTGAACAATGGATTTGTTACCTGCAGGAGGGTCACAGGGATGAACTGCTTGCTCTAGCTAGGAAAGCCTGGTATCTAAAGACTCTTACATTCCAGTACCATGAGAAAAAAACCCAGCCCCAAAACAGAGGAGACATCAGATACAATGAGCAGCAAATTTAAGTTGGGATCAGCTCTATTTAAAGCTCTTGACTTCTCCTGGGAGTGCAATTTAACCTCCCAATGAAAGATTTTTCATAAGCACCGGAGGGATTCAGAAGTGCAACTCTCATTAATTTTTATTAGACTTGTGGAACCCTCACCCCTTGGGTACTTTGAAAATCTCCCTCCCTGTGTTTTTTAGTTGACTCCCCTGTTAAATAGGGATAATAATTACAACTGATCAACCTGTTTAAATAATACAGTTTTAATATCACTATTATTTTCATAGGTTATACTCAGCACTGAAATAAATGCATCATAATAAATAATGCAGAACTTTAACATCTGTTCTGGTTAGTAAATAATTCACAAGTCAATAATTAATTTTCTAGCTGTTCATTTATAATTCATAAATATTTTCCAAATATTCAGTCTGGAAATTTTTATCTGAACTATTTTACAAACTTTTCCTTTTAATTATCACATACTCACAAATTGTGTCATTTAGTTGGGCATTTAATTAACACAGTATTATGTCCCTTATCCTGAATGAGTAAAATTTTTCAAGGGTTGGAAAGAAAGTCACTGTCAACACTGAGTCATGAATATTCACTTAGCATGACTTTTCAGTGCCCACAAAAGCTCACAATGCTTTGAGGACTCACCAGCATTTTCATGAACAGAATGATTTATGGAGTCAGCTTGGTGCAGTTACCCATGTAATGTACACTTGTACTATGAGACTTCAGCAGCCAACTCTCCTACTTCCCAGTTGTTCCATTAGCCAGTTCTCCAGTTTACTCCCAGTGCTTACCTACTCACCCTATTTAACATCTGCATGCTAATTTGGAGCTTGAGAATTGAAATTTAGTTTGGAATATTTTTTTTAAAAGGTAACAGTTTTTACAGGGAAATAAAAACCCTTCAAAACATTCATTTAATAATTCCCCAAGAACTTAAATGCCTTTTATATTCTTTCACATTAGGAAATGGGACAAAGGCACCTTTGGCACATCAGACCCCAAAACTCAATCACTGCTTTTTATTATTTTTTAAAAATTTTTTATTTATACTGCAAAACATGCAGTGCTAAATACTGCAGATAATCATTACCATCAGTGTGCATTTGCAATGGAGCTTAGCAGCAAAAGACCTGAAAGACTGAGATTATCCAACCTGAGGTACCTTCCCTGATTTGTTAAACTGGGGAACTAGTTTCTGCAGGCTACTGGGGCTATGGAAAATAATGAGTCTGCCCTGGCTGTGGGCTAAAGTGTTTTGAGGATACAAATCTTGTCCTTTCTCCAGCGACTCCACACAGGGCCAGAGCAACTTTGCTCTTTGATCACTTCATGGAGAAACTGAGCCCTTAACTGCTGCCTCAAGAAGGTCTTGTTTCAAAAGCAGAACAAATAAATATTCACTTGTTACTTTCCCCTTGAAAGGGATCTCTGCATTCACCAAATGGTCCTGATTAGGCTGCTGAAATATTCTAGAATCAAAATTGACTTTTTTGTCTGGTTCTCCGGAGGATGCAAACTATGAAACTATTTTACATCTGGATTTAAATGCTTGTTCAGAATAACATCCTGCGTGCAGCTTGTGCCTGTGTGGGTGCATGGATAAAGGTACAGGGGTTAAAAATGTGTCTGGAAGACAGGCTCAGGGCACAGCCTTCTGTCTGCAGCCCCAGTGGCTGCACTTCTTTCACTAATTAGACCTTGATCAGACTAATCATGTATGCAGTCCTACTGAATGCAATGGGACTACTGCTGGGGACAAAAGTAAAAAGCAAGTTTAAGTGCTGCAGGTGGTTAGATCATCAATAACCAGAGCCAGAACTTTTCATATAGCAACTCAAGTAGGGAGAAGCTATCTTCTACCCAGCATTTCCATACCTATTGCTTCACCAGAACCATTAGGATTGTTATACAGTGAATATCCCTGAAACAGCAAAGTATCATTATAATGGATTTTTTGTTAAGAGTTCATAGCATCCATAAGCCTATTCACACAGCAATGTGCAGCCACAAAGCTTTGAAGAGTGAGGTTTAGAGAGTGGAAAAGTAGCACAAAGGTAATTCAATAAGATGTTGGTCTCACAAACAGTATCAAAAGACTAACTTTTACATAGATCATGACATTTACTTTTAAAGCTAAGAAGATTTTTTCTTATTCATATTATTTTCATTAGGCAGCTACACTTGTTACAGATTTTTTCCCACTTGGGCACAGATGAATCAGACAAAAAGCCATATATTTAAAACATTAATATAATGGCCTGGTACCCTGTAAATAAAGCTTTGTTGATTATCCATTTGCGTTAAGTGTCTCTTTTGTTAAGCCACCAGTTTGTAGGTCATCTCTGCTGTTTAATCCAAAGTAGCTGTACCAGGTACTGGCTATTGAACAGAACCATCACCTACAGATGTAGGAAGCAGATAGCAGGTGTGTTCATTGTGCTCTGCCAGGAGGATCCTTACAACTTTTAAAAGGGATTTGGTGACACCCAGAATAAGGTCTACATTGCCATCTATGCTAAAATGAATTTTGAAATAAAAAAACACTCAGGGAGATGCCACTATAAAGGCTGTCAAAGGCACTGCCACAGTTTCCTACCTTATCTTGTTTTAGCAACATGTATACTTGTTTAGCAATGGGCACATATGGATCTGTGGGGTTGAGTTCCTCTCCTATGAGGAAAGCCTGAGAGAATTGAGGGTTTTTAGCCTGGAGAATAGAAAGCTTTGGGAAGATTTTACTGTGGCCTTTCAGTACTTAAAGGGGGCATTTAAAAGAGATGAAAAAAGTTCTAATAAAAGGAAAAGGGGTAACAGTTTTAAATTAAAGAAGGATAGATTTAGATATGCTATAAGAGAGAAATTCTTTATGATGAGGTTGATGAGACACTGGAATGTGTTGCCCAGAGAAGGTGTGGATGCCCCATGCCTGGAAATGTTCAAGGTCAGGTTGGATGGGGCTTGGAGCAACCTGATCTAGTGGAAGGTGGCCCCTCTGTGCCTGCCCATGGCAGGAGGTTTGGAACTAGGTAATCTTTAAGGTGCCTTCCAACCCAAATCAGTCCATGAATATATGATTTTATTATGTTGGCCCCTTCCAGCCCAAAAATCATTTAATTACTCCATGTATAAAGGAAAAACTTCAACAGGACAGCTTGAAAGAAAGCATCTGAGAACATGCTGGTGAGTTACAAACTTCCAGGAGACCAGACATGTCAGTATATTTCTCAAAGCATGGAAATTGAATCTGGTTGTCCCATGTCCTTGGTGATCTACAGAAGATAAGGCATTGTCCATGGACAATGTCTCCAACTACTATTGTTTTCCTTTCCTTGAAATCTGTCTGGTGGATAAAAATCTACAAGCAGAATAAGCCCCAAGGTTTTAATTCCCATCTTGATCTCCTGATTTTTTGTTTCCTTAAAAATATGTGACTTAATCCTCTTTGGCTTCCTTAGGCAGTTCCTGGTCAGTTTTATGGTTCATCTATGGGATCTGCAAACCCTACACACCGAAAGAGTAACCTGCATGGTGAACTTCTCACATATAGGCTTGGTTGATAACTAGTTCTCATTACTGAGAGTTTTTTCAACTAATAACACATAGAAGAAAGTTACTTTCAGAAATGGTGCTTAAGAATTGTGTCACCATTATTCTGACCACATTGGTGAGAAATTAAAGCTGCATTATATCTAAAGGAATAATCTAAGTCACAAAGAGGTTATTTACTCCAGTGCCTAAAGTATCAGGAGTTTTGTGAACAATTGATAGATCCTGAAAGTAGGCAAACTTTGACAGAGAAGCCCATTTCAGGCAAAACTACAGGCAGGCTGATTGGGAGTGAAGAAACCCATGAAAGTTTGCCCAACCTTTTCCTCTTAATTCTCAAATAATGTGTGGTTTGAAGTGAGAGCAAGTCAACATCTCATTATATGCTGGGCCCTCCTCTCACAAGTCACATCTGCACGCAGATTCCCAAAGTGCTGATTCTCAAAGGTGCAGCAGACTTGTCCAAGCTGTTCTGAACATCAAGATGCATTTTATATAACATGATATTGGAAATAACTTCACCCAAAATGTCAAGTTTATTCTAAGTATATTTGATGACAAAGAGTTCCTAATAAATTGTAAGACTAGAGAAGCCTAAGGAGAAGGAAGCTTTGTAAGTCCTTTGTTGCAAAGGGACTAGCTTTTAAACTTTTTTTTTCTGAAGTTATGACATTTTGCCTTTGGGTGATTTTCTTGGCAAATAATATAGACCAGTGTCAGAAGGGGAGGAGAAATAGAGAAACTGTACAATACTTTCTATTGTATGCATCACACAGTGCCTTTTGGTTCAGTAGACATAAACAGCTTTAAATTTCAAGGCTAATTCAAATTGGATTTTAGAAACACAAAGTCTTAAAATATTTGCACCAAACTAAGGGATTATACCCTTATCTTATCCTTAGAAAAGCTTTTGAAAAATATATGGTATCTCAGATTTTAAACTGGGTCTTCAAAACCCTCTTGTCTGTAACTGTGTCATCTGCTTGGTTGCCTATTGTCAAAAGGTAAAATGTTGTATAGAGAAAAGGATTTGCATAAATTGCTATCACCTGCTGGCCATCCAGGTTAATGAAAGGCAGGGAGAAAAATAAGTCAGGAAGCCTTTGAGCCTAATCTTTCTTGACTGTTTCTGTGCCAAAACAGATGAGCAAAATATTACTGTGGTGTTCTTCTTAACTTGCATTTACAACCTGGGCCTGGCCTTTCCTATTGCTATCATTGAAATCTTTATCTCCACCTACTGAAATCAGTTATCAGAGGGTGGAGGAACCTTTTGATTGCACAGATGCTTTTAGCCTTCTGTTCCCAACAGGCACCACAAAAGATGTAGCACAGGAAACTGTGGGAACAAGCTGTACCAAGAGAAAATTCCCCTTAGTGGCTTGAGCAGAGCATACACAGTGATTGAACAGTCAGGCCAGAAATAACAACATGAACAAAAAGCACATTAGGAATGCTTGTACTCCTAAATCAATTGACCACTTGGTAAAGATGGATTAAAAGGGCAATCTATAGCACCCTGCAGCTACCTAAGGGTTAATGACAGAGGTGGCAAAGCCAAACTCTGCAGCAGGGGTAGATGACATATGGGGACAGTGGTCACCAGCTATAGCCTGGGAGATTAGGACAGCCCAAAAGAGGCTGTGAAATTTCCACCTTTGGTGTTTTCCAGACTTAGGAGGACCAAACCAGGACTGACCTGACAATGCATTAGCAGTAGCTGCAGTTTGAACTGGAGCTTGGCCAAGGAGTGCTCATGTCCCTTCCAATCACCATTTCTGTGACCCCAAATAATGTTAAGTGGAAGTTAACATGGTGAATATAAGTATTTACACAAAAGATAATAAAAAGTATAGCTATTGTGAAAGCAGTAATTTTGTTCTAAGGGATAGAGAATGGTTCTGACAAATTACTACAGCATAAGGAATTTTACCAGTCATGTCAAATGAATTGATTTTTGTAATGCCTGTTCTTTCCTGTTTAGACAATTCTCAAGAAACTACCATTAATATTCATGGGGATTTTATATTTACATCAGAAGAGCAGATAATAAAATAATAGACAATGCTCACCTACAGGTGAGTATCATTTCAAACAGTCTCCACACCACACTCTATTATCTAACATAGTTTGCCACGTATGGCTTTCCAAAGTACACTCTTTTGGGGGTGCAACAGAAGAAAAGGAGAGCTGGCTTATTGCTGAGGATTTTTAAACAGTTGGTAAGATTGACCAAAGCATAGCTTGGAAATCTGAGAGAAAAAGTAACTGCACACCTATGAGGCTATTCTGGTTTATGTGCTATGACAAATACATTATCACCTATACTGAAACACATTTAACTAAGAATGGTTATAGTAGTGAAGCCCTGGATTATGCCCTGTAAGATGATCTATACATGGAAAAGGTGTTTGAGGTACATCTGCATTATTGTTCATGGGCAGATCAACTGTGCTGTGCTGGGACTGCTGCTCAGTTTGTCTGAGCTGCACCCAGCTCACTGCACAGGCTGTGCAATGCAATACTTGGATTTCTTTCAGGGAAATCTCTGATTGATCTGCAGGAGACTTACACCTGGGTATATGAACAAGTACAAAAAGCAGTGCAAGGGATGCCCACAGAAGGTTAATCCATTCTTAGAAGTTGCTAAGTAACAGTACCTGGAGCTCAGGATCGCCGGTTACTTGACAGCTCATCCCAAAGACTTGACATGTGATATTTTTTGGCTGAAAACTGCTATTTCTTGGTAGTCTGTTTAGGCTGTACAGGTTGAGGGGGGAAAGAGAAAGCCCTCAGTTGATTTAGATAAGCAGAGAATCTGACTTGTCTCACAATTGTGACGTTAGAATTCACATCTCTGTAAAAGCTCCCTAGTCATGAGAAAACACAGTGGCTTCTGGACTGGTATATGCTAATATACCAAATGTTACTCACTCTGGCTACAATAGCACTATCTCTTTAGAATGCATAAAAACTTATTAGAAGGCAGGTGAAGTAAATTTGATTTTGTGAAGCTATCATGTGAGCGCAGTGTTACATACAGAATGGAGCACACTAATGTTTTGCATATCCTAAGTACGTAATTTCTGTTTGCTGGAGGTTCTTTTCTGTCTGCCAGGGATTTTTCCTCCACCTTTTTAAAGAAATAATCAATCAAGTCCCCTCCCAGCACACAGGTAAATAAACATGTACCAGCAACTGGATTAAGGTCAAAAACATAACCAATGTTCTTTAAACACCCAAGATTAAAAAAATGTATTTTTATTATTTCTGTTAGAAATCTCTCCAATATTTGAATGCTGTGACATTTGAACAATAATAATCTTTTGGCTCTCACTGACATGTGCATTTTTATCAACAAATACTGTGATACATGGCTTTCAGATTCAAAAGACAGTTTTAGCAAACCTATACGTAAATTAAGAACAAGGCCAAAGCCAAAGGATCTACATTTAGTTCATGGCTGCCATTCTAATATTAGTGAGTAAGGATGTACAAAATAGAATATTAGCCAAAGATTATTTGATGTAAACAAAATAGCTATTTCAAAAGCATTTAAAACAATATAAAATACATCAATTCATGTAAAACATAATGAGCATGCAATTCCTTGTAGTGAAAAACATATTTTATAGGACTTTGGCAGACAGCGTGTGTGTAACTGAAATAAAAATCAATATAATTTGTTGTATAACTTAGACATAGCTTTATCCTCTTCTACTCAAATTAATATATGGGTTAGCAATTTATGTGCCAAGTCTCAGTTCTCAGGGATTAGAAACAGCTGAGATATGCTGCAACACTGAGGTTTATGATGTGAAAATGCTGACAGACTCAAATAAAACAGCACTGCTGCTACGGCAGGTTGGAAACCTAGTCCATGAACTGTGGCTGGTTGGGTGTAAATGCCTGAATCTCCAGCTTCAGTCTAAAGGGTTCATGCTCGCCCAGAGGATGTTGCCTAGCCTATACCTCTTTGTTTACAACTCTTCAAATTGATACTGTACAGTAAGTGAGCTTCAAATCAGCTACTTGTGGAAATATGCTGTAGTGGATCACCAGCACAAGGCTCGCATGACAGCTGAGCCTGCTTAACACCTTAAAGAAGGGATTAACAGATGTATTTTCTCAAACACTGTGAGTGAGCCTCCTTCCCTCTCCTATCCTTCTGTTTCTGGGTTTGCAGCACTGCGGTCCCTGCCCTGCTCTGATATCCCAGTGCTCAGCACACCTGGTTACTGCAACCAGCTTTCCAATTCAAAAGCATCCCAATTGAAAAGGACATTCTTTCTAAATATATATATATATATTTTTTTTTTTGCTGTGGCCTTACCCTGAAGCTGAAATACCTAGATTATGCAGAAACTCACAGCTAGACCTCAGGCTAATCCCTCTGGATGAGGGGATGTTGTGGCTTTCACCCTGTAAAGCTTTTTGTCAAAGTCATTTTACAGTGCAGCATGTCCCTCTCTCACTGAGGAGCTCTTCACATGAGTCCTGGCCATCCTGGGCAGTTACAAGGGATAACTCAGCCTCAGTCACTGCATTTGATCCCCACAGAGATCATTATGTTTTACTGGTTCCTCAGGACATGGCTAAACAGGGCTCATAGTGCCTTGAGAGTATAAAGATGCAGTTTTCTTTCAAGGCACATCTCTGCTATGCTTTCTACAATACTTCTCCAAAGTACAAGAAAAGTAGCAAAATAAAAACAAAATAGCAGGACGTAGACTCTGAATGCTGTACTAAGCATGAAATTCCTCGAGGTGTGAGGTAATCGCAGCACCTAGCTGTCATGGTAACAGGCAAGACTGCAATTAATACAATTTAAAGTGCACTATATGTGGAAGATGGTAGGTACAATCTCCACCTGTTTGTTTATAGCTACTGCAGCCTTCCTGCTTATCCTATCTGAAAACTTTCCTGATGCCTCTCAGCCGGGAATCAGATTTCCTTCAGGGATTTCAAACCTGTGTGCAAAGCTGCTGCCAGCCGTTCATAAACAGAATGACACTAAATTTCTGTGCCCTGAGGAATAACACCAAACACTTAGAATTTGAAGAACTGAGCCTTTGGTTTTCTGTAATGTGTGCTCTTGAATACCAGGAACTAATCTAATACTGCCTAAGCTGCCTTTCAGCTCGGCAGCTACCCCATCAGCATGGCTCTCCAGCCAATGTCATGCTGCCCTGGAACTGTGAAAATCAATGAAGGTTAAAGTCACACACATGAAGGCATTGTGTTGATCTGCACTGCCACTAATTTAAACCATTTGGGGAGGCTAAAAAAGCAACCCAATTATTTTCTATTTGCAATTCTAGTGTAGGGCTAATTCACAGAGCAATACCTAGTATATAAAGAAATGTAAACCTGTCAGTTTGCTGCTAAGTGACCCAGCTTATACAGATGTAATTAGAAAGTTATTAAACCAGAGTCCCTTTAGCCATGGCTTCAGCTGAACAGCTCTGCTACTAATACTATCCATTAAATTGCATCCATTTATAGCTGGAGCACTATCACTTTTTAATAGCACTACTCCTAACAATCAGCCAGCATATGCTGCTTTAAGCATTAATCTTTGCATGCCATTGACTACTTATAAACACAAAATACATTAAAATTAAAAGAACTGCAGTAGCACTACCCTTGCAGGTTGTGGTTAGGAGGTACTCCCTTTCTTTGAGGTGTGCAGGTGCCAAGAGCCAGACCTGATCTCTCCTGGTCAGATCAGCAGAGGCCAGAGGGGCTACATCTTGTCCCTGGCTGTGGAGCTCACCTGGGGTGATGGCCCACCTGAGCACAGAACTGTGCTGTGTCACCTGCAAGTGAGCTTGCCAGCCTGGTGGTGCCACTGAGGCCTTTCTATAATGCCTTCACACCTTCTTTATAGAGTCTGTGACCAAGAGAAGGCAAAGCTAGCAGAAATCAGACAGATAAGACATCAAGGTGCAGCTGATTTATTTTCTGGGAGAATTTTTGCCCCATATCCATCCCTTCTGAGAACAGCCCATGAGATCCCAGAAGAATAGCCCATGAGATCCTAGTTAAACATGGAGATTTGTGGCATGTAATCAGATACCAGGTCTCCTCTGTCTAGTCCTTGAGAAAGGTTGAATCCTATCCCCAGGAAAGATGTTATCATTCCATTGAGCCCCCTGGACATTTCTGAAGTCCACACTTCTATACAGGTTGTACAAGAGTTCATTAGATTCAGAGAAAAAGATCTTCAAAATAGGTTCAGTTGGAATGCAAATAAAGGCCTGTGGCAAGACGACAAATTTTCTCTTTTTGAGTTGACCTTTTCTATTTCCATCCATACTGACTGATCTGTATTAGCATGAGACACAGTATAATTTCAGTTGCAGCCCTTTTTGAAATCAGGTATTTTCCCAACTCCCTGCTCTATCAGTGGGAAGGTACATTTACTAGAGATTGAATCTAGAAGCATCCAGGCTTCTGAGGTTGTACTGCGTGAAATAGCTTAATTAGGTAATGGTACATCAGTATTTTTAGGAGAACTTTAATTTATTACATGGAAGTGATCATAAAACTTGAATGAGTTCTGAAAATAACTTGTTCTTTTCTGAGACTATTCAAAAACCTCATCTTTATTTTTAGATTTAAAATCTGTCTTAATTTTAAACTGTATAGATACAGTGTACTTAGAACATATATAATTAGAAAGGAGAAGTCTAGATTGCTCTAGATCAGGAGCAGTAAAATTTTCCTTAAGCCTGGCAGAGGCACTGAGTGTGGTTTAGCATTGGAGGAAGAAATATTTCTGTATCATAAACTGACTTGCTTCTCAAATTCTTTCAGGTGTAATCTTCTGCTGGATCTAACCCTAATTCTATAGATATCAAGACTAACAGAAATGGAGGAATTCTCACCCTTTAATAGCCTCTGTGTAGTCTTTTCTCTCCATCTTCTCTTCTGCACAGGGAGTGATATTGAGCTCTAAGCCCAAAGGTTACACCAAGGGACAGTGCCCACAGGTCCAATGCACTGACAGTCCCACACTTCCTGTGCAGCTGTGGGGGGACTTTCACTTCCCTGGAGAGTGCAGAAACTCTGTTCCTGATCATGTAGCTTTCTATATGGATTCCATCAGGAAGCTTCCTCATTTTGAATGAGGCATCTTTAAAATGAAAGCCTTCATCTCCTGTACTCCAAAAGAATGAAACTCTAAGGGGTAAAGAGAGAGCCTGGGTTTCAAGCATTTCTAAGACTGTGAGTTCCAGCAGGTCAGGCTACCTAGCATTAGACAGTGGAAGATCTTAGAAGTAACAACTCAAAGAAGTTATGTGGTGCTAGGATACTAATAACTGCACAGGAACCATAGGTTTTGAAGCACTAAGAAGTCTATGTGCACTTCTCCATCAGAAACCTGTGTACTGAAAATATAAATGTGGAAGAAACAGAACAGACAAACCTCAGCATAATGGAATAGGCTGTCTTTTAACAGTGGAGAGGAACAATCCTTAATCACAGGTGAGCAATCTTAATTGCCCTGATCTTTGAAATAGCAGAAAACTACAGCACAGAGCACAATATGGCATGATTTTAGATAAGCTGCACAAAATTCTTTCACTGTTGACTCACCAGTACATGCTCTAGATGAGGCACGTATTACAAAAGAAAATTTTAGTAGGAGGAAAGTCTCTTCTTCCATTTCTATTTGTTGAACAGTGATTGTATGATAGAAGATGCTACGTTTCCTGCTGAATTAGATCTTTTTTGGTTCCTCATTATAGCAGTTGACTACGTATATCCATATGTTTTACAAGTAAAGGGCACAAAGGGTCCCATCCAAAGAGAACTCCTGAGCCTGCATATTACCCCATTATAATCCATATAACCAGTTCTGACCCAGTGTGGCAGCTTGCTGATATATTGCAGTAGCAACCACGTATACACATTGTAACACAGTCCAGGCTATTACCAATAAAAGTCAGTTATTTGGCCTCTGACATTTATACAAGCCATGAATATCCAGAAATAAGAAAGCTAGATCCTGCTTTCCCCTACTTCTTGTCTTCCTAATGATGCAGTTTTTTTCAAACTTGTTAACAACTCTGTGTCCAAGAGCTGTTCAACTCTAGGCAGTCATTGTGCACATTTCCATTTGCCTAAATAAATGCAAAACTTTCACTGAAGCTCTTTTACAATGATTTTTTCCTCTATGCTTTTGACACCTCAGTTATATTCTCTCTACACTGTAAAATGAAAAATCTTAGGTGCTCTGACAAATAGTCCAGTTTTGATGTTTGTATTGTGATGTGCTTCCCTCCCAGGAATCATTTATAGTATAAAGCAAAAGCTGGTAGATTAGACCAATTTTTTTTTAAAATATACTGCAGCTAAACCATTTTAAAATAAAAAATAAATGTAAAACAAAAATACATTTTTTAAAATTTTGCAAAGTGCTAACATAAGACTTTTTTTTTAAAAAACCCAAAATGTCCTGTATACCAGGCACACTTGGACATATTCTGTTTTATATTGACTTCAGCCACACTGAACTGTCTTCTACCAGACTTCTATGAAAATTTAAAATACTTAATTCAGCCTTGGCACAGGAGCTCCTAGATGCACTTGGATGGTTCAATACCTTTACTAAAACATCTGAAGTCACTTGGTTCAGATAAAACCTGTGTAAACTGAGAGAAGCCTTATGCCATACTCAAACTACCCAATCTCACCAGTCTGATCTCAGCACCAAAACTCACTCAAGTTTACCTGATTTCTGATTTAAAGAGCTGGTGGGACCACACAACTCATCTAACTTTAGACATGGGGTAATGAACACTTGAAGAATTATGCCCATTTGAACACTTAAATGCAAGCCTTGCTGCCCAACCTGATTGCCACAGTTACAAATGTGGGCTTGTAGCTGTAAATCCCACTGACCAGGCCTAAAAAAGACACAGCCCTAATGTCAAAATTGCACTCCAGATCAATGGGGGCTTGACTTAAGCCTAAAGACTGTGTGCAGGGATGGTGAGCAACAACCCAGCTGGGTTGTTATACAGACCAGCTGGGGCTGACCCATCTTTCCAGGTGGGTAGGGAGCATGTCAACCAAGCACAATCCTGAGACAAACACAAAACAAGGATCTATGGGACAACCACCCTAAGAATCTGAAATCTGAAATGGCCTTGACTACCAGCTTCAGGCCCTAACATGTTTTTCCTGCAAAGCCAGCGTTTGGTCCCAGGCCCCCTCCATTCAGATATCTTGCTGATATCTGAACTACTCACTTCATACCACACTCCTGCCTTGCCCTTGTCTGTCAGGAGTTCTCCATTTCTGGGTCTTGTTCGTCAAAATTTATCTTTCACTCTGATTCAGCTGAGTTTAACCAACAGGCAGGACCACCTGTGCCCCCGTCAACACAAACTGAATCACACAACAGCTTGATTTCCACCAAGTTTGAGAGTCCAGACTGCTGTAAATGTAAAATAAAAGAAACTTGTGGAGACTGGGAGGATCCACACTCCGCTCTGAAGCATTTTTTTAAAATTGAATGTAACATTATGAATTTTGGGAATGGTACATTTACTCTCCTCCACAATATCAAGGGGAATGTTACAGGTGAGTGGAAGGGAGGAAAAAAAATGTATTAAAGGTTATTAAACACAATGATACCATCTCTGGTGCAGGAAGTCCCTGGACCACAAATCACCAGAAGATGGGGAAATACATCAGCAAAGTGTCACTGGCCCTATTCCATCCTGCGGTTGCCTGCAGTTGGACATGGACTTCCATGGCCCACAAAATATGTTTTTATGTGCCCAGGTAGCCAGGGAGCAAATCATCATCAATATAATCAACTGCATTTTTTGCTAGAATGGTGTTGGGGTGTGTGTGAGGGAAGAAATTGGGAGGGCTGAAGGCAGGACTCCTACCATCTGCTTCATAAAACTGCTTGAGTTACCTGGCCTGAATGCCAAAGAACTGATCGATGGCACGAGCAGACAGACACCTCCCAGAACAGCACTATCCCTGTAGGGGTGTCTCCCCATGAAGTTTAAGGTAATGCCTTTCCAAATGACTGCCTCCTAGACAGAGAGAAGATGGTGGTGCTGGGAAGAGGAGGTAACACCAAGCACTCTGTCAGAGGGAAGGCAACAGGGGGTCTACAGAGTCAACTGAATTAACTGAAGTCTGGAGAAAAGGGGACAAATTGGAACAGCACCCCCATCCCTTCCAACAGAATAAATGTCTTTTGTTAGAGGCACCACAGAGCAAACAAAGTCCCAGGCACAGAGGAAAAGCTGAACTTTAAAGGCCTCTGTTAGCAGAGAAGACCTGAAAGAACTGAGCAGGGACATGAGTTTGGATGACAGATGTCCCAAAAGAGAGGAGCTTCCTGATAAAAGTTATATGCTGGGTATAAACCCCTACTATCAGGAGATGTCACTCCTTGAATCCCCCCTTACAGGGGGTGCAGAGTTAAATAACATATGGAAACTTGCTAAAAGGCTAAAGAAGATCACTTCATTTCTGAACAACCTGCAAAATACAGGGCCAGACTTTGCACTGACAGAGCAGTGGAGCCTGTTTCAGCTTTTCACAAGAAGGACAGGATCAGTCAGCATTTGAGCTGGGGTAGCACAAACCCTGAGCCCTCACACTGTTGTTTCAGAAAGCAGATGTGTTTCTTTTATGCCCTGAACGTGCTTTCTCCTCATCTCAGACCCCAAGGGCTGAGAAAAGGAGTGTGCCACCAGGCCCAGAGACGTGGGCAGGAGGTGCCTGAGGCAGGTGTGGAGACACCACAGCGCGGGCGGCTGACACGTTCCATAGCCCAGGGCTGCCTGGGGATAACCTGAGCATCTGGCAAGTCTATCTGCTGTGATGTTCTACACCATTTGTCCAAGATATTCTCCTCTCTCCCCCTGTGCCACTCTGTGCAGTGACCTGGTGGACCCCCAGGAAGAGTCCAGCTCCAATGCAATTAGCACGAACATCAGAAAACGTCTCCCTGCTGCACAACTCCATACAGCCAGGGCACAGCTTGAACATGTTTATTCTGTGCAAAGCTTATGAAGAATTTGCATTAGAAAACAGAGACAAATGGAAATTTTGGCTTTCACTGCTGTTTTTAAAGGAAGTGCCACCCAAAGAGCTATTTACCTATTATCTAGATTCTGTTGTTGATAGTGCTAGCTTTGCAATATGAATTTTTAAAATTTATTTAAAGCAATATTAGGAAATTCATTTTACACCATGTAATTATATTAATATAGAAATTTGTTTGATGTTAAATATTTATTCTTATCTCCCTGTAATCATACTTTTGATGCTGCATACATTTAAAATGAAAAAAATGCAATTTCAAATGTCTTCAACCTAGTTTTATGATTGTTTGTCAATCACAATCTATTAAACCATTTAGGCTCTGAGTGGAGGGTTTGGGTTTTGGTGTTTTTGTTTCCTGGTGTTTTGTTTGGTTTTTTTAGTGGTCTGTTTCACTTTGGTTGGCAGAGTGAAAAAGAGTAATTTGGGTTTAGCATGTAGAATTTAACTAAGCTTTATTTATTTTATTGTCAAAAGTAATAATAGGGAGTAATTTAAGTACTTTGAAGATGTGCATTTAGTGTTGTTTGAAGCATAATCCCATTAAGATTAATAATGAATTGCATCTGAGAAAGACCATGTCCCCTAATGCTAATGTCTATTGCAAGGTGGATAAATCACTCAATTTAACAGCAAAGACAAATGTGCAGAAGAGCTGTAGTTGCACTGGGTTATTTGATGTTGGGAGGGTCTAATTTTGGTTTTTGTTTGTTTGTTTTGTTTTTGTGTAGCAGTTACTCCTGATCATTGAAAACAATAAGGTGCACCAGGCCCAGCATCTCCAGCCAGGCAAGGGAGGGGATTGTCCTGCTCTGGGCTGGGGCAGTGTCACCTCGAGTGCTGGGGGCAGTTTTGGGCACCTCATCATGAGATGGCTATAAAGGTGTTTGAGATCACCCAAAGGAGAGCCATGAAGATGCTGAAGGTCTATAGGGGAAGCCATGTGAGGAGTAGCTGAGATGCCTTGGCTTGCTCAGCCTGGAGAAGAAGGGATTGAGGGGAGACCTCACTGCAGTCTTCAGCTTCCTCATGAGGAGAAGCAGAGGGGCAGGCACTGATCTCTCCTCTGTGATGAACAGTAACAGAACCTGAGGGAATGGCCTGAAGTTGGGTCAGGGGAGATTTAGGTCAGATGCTAGAAAAAGGTTTTGTGCCCAGAGGGTGGATGGGCACTGGAACAGGCTCCCCAGGGCAGTGGTCACAGCACCAAGGCTGACAGAACTCAAGGAGCATTTGGACAATGCTCTCAGGCACACAGTATGACTCTGGGGTTGTCCTGTGTAGGGCCAGGAGCTGGACTGGATGATCCTTGCTGGTCCTTTCCAACTCAGGAAATTCTGTGACTCTGTGGTACGCATAAAGCCATTCCCAGAGATCATCAACTACCTCAAACAATCACCATTTGCATCCCATGACTGCAAATCTCACTGGAAGAGTTTCACCATTACCAAGACTTCCCAGCAGGTCTTGGTCATGGTGTGCACAGAAAGCTTGAAGCAGCCAAGATGGGCTGAAGAGCTAAATGGTGAAGACAATGTAGCAGTCCTATTTCTAATTTGGCTCAATAAGCTGTGCTCTTAAGCAACTCATGGGGTCTCTCACTGACACCAGCATTCAGGATACCAGCTTCAAACTTCAGAGGTGCTGCAGTGCCCCAGAGGAGAGAGATTTTGCTTCTTTGCCAGGAATGGGAGCATGTTTTGTGACATGCAATAGCTATGAAGTAAGAGGTAGATCAATTAAGCGTGTTTTGGCTCTTCAAAGGGCAAGAGGAAGGACTGAGGAAGGACCCAAGGACTGACATAGACTCTACAAAGGAAAGTCCGAAGTTATGGCTCACACTAGCCTGAGGAAGAATCCATTTCCCTCTGGCATCCTTTCAGGTCCTTGTAGCAGAGACCTGGTGGGACAGCTCTCCATTGCCACTCAGGGAGGATAAATATCACTGGCAGGACACCAGGCAGTAGCTCCTCCTGTGCCCTGGCATTACATTTGTGTCAGTTAGCTAAGTCTTCATCCTGTTTAATACATAAAGCTAAAGAGATCACATTATGCACTGGTACAACCACAAAATCAGTGCTGCTCTGCCCAGCAAATAATGGTATATGTCACTTCTGATTACAATTGGTTCAAGGGGGCAACAAACCACACAGTATGTGCAGCCTTCAAAGCACCTATTAAAAATACACTTTTATGTTGTAATTGCTCACTAAAAAAGATGCATCGATTTCTTTCCCTCACATCTGAGAAGCAATTGCACAGACCTATTCAGAAGAATGCACATAATATACTTGAAAAACTAAGCGTGAAAAATCAGTTTAGATTTCACTGAGTGTGAATTTGGGGAGAAAAATTATCCCTCCACCTTCTCACTACTAATGCAGTAGGGTTTATTTTTGAATGAAGGCAATATGAGCTTAAATTAAATGTCAAATATAATTTAACATTAAAGCATGAAGTGGCTGAGCATGTGCGTGTCAAAGCTAGCAGATCTTCTGAGTGGTTAATTGCTATCTACAAAATAATAACCTATAAAAAGATCTCTCATTTTCCGTAGTGAGGCTTAAATTTACTGTACTGGAATAATTCTAACAAAATAGAGCTTAGAAGCCTTTTTAGTCACCCATGCCACATGAAGACACACAATGACAAATAAAAACATCTGCAATCTGGCTGCCTACTTCTCCCAGAGATGTCTAGACTCCTTTTATAATCAGCAATGAGAAATAGACACTTCTAGGCTGTAGTTCATCTTGTCCTAAACTAGATATCTAAAATAGGCCAGAAGAATCACATCTGAAAAATGCCCGTTTCTCTCACTGACTGTAAAGGGAGCCAGCAGTGATTAATTCAGAGGTAGAAAGCTGCAAGGCAATGTGTAGTTTTGATTATTTTCTGCCAACATGATCAACTGACCAATTCTGCAATTACAATTTTTTTTCCCCCTGACATCTGATAGGTAACTATTATTAGTGTTAGAAAGTGACTGTTTTAGGCATCATGTTGCCCACTTTAGAAAGTAGTGAAATCCTTGCCAAAAGAAACTCCCAGTCTGAGACTTTAGCTTTGGGGCAGAACTCCAGAAAGGCATTACAGCAGCCAAAACAGCTAAAACTGAGCAAAACATTCCCAAGGGATCTAACCTTCCAAGCACTTGCTTAATTCTAGCTACACAAATAGTCCCATGGGGCAGATAAAGACAACTTTTTAAATGAAGTGTTGGCTACCAGTGGGCAGAGTTCTGTGTTCTGTTGTACAATGGACTGGCTGGAAACCACCAATAGACCAGCTGAGTTCTACTTGAAGGAAGGGGCAGTTCCAGCAGAGGAGAAAAAAACGAGAGGTCAACACATTTTTTATATTGGTACATTTCTTTCTCAAGATTAAGCTATAAACTAAGTTTCCCTTTATTTTTTTTTATTTTTTTGTTTTGTGGTATTCCTTAAATATGTTAAAGTAAATAGTACAGAATATAGCTAGAAAACATCCTGATGTGTGAAGTTAGCAGCAAAAGCTGTCACTGACTTCAGTTGATTCATAACTTCAATCCTTCAGTGTTTAGAACAATTAAAAAATCTAAGATTTTTTCCAGAATGTGAAATAACAATATGTCATTACAATATCTTTATGCAACTATATCTGCAAGAAGGAGGAAGAAATTTGAGATAAGGACAACAATAAATTATTTTTGTAAAGTCATTATCACTGGGGTCAATGAATATGAAAATAATAAACTATAATTTTCATCATGATTTCTTGTTTGTTTCCAGAGTGTTATATCCACCAATACAAAAGTTTTGATGTAAAAGTTGAGAAGGGTCATGCAAGTTACATGATGGAGAGTGTTGGGAATTTAAATTAACAGAGAAATCTGAACACTAAATACACCTTAAATAGCAAGAATTACTATATAATCATAAAACATCGAGTTAGGCTTCTAAATGCTAGACATAATAAGGAGTAAGCGATATGGATGAAAGAAATGGAGGGTAAGCAGGAACCACAGGGGAACAAGTACACAATTCTTGTCCAAAACTTTCTACCAAAACAGCTGCCTCTAAGTGCTGCAGCACTGCCTCTTTACTTTATGATTAAACACTTCGAAACCTAAGCAAGGCCTATGGCTCACTGAAAATCACTTTGTTTGCTCTCCAGTGTCCAAAGTCAGCACAGACAGCGGGCAGGAGCCCAACACGGGACAAGGCCAAGGCAGCTCGTGCCCTGCTGCCACAGCCACGCTCTGCACAGCCACTGCCAAATGTGCAAACCTACAGGAGGCTTTTACACGGTGGCACGAGCCTCGGGCACGGCGCTGACATCCTGCACTGCTGCCAGCTTGGCCACTGCTCGCCGTCCCCGCGGCGCTCGGGTGCCAGCCATGAGCTCCTCCTGCCCCCTGGCTCCGGCCTCAGGGGCTGCCACGCTGGCAGCGGCGCCTCGGCACCGCCAGGGCGGTTCTGAGAGACTCACCTCCATCAGGGGGCACCGGCCTTGGTCTGCCCAAGCGAGGGGCTGTGTACAGCTGGGGAGGCGCAGCAGCCATGGCAGCGAGCCCTCAGCCCTGTGATCTCTGGCTGATAATGACACTGAGGCCCAGAGCGCTGTTTCCAGCCCAGTGTGCACAGGACAATCCTTGTCTGCTGCCATCCCTCCCTTTGACATCCCATGAACAAGCACGGGGTTATTTCATGCTCCCAGCTAAGGTCTAAGTTGGTGTGGGCCTGGAGGGGAAGCCATATGAAGGGTGGCCTGGAGGAGACTGAAGGGAGACCTCACTGCAGTTCCAACTTCCTTGTGGGGGGAAGAGAAGGGACAAACATTGATCTTTGTGGTGGCCAGTGACAGGACCCAAGCCTGAAGTTGTGGCAGGGGAGGTTTAGGTTGGATATTAGAAAAAAGCTCTAGAACCAAAGAGTGGTTGGGCTGTGGAACAGGCTCCCCAGGGAAGTGGTCACAGCACCAAGGCTGACAGAGCTCATGGAGCCTTTGGACAGTGCTCTTGGGCACATGGTGGGACTCTTGGGGATGGTCCTGTGCAGGACCAGGAGCTGAACACGATGATTCTTGTGAGACCTTCTAACTCAGTTTATTCTGTGATTCTTTGTATTCACGATGTCCAGTTTGATGACTGCTAGGAGATTGCTGATATGGCTCCTCCTCCACATGTAGCTTGTGTTCAGCTGTTTACAACCTCAGTGCCTTTCCTGCTCTGTGACTTCTGCCAGCCTTCTGCTGCACGGGCTCACAGAGACATGGGACTATCTGCCCTGGTAACAGCCACGGGTGCACACCACAGAAAGCAGAAGATTGTGATAATCATATCTTACTCATTTCAGAGGTATCCTGTATTTTGATTCCTTCTCCCAGCTCAAGACAGGAAAAACCAAAGAAAGACTGGCACTTTATTGGGTGTAAAAAGCACCAACTCAGTTTACTAAAAAAGCAAGTGTAACATCCAGGGGATGCCTGACTCTGTAGAGTGACTTGCATTGACCTTGCACTTCAAGTGGGATAGGAACATCCCTGTGCAGTGACTCAATGATTACATGGTGAGAACAGAAAGTGGGTCAGAAGAAAAGGCCTGTGGGGAAACAATGGCAGAAAAACTTGGGCAGGGCAAATGTTACTTAACCTGGCACAAGGTCTGCTGACAGCAGTCCAGCCAGGAATATTATCTATTTAACTGTTAGTAATTCAGAACTGGTGCAGTGTCATGTAATCACTGATTTATATCATCTGGTTGCTTCTTTTTAGCTTTGGGTCTCAGGTTACTCTACAGATCTAGAGATCTCTACACCTGCTACCTGAAATCTGGTAAGCTGCTCCCATCAATGCCATGATGCTTCATTAACACACTTCACCAGCAACTCTAGTCTTCTGTATACCTGAGGTCATAATTAATGTTTTAAAATAAGAAGTAAATACTTTACCTGGCAAGAGAGGATCTGAATACCTTTCAGATCATCATACTGGTCATCGTATTAAAAATCTACTTGCAGTATTTTTTGTATGGTCTACTAGTCTTACACAAGTTGAACTCCATCATGAATAATTAAGAACTTTGAAACTTCAAGATTTGCTGATTTAACAGAAAAGATATATTGTATCAGATAAACTTCAGCAAATTTTGCTGAGGTGGTTTAGATGTTACTGCTCTCAGTTATTTTTCCCATCTTTTTGCTGAAGTTACTGCCCCTGGACAGAAGGACAAACTAAAACCTGGGCCTGTATCTCAGACAGCCCCTTCAAACTGCTGAGATATCAGTCTGCAAAGGGATGCCCTTGAAGTACAGATGTCCAGTCTCTTTCTGTTGACCTTGACACAGGGCAGAGTTGAAATAGATATCACAATCAAAAGCCTTAATAACAAAATATATAACCTCAAAAATATATAAAAATGACCTCAGTTTTCTTTCCCACTTGTTCTCAATGAATTCAAGTCACAGCCTTGTATCTGTGCAACTGTCCTGTCTCTGCTAGCTGCTAATTTTAGCCAGGGTACTCCATTATAGGGCAAGATGAAAAGCAAGTTATGAAAGGATGTGAGGCATAGCTTTCCTAAACCTTTTATATTTTTAAGTTCCTTACTCAACTCCCAAATACCTTTTCTAGTTCTCTTACAATTCTAGCACACAGAATGGAAACACAAAGTGCCAAACAGATGCAGCTATTTGTAAGAAAAAGCCAAAACCTTCTGTCCTCTCTCAATGATCTCTGACTTTCAGAATCTTGCCTTAACATTCATCAAATATTCCCTTTGTCTGCTGTCATCCCTCTTAAATACATAAAGAGCTCATTCATGAATGTATAAACTTTTGTCAGTCTCTAAAGTAAATGGAGTTTTCTTTTAAAATGCTTTAAATCAAACTCACTCAGTGCATGGTGCTCTGTACTGTTATTCTCCTTTCTTCAGAGACTGTGTCTGCTTTTGATCCTTTATTCCTGACTTCTTCCTAGCACTGATTTCTCTGTCAATTTGGGAGCTGTGCCCTGTGTTAATGTTTAGGCAGAGTATTTTGATGTTTTTCCTGTCTCACTTTTTAAAAAATTCTCTCCTAAAACTAGTGCTGATAAAGGTTAAAGATGCTCAAGGAAAATGGAATTGAGACTTTTGTTCTCCCCCTCCATCAGCACCCCATTTTATGAAGAAATAATCAAGTAAATGTTGAAGGACCAGAGATTCCATTTGAGATGCATCAACCTCTGCACCTGCACAGATAATCAACTTTGGTTCATACCACTACAAATATTAGGGCCCAAAGTCACAAAGGACCAAAGATCATAGTGCAGGAAAAAATTTCTTTTCAGGAAGCAGTACTCAGTTTCTAAATTTCCTACTTGAACCTATAGCATGCTGAGGGAAATATGGTCTTGCATGGCTAAGCCATTTCTGTCATTCTGTGCAAGGATTTCACCACTTTGGATTCAAGAGTCAGGCCATCTCTTCCCAAAAAACCATTCAATATTCTTTGGACATTGCTTCGTGTAATACCTTTCTCTAATAGTTAAATCCTCTCTTTTCTTCTAGTGACAAGACTGGCAACAAAGCAGCAGACACTGATCAACTTTAAGACAGAACAGCTGAAAGAGCAAAGAAATCTTTCTTCAGTGTACATGTGTATATATATATACACACACATTTATTTTTGTATAAACTTTTGCATTACGCTCACTTGCAGAGATAGAGACGTCTCTGTTAAGAAGCAATGGAGAACTCTGAGATAGAGTAATTGGAAACGTGTCCTTCTGCAGCTCCTATTCACTGCTGGTGTTCAGCAATAAAAAGAGAATTGCAACCATGAATCACAAACACTACTGTGCTGTCTTAATACTGCCTTTCAAGAACTGAAAAGACAAATACCACTTAGTCAAGGAGAAACCCTCATATATCTGATACACCTCCAAATACTCTGTGATTAATCTTTTTTCTTAAAACCAAACAAAACAAAACAAACAACGATTGAACAAAAAATCCCACATCCGACAATCTAGATTTCTAAAGCTTTGATGGAATGAGGCCACTGGTGAGCAACAGTAGAACTTTACATAGAAAAAAACCCCAAACACTTTACTAAAGCGATCAAAAGAGCTATTCTTTTAGGTAGTTTTGGGGTAAATAAAACAACACTTACTCCTTTAAGTGATTTGTTTGCATTAAATGATTCATTTGCATTTATTTGTCTAATCCCAGAGAGGTTATTGTGCTGCAGCATACTCACACATTCAATTGGGCTATTCTTTAAAGCCAAGTGGTGTGGCTTCTAAAGTGGGAGTGTGGATGCTGGATTGCAGCAGAGTTGGAATCCACTACATAAATTGAAAGAGTTGGCCATTCTTTATTGTCTGTATCAGGCTTGCTGTTGAAAGAACATCAACCTTTCAGCAGTGGGAAGTGGGTGGCCTGGGGAGCAGGAGGGATTTCTGAGGTGCCATGTGGCCCTTTGGGAATCCCTGTGAGATGTGCTTGCAAAAGCTCTGGTGGCTGTCTCTATTCTTGCTGTGAGTGCTTTTTGAATAGCTTCCATAAGCCTCTTCAGGATTATGGTCTCATAGTGCTTAGCTGGAAGGCAATGAGAGTTTGTAGTGCAGATCCTTCCACAACACCATGAACAGCCCTCATGCTTCAAGGTAGGATGGGAAGGTTTTGGTTAGGCTGGCTGCCACTGCCACTTTGGCCGACATGCTCTTGCTGCTTCTCTTGCCCCATCTTGGGCCCTCATCTGTATCAGGGAACTGAACCAAGAGACTACAAAGAGTATGAGATTTTGTGCATTTAGCTTCCTGGACTGGGTCAGCATGATTGATCACAGGTATAATGTAAGAAGGAAAAAGGATGCAGATAGCTGGGATAGGTCAGAAGAAGAAAGTTTTTACAATGGTTAAACTATATTCTTAAAACATACCGTCAGTCTGTCTGTCTGTCTATCTATGTATCTATTTACCTATCCTCCCCCATGTGGCAGGATTTAGGAGCTGTAGTTGAAAGAGACACTTACGTAAGTGCTAATGCAATCTGAATAAATGGTGGCATTTAGGCAGGGGCAATGTGGGGGTGAGACAGCCATTACATAATGTAATTGGAGATTTATCCACCAAAGCTTTACACTTGGAGTGGGACAAACTGGGTGTCCCAGAAACCAGCAGTTAAACAAACACTGAATTTGTAAACCCATTCAGAATTTGTGAAAAGTATTGTTGTTTTATTACAGTTATTTATCTTGATCGCGTTTGTTCTGCTTAGAAGAAATAAAACACAGGCGCTCTTTGCCTTAATTGCTGGGTCTTTTCTTTAGTAAACAATGAAAAGTGATTAGAGATGTTTTTTGGCATGCACAGTCCGAAACCACCTAGTGAGAGTTCAAAGAACAAAGCAAATGCTTATTGAAAGAAATTACTCAGCTAACTAAACTTGTATATCTTCAAGTCAGACATTTTTTCGGCATCTTTACCCCATTTATCAATGCACAATTACTGTCACTATTGTGTTGTGTCATTAGGCGTAAGGTTACAAGTGCCAGTCGGAATAAAAAAATTGCAGTAATGTTGGCATAATTTTTCATTATCATCTTCATTAACCACAGCTAGTGGGAGTAAGAGTTTATCCTTGCTGTTGTCATTGTCATGACAACGCTTCCAAAGCTTGTCTGCCGAGAGTTCACCAGATACAAAAAACTGAATGTCCTCATTATTCCACTTCTCACACTCTCACCCATGCCAAGGGTGATCTGAGATGCACAGGGCCCTTGATTTATCCCCTGTGATTTCTCTTGACAGCCTGGTATGGTGTCTCAGCTTAAGGCAATCGGTCTGATTTCACAGTTTAATTACTGCTAATCTGAAGGAGCGTGGCCAATGCTAATGAGCCAGCAGCAATCAAAGCAGTAATGGCTAAACTCACCCTGCTTCATTCTTCTTTTTTTTTTTTTTTTTTTTTTTTTTTATTAAAACACCCTTGTCCAAAAATAAGCAAGTAATTTCTCCTTTTCTGCACAACTGCAGTGAAAGAACAGATGAGCTTCATGTATAATTTGGTGTTATTTCAGAAGCAGACCATAAGATTCCTTTATATTTTGCACTTAAACCTCTGTTTAATGTTAGTTTCCAAACAGCTTTGACTCAAGAAAAGGATCAATAATTAGAAAAGACTCATTAGCAGATCACTAGCTCAACTGCAGAACATCCATGCTGGCACACTGGGCCCAAATTTTGGATGGAGGTCTCCTTGGTTTTTGCAGCTGGGCATCACTGAATTATGCAGTGAATAGAAATATCTCCAATGGCACTGCAAAAGAGAACCTAGAATACCCAGAAAGGGAGTTATTGTAATTACAAAACTGATAACAATCCACCCTGCAAAATGACCTGAGCCTTCGATTAGCACCATCTGATAGCAGCAACTTGCACATTCTCCCTTTTCTTGATCTTCTCTCCCATTGCTGAAATAGATGAAGAAAAGCATGGAAAAAAATATTCAAAACTGATTTTTGCCAATTGTGCCAGTCAAATACCCGGAATAACTATAGGAAAATGAAAACAACTGGGTGGGCCTTGCATCTGCTTTTCCATACATCCTGCAGCTGTGTTAGAAATTTCTTCTGAAATTTTCCTTGATTATTTTCTTCCTCAGTAGAACTTCAATTTAAAATATTTACCAAACTTCACTGTGATGATTCGATTAGATACAAAACCTTTCACTCTTTAATGACTCTCCAAACAGAAAGTCACCTATTAGAAGCAAGAGCCCTAACATCAGTGTAAATCCAGGCTACTTCAGCCACCTTCACGCAGATATTCCATGTTTACTCTGGTCAGCCTATGTGGCTTGTTTGGAATGGAACTCTTACACTTTGGAATAAAGAAGAAAAGCTCTGTTTCAGTGCTACTGTATGTGATATATGATATATAAATAGAAGGTTAGGCAATATTTTGCTTGTTAAATGACATGGTAAGAAAATGTCTAGAGAAATCCTCCATAAAGAAAAGGTTTTGGAGCAAATTTTGAAGAATATGAACTGCTTATCTCGTGCTTGTCTCAAGCTTATCTGCCATTACTTGAAATTTGGTGTTCCTCAGTTAACCTGAGGGAAAATAGTTTTTTCACAATTTTGTGGCACCTAGGACTACCTGACCCATGCACAAAATCACATCTTCTTTGCAGAAAAAGATGTTTAATAAAACAGTAAATATTAGGATGTAGCATTTGCTTTTTACAGCAGCATCATTTAAATGTGCAATATAGCAAGACAGTGGCCCTTTGTAAGGTTAAGTCTATTAATCTCATCCATTCATTAAAAAGCTCTTCCATCCATGATTGTTTCACGCTCACAATGTTGTATTCAAAAATACAAAAGTCCGGATTGTAATGCTACAGAGATCTGTTATTTTGCATTCTTCTAAAAATATATTATTTCTTTTTTCCTTTTTTTTTTTTTTTTTTTACTCTGTCTCAGTACAAGGAAAATAATGCTATGGGTACTCACAAAAATATGGCTATTTCCATAAGATATATGAGTGAAAGAGAGTGTCACAAGAGGGGAACATCATTCTAATAATATTTTGTACTTCATCATAGCACTGTCAGAAGATGCCAATGGAGACTCTAAGTCATTTTAAAGAACCACTTCATTTACAGGGAAGGAGTTCACTCCTAATTAAGTTGGAAAGCCTCCAGGGCTTTCGTCAGCCTTTGCAATTCTGATTTCCTCAGAGAACTCTTGGTAAATCTAAGAGATCCAGAGATTTCAGTGTGATTAAGACCCTAAAGACACAGACATTAAAATGGCAGTAGTCAAACTATGCCATAAACCTCACACTAAAAAAGAAAACAAACAAAGAAAACAACCTGTCAACAACAGCTCAGGTAAACACAACTAGAAGTCTGTTGGAATGACAATAATACAGCATAGTTATGGAGAACAAATGGCAAAAAAATAAAAAGGAAAGAACTCTAGGTCCAAAACACTTGTCTCCCTTAGCACAGCTGCTAGGAGCAAAATTTAAACTGTGTATGAAGGAGTTACAATTCTCTTATTTTCTCCCTTAGAATGCTTCTATATGGCAAGAATTCAATCAGGCGCCACCAAACTGATGTTGTACAGCTACATGAAAGATCTGAAGCCCAGTAAATAAAACTAACATTTCCATACAAGGCTAAATTCTGTGGTTTGTTTCACTGAGAAACTCCCCAGATCTATCAGTAAAACAGGCAGAAGAGAAGAAAGATAGCACAATAATGATGATGATGATAATAATAATAATAATAATAATAATAATAATAATAATAATTTACAACTCTAAGATGATAATCAAATTACCTGATTTCCACTTACATCCCTATTACCTCATTCTGAACTAAACTGTTTATGTCTAGCACGCAGTGGACTGTCCATATATACCCACTCTGACACAGAAGACAAGGAAATATGCATTCTTATTTGTAGTTTGTCCTTTTTTATTGAATATCCTTCAGAAGGTCTAGGTTGATAAGGAGTTGTCAGTCAAGAGTAAGGAGCAAACACAGGGACTTGGGCAAAATTGAGGCCTTGTAAATTTGGGTCAAAGAGAGCAAGCTGCACTGAAAAGAAGTAATTTTATGTCATTCTGAATAATGGAAAGTACCACAGCCATTGAATTATCCTTCTCTTCCCATAAATGGGAATTACTAGCAGAAGTGGAAAGCCTTTTTGTTACAAAAGCGATAGAAGCATCAAGTCAGAGATGTCATTAACAAATGTAGGGTATTTTAGTGAAGAGTGGTGTGATGGAGCCCGTGACAAAGGAAACACAATGATGAGAAAAGACTTCTAAAAAATGATGCAGGGACACATTAATCCCATGGAGGCAATGAAAACCAAAGAACAGACTGTCAAGAAATCTCAGCTGATTTCCTTCCGGATGTGGTGAATTAGGAGGTCATCCACTTCAGTCAGCCGTGGACTGGCATCCTGGTACTCTCCCCCAAAAAGGGAACTGCTCAGATAATAATCTACCATAGAGGCCAGACCCAGAGCTGCTGAGACTGCACTTCTTGCACAGATAGAACTGCTCGATTTTTAAGTTACAATAAAGCAACTGCCTTCTATTATTCTAAAATAATGTTACTGCTGAGGGTTTTTTATTGCAAGACAGGAGTGAGACTGCAGTATTAGGTCATTGTTGTGGAAAAGAAGGGATCTGAGTAATCACACAGAAGAGTCAGGAGAGGGGGCATTTGAAGTGAACACAAAGGGAGAAAATGAATAAAATTGGAGTGATCTTCAAACAGAAACAAACGTCAGAGGCAAAGGAAAATAGAAAGCAAACTTGGTTTGTTTAGCCACCAAGACTAATTCCCCTTCCTGTTAGAAAAGACCTTCATAGATCAAAGTATTAGAGCGCTCTGAATTTCACTTGGGCTACCAGTGATATCCTGATTAGATTTGTATTTAAACAGAATTCTCATACATTTCAATTATCAGAATCATTGGCGCCAAGTGCTCTTTCAAGTTAGACCTAAATTATCCATTCTCTAACAAAAAGTGAAAAGGCATACAATATTGATACCCAACATTGCTCTGCAGAGCCATACATACTTATAGCAGTCATGAGCATAAAGAGAAGTGTTCTGTATTCATACAGTTCCACTGGCAAACTTAACACTTGCTTCAGCAAGCAAAAGCAAGCTCATTCTTGGCTTTTAATTTCTTTAATATCTAAAGGCTAGGCTTTCATCCTAGTCTTCAAAATTGTTCTTCGGAATAATTCCTCCTGTGTGCCCAAAATGATAAAAGAAAATAATTAAAAGATATTACAAAAGGTACTGGTTTTCATATATTTGGGCTAGGCACCTTCTAAAAACAAGTTCCCTTGATGGTGTGCCATTTGAGGAGCAAAACCAGAGGTACCCCAAACCAGGGCTCTCTTTAAACAATGATGTGTGATCTAGGGGGGTTGCACATTTCCTTATTCCTAGCAGTGAACAGGAATCTAATATCTATTGATACAGCCCTGAAAGATAAACACATTCAGTGCTACTGACAAACACTGTAAAACCACCCAAACACAACACAGAGAAATGAAAGGTAAATCCATAACAGGTCTGGGCACCAATGAGAATTGTAGCTGTTACTTAAATGCACATGGACACATATAAGGAGAGATTTAAGATTTTTCTCTTAAAAACTCAGACTATGAGTTTTGTAAATATGTGCTATTCTGACTTAACAGCTACATTTTGACTCTAGGATTTTAAAATCACAAAGACTTTTTTGGTTTTTTTTTGCAAGATGGTTGCATATTGTCTCAAATTTTACTTGCTGTTTAGAATACCTTAGTGGTCATGCTGTTACTAGGTCTTAACACTGCCTGTAAAATTATGAAGAACAGGCAGGATAATAGGGAGAATTCATCAACACAGTTTTCCAGCAAATAATATTCCAGGTTATACCAGAATTTTACTGCTCAAAGATGATTCTGAATCACAATACAGTGAGAAAAAATTCATCAGTTCTTGATGCTATTGTGGACCTTTGCCTGCTTTGTGGCTGCTCCCATCCTCCCTACTCTGCTGCTGAAAGCTGAAAGCAGCTTCTTTGCACTCATTGTGTTTTCTCCCAAACCTCTTCCAAAGTATCTGCACAAGATCCTACTTCTAGTCCCAGACACTTTCCTTATTATAGCAATTTTCTCTAAAGGATGATGCTGTCTACCTCATCTGCAAGACACAGTAGAAAGTAAAGATGCTTTAAAATGTCATCCAGATAGATCCTTCTCACAGTCTCCTGCTCAGTGTCATCTTTAAGTTCTGTGTGGGACCACATGCAATTACCTGGGACAGAGATCAGCTATTTCCCCATCTCACAAGATGTACCTTTGAAACTCTAATAATAATGCACTGTAGTCACAATTAAATACCAAAGACTGCTTGCAGCTATTCCCTTATCCTGATGAAGTTACAAGTGAAACAAATCTACAATATATTTCTAACACCAAACCACCAACATATCTGAATTATAGTTTTCTCTTGTTTGATAGTTCAAATAATTTTAGAAAAATGTTAGGTGAAATGTTAGGTGCACATCTGCTATGTCTACTGAATACTATGTCTGGAAGGCAGGATAACCCTACCCACAATTCACAGCTCTTTTGCACAGAAAAATAAACAGAAATTATAGAGTGAATTTATTGGTCAGGTTCAGGTCTTATTTCAAGTAGGTAAAATGTCTGAGCTGGAAAATTTAGATATAATCCATATGTGCAGTGTGTCCTCTTGGGATCCTATAGGGTGTACCTGTCCTTTACCCAGTTCTACCTCACCAGGTGAAATTCCAGAGTCAGAACCTCACTTTGCTTCTCATCAGCGAGAAGGAAGAACATCAAAGGACCTTCCACTTCTAGAGAGAAACAAGGTCATCATCATTACCAGTGACAACAGCTCTAAATGGATGTACAAAACTTTTGCAGAGTTGGAAACGTGGCACAAAGAAGCTCAGATGCAAACTGTTTTGCATCATCCAAAGCCCCTGGGCACAGCATTTTTCCTTTTTAACCCTTCTGTACCAAACAGCAGCTCTTTAAAAGGATGCCAGCAGCCTCCCTGCCATTTTTGTGGCAATATTTAGTATTCACAAAGTCATGTTTTGAGGTGTCAGTAGCTGCAGCTGTCCTTATTTGTGTGGTCCCAAAAATAAGGTTTGAATAAGACTTCTACTTATATGGCCTGGTGAGTCTGTCAGCCTGCAGCCCCAACATTTAGCAGATGGCCATGTTTAGCCAGTGAGCCACAGGAATGACAAAGAGCAGGAGCCATCTCTCCTTACACCATTAAGAAGGCACTGAAGCACAATTCTGAGAAGGGGCTCCAGGGTATTTATATATATAAAGCAGAAAAAAAATTAAAAATAATTCTTAATTCTAAACAGTTTAATCACTTCAGTTGAAATGATGAGCTAAATCAGGCCATTCTACCTGCCCCTACTATTTAGTTGTCTCACATGACAGCCAGTGTCATCATCCTCTACAATAACCTCTGTAGGACAGAAAGAAAACCAAACACACACCTTCCATTTCAAATTATTTTTAGTAGGTTGTATGAGTCATTTTGTCAATATAATCTAGAGGATAATGAACGCCTTCAGAAAAGCTAACTCAGGTTACTCTTTCCATCACACCATTAAGCATATCTAGAATTCTTTAAGTCAAGCCCTATAATTTTATAAATGTTAAGCTTTGAACCCATGCTCTTTAAATAAGAAGGGATCTGATTTTTTTTATATATGTTACTTGCAAGCATGAAAAAGAAAGAAATGCCCATGAGCAATCTTAAGGCTCCCTGTTTGGTATCTTCATTTGATTCAGTACATAGCAAGAGATGCAACACATATGTTTAGACCTAGCTTAATTGCTACCAAGGAATTATTTTTGTATTGTTTTGTATTTGCTCTTTCCCAGCTATGCCAAAACAACACCAGTGGATGGTAACAGGCAATGTCATAAACATTTTATACTTTATGTATAAAATACTATGCATTAATATTGTCTGCTTGTCTCCTTTAAAATCTTCTTTAGCAGTAAAAGAGGCAATATCATCCTAGCTGGACACCAAGTAACTCATTAGTGCAATGAAGGCAGTCTGCTTCTCTCTTGTTTTAGACCATCTTGTGACTCAGACAATCTCATCTCGTTGGTTTACACTTAATTTGCCTCATTATCTTTTCAAGCATAAAAAGATGATAACTTCTTTGCTACATAAATAGAAACTCTGGACATAACAAAACACTCCCCACAGACCAAAAAAAATAAAAAATCTCCTGGTTAAGATGCTTTTAGTCTGTCTTTGCCTGTGAAAACCACACACACACACAAAATCCAGACCACATTGTAAGGATATTTCTCATTTCTCCCTTGCCTTAGGCCAAAGGCACCTGGGCTACTGGACAAGTAAATTGTCCCTCACTGATGACCAATTTTAGAGTTGTGCCCCTTCGTGGATGTTACTTGAGCCAGTTTAACTGCTCTTTAGCTCTAGCCTGAGGATATGCCTGTTCCTACCTCCAGTCCTCTTCCAAGAACCCTCAGCTTAACATAAAGAAAGCAAGGGAGTGTGATGGACCAAAAAAAGAAAAAAAACCCCCAAAACAACTATCTGGGAAGCCAGAAAGATTGGGAGAGGGAGAACAAGTTTGTGTTTCTTGAGGTACCAGCAGAGCACACACTGAAAGTAGAGTGGGATGGGAACTTCTTCCCTTCAGAAAGATGGGAAAGGTACTAAAATAATCGTAATACCATTTTCCTGGCTTGAGCCAGGCTGGTCCATTCTCATCAAAGAAAGCATGTAAAATATCCAGACAACTGAAGATAGCAGAAAAGAGGATTCTTTTACTGTCCTCATTTAGCCCAAAGCTGCCAGATGATTTTCCCCTAACATAAACTTCTAGTTTCCATCTAGAAAGATTTTGTGTTTTCCTGAGCTGGAAGTTGTAACCAGATCATTGTATTTATCAACCTTTGCTGCATCTTTATGTCTTGAATTGGTCCAATCTTTTCTTAAAGCTCTTTAAACATGTGGTATCCAAAGTATCATGTATCAATGAAATCCTCAATTTATTTTGCATTAAGAATAAAAGTGCTTTCCTGCTGCCTAGCAATTTCATGGCACCCCTGCTTCTTATTCTGTGGTAGCAGGGGATGACCAACTCCTTCCTATATGCTCTAGACCATGCATAATGTTGTACCTGCCTTTACATCTTTGCTGTTCACACCGTCATGCACATTATGAGACTCCTTTTTCCACAGGATGAAGGGATTTGGTGCATTCAGTCTCTACCTGTACAGAAACTGCTCAATTCCCCTGTTCAGGCTGGCACCTTCTCTGCAGCTCTGTCACATCCAGCTGGAGACAGGGTAACAAAAGCTGCACATAGCTTATGAAGCACAGGAACATCACAAGCTAGAGCTGGAAGGTATTTTCTTTTCTGTTCTGTTCCTTTTCCGGTAACTCCTTTTTGTCTGATGAAGTTGCATTTTTACAAGCTTCTGGGCTGTGTGCCAGCATGATGTGAGATGACTTGATGTTTTTAGTATTACTCTTCTAAACTCTGACTTCTCAGCAGTCATGTGTCCTGTGGGATATCTTCCAGGGAAAGAAATGAATTGGCCATGACTGAAGCGTCACTGCTACCTGTGTACCAGCCACCTCTGCTACAAAGCAAGTGTTGCTGCTCTGGAAAGGTCCCTGTGGGAGAAGGCAGGTCCACACCATGGCTGAGCAGCTGCATTAGACACCACAGTATTCTAATGTAATTAGAAAACAGCTGGGAAGGAACAGTCAATTGTTTTTTGGCAGTCACGGCCAATTTTGCACCAATGCAAATGATGAATCAAATCCTGTAAGTTTACAATATCTGCTGAGAGCATAATAGCAGAAGCCATGCTAATGATTTTAAATCTTGTTTATGCCATTTTTGGCTGATGGACTAGTCTCCTGTCCCCAAGAGGCATCCAGTGTGAAGGAATTCCCACACACTGCACCATAACACCTATGGGCAGGGGAGAGGAGAGCCAGTCAGTAGGGTATGGAAATCAGACAGCCACCTTGCAGCCACAACTAATCATAGTGTGTTCTTCTTTTCTGGAGCAAAACCCCATGCATTGAGCCATGCATTATCCAGCCTCAGAAAATAAACATAAAATTTTCAAGAGAGATTTAACACAAAGTATCCCCTTACTACCAGGCTGCTCCTCCCTGACTATCCAGCCCAGTCCACTAACTATACAGTAATGCATCAGAAACAGTCATGCAGGAGAAGAGTATTATTCTTTAAACACCTTCCTCATATCACTTCTTTTAACAAATATTTAGTTCTCTTAAGGCTATCAAATACAGCCTGTAAACTATCGACTGCTCCTAAAATGTGTGCAGCTTTACTACCTCCGTGATGATGATAATCTCTAGGGCCACATCCTCTGGCTGAGGCCCCCCACATGATCTTTCAAAACTATTGCATGTGTCAGCTGGGACTGAAAATGCTTCATAGGAGAATAACTGCTAAAAATATATTTTTGTGTTCGTAGCAGTTCCTGTTAACATGAACAAATGGAAACCACTTAGCAATGTTTGCATAAGTGCAAACTTTGAGATAAAGATGTTAGAAACAACATTTCAAAATGGCCCTTTGCCCTTCTTCTTCTGGCCCAAAAATAGCTGCATGTAAGTCTTGAGAAGGCAGTACTTTTGGCCAGATAGTCAATAATTTTAATAGAACTAGCATGGGACAGAAATGCCATCCAAAAATGGATTCATGTTTAATCTGGTAATCTGATCCCATATGGCACTTTAAAGAGTGGGAGGAATTAGTGTTTGCTGCTTAAAGAAATTATCCAGAAAATGACTGCTGAAGACAGACCAAATAGTACCTCATCAGCATTCAGTGTGAAAAAGGCAAACAACACAGGAACAAGAGAAGTTAAAAGGTGAGCCAGCAAAGAAAGCCAAAATTTGTTCCTGCATGGCTGGGAAAGGGATAACAATCAGATGATAAAGGCAATCTCACAAAGTACTGGATATAAATAAAGAGGAATTAGAATATATTGCACAGGAGGGTAGAAGACAGTTTAAAAACCAAAGCTAACAATAAGACAAGCACCATCTTTAAATGCCCATTCACCTTCTCTGCAGTTCTGAGGTGTTAAGAAGGCAGAGTTTTGTCCCATATTTATTCCTAATCATCTCTAATAAGAGAAATAAAGGTCTGGGGCACAAGGATCATGATGACAAACTTGGTTCTGACACTTAACTGGGCTTTATTTCACAGTTTCAGGACGTATTTCTGGGAGGCAAAATAGGCTAACGTGGCTTTCTGCCTTTGTCCCTCAGTTGTTTGTGTGACCTTGTGATGAACTACATCAAAAAACTGAACTTACAACCAATCCTGTTAAAGAACCACAAGAAAGGGCTGAGTATAGTTTTAATATAGCTGAGGTCAATCAGTTCATCTATAGCCCTGCAAAAAGTGGCAATGGCACAACTGAGGAGCCACCCCTGGAGTGAACAGTTGGAGCTAAATGGAATAAACAGATGGAGTTGAAGAGGAGAAAAGCGGGAACAGCTCACGCTGCCTTTGATGCCAAGAGCGACGTCCGCAGAAACACAGCCTCAGAGCTCCCAGTTTGTGCTGTCTCTGGAAGTGTGTGCATATCTGCATAAACACAGTAAATATGGCCTTTGTGCTAAAAAAGAATTGTAATGGCCAGAGAATAAAAATAGCTGAGGGCTGAAATGTGATGAACATCCAAAACACTTCAGATTCGGGCAGGCAGAACAATATCATGATGCCTTTTCTGTTCTTCGCCTATCAGGAGGCTCAGCTAGCCTGACCTGCCCCATGTTGGCAAACCTCCTTTCATGACATCCACCTTTCTCTTGGCCCACCCCCAAAAATCCTACAAGGTATGAAGATCCCTTCTCTTTTACTGAAATTAAGGAAACTGAAAGGGACCAAGACAATGGCTAGTGAAGTTGCAGATAAACCAGCGCATGGTTTGTGGCTTGCAAATGTATTGAGTGTTTCTATAACTTGACATGGACATGTAGCATAGGTTAAAAACCAAAGAAAAGCTATTTTCACCCTTCACACCTCTCTGGAAAAGAAAGCATTTAGCAGAACAAAACAGCTGTTGTAAAATGAAATAAGATGTGACTGTTCCCACATGGGGATTACACAAAATACACCCCTAAAGAATTATTCTGTTGCTTACTTCTGGGGCAAGAATACAGGATTTATCTGCAAAACCAGCTCAGACCAGGGCAGTGCAGTGGCTAATGAAACCCATGCCAATATATGTCCAAATCCTTTCCTTTGTGTCACCAGTTCAAGCACACCAATTTGTGACAGAGCTCTGAAATGAAAAATCACAGCCCAGTGCACAGAGATAATATAGACAATAACTAAGCTTTTGCTGCGTGCTTATGCACACATGCAACACCCAGCATTCAGCTCAGGCAGAGCTTGGCTGGCTCACCAAAGGCAAAAGCCCTTGAAATAAAGAGTCCAAACTGGGCGGAGAAAAAAAAAATAAATCTCTTATGTGCAAGCTATAAATAAAAAAACTCACAATACTTTTCAAGTTTTATCCTGTGGTTCTGAACAGACACAGGCTCCAGGTTCTGCACCAATGTCCAATGGCAGGATTAGTGCTATGGTATTACATCTTTAATGGACACAATTTTCGATTTATATATATTTTCTCTTTAGATAATATTTTCTTTATTTTCTTTATCTATTTTCTCTCTTTTCTCCTTATTTTATAAAAATAATTTGCAGAATAAAACATTCCTTGTTTTATTTAGGTGGTAGTTGAGGCAGAGGGAGGACAATATCCCTTTTTCTTGAAAAAAATTACAAATCCTTGAGTGAGATTTCCTAAAATTAAATATAACATAAGTGCCATAGCAACTTAAGTGTCCTCACTTAATCACCCAGGTTTTCACAGCCCATGGCTAGTCTGAGTGTCAGAGCAGCAGCTATCAGCTCTGTACATTTAAAAAACTTCTTTGATGAATGAAAAAAATAAACCAAACCCGACCAAATTTATGAGAACAGTATTTACTCCCCAAGTGGGTAAATCAATACAAGTGTCTGTGCATGTTCAGCCTTGCCTGCCCCTTCATACAATTTTGTATCTGTGAGATGCAAAGCTGCAACAGACTCTCAGGGGCCCTTTCACTAAGGACTGGCCACTGCTGGCAGCTCCCCACTCTCATGCCACACCAGACATATTTACATGATTTTACATGGATATAGATTCAGGCAGAAAGGTTATGATTTGCCAGGCTAGAGGCCTTCCCTACTTAAAAGCACCCAGGTATCACCAGGGACCCCTTCCAGGCTGTACTTGATTTCCCTTCTTCCATTTTCCCTTTCCCTCCTCTAAAGGCCTTGTTTAACTCTTTGCAGAAAAATGACAATAGGTGAACTGAGCTGACATAAAAGCAATTTCCCTACACTCACATTCTTTGTGCTCAGTTCAGCCAAGATTTCCTTATTTCACCCAAGAGAAAGGCAAAGAACACGTTCCTAAAGCCAGCATTTTATTTGCCCAGGAGTCTATTGGGTTGTGCCACTATTAGAACGTCCAGCTCACTAACAGCAGTGTTCACTTTCCATCAGCTTTTGCAATAAAGTGTTTATTGACAGGTCAGAAGGGAAAAAGGGCTGATTGAATAAACCAGAGCAACTGTAACCATAATCCTTTGCTGAACATACCCCAGAAGTGTCCTTCACATTCTGCAGTGTGATCAAGAATGTCAATAAACTATGGTTTTTATTTCAGGATTTGGCTAAAATAAGGATGATATCCTGCCTTTTTTTGACTGCAGTATTATTTTTTATGGCCTTTAGATTGTGTCCCTTGTTTGTATTCTTTCCTGTTCAGGAATTCAAGTTCCAATGACTTTCTCTGTGTCAAATAGAAACATCACTTTGCATCCCTGAAAGGAATCATATCAAGAAATCAAAAGGTTAAACTCTATTATCTGGAAAGACCAAGTTCCCCTTGTATCTCTGCAAGCTGACTGCTTTTATGCAAGTTCACATTATTACTTAATATGAAAAGCACAGCCTAGAGATGGGACAGGACATGTGTGAGACGTGTCATGAAAAAGTTGGAATTAACGGATGGGTCTCATCAATCTCATCTTGTATTTGTGATGAAGACAGTGCAAAGTGAATATACACCTTTAATAAGAAAGAGAATGTCAAAACCATGACAGTTATAAATCCAAGGTCAACTGTAGCCTTCAAGGAGTTTTCTTAAGCAGTAGTGATGGATTCCCAAATTGCTGAAAGTTTTACATAAACCAGCTTGACAAGATATTACCACATGTTCCACAGCATAAGAATTTCAAGGCTTTTAGCACATCCATCTGAAGTTTATAGAACCTTGGCCTCATTCTTGGTAGCCATGTTAGTGAAGCCAAGAAGGGGTTCCCAACAACAGGAATGCTAAATTTTGCCAAGCAATGGCTACCATTTTCTTTTATAAACAACTGCTTAGTCTAAGCCAAAGCACACAAAACTATTGACAATATTACCAATGACTTTCAGAGAAAACCCATAATGTCCTTTTCATCTTGGAGGCCACGTAAGCATCCCACACCTTCATACAGTGGTGAAGTTCAGCAGCTTTCAGGCTAGTATACAGCAACTATTTAACAATTTAGAGTGAACCTACAAAATTCTTTAAAAGCAAATGCAAAGTCTACTCTTAAACAGCATTTCCAGGGTTATTTTAGGTGGGTACAATATAATCACTTTCACAGTTTAACAGCATATGTTTTGCCTTCAATCTCTATATAGTCCTTCTGAGAACATAACTTTACATAACTCTTTTTTTAAAATTATTATTTTAAAGATGATCCCTGAAAAAGCTTTACCTTGTTCTCCCACAGCTCCCTCAGTAAATTCCAAAGTCTCTAAAATCCATGTAAAGTCTCCAGCTTTCAGGGAATGACACAGCAGTTCAGAATAGGTTTTCCAGAAAAGAAACCTTCAGGCTGCTGGCATTAAGCACTGCTCTTTGCTTCAGTTCCTGTAACTTCTTCCCAGTTTCATCTTCCTCCCCAAATCAGCCATCATTATCTCTACACTGTTAACACTGCAGCTCATTAGTTGCAGTAGTGGGCAACCTAGCTCTGTATATTTCTCCTTCCACTGGCTTTCCATTATTCTCTGCCCATCCAAGTATTTTTGTTCATTTGTAGCTCTTCTACAGGAGTTTGTTCATGCCAAATCAGAGGACAGATGTTAGATTACCAGAGCAGACAGACACACAGATATATTTATATGTAGGATTCCCCTCAATTTCCTTTATGAGAAATTAATTTCCCCGGCATATATTGGGAAATAAACCAGGAAAGCAAAAATACAACTATTAATTCTGCAGAATTACCAGAACAGAGCATTAACACTTGTACCATGGTTTATACTGGCATCAGTTATAGAACAGCACATCCAAGAACTGCAGCATGTGTCATGGTCTTATTTCTAGCCACAGATTCCAAATTTTAAATCTAGTCTGAAAGACAATTTCTGTGGGCAACCCATCTCCTACTCAAAGGAGCACAACTTTTGGAGCAGTCTCTTTTCAGGGGACCTGATCCTTCGCTGCCTTGCCTCGATATCGATACTTTTGCACAAAAGGTATAATGTGCTACACTTCCTGCTGTAGCACTCACTCCACTCTCCTCTCCTGCTGAGCAGGTGAAAATGAACAAAGAAGCTGCAAGGCTGCAGCACTAGAAATCCTTACACTTGCATTTCCAAATTGTTTCTATCAGAAACATAGCATTTAAAAGTCCTAGCAGAGAAGAGGTTATTTTTAAAGAAAAAGAAATTAAAATTTTCTGTCAAGGTTTCAAAAATTCAAAGGGTCATGCATAATTTTGATACTATTTTACATTTGATGAAATTCTAAAAATAATAGTTACACCTTTGAAAAAACCCAATATTATTAGCTTTAATAAAGTTTTTCAAGAATTTTCTTTCTTGGAAATATATTTTAGGGTTTTAGTTGAAGGAATAAAAAAAAGTAACCTAGTACCCTTTCCTTGTTTGACTTCTCTCTTGAATGAATTTGAACCTCATTCCATCCACTGTGTCCCCTTTGCTTCTCCTTGAAGCTCCTAAATGAGCTCTGGAGTGATCATGGGAAGGGGCTTGCCAGGTAATGGCAGCCAGAGGCAGCAGGGGGGGCTCACACATAGGGTTATTTTGCTGGCCTTGCATATTTTCATCTTCATTTTCACTCTTTACTGATGGTAATGGCAGAAGACAGAATTTCCATAGCAGTATTAAACGTTGGAACCTAAATTTTCTGATAATTTTCCTTGGAATTTCTGTACATGAATGCTTTTGATGATAATTTATATCTCTTTCTTGCATCGAGACATTCATCAGTAAATCTCAAAGCACTTTAGAAAGGAGATCAATGTCATTATCATCATTTTGAAATTAGCTTACCAAGAGATTATTATTTCTGGTACAACGTGATTGCTGTATAAAAGCAGTATGAGTGCAATGGCATTTGCCTTTGTGCCATAATCTTTACACTGCTATCTAAAGATTTCTTCAGCCAAATCAGAATAAGACTGCCTTAGTCTTTTCTTCTATCTTGAAAAAAAAAAAAAAAAACCCTCAGAAAAACAACAAAGGAAGGATTGAAAGAAATATGAGCCTTTTGACTAAAGGAAGAAACACAAGTTAACATTACTATATATTTTACTTAAATCCAGACATATAGTTCCAAAAAGACTGACAGACATCAAAAAGAACCACGTTCACTAAAGGAAAGCTTTGCTGCTTGAAGGCTTGCTGAGCCCTGTCCTTCACAGGAAGGGCTTCACTGATATATTGTGGGAAAACTGGCCCAGTCTTGAATAACACTGTGCTTTCTCTCTCTAAACAGAGAAAATCCAGAGGCCTTCAGAGAATTTCATGCTAAAATGCCAAATAGAGAAGTGTTTGCTGTTTGTCATTCTGCTGCAATGCATCCATGACAGGGCTTAAATGTTATCCTCACAGTGCAATGCAAAACTCAGGCAAGCCCCAAGACCTCCTTGCAAGAGAGGGGAGAGGAAAGGAAAACAAATAAGTAACAGCAGCCAAACGATCTCTGAGCAGGATGTTCTTTTACAAACACCCTTAGTATAGCACAGATCTACACTGAATTTTTGCTTATTTTTTTGCAATAAGTGCATGAGAAAAAATGTTAGTTGAAGAAAAACCTATAATGGTTGGTCAGAAATCATAAGTTTTGCACTGCCAAAAAAGAAAAAAATGTGACAAATGTGTGTTTTGAAATGAAGAAATATGTACTGTAAATAAAAATGAAAGGTGTGGGGTGTAATAACTGTTTCTACCATTCAAGCATCAGCTTCAAAACAAAAAGCACATAGAGCAAGAGAAAGTTCTGCAACTTTTTCAATATTCTTCATTAGACTCCATCACTCACAGCCCCCAGAGTGAACTGCATCATCAAATCAATTGCACCAAAGCCTCCTCTGATTTATGAAAGGCCTCACCATGGAGTTTTCATTTAGTAGTTATTTAAGCACTGAAAAGTCTTACCTATAGATCCTCAAGTAATTACACACTGAGAAAGCTCAGGCAAAGCAGACTTTCAGCAAAGGGAGGCCACTGTAGGAACAAAAGCCTTTTTACAGCTGAAATCAGGCATGTATTACAGGTTTGTGTTTTTATAGGGCTGCATTAAGAGCTGAGCCCCAAGACTAGCACAAAATGAGAGCAAAGGGACTTTTCCAGTGATAAATCTGAAGAGATATAAAGGCATTTCCAGGACCATCACAATGATAAAATCCAGGTACAGGTTTTTCCTTTCCTTTTTCTCTGTTTAAATAATCATTTGGTAACCTGTGATGGCACACATACATATGCATATAGTAGGTGCTACAAACATCACCTTTCTACAGTTCAGTTAGAATTTTTATTTTTAATGTTCTCATCACCTTTATTTCCCAGCCCTCACCAGCACAGTCAAAAAGAACAGCCAAGTTTCTGCTTACAGGAGTAGGATCTGCTGCACTCCTGCTTAGATTTGGGCAGTGGACTTCCAGGGGAGGTTCCCAGCCTCTACACTCATGGACCACTGTGTCATAATGGTCTGGGTAAAAAGAATGCTCATCCCTTTTCTCTGAAACCTGTCCTTCAAACGCAGCAGGAATGGAGTTTTACCCACCCTGCAATACAGTAAAAACAGCATCAGCATCCTTGTCTTCACCAGTGGAAACTATTTTCTCCCTTTCCTTCCCCCTGTCCAAAGTCTCTCTAAAAAATGAGGTGGAACAGTGAATCAGCCCTCACCCCTTCAGAGAATGGAAAAAGACCATGTTTATATGCTTTATCCCCTTTTAAAAAATTTATACACAGTTTATTAGCATCGACACATGTTTACATTCATTTTTAGGAGGGTGGGCAAACAGAAATTTGCAGGATCAACCTCAAACAAACATAACCCCTCTGGTCAGCTTCAATTGATTCAGATGGCAGCTGTACACTCACTGATATTTTGGAAAAATTGCTGTATTTTGTGACTCCCAAAGAAATCTACACCCTCTCAACAGCAACACCTAAATTGATCTACTCTGCTTCAGAGCTAGCTGAAAAATAGTTACACATCATCAAGCTATATAGAAATATATTTTAGTTACATTAAATCTCTACCAAAATGCAAAATTAATTTTAATACAGAAGAGTGAGCTATTGCATCTCTGTGAGGCACCTCAGGGGGCAACTCATGTGTCACAAGGCATTATGAAGGCACTTACCTCTGCTGCTTATACACAGTGATATATTAATAAAATTACCATTTCACTGATGTCCCAGGACCTACAGCTACTCATAGGTGTCCTATTGTTTACAATTATTCCAAGTAATTAAATATAACAGACTGTGTGATTCAAAGGCGTATCTCAGGTTAAAATCCACCAAAACAAAGCCCCTCAGCTCCTGCATCCTAGCCTTTATCAAATAAAATCTTAACCTAGGCCCCATTTGCTTAGAAAGCACATACTAGTGCATTATGGGAAGATTTGGAGGAAGTTGAGGTACTCAACAGGAAAAAAAAAGATAAAAATATCTAAAACTGCCTGCAGGTGGGCTTAATAAGACATCCTTGAGTTTTAACCCACATCAAGGCTAAGAACTAGCATGCAGCCAACCTGATTTGAGTTAGCAGAACACTTTTATTTTAAAATATTTTTTGAATAAAACATTTTGAATGAGATTTTTTAGTCAAAAGTTAGAGAAAGCCAGAATTAATGTTGCTATCCTGAACAAAACCCCTTCTTCCCAGCTGAAAAGGGAAGGTATTTTAAAAGGGTAAACCACATGAATTTGCACTGTACTTGTGCTTGTACAGACCATGTCTTCTCCTGGGTCACCTAGCAGGTGCTCTGAATGTTTATGAACACATTGTCCTTTGGAAGCTGAAACCTCATGTAGTCTTAAGATAGGATTTTCAGAAGATTGAATCCCTAACTCCATTTAGGATCTTTCCTATAAACCCTAATCCTAACTGCTTGATGGGGCTTTGCCCTGGATACCCTATCTTTACTATTTTTAAAATATAAAGGCAGCAGAGCTGAGGTTTGGACTCATGTAATAGAACTCAGAATAAAAATGCAGCATCCGGTCACCAAGATTTTGCTCTCAAAAGTGATGGATTTGTCATTGATCAATGTGCAATTTATCTTGGGGAAATCAAAATGACACAGTATTTTCCAGCAGGTGTGACTCACTCACTGCTTTCTCCCAGTGAACTTCCAGTGGCAAAACCATCCTCAGGTTTGGCACTGGGTGTTCTGGCTTCCCTGCAGCTGCTCTTCCCGCACTGTTAATGACCTGTGCTTGTGTTGTATCACACTGGATGGCTGTGCCACGAGGCTCCCTGTGGCCTGAGGGATGCTGTAGCTCTCCAGCAGCACATCTATTACGTGATGTCAGACAGCACTGTCTCCAAGAGCAGCAGCATCCATCAGCAGCCACAAGTTAGGGAAAAAAAGCAGCTGTTTCCAAATCTTTTTGATATGATGTGCAATACACTCAAGCGAACCTCCCTTCCTCTCCCCTGGGATATATTATAAATATTATGAGTTTGTATTATTAATACTGCATGAGTGTTGGAATATTTACTGTAATTGTGGGGCCTTAACATTTGTACAACTCAAGTGTGTCTAGGGAATCTCTCACTAAGTGCTGATATGCAACTGCTTCTAGATAAGTGTAAATATCACAGGACAAGATTTCATAACAGTTTAAGACAAAGTAAAAAAAATGTTGTATTATCCTACAGGGCTGATGCTGGAAAGTATGCAGCTGTAAGACAGGCAGCTGAGGGTGAATTTTGACAGGGCATTAGGCAGCCAGTGTAATAAGATCATTAACGAACCAGAGATCAATAGCCTTTTAATTTCTCCACCTGAAATACTGTAAAATGCTCTCTCTAACACAAGGTTTTTCAGGGAAGGATGTCAACTACTCACTAATCAAAGCTACTTTCTGCAGCAGCGCCGTGCCTCACAAACCACCCTTTAAGAAAGTGTTCCTGATTTACTTGTGAGTCAAATTGCTCTCACAGTCCAATGTGGGATCGCTGTAATAGGAGAAAGCAACAAGGGAGGACACCTACTGATACATTACTTTTCTATTTTATTAGCAGGAACCGTGTTAAAGCCAATTAAATTTCACAGAACTGAGATCAGTTGCTCTCTTCTGGAGATTCCTGTGAAGGTTTAAAGCTAAAATGAAGAGTCTCCCACAGAAACTGTTAATTATAATTGTTCTTAATAAAGAGGGAGCACAAATGCAACCAGAATTTGAAACTAGTGCTGCTGATTTGGCAGGTCTGCTAACAAAGTTTTGTCTGGTCTCAAAACTGACTTTAATAGTCCAGCAACATCAAAGCTGCTCATCACAAGCAAGACTATTTTCGGATTTCCAGTGCACATAAATGCACAACATTTTTAGTTAACTAGAAATTTATGTCAAAGCTGGGTATTTCATATTTCCAGCTACTAGGACCAGGAAATCCCCACTGAAATGCATTTTTCTCTTTTTGATGCAAAGCACAGACTTTCTGCTGGACTTTTCATAATTTCTTGTGAAACAGGTATGTTCTCAATTGTTCGTAGTTTAAAGTGTTCAAGAAAACTAACCCAGAAGAGACAAAGTTGAACCTGAATTTCTAAATATACAGTTCATTCTTTTGGAAATAATTTTTTGATTTTATTTAGAATTAAACATCCCCCTTTAGTCAAATTTCCCCCCTGCTCCCCCTGCCCGCAAAATGAAAAATTTAATTTTCCAATTTTTTGAATGGCATTCTTGAGAAAACGGGATCAGCTGTTGCTCCAGGAAAGAGCAGCCATACTTGTCAAGCTGCAAGTGTTTCATGGCTGACTCAAAATAATGCCCAGGAGGATGAAAAGCCAGACTACACCAATATACTATCACCAAGCTGCCTGCAACAGCTGCAAAATTCTTTCTGACCTCAGCCTGCTCCAGCTTTTCAGCTTTTGGGAGCTGCCACCCACCCTCTCAATATGCCAAGTCATCACTTCAAACTCTCCTATAGTTTCTAAAAATCAGTCTATAAAACCCTCTCGCCTTAAAAATTGTGCAGGAATTTCCTTCTATCACCACCAAAATCTCCCTCTCTTCCCCTTTTTATTTCCCAGTTTGTTCTGATAATTTTTGATCACTGGGAATATTTCTGCTCTGTGGCACAAGTTCTACAGCCTTACACTGGAATATTTCAATCCAAACCTTACTGCCACATCAGCCTCCTCTTTGGATTTCAGCCACTTAGACCTACCCCACCCTGCTTTGTCTTGGTTTCCCATCTCTTCCCTCTGCAGACTTTTTGCTTTTTAAATTTAGATTTGTGTGTGTGTGTATGCATAGAATATACATAGATATCTTAAATAGTCCAATTTTTTTTTCCTGTGGAAAAAACCACTCATACCATTAGAAGAGTTCAGAACAAGATTCTGGTGCAACTCCCAAATCAAAAATTTGAGTGGTGGTGAGTAGAGGTGTAGTGTCCCCTTTCTGAACTGTCATAATCTTATTTCCCCCACACACAGGGTTCACACTGTAGTAGTCTGAATGTACCATGCAGTAGTATGAGCTCCCCAGCTGCCACCTTCTGGAAGAACACGTGCCACAAACTGCTTTAAAATTAGTTTCTATTTATTCATACATTTGGCACTTTAAAGCCGTGATATATAATTTAATACAAAACTATAAAATCAATACTGATTTAGTTCCAACTATAAAGCAAGTGGAGCACAGATCAATTTTCATAACATGCTTATAATCATTTAAACACCAACTGATGCCTGATAAAAAAATTGGAGAAGCATTTTGCTGGTTGCTGACTTATGGAAATAGATGAATTCTGTGAGATAAGGACGCTGCATTCAGTAAAACAGAGCCTGCACCCTACAATCCTCTTCCTCCCCAACACTGCTCTGATACGGTCACTGTACAAGAAGCATGGGATTGGGACTTCACAAAGAACTATTATACTCCAGCATTTTATGCAGGATTAGCAATTTTCAGTTCCAGAAGCTTCCACAGAGCTGTAGACCTGAAATTACATAATCCCCAAAAGGATGGATTAGGTGGACCTTGCAAACTTTACTTTTTGGGGCTGCCAAGACTCTGTGACTCCAGGCCTTGCCCTGTTGAGTATGAATCAATACAATGTAGACAACTGGGCTGCTTTCTGGGCAAAGGGACCCATTTTCATGGGGTTCTCAATCAGTTCTGTAAAAGAAATAATCTGAGTACTAACAGAAATGCATTCCATTACACTTGAGAAAGCCTTGAGAGTTGTTAAGTCTAGATCAGCTCCAGCAGGGACCACCTCGTTCTCAAACACATCATCAGCCTCTAACTTGCTGTATCTGCTGCTGTTAAACAGAGTCCTGGGCTTCTGTGACATCCCTCTGCCCTTCTGGGCAGGAGCCACCCTCCAGCTGACCTGGGACATGGAACCAGAATCAAATCCACAAGGGAATATGTGAAGGAAGCTGCCCAGAGGTAGCTCATCTCTTCTTGCTGCAAAAGGCAGATGGTTGCACCTCTGAGCTAGGTGGCTTAGACTTAAAATTCACCCTGGAGGTGAATGTGATGGATAGCTGGGCAGCCAGAGACCTGTGAGGAAAGGGAACACCTGTTCAGCAAGATAGAAGAGACAGGAAAAGGTTCCAATTCCTCAGGACTGATTTCTATGACAGCGCTAAATACTAACCACAATGCAGTAACTATTCATGTAGCGAACACTCAGCAATGGTGAGACTAAGATTTTTGGAAAGGGTCACTTTCAGGGCCTTACTGGGTCAACCCAGCCCTGAAACACAGCTCTGGATACATGGGCAAATCTCTAAACTCAGTGTCCTTGCAGCAGGCAGTCTCCTCCTCTTCCCTTCTCCCTTCTATACCCTTGCAGTAGTTTTCTATTTTCAGCCCTTGACCCCAGCTTCACCTGTAGTCCCTGACCTGGTGTCCTCATTTCTGGCACTGGAAAGGGAAACAGCCTTTTTGGAGAGATCAGAGCCAAGATGAAAACCTACAACTTATTCATCTTTTTACTAAAGCATACAACACAACACAGATAGTCTGCAAACAAATAAACCAGCTAATTGTAACTTTGCCAGAGTGAGACAAATTTAAGATCCCTTCTTCAGCAGTGTTTCATTTTGAGCTAATATAATAAAGGATTAGTTGCCAGAGGAGTTGCTATTCAGTTTTGGGTAAACTTGGATAAGTGACAGCTAACTGAAGTCTACAGCTGCCTCAGCCATTATGATGTACAGCTCATCAGACATCCTGATAAAGGGTCTTCCATTTCAGACCAAACTGACGAGCTCAGATCAGGGAAAGGCAAGGTTTTGCATAAGCAAAGTCTTTGCTGGAAACCAGCATTCCTCCATGAAGAGGTGTAAGCTGTGTGGAATGGAGCAGCTCACAAGCCTCTTCTCCCACTGTTTCCTAAAGCTTTAACTGAGACTCCCTATATTTTAATTAAAAAATTGCAAAAGCTCCCCACACCTTCAAATCCATGCTATTTATCTTTTCCCAGTAAACTGTGTTTTGATTTACTGTAGGGACAGAAACACGATCAAGAGTAGCAATCATTTCCCTATTGCATTTTTTAAATTTTGATCTTATTTCAGATTAAAATCAGAAACACCTTCTTTAAACCAAGAATTTCAATAAAGAGATGTCACTGCTGCAGTGATATCTAGTGACACAGATATTTCCTTACATTGAATTGTATTTATAGACCAAAAATTATTATCTCACTAATGCATAACTGGCCTAAAGAGGAGTTCAGCAAAAGATTTTGTTAGTGCTGACAATTTACAAGTTCCTCATATTAACACATGAAGTTGTGTAGGAGTGTGTGAAAGCATTTTTAGGGGCTATTCTGCTTATCTGCATAATAAAACTCAATTTTATACATTTCATATCATCTAAAAGATGTCAAAGTCCCTCACAAATTAAACTAATATTCCAGCTGGAGAGAGGAAAAACTAATTCCTTACTGAAAGTCAGCATTGGTTTAACAACACACACCACTAAATAAGAAATCATCTTGTACTCTCATACCTGCTTCTGCAATACATAATAAACCCATAATGAATGGAAAAAGATGAGTTTGTTAGAGTGCAAGGGAAGCATTTAAGATAGTCTGTTGAAAATATGAAATAAATTGAGACATCAACGCCAGTAAAAATAAAACACTTCAGTCACTGATGACTTACCAGAATCAACATCCCCTTCTAAGAGTCATATTTTTCCAACTTTGATGGAAAATAGATGAAGCTTTGACCTTTTGTGGGATTTGTTCTCCCAGTGATACTGGGGGATCCCAATGTAAGCCTGTGATGAGTGACACTTGGAAAAAGGAGGAAGCCCCTTGAACCTTTCCAAAGGGGAGGCAGCTGGGGCCAGAGCAGGTGAATGAAGCAGAGCCTTGGCTGGCAGAGGGATGGGAGTTATTTTGATCAAAATGGGAATTGTCCTTTCCTGGGTTTACAAACAAAGAACAATCCAGGACCTAGATTTGTATCTGGGAGCTTTTTCCCTATGGTCTGCAGGATACATCATCCCAGGCCCAGAGTTTTCAGTTCAAGTCTTGCTTGTTCCATCCTTTTGGAATAATTTCTGAACGATGTAATTCTTTTCTCTAAATCTGAACAGACCTGCAGTCTTTGTTGAGAGTGCATTTAGAATGTGGGTTGTTTTTTTTTTTTTTAACAGAAGCATCAGTTTCCCAGAGGGTGACTATTTGCTACAGCAAGCTAGATAATTCTTGGTAACACTTGCATATTTTAAACACTTTCATCCTTAAATAGTTATTTATAAATACATTTTGTTCTCTATTGACTTTTCTCTTTTCAATTACATTCATAAATATTAAAATCAGGGTTTTTTTTTCAATGTTTCTTGCCCTTTTGCAAAATTAAAATTGTGGTAAAGAAAGAAAAAGAAAACTCTTAAAACTTTGTTTTAAATGTATTAAATTCATACCAATCATAGGGAGGGCATTTGATTAATGCCATAATCATTCTCAGAATGTCTGTGTTTCACTTAAAGTGCACCACACAGAACATTTAAATGCAGAGCAAATATTGTCATATAATTTCATTTCCTAAGCATCAGTGTGACATTTTTCACCTCTAAATAATACAAATGAATCCAGGAACAATCTGCTTATAAATAAGCATGAACCTCTGGAAGCCCTGAATGATGAGCCACCACTACAGGCAGTGGATGTGTTTTCACTCACAGCACTAGGGGCCTGACCCAGACCCTTGATGAGTATTGTAATTCCCTGTGTACACAAAACAAAACAGAAGATGAGTTAGTGACTGGAATCAAGTTCTGTGTCATAGGTTGTATTAGGAAATGGCATTTTTCAGTTCCCTCTCTTTTTGGGTGTTCAAGCCATACCTCTCTTTCCTCGTTCCTTTTATCTCCCTCTTGAATTGTATTTCAGAATCAGAAATGTTTTGCTCAGTCTATTTGAAAAAGAGTCGTCTCTCACAGCTAAAGTTGTCTCCCACAGCTACAAATCCACATTTGACCTTCACACTGCATTTCAGTACTGCACTGCTTCATTTTTCACACATAATCTGATTTTATTATACAGGTCAGAATTACTCATAATGAAAAGTTGAACTAATAACAAGGGGCACAATTGATGCCTCTTGTCTCCTCATTAAAGCACAAGACTTTAGTTTATGGTAAATAGAACCATAACCAAATATACATGCATAGGTACCACCAGAGATTTAAGATTTTTGCCTTTTATTTTTTTTTCCTTTGTATTCTAATTTTCTGAATAGAAAGTAATCAAATTGGTTGATTTAGTTTTATTTAGATTGCAAAGACTTTCATTTATCTGTTTGTGTAAGATGTTCTGCTCCCAATACAACAGCAGCAGCACGTTTTTTAATGCACAGCTCTGCATGAAAACAGAACACAAATCCCCAGCTCTCCACCCACTGTGCAGTGGAATCTGTGGGTGACAAAGTGCAGTCAGAAAAGCACATTTGCAGCCTGTAACAAAACAAATGTTATGATGGAGAAGAGAGGAAAAAAAGAAGCAATTTTTAGGAAAGGTTTAAACCATCATTTACCCTAGCAGGAGGATGTGACTGACTTGCCACTTTAAGGCTTTATTGATTAATAAGATTTGAGGATACAGCATAGTAAGAAAAGTTTCCTTCCTTTTTAAAAATAAAAATAACTTCAAAAGATGGCACACAGCTATTCAAAGTTGCTTGTATTTGCTTTGGGATTGAAATGAAGCCTTTGAGCATCAGGAATCCATTCCAGAGGGAATGAATGATGTATTTTGATTTTTAGACTTGCTATTGTACTTTTAACACATCTTTTGGCAATAATTCAAGTTCCTATTAGTTAAACTTGGAATGACTTGCTTATCTGTGGTTGAACAGACCAAAGCTGAGGGGGCAGTGTTCCTATATAGTGTGGAAAATGGGATGCTTACTGTTTTGAAAATACAAAACAAGGCTCCAGACCTGCAGCTGACTCCAAGCCTGGAGCCAGCATAGATTGCAGCCAATCCCATAATCAGAGGTTACATGTTATTTAAAAGCTATGGTTTTTTATTAACCTGAAAAGAAAAAAGAATTTTAAGTGTGTGCAAATTGTAAATTATTTTCACATGAAAACCCTGATGTTTATTGTCAGTGTACATCTTTGTCTGAGAGAAAGCTTTACTGGCAAATCTAAGACCTCAGTCTCTAAGAAATAGCTCTAGAAGAAAAACAAAAATAATTGGCATAGAAGCAAAATGTGTAGTTAAATTTTATACCAGTTGCAGAAACCAGTGTTTTCACAAATGGATTTAGGAAAAGCAAATCCTAATGTGACTGCCATTGCCCAGGCTAAGCTAGAGACTTGCCCTGATGGAAAGCTGAAGCCAGAGAAATCTAAGACCAAAAGAGTTTTCATTTCTTCCAGCTATATTCTGTTTCACTTATTATTTCTTTTATGTCATGTACTAGAAAGGACTCCCTTTTTTCCCCCACAACACTTTCATTAAAAGAGAAATAAAAAACCCCAACCCAACAACAGTAATTCAAAGCTCAGACAAAAAAAGAAAGGATGCCAGATATCAAGAATGAAAGATTTTTTTCCTTCTTTCCCTCTTAAAATGTCCTGGTTAAGAGTTCAAAGCCATTTTTTTCCTTATAGGCTAAGCTGGAATAAAATGCCATGCCCAAGATTTGAAGTACAATTTTGAAAGTACATGTAGAATTCTAATTAGCAACAGCAGGAGAGACTGTATACCTAAGAAAAATATAATTTTCTTTCAGAGTCACTAGCCTTTGCAATTTTCATTTTTTAAAGAATGTGGATCAGAATTGAAACCACAATAACTAAGCAGCATTTTTCACCCATTTAATGTAAAGACACTGAACTAGACCTTTTATTTCACCAAGGATGCAGCCACATGCAGATGCATCCTTGTCATGTGGTCACAAGCAGGCCAGTAACAGAGCTGGGAAGTTCAACAAAATTCTGTGCCCCAAAATCCAGCATTGCACTCACTAGGCAAGACAGCATTCCTATTTGTAAGCAGACCCTTGTGATGCTTCCAGTGTTGCATAGGAAATGGAGGGCAACCAATATATCTTAAAAATGTGAAGACTCTCCCTGCATAGAAATGAAAATGGGAGAAATAACAAAAAAACCTCAAAACTGTCAAGGAATAACTAGTGATGTGCAGAGTTTTCTTTCTATTAAACTGAGATGGCATAAACCCATCATGATGGCTGTCTCTCTGCTATATCATTTTCACTTACCAAACCTGATCACTCTATATAGAAGTTGATATTTTCTCTCTGACATTTAAAATAGTTCAGCCTCTTACTAAGGGTCTACACCAATTTTTAAATCATAATACTTCCAAGTGCCACAGGAAAGGGGCACATTCTAAATGCAGGAATCTCTGAAGTGATGATCTGTGGTACTAAGGTTGTTTGCTGCACCATGGACTTTACAAGGGCCATTATTTGTAAAAGCCCCCCATGGCCAGCATTCAAATTTCAGCTATTGATCAGTATTGAGTCCTTGGGGAAACATAATAAACAGCAGAGTTAAATAGAGGTTTTTAAGAGCCTGGGATTTGGGTTATGCCCTAATTATGAAGTTTGAATTTGTTTCTGTGTCTGGCTGTGAAAACAAAGCCCCATGCAGGCTATACTATTACAATCCCCACCAGCAGCAGAATGAGCAATCTGCACATTTGCTGTGACTCTGTGAGTGTTGTATCACTTCATAAAGATGCCTGTCATTTCTCAAAAGATACAAGAGCATCCTACAAGAAACCTCCACCACTCTAATTCAGATTTTTTTCTCTTCTGGAAGGTACTAGAGCCTCACATATTCCTGTATACAGACATGCTTTGGGTGACAACATCCATTTAAGAATGGTTACTGTTTGCATCCCCAGCTTGGGGGTCAGTGATTCAAAACCATTTATAGATTCAAAAAAGAACTGTTTGCACTGTAAATGCTGGTGAGCAGCCCAGGATGAAGGACTGCTCCTAAAGATTTTCATAACCTCTCTCATTTGTAGGGTTTGTTTTACTGCTTTGAATATTTTGGCTGTTGTGCTATCAGCTTTCTGTTAACACATGAAGTAAATTGCTGCTGTGCATTAAAGCAACCAAATTTGGCTATTTGAATGCTAAAATGACCAGCAGTTTCTGTTTATTTCATAGCTGATTAGAAATCTGCCTTTTGCACCAAAGCAGTATTTACAGGGTATTCATGTAGCAGACACACAGTGTAATCTTCTTTCTCTGCAGCTGACAGCACACAGAGATGTTCAATGTAAAACTCAATGATGTACAAAGAATTTGACTGCTATGAGATAACTGGTCCTTTTCTTAACCCTCTCCTGATGGATTATGGGAGGCAGACAAAATAGGGATCTGCTACCAGGCTGATAAGTCATTTCTGTCCTCTAAAATAGGAAAACAGGGCCATATTAAAGGTGAAACCATTTATAAATATAGTCCTGTGGAGAAGGAGATGGACAAAAGGTTGTATGTGATGTTTGAGTACCTATTAAAAGAAGCAGGAACACAAAAACTGAACAGATCAAAATATGCCTGTTTGCATATGCCTATTAATTCTGAGAAAAACTTTTGAAGAACACTATCCAATATATTCCAGCCTGAGAATCAGAACTGGGCTAAGTTCACAGCAAAGTACTTAAACAAATCACTTGATTTTCAGAGGATATTTGAAACTCAAATACAAAATATAATTGCCGACCTTTAGGCATAAAATAATGAAATGGCTGACAAAATTACTAACTATCAGCAGCCAGAAGTTCAAGGAAGGTCAAAGATTGAAACCAAACATTCACACACAGGTGGTAATTATTTTTTCTTCCTCCTCCCCCCTCCATGTTTCTATGCAATGTTATATGTGACCCAAACATTTACAAATGCATAATATTGTCTTAGGCACAGCCATACCTGACACTTAGTGAATCTGATGGAAAAGTTCACTGTAACTTCAAGTAACTGGCTACTGCCTCTGACTTTAATCCCTCTTTTGGTGGAGGTTGTCACAATAATAGAAATTATTTCCTTTAGATAAATTTGCAACACTGGCATGTGTTCATCTCTTTAGGATTTAAGAGAGTTAATGAGATGGCATCTCCCCAGAAGGCTTTATATATGTGTTTACACTCATGCTATGCACTCACAAGCACATGTACATGGGAAAGTTCTGATATATTTTATAAGATTGTTCCTTGAAATTGTTGTTGCTTAAAGACATTTAAACCTCTGAAAAAGCCCTTGTGATGTTTATTTTATAACACAATAAACCAATTATGTAATAGGAAGTTGATTTTGGCTGCTCTGTTTGGAGGCCCACCTCTAGCTGTTAGCCAGTTTTTCATTCATTTCTTTTCTACAGTTTTACAGAGGAATGGTGATACTGAAAGTGCCACAACAACCACAGAAACTGGGGCAGGCCCTGTTTCTAAGTAAAAATGTAATAAAATTATTTATCAGCTAAATATTTTTTATAAAAATACTATGAAAAATTATGTGGTTATGTATTATGATTCTGCATTTCTCATATCTTCAGTTAAACAGCTAATCTCTTTACTGCTCTGTCCAGGATGGTAGAATTGAGAGAGAGACCTTGAAAATCTTATTTTTCAATGTAAATCTTCTTTAAAAAATGCAGAAAAAATTCTCTGTCTTGATTTTTTTTATAGAAGCCTGTTCTGACAAAACCTTTATATTTTAGATCTAACACTTTTTCTTAGGTGCTCTGATTAAAAAGGACAAACTTCCTCGACACATTTTCTTCTCCACAGGAGCCAGGGTTTGTTTCAGTTTCAAACTTCACTTGAAGCATCAGACATCAAACCTTTGCCCTAGAAATTACAGGCTGCACAGACAGTTTCTGAAGGACGTGCAGGAATTTTATTTGCATGTTTTTTCTGTTTCTAGTACTTTGCCTTTACTACAGCCAAAATAACCAATGTACAGAGAATGTGCAAGCATAAATGGAGCTGGATTAAGATCTAGAGGTGATACTTATGGGATATTTAAATCCTTTCAGTTTATTAATTAAAATAAATCTGGTGACAGCCACCCCAAATTTCCTTTTTAAATGCTTTAGGTAGTCCCTTTCAATTCTGATTTCCTAACATCACCTATATCTGTAAGATAACTTGCATGAGAGTGAGAAGAAATAAAATTCTTTCTGAGTTGGATCATGTGGTAAATAATCCATAAAACTCTTCCCTCTGCCTTTTATCAGGAAGGATAGTCCTCATGGACTGACTGTTCTGTTGGAGAGACAAAAAGGCAGTTTTGGTTGTTACTTGGTGCCCAAAAGCCAGGTAGGCTCTTAGAAGCAGCAGGTTTGGGAGCCAGTCATGCTTTCTGCTGCCCACACTGACTGACATGCTACACAGGCAGAAGAAATGATTTAAATATTAAGATTACAGTGACAAATGCTCAAAATTAGGAAACACCAAAATCCATCTAGCTCATAAATATGTATTTTGCTCCTGTCGTTAATTACATGATCACAGACCCCTTTTTCACCAAGTCCTCAGCTGGTGCTCTCTGAATGAGCAACTGCTGAGTATTTTACCTTCACTATGTAGTTACTGCACTAAGCCTTGGGGATAAAGTGAGAGAAGGTAACCTGCATTACCCATGAAGTCAAAATACTTGAGGAAGTTACTGCTGTGAAGTAACTGAGCATGCTTTTGGTTTGCTCAGTTGGGGTAACTCTTCTGTAACCTACCCAATTAATTGCATTCTTGGAAAGTATCAGATGGTCCCCAAAGGGTTTTCCTGGGACTGATACTGGGCCTGGGACTGATACTGGGCCCCATGCTGCTCAACATCCTCCTAAGCAAACTGGCTGATGGGATTAAAAGCACCAATTTTTCTGGTGACACCAGCCCAGGTGGTGAGATGAAGATGGCAGAAGGGTGACCCACCTTACAGACAGTCCTGGGCAGCGCTGGGAGAGTGGGTGAGGGAGAACACCATGAAGTTTAACAAAGGCAAGTGCAAAGTCTTGCACTTGGGATGCCATAACTTATGAACCCAGCACACATCAGGTTCTGGGGCTGAGGAGCAGCCTTGCTGAAGGGGGCTGGAGATCCTGGTGGGTCACAACCCAGCCAGGAGTCAGCAGGGCACCTCTGCAGCAACAAAGGCAAAGCAGATGTGAGCTGCATCCCCAGGACAGAGACGAGAGCTGTGATCATCCAACTCTGCTCAGTGTACCCGGAGCACAGCCCAGTTCTGGTCACCACAATTCAAGAAAGACACAGATAGACTGGAGACAGCCCAAAGGAGGGCCACAAAGGTGATCAAAGGCCTGGAGAGCCTGCCCTATGTGGAAAGATTTAAGGAGATATTTCTTTTGAGAAGAGAAGGCTCAGGGAGCACCCTGTCACAGTATTCCAGCACTTACGGGGCAGAAAGAAAGAGGATGGAGTCTTTTTCTTCAGAAGGGGCCACATGGACAAGACAAATAGCAATGGGTACAAGTTTCAGGGGCAAGGTTTCATGTCAATATAAGAAAGAAATTGTTTACAGTAAGAACAATCATAAACTGCAACAACCTCCCCAGGGATGTGGTGGAGTCTCCATTGCTGGAGGTTTTCAATATGTATTTGGACAGGGGGACAGATAATCTGGTTCCCTTTCCCATGGAAAGACAGACCAGATGATCTTTCAAGGTCCTTTTCAATCTGGGCATTTTAGGTAATTGATATGGTAGACAGTGCTGCCATTTCTCCCTATTTCTTCCTATTAAATGTCTTGAATATTTTTGTCTCATTTATTCCCTAGAATTAAATCCAAGTGATAAAATAAAGACAGAGGCCTATATAGAGGCAGAAAATTAAATTAATTTGGGGGAAAAGAGTAATTAATTAATCTATTTTAATCTGAAATGCTAAGACTTTTCAAATGAAAACATATTGCTGTTCAATGAACACAGAAAGGAGTTTTTATGGGGAGACATAAGTGTATAAAAGTAATTCAAAAGCAAAAAACCCAAAACTAAACCAGCTTCAAACTAGCAAATACAGATTGCCAGTTTTTGAAGACTTAGAGCTGTCTTTATGAATACAAAAGTGTCATCTATATGTAATTATTATTACTGCTGAACCATGCATAAGATAGTGATTACAACAATGCTTCACTGGCCTGGTTAGTTGGGGTGAAATACTACTCCCATTATAGTTGCTAGAAAGTTACAGGTTTCACTTCAGCATTACTGAATTTCTAAAGAAAATTTATAAGTAGAGTGACTCACATGGTGTTCAGGCTTGATTTGCAGTGAAGATGCCATTAGTGAGAAAGAAGATAGAGCCCTAAATTGCTTTAACTCTTTTCAGTACTTGATTCTTCACTACATGGCACACAAACCAGCAGAATTGAGCTGGAAACAGTTTTCTCTGCCTGGTGAAAAATTAAGGGGTTTCAAAAACCAAATTGTATTCATTAACTCAAACACAAATAATCTGTGTTTCACCCTACAGCAAATTTTAATAAATTATTTGAATCACAGTGAGTACTTCATTCAAATAAGGTACAGCGATTCACTGCTCTTCTGGCAATTTTAAAGTTCTAGATTAGAATTATTATAAAATTTCAGAAAAAAAGTTCATCCAGCTATGAAAACATACCCATGTATGCATCCCAAAATTCCAAACCTTATTTTTTTAAAAAAGCTTGAATTAAAATAAGTCTTTGAAATTGTCTTCTATTAGAAAACTTTTAAAACCATTCTCTAAAACAATTAAAACAAATTGTTTGACTAGTCCCGTGAAGTTTACCACACGTGGTGCATAAACCTAAGTACTAATTCTACTTTTTTTATACTAAGCTTGGAAAGTAAAATTCTGACTGTTTTATAACTGCATTTATTTTATTTTTTATTATCATTTGGTTTGGGTAAAAAATCCAGAAGTGCCTGGCTGGGACCTCAGGTCAGCTCCCACCACTCCATGTAAATATCCACATCCATGTCCTGCCTTCCTGGCAAACTGGAAGACATGTGAAGAGCACCTGACTGTGCATCACTCCAACAAAAATCTTGGTTACTAGCAGAAGCACTCCTTGCAATAAGATCTGGTGGTTTCCTCATCTGCCCTGAGCCTTCCCAGCTCAATTCTCAGCTTCCCAGTGATTGTTCCACAGGACTTGTGGTAAAATTAAGTTGAACAGATTTTAAAGATTAACTTCTGTTGGTCACATCAGAATGAAGATGGTAAGATCTTCATTCTGCATGTAGGCCAACTGAAGCACAAGGAAATATATCCAGTCTGGGAAAACTACTGAAATGCAGAGAAATTGTTCTTCCAGCATGAATAAACGTTAGCAGATTTTGGCTGAGTTTTCATTAATAAAGGTTAGCAGATTTAGGGTGTATTGTAACTCACAAATTTAGACATTGCACTATTTATTGCCAGTCTCTTTCTTATTTTTAATTGCAAGGCTAGAGTTAAGGTAATGAACAAGAGCATTTGCATACCAAGAACAGTGGTGGGGACTTCCCTTGGTGCTGTGCCCCCACAGCCTCCAGCTAATCTCCTGCCTGCACCAACCACCCAGACAATGCCACCTCCCTCTCACACACAAACCCTTCTCAACCTGTTGATATTCAACAGAGGAATTAGAGCAGACCATTTCCATTTGCAGCTGTAAATCAGTGCTAGGGAAGCAATTAGAAGTGCCCTAAAGTCTGATTTAGTTAAGACCGTAGGAATTACCCAAGAGACAAAAAAATCATCTTGATTAGCACAGATCTGTTCCACCAGAGACCTCCAGCAAGTATGGATTCATCATCTTGCCTTTAGCAAGAGGACTTGCAAACACAGTGTAGAGTGTCACATATAGATGATTGGTTTTGTTTGCAAATAATCCTGTGTGCAAGATCTGAACTGTACTAGCCCAGCACACACAACCCCCCCAGAAAACATCAGAAATAACTCTGTACTGTAGCATTGCAGCTGTGGATGCAGTCTCAGCTTAATTAATAATCAACCCTTACACTTTGGAGGGCCACCTCTCAGCGCTGTCACACGTTTCCTTCAGCACGCTTGTTTGCTTTTGGAGAAATAGCTTCAAGATTGACAAGTGCATGAAACAAAATTACCCCCCTCAAACTAGAAAGAAGGTGTCCTCTCAAGGTCATGCTCAGACAAATGGCATGAGCTGTGTGCTAAATCTCCAGCAATTTACCTGGGCTCGGGTAAACAGAATCCTTCAGTATCCTGTGAAGCTCTAACGCCAACTCCTCCTCCTTTTCCTCCTCCATCTCCCATATCAAATTCATTGTGAAGTTTCAAGGGGGAAAAGTACTCACAAAGGTTATTCTAAAGCCCAAATCTAAATGCATTTTTAAACACTGCTGAACTCACTGCAGATGCCACAGACTTGACAAAGAGCTGCAGAAGGCCCACAATAATACGCTAATTCCATTGCTAGAAGAAAGGCAGAAGACTTCAATCAATCTCGAAATTAACTTTGCATTTAAAAATGTAACAGCCTCTGCACTGCATAGAGTGTCAATTCTTTTATCATGATTACTTGTTATGTGTCAAACCATTTAGTCTCACCTCCTATTGTGCTGTGATTGAGTTCATGACAGCAAACATACTGGCCATAAAAACAATGGAAGCTTGAATGCTGTCTGAAATATTTGTTTCATCGAAGCTGAATAATCAAATGCACATTATGATTTTTTGTCAACAACTTTAATTTAGTTCTGTTTAATTGATTGCCTTTGCCTTACCCATTTTTTTCTCCATAAAGGAGGCCTGTAGGACAAACAAGAAGCAAGATAGCTAGCTAAAGCTCATATTCTGTAAATAAAGAAATGGCTAAGAGCATTTTAATGTATTTGTTTCACAAATCCTCCTCTTTTCTTCTAGTATCCCTTTTGTCCCTTTAAAGCTTCTGTATCCAGCTGGTGGCTTCAAACTTTATGACCTGGATGCCCAAAACATTTTTGGCAAGCTACAAACCATTACTTGGATGGCTTGTAACATCTATAAACTTGTTTCTTTTAGATAAATTTTGGTGGTCCAAAATCTGAAAAAGTCTGGACTTGCTGTAGCTTACAACTCAGTGAGTGTGCAGGATGCAGGGATGGGCAAATGCTCCCCTCAAAGAGGCTGGAGTAAGAATGGAGGCAAAGCTCCCCTCATCTGCTGTGCTAATGAGCACTGATGAGCCTGGTAGAGAGGATGTCAAAGCCTGAGGGTCACTGTGCTGCCTGGGGACATAGCTTATGAGCATCTCAGTACTTCTGACATCTGCTGTAGGACTGTCCCAGTCCCACTGTGGACCTCTGTGAGTGCAGAAGGTGTAAAAGCATATAACAGACAACATATAACAGAGAGGAAAGTTTATAAGTGAAGTGGCCAAGAAGGGAGATACAAGATCTTCCAGCACACTCAACCTTGTTATTGGTCTTCTGATAATTACTGTTGACCACAGCAGGAGTAGACTATCCTATGAACTACAGTTATCTTGGGCTTATTTGTTTGTTCTACTCTTTTAAACCATTTAAGATGTGGAAAGCTCTGAAATTCATATTGCAACCTTTTAATGAAATCCCTTTACTTGGAATCTTGTGTGAAAATCATTAAAGTTTTGATTTCTCTAACAACTAAAGAAAGGCCATGTCTTGTAGCATACATCTTATCAAATTCCAGATTGATAAAAAATGTTTTACTCCTTCTTTGAAGTTAGGTGCAAATATTACCTTCCCTGTTTATTGCAAAGACATTTTCACCTGGAGAATGAAAATGACACTTTAGCCTTGTGGTCCCAGTGTGAATATTTGAATACAATCCCACAACTAGATGAAGAAATATGCCAAGGTGAATATGTATAGAGTAAAAGAAAAAAAAGGACAATGGGCTGTTTTGGCTGTGGTTAAAAGCAGAAAACAGGGGGCAACACAATGATGGAAGACATGCATTGTTATTCACTGCGAATTTTGCAGATCATTTTCTCTGCTTCACAACCTTTAAGTGCTAGTCCACTTTTTAACCTGCTCAGTAGATCTGAGAGCACTGCAGATCTGCCCACAATACTACTTTATTAACTGCAGATAATGAGGTATGTAGCACTTCAAATAACAATACATCAGTCAGCAGAACAGGGAGCCAAATGCCTGGCTTGGTTTGGCTTGCTGTTTACTTTCGCTCCAGCAATTATAACGGCTTGAGGCTGAGGCTGGAAAAATAAGAGATGGTATCATTTGTCTTCTTTTTTTTTTTTTTCCCAAAGAAAACCTTTGTAAGAAAGAAAGATAATGTTATTTTAAAACTGAATTTATGCTTCTGGTTTATCCTTTCTTGTGAGTACATTTTTGTCCTACAGGGAAAACCAGCTAAGTCAACCACTGCCAGAGATAATCAAAGGAGTTTGGTTCTTCTGCCCACTTTGACCATGGCACAGCAGTGACCATCCAGAAGGGGAAAATTTAGTATGTGACTCCTGCTGAAATGAAGGTTGGAGGACACTATTTCCACTGTGTCCAGATGTGTTCCTCATATCTCAGCAGCAAGGGCTTCATCCTCTCTCTCCATCTCTCTGCCACACTTGGACTGTCCCCTGGACTCTGGATTAGCCAAATAAATTTTTTTATTTTTAAAAATTTTTGACTAAATAGTGGCTCCATTTTTGATGTATTAACCTCTCAAGGATAGGATGGAAGGAACTATACCATCTAATTTTCCCAGTTAGACAATCAGACCCCTAACTTGCTGTGAGAGAGTAAAAAGTGAGAAATATTGGGAAGATGAGTTTAAGAATAGAGAACAACTACACTGAACATTTTTCTACTTCGAAAAACTATAATGAAAATATATTTCATGTGTTTACTGGCTCATTTTTGAAAATAGATATTAAATTAAATCAGAACTGTCCCCACTCATATTGTCCAAACCAGAAATACTCCCACAACAGCCATTCCAAAAATAAAGTATCAATTGTATCAATCATACAGATATTTCTAATGTCTTAGAAACAATGCAAACAAATAAGTGTCCTTCAGATCATGCCATGTTCCTGATGAAGACTGAGAATATGGTCAGAAAAAAGACAATTAGTTCATTGGGATTTTATTTATTTTTGTGACATCAATATTTTCTGTACATCTATTTTAGACCAAATTCAGACATAATATAAGTGAGGGGATTATTTTAATACCTTCACAATTTAGTTACAAGATACCTCAAATTGCCTCACTGAAGAAACCTATTTCTCATTTTTGAAAGGGAAAATGAAAAAAAGCCATCACTCCACCCAGCCTATGGTAATTTTTCTCTGTTTTTTCCCACATTTTCTGTCTTACTCACAAAACCCATGATTAGTGAGAAAAGAATCCTCTGTTTTTCTATGATTTTCCATTCAGAAACCATGGCATAATCTGGACTGTGTTTGCTTTATAAGCACATATTGATGAGTGAAAATGGTTCCAAGACTGGGACTGTTTCAGAGGGAAATCTGAGGATAAGCTAGAAATAATCATTATATTATTGGGATTAGTTACAGAACCAGAGAGCTGTTTCCCCACAAGCAAGACATGCAGATACTCCTCCACAGAAGGGCTGGAAAGGGGCAGTGGATTCCTGTAGGGATGTGGGATGCTGGTGTCCTCCTCACCTGACAGTACCAATGCCTGAGTCACTGATCCCCTTTATGATCACAGGACAGGTCTTTCAACATTCTGGATGCAAAGCCCCACAGTTAGAAGGGCAGAACCTCCCTCTTTAGGAAGATTCAACTCCTAATTCTGCAAATCTGGTCTCAGAGGTCAGACATGCACCCACCAAGGCAGGAGTGCCGGGATTCCCTCCTCACTCCTCCTCTTGCAGCCATGTCTTGCTGTCAGAAACACTCCAATAAAAGAAGTCCCAAGGTCAAAACCACACCAGTTACAAAAAATCGTGGTTCAAAAGCCCAACCTAATGTGCCAGGTTGTCAGTGCTTCTACAAGTAGCACACCTTATAAACCTGTCTGAGAGGCCAGAGAATGTCTGAGAGCTGTCTGTTTGCCATCATCTTCATATTAATCTAATACTTATCTAGTGGTCATTAACTGAGATTGACAGTTTTCTGACAGGGGTGTAGTAGTTTCAGATTCCAAATCAATTTAAATAGCAACCACAAAAAGACTGGCTGGAAATGGCATAAAGAATGGCTTGTAGCATCAAGGTTTGAGTCTAAAAAAAGTTACTTTCTGCCTGTATTGAAATGGAAAAATCTTTTTGTATTGATATGGAAAACTCCTCTTGAGCACCTAAAAGCAGCTAGGGAGGAACAATAACTACAGATTGCAAACACCAAGATCAATGACAAATGAAACATGGTAAAAAGGGACAGTTATGGCCTCCTTTAGAGGAACACTGAGCTTTGCCTAATTTCCATTGAATTGGCTATTGTGTTTTGAATTCAGACTAGGGAATTGCAACTGTCTTTTCTGGCCTTCAAACCTCCTCTGTTTCAGTTCCACAGCTGGAGCTCAAACCCAGAGATCAACCTCCTGGCTCAAAAAAGGGTGCTGCAGAGCAAGAAGGGAGATAGCCAAACACCTACCTGACACCAGCAATCCTTCCTAGCCATGAACTGGCAAAATAATGTCTCTTTTGAAAAAGAAGAGAAGTCAAGGAGATTTTGGACTTCAAAGATGTTTTGTGATTAAATATGTGGGGAACCAATTTTGCATGGAGCTTTGTCCCAGTTAACTTCAGGACTGTGAGAGCTGAGGGAGAGGTATTTCTAAATGTGTTTATAAATTAAAGAATTTAAATAGTTATCTGATTTTCAATTTCTAGATAGCTGAAATACTCATCCACTAATTATTGCTGGCCAGTTTACTAAAGTCTTCTAAATTAAAACAGGTGAATTTGAAAATACTTGCCTAAGCACTTAGCAAAATTCAGACCCACAAGCCTATGTCCATAGGAAGGAGTATTCATTGTGAGTTAATAATGATAAAAGGAAGGGCTAAGACCTGCTTTTCTCCAATAAATGCTTTATTGTGCTGTGCTGCATCAAACCAGCTGTCGGTGACATTTCCAGTAAGCTGCTGCAAAACTCAGACTAACTACGGAGACAGAAATTGCTGACTGAGAAAAAGGACAGGTAAGAAAGAAAACACCAAGATAAACTTCTGCATTTTGCATAGTCAAGACCTTTCTTGAAAAGCTCCATCTCTGCTCTTTATAGACCTAGAAAATTAGCATATCATTTGATAATGACCTATCAAAACCTATGCTTTGATTACAAGCAGCTGCTTTTGATTACAATCAATGAATCACTAATTTGTGCTCAACCACATAACAGTTGGACTCCATCTATTATTCATTCTTGAAGTGGAGATCCTATTTAGAACTGGATTCCGAATTTGACTAGGGCTTTTTACCCCCTTGGCTATTACTAATTTTGTTTTGAAGTTAGGTCTCTAAGGTTTCACGATGGCCTCTTTTGTTATGATTAAACTCTGGAATAATATGCTCAGCTGTTGCCCAGATCTATTCACCTTTCTCCCTGATTTTATGTGTGGAATGGGCTGATTTAAGTTTTCTAACAATCACATGATACTCCTTTGAATTTCAAAATCTTTGGCTTTTATTTCCAGTACAGACTGAGCTATATTCACAAGAGACTCCTATGATATTTATTGCCAGAGGTTGCATAACATGAGCTCTGTAGATCTCTGGATTGCTTTACAATGAATACATACATACATACATACATACATACATACATATATATATATATATATATGACATGATGAAAAGACATACAAATGTCACATGGCTTCTCAGTTTGAGGTATTTAGCCTGAATATATTAGCCTGGGATATAATCCACCTTTGTCATTATATTCTGTGTACATAAACAACCACATTCTTCAGATAATTCCAAAACTTTCAAGCTCCCAGATGTCATGTTCAACAGCTTTGATTATATTAGTGTTAGTTCAAGATAAGGAACAATATGTTTCTTTCTTAGATGGCTGATGATATTGTTCATGAGAGTATGTGAATGACTTCTGCTGTGGAAAAAAACCTCTCTGGTCTGAGCTGCTGCAAAATTGTAAGAGTAAAACTGTCTGGCCCACAATCTGTGTGACTCCATCAACCAACACAAAGTGACACCTCATTTGATAAATGAATGATGATTAGACTCAAAATGAAACTAACGCTCAATGTGTGCTGGTTTTCTATCAAACCCAAAATAAAAATAATTCACCATCAGGCAAGTCAATTAATTTATGAGCCCAGAATGTCAAAAAATGCTCTGTAATTCTGTTTGGGTGGTGGGACTGATAGATGGATGCCTGTAATTTAAAAGGTTCTATTCTAAAAACTGTTAAACATGTTCAATCTATGCAGATGCACTTCATAAAGCAGCTCATACCTCAGAGCCTGAGTACTGTCCTTAGTCTAAATGTGAACAAGGCAGCTCAGGATCTGGGCTGAGCCTTGAACAGCATCACCAGTCCCTGGTCAGGGTGAACACAACCTTGCTTCCCAGTCATTGGTTCTCTTACTCCTCAGACCCCTTATGAAATGTGGCAGAAACTGTGACCCTGAAATGCAGCTGAAAACCAGTTCAAAGTCCCCTGGGATGATTTACCAAACTGTAAACCTGAGGAAAGAAGATATTATCTTGCTTATAGTGGGGGAGTATGGAGAAAAAAAAATCAGCTTTTACAAGACAGTCTGCTTGGAAAACAATATTCTTTCTTAGATTTACTCTTAAATTTCACTCTACTTCTGTGTGTGAGATTAACCACCCACGAGAAAAAGCTGAGTGAAAGTGAGATACCTTTTCAGTTCAAAATGATGGGCATGAGTAGCTCCAAGTGTAAAGTGGCACCCACAAAACCAAAGATGCAATTTAAAAATCACAGCTCAAGCTTGACAAACACAGGCTCCCAGAGACCCCAGTGTAGTCCATGTCTCTAGTGATTGCTTCCTGCTCCTCCAGCCTCTGCCCATTGACTTCAATATGAATCATGCCTTGTGATTTTTTAAATAGTCAACAGAATGCTGTAATCTGTAACTCTTGCTCATGTTAATAAGTACTTAATCATCTCAACAGGATCTGGATACACATTGGGACTGCTCCTGAGAATAAATTACTTCCCATTGAACATAAGGACTCAGGCCCATTTTTATTTACACATTGTATGTGAGATTCACAAAAAGCCTGTGAAAATTCAGCCTGAGGTCTCATTGCAAGAGTTGCTGGGAGCTAAGTGCCTCTGAATAGCTGGCACGTAGCACCAAACAGCTGACAATCAGTCAATCCACGAGACAAATTTTGCCCTCAGATGTATGCTGCTTCCACTGAAGTCAGCAAGTTACCCATACTTCACCAGGGAATTTGATCATAAAATAGCTGCTAAAGCAGACTGGCATTTTAGAGTTCATTTTTAAGTAAGGTGCTTCGTTAGAAAAGTTGCCATGTAACTAAATGTTTAACCACAACCACATAGATTTGAAATGTCAGGGAGGAATAAGTCTTTGCAAGCCTTTTTGCTTCCCAGGGAAAGCTACACAACTCACTAGGCCTTTTACAAACCAACAAACAAAAGAAAAAGAAAAGAAAAATGGCTGCCTGCTCAAGAAAAACCTCTGTGAAAGAGAATGGCTGAGTGGAGCCACACAGCAGTTCAGCTACAATGGCCAGTAGCTTCAAACAACACAAAGCCTGCACAAATGTCATATTTCCATTACTGGTAGACTGAAATCTTTGCAGTAGAGTTGTTTCTATTAAGACTCAACATCACCATATGCTCTAATTACTGTTAAAATGCAGTTTATCATGTCTGAAATCTTTCCATTTATAAACACATCCACAGGGCACAGGTAAGTACACAGTGGCAGCACACACTGAAATTACCATCAGCAAACAAAAAATCCTTGCCAAAGTGACAGAGTTTTGATGCTCAATGCCCTCTGTGTGGGACCAGACCCCAGGCAAAATCACAGCCTCTGCTTTGTAAGATATCTCCTAGAAAGTCAAGTTGAACCTCTGTGGCTCATTGCACACACCTAGGCTGAGGAAATCAAGTTAATGACATCTTTGTGTTGAACAAAAAATGGTCTCCTAAATGTTTTCTGGTTTAGCTGAATTTGCCTGAATGCAAGTGGAAATCAACTTGAGACCATGTAAAACTGAACTCAAGGATTCTTGAGTGGCTCATGCTGTTTCAAACATATGAAATAAATAGGATATAAAATTTTGGTGTGATTATGAAGGTACTTTCCTATGGAGACAAAACATAAGGTGAACAAAATTTTCATTGATGTGAGAGAAGCACAATGAATTATCATTATTTGCTATGGGCTATACATACATATATATATATATATATATATATATATATATATATATATAGAGTCACTCACTGCTAGGAAATACATATATACTAAATCCATATAATCAATAGTGTGTGTATATATATATATATGTGTGTGTGTGTGTGTGTGTGTGTGTGTGTGTGTGTATATGTATGTATATATACACACTCAATGCTAGAAAATTGGTAACCCCATCAGACAACCATGATCAAGTGAATTCACTTAAAACCAGGTTTCTTTCTAGTTTGCAGAGGCACTAAAGAAATCTGGTAGGCTGGAGTGTGGGGTTCTGCTATGTGCTACCAAATGATGCAATAGAGAAAACATTTTTGTGGAAGAAATGTATTTCAGTATCAGGATTTTGGATAATGGTGAATCATACCCTAACTTTCTAGAAGCCTGGTGTTGGTGAGATGTGGATGGATCTTGAAATTTATTTTTGTTCATTTAAAATTCAGTTTCTTTAAATGAAAGGCAGACACAAAAATATCTACACACAAGATCCATGTGCTCTTTCATTCAAAGTTTTTTTTCTCCTAGTTTTAATTAGCATAAGCAAAGAACTTAAAGACAGTGAAGAAATTAGAAAATCATGTAATTAAAAATTCAGTAATTGCTAAGTTTTGAGTGCTGCTTTAGTACGAGTGGGGTGTTATTTTGATGCAACTATTAATGAAATAAGTCCTATAGGTTGGATGAATATGATACACAGCACTGAAAGACAGATATTTTCTAGCAGGAGCAATTATATTGCATGAGATTTAAAAAACACTGGTGAAACATATGTGACTTGACTTTCACATGAGAGGTAATTGCACCTTCTCTAAAGTTCACTGTGATTCCTGGTGTTCTGGTGCTTTCCTCTGAAAATTGACTTCATCAAACTAACGATAGGAAAGACAGAACCTTTCATTTAATAGCTTTCCATTAATTATCATTTTGTCATCCTAGTATAATCTTTGGTAACATGTCTGACCAATCTGCCATGGGAATAAGAAATTGTGAATTGGGAGAGGCTACTGAGAGGAGTAAATAAGTTCAGAACCTACAGGCATCTCCATAAGATATTCCCCAGTCTGCTGTATGCCAAGAGACTTCATCCCTTTGTTTCCCTTATACCTTTACTTCTATTTAGAGCTTCCTTCTGAAGCTGAAGGTCTAGGGGTAAACCAAGCTGTGCATATCATCAGATATGAGTGAAAAAGAGGATAGGATAAAGGTTGTGTATGACAAATGGCTTAAAAGCATAAAGCAAAATGGCAGGTACCTTCAGAAAACAGAATTATTCCCAGAAAAGCACTTTCCTGCACCCTAATGAACATCAGTCTTTCTGCCATCCTGCAGCCTAGTGCTGGCTGGTTTTCATGGTGGTGTATTTCTGGAGACTTCTGAAGGAGATGCAGTGCCAGAGCACAACTATGGCACCATTCTGATTTTAAAAAACCCCAAAACTATTGTTCCCTGATATCCAGCTGGACTGAACTGATTGTGAGTGAAAAGGGCATAAATTAAAGTCGAATTTTTAAATAATCAGCCTGCAATGATCTGAAAAGCTGGGCAGCAGGTACCATCAAAATGGACAGACAAAAACTCTTTAGGGGTATATTCCCAGGGGTGGAATGCTGCTTTTCCTACTGATTTGCATGCCTGGGAGTGCTTTAAAAACATGAGTAAGAGTTCTTGCTAGAACTGTCAATATTCACTGCCTGCTGCTCAGGGAGCAAAGTGAGTATAGCTGCATGGGCAGAAAACTGGTTGTGACCTTCATTTTCCAAAGTTTAAACCTGCAAAGAAACACAGTCACCATTTTGTTTCACCTTTGTAGAAGCACTGATCAGAGACAGCCTTTCAAACCCAGCTATGGTAAAAGTTTAATTAATATAATGTCAGTATTTCATATTGCCTTTCCTTTAAAAATAAGATGCACCAACTAGGAATCTTGAATAACCCGACAGATATATTTTTTTTTAAATCAGCTTGTATTCTGATGCTTGAATTGGTCTCAGAATCATCTCCCTTTTATTATAATTTTCTTTAACTGAGGGAAAAGAATAGCAGACAGCACAGGTTTTGAGAGAAAAACAAACAGCAGAGACTAACTTAGGTCTGCGTATTCCACCTGTGATGCCAAAACAAGCTATCAGATTACTGCATAAAAGGAACTAAAGGCATGACCTATACATTTATTTTTGCTCCTGGCTTTCACTGTTCTGTTGGTTTTTATTGCAAGACTTAATTAAAATTAATAGCAAGTCAGACTGGCTTTAGATTGTTTGGAAACACTACAGAACAATTGGATTGTACCTCCACCTACTGTTAGTACTCAGCTTGAGAGGGGTGTAACTATGGCATTTAAAGCACAAGCACAAATGATGCTCTGGGATACAAGCTGGGCAGCTCATGAGCAAGAAAGCAGCAGACAGAAATAATGGAGAAAGTTGAGTTTTGGCTAAACCCCATATTTTATTATTATTGTAAAAGGGCTGCAATTGGGAGCTTTGAACTTCTGTCTGCTGTTTCCTTTCTTGTGTCAAAATCTGGTGCATTCATGCAAAAGGAGCAAACAGCCTTTCCTCTTATTTCCATACATTACTTTGGAGATTTTCTCCTTCTTTGTATCTATGGCAAAGTTTCTTGTGAAGCCAGGGCTCACAGAAGCACCAGCACGCTTTGAAGTGCATAGTTTAAACACACTTCAGAAAAGGTTTCTCTGAAGCAACCTCATATTTTACATTAATGAAAAACTTTCCTTTGAGATTATGCATATTTCCCTGCAGATGCTACCTAAGAATGTGTGGACTACATCTTGCCATCCCTAAATAGCCTTCTTTTTCTCCTGGGCTAAAGTAGCTCAAGGGCATTTGGTAAATTCACTGTAACAACTGCCTCCTAAATGCCATCCTGCCAAGCTCTCGATTAGGCATTTTGGGGTAAGAAAAAGGGTTCACAGCTACCACATCACTGGATCTGCCCAGCCTGTCCAGTAGAAGATGGGTAGGACTTCAGCCTTCCTCATTCAGGGCCTCACTTGCACAGAGGCACTTAGCTGCATTCAGGGCTCAGGTAGCTAAACTGATTGTTCAGGTGAGCAAAGGAGATCTGGTATTCTCCAAGGGCAAGATGGTAGTGCCCCTTTTCATTCAGTATCTCTGTTTGAAGCATCTGACCACATGATGTGGGTCCCTGCCTTGATGAAACATTTCCCCCCCACCTTAGGGATCCCTCCAGCCACACAGCTGAAGCCTCCAGAGCTGGAGTGTCCCACGGAAGCTCCTCTTGGTTCATTCTGATAGAACTCTTCTGTAGCCACATTTCTCCTCAGAGAGAAAAGCAAGGCAATCTTCCCAAAAATATTTCTGGGACTCACATTCTCTGAACCTCAGAGAATGATCAAAACAATTCTTATCTTATTTGCTGTGCTTGTGTTGTGCCAAAGTAGAATGCAGTATGGAGATTGTTTACCCAAAGTGACGGTGTTTTGTTCCTTGGCCTATCAGGGCCAGGTGTGTGTGTGTGTGTCAGGACTGTCAGGTGACAGTCACGAGATTCTGTGCAGTGTGTGCAGAGTTGAGTGCTTGGCAGATTCAGCTTAGATGTAATGTAATGTAGTGTAATATAATATAGAATAATAGAGTGTAATAAAGTAATTAATTAGCCTTCTGATAAGATGGAGTCCTCCTCATCATTCTTCTCCCCTCATCAGGGCATTCCTTGCAAATACTATACTCTTCCACTTTGTATGGCCCAATGAAATATTCATTGGGCCAGAGAGCAGTGAGCATCCCACTGTAGGTCAGTAGTTCTGTCAGCCCCTGGGGACAGAGTCCCATCTCTGCTCACATGGATGTTGAAGGATTTTCTCTAATGGATTTCCCAAACTGACATGGTCAGGTCAATGCACACCCAGGGGGGCCAAGCACGTGGGTCAAGTGCTGTGATGGGGATGAGAATCTGGGCTCTGCATCCTAGATCTGGGCTGCAGGGTGAATCAATTTGTATGCCCAAGGAATGAGGGTTTTTATAGATTTACCTGCTGCTCTCGCTTGGACCAAAGAATCCTGGGAAGCTTTTCTTTAATTACTGGACTAAGTTTGGAAAATAAAGCACTCAGTGCCAGGAAAAGCCAGGATTATGGTTGACTCATCAAATCTATCTTGTCCTCTACACGTATTTTGAAACGGTGGTTTATTAAGACTCCTCTTTGCTCAGGGCACAGCATTTTTTGCACCTATATTTGAATTTGGCCATTGGCCTTATTTACCTCACGTTACACAATGCCCTCTGTGATGACAGATCTCAGCTCTAAGGATAGATTAATAATTTTCAATATTTTAATTTCATTCTTTGGTACTCATTTTCCCAGTATACAAACACTACGTAATTTTAATGAATTTCATATCCCACTAGTACATGTGGGTATTATTCCCTCTGTACAAAGTGGATTTGAAGCACAGAGAGATTTATGTCAAAAGGTACTCATTAATTTTGGGTACAGTTTGAGCTGTCTCTATATTTTTTAGTACTTCATATATTCACACAGACTCTTCAGTTCATACATTTGTTGCGTCAGTGCTCACCAAAACCTTGGGTCGAGCCCTATATGGAAGGTCTTGTACATCTAGAAAATGAGAAAGAATTGACAAAACTGTTGAAAGAAATTTGCCTACTGTCATAAAAGTTTCTCTGGTGAAAACAAAATGAATTTTGCTGTTTTAACCAAGAGACTATCCTCTCTCATTCACTCTACACTTTCTAACTTACTTTACAAACAAGGTGGGGGACTCTAAATCATTTGCTTTACTGCAAGGTCCTAGTTCCTGCCAGACCTGACTCTTCCTGCATATGAATGAAGCATGATTCTGTAATTAAACATGCCAGCTTAATATACATGGAAAAATGAGACAAATTAAGGATGTATAAAAAAATGTAAGTCAGGCATTAAATTTTGAGGGCTTAACTTTGAATTTTTTTCCAAAGAAAGTATTCATTTTGGAATAAAAAATTATATCCACAAGATTTTGATTCTGAGAAAAAAGTAGTCTCCCCTTTGTAGTTTAAATCTTTGTCTTCATACCAACACCAATATAGCTTGTCACTTGACTTAATATCCATCATCCAGACTATGGATTTAGGCTACTGGAATCAAATACAGAATCAAAGAATCATGGAGTCCTTTAGGTTGGAAAATACTTCTAAGATCATTGAGTTCTGCACTGCCAAATCCAATACTAAAATATGTCTCCTTCTACACATCTTTTAAATGCCTTCAGAAATGGTGACTTCAGCAGTTCCCTGAAGGAGAGCCACTGTGTTACCATTGTTTCCACATCTCTCTGCTGATGCAGGGAGTCTCTCAAACAAAAACCAGTGACTTCAGAACTCACTGTGAAGGAAGGTACTCTACATAATGTCTTCCAAATTTGAACCCATCTTTTTCCCAGACCCTTGCTTCTTTGCCTACCCAGTTCCCCAGTATGAAAGTTTCTCTCTGTGGTTGTCTTGGTTGTGTCTTTCCTGGCCAATTCTCCTGCAGACCAAGGTGTGTATTACCTCTGATGGCTTTGGTACATTTCTTGTTACAAGATGTCATCTCTGACACCTTTCCAAAACCTTCTTGACTGCTGTGTCCTGTGGAATTGCTGATGCAGCAGGGAGGTTAAGGTCCCCTTTAATAACCAGGTGTATGCTACAGAAACTTTCTTTATTTAATTAGAAAAGATCTCTTCTATTTCTTACGCTGATCATGCAGGATTATGGTCCACAAGCTCTCAACAAGCTTTTTGTCTACCCTACCAATGATGGGATGTATTACCTGGTGAATTCAGGTGCTAAAATGCCACAAACTTCTTCAGGGCATGTGCAAACCACAGATATACACAGATTTATAATTACTTTGGAAAGGATTTCCTGGATTTCCATAAAAAAAGGGCAAAAGATAAATCCTTGTCACATGGCTTCCCCCATGCATCAGCATCCATCAAAGGTAAAAGGGATGAATCAGTGGGATAGTTAAAAGAAAAAAAGCACCATAACTTCTTCATACTGGTTTAGGTTCAGTTTTCAACAGTGCAATTTCAAAAAAGACTGAGTTGTTTTTGTTGTAATTTTCCTATGAAAATTCAGCCAGAGGCAGAGACTACGTTAGGTACTTTCAAATTATTAAAGTTTTCTGCTGAAATTTCTAACAAGAAGTGCCAAGAAACTTTAATGGTTGGTAATTTTGTCCAAGGTATAAGCTGTAAACAAAATAACTAAGAAATAAATTTCAGTATGCTTGTGTGTGGCATCTTTTTACCATATCCTGAAAGTAACCATGAACGGAGACAGCGTGTACCTCCATCAAAAGTGCCTTTTATCTTCCAGAGAAAACACAGAGCATACAAATGTATCCTCTGTTCTGCTTCCAAAAGCAGAAAAACTTAAAGAACAGATTAAAAAAAAAAAAAAATGGAGCAAATACTCAGTAGAATTGTACAGTTTTGAGCTCATGTGCTGCACTGTTTCAGATTCAAGTGAATTCATTTAGCAAGTGCAGTTGTCATAATTTTCTGTTAAGCTCTCAGGAGTGGTGGGGACAGTCAGCTAAAGGAAGATGTGCTTGTGTAGAAACCAACCTGTACTTCTGTCAGTCCCAAAACTAAAAAGAAAACTTCATGAATTTTCTGGGGCCCTCATATCAGGCTGGTCTTGAGAACAAATATGATAATGAATTTAGGATTTCAATTTAAAACGGGTGCACACCTTACTTTTTTATTTATTGGTTATGCTTTCTGGGTTATGTGTTTTAAATTAAGTCTGTGATTAACTTTGATGTGTCTATCAATGCTAGATCATAGGCTTACTCATCTAATACTGCTGGGAAGTTGAAATATTTTAATGACAATCTAGAAATGAAAAAAACATTAAAAAAAGTTATTAAGGCTCCAAGAAGGTAACATTACATTAAAGCCAACTTCTGAGATGTCCATGTACAACTCAAACATGCATCCAAAGACAGAGATGAACTTTAAACTTTAGTGTTACAGAATCTGTCAGTTATTGACTATCATTGGTATCATGAAAGAAAAAGTTAATTCAATGACTAATAGTCCAAAATTTGATCTTTGCTACAATAATACCAGATCGCTACAGAATTAGTCGATTACGAAGGTACAACCCAACTATTACAATCACTAACATTTCCAGATCTTATCCAGGCAACAGTGTATAACTTTAAATGATTTCTGTGAGAAAGTTAAAGAAGTTGAATGGACCTACTGAAATGTCCTGGAACATGTATTCCTTATTGACTGCAGCAAAACATGAACTATCCTCACAAAGAATTATTTTAATGGTCCCAGGAGTCAGTTTTGTCTGCACAGCACTTTAAAAGAAAACTGAAAAAGCTAATGACAGTAGGAAAATGTGTTTTGTGTCTCAAAAGTGATGCAAAGATAATTATACAATTATTATTTAACAGGTTTTGTTTTGTTTTTAATTTCTACTATATCTTTAAATTTGAGCATTTGGTATCTTTCAATGTGCGAGGCAGGACTTCCTCCTCCTGTGGCCTTCTGCTCCAAAGCTGATTCAGAGTTATGTGCTGGAGCCAGGAGTCTGCAAGAAATGCAACTCCTTAAGAAAATTAGCCGTGTTCTCAGGAAAAAAGTCCTGACTTAAAAGAGCCCCTCCCCTGATATTGTAATTGTAATTTCAAATGTGTATGGGATATCTCCTTTTATGTTTTCCACTGATTGTGCTGATAGCGCAGGATAAAGAAGAATGTTGTGTTATTGCAAACAATAATTTTGATGTATATAATTCATTTTTAATAAGGACAACTTATTAAAATTTCCCCACATATTTCCCCTTAGAAATGTATTTAAAAGAGCCTGCAATAAACTACATTCTACAAAGCAAGGCTATTTATAGGCAAAAAACTGAAAGCCAAGTATGCTGGTTTCAAAGAAATTGCTTAAGGAGGTGCATACTAAAAAGCTGAGCTTGTTTGTGCACAAAAGCTCAAACAAAGATTTTTACTGGTAATTCAGAAACTTGGTGTGCATGTAGGTGGGCTAAAAAATAGCAAGTATACAGTATTTCCATATCAAACAAATTTTGATATCAAAGATTGCTCCTGCAAAATGTAAAAAAGTAACAACTTTCCCTATAAATAGATATCCTATGTTCAGAAACAAGTTTTAAGGATAACTTTACTGGAAAAGGAGGTAGGGGCGGAGGATCTCAAATGAGATGTCCAGCCAGAGCAGCTCAGTGTGGCATTTCAGTCCTACCCCTCTGAAAGCTGCCCCTCTGCTTTCCACATCTGAATCCTCTTTCCTCTCCAGAGTACCTGATGAGAACTGTATTTCTCCTGTTCACAGCTTCCACAGAGGATGTAGAATACAGTGTTTTATGCTGTGCAATGATGTCCTTCCACTCTGACTGATAACATCAATAAACTCTCTTTACTGACACTTGAACAATCAGGGGGTTTAGGTGGGGATGTTAACACAGACTGAAATCAGGTGTTGCTGTACATCCATCTGCCTTTAGATGCTGCCCATCCACCCCCCTGCTCCTCAGCACTGGTTAGGATTTCATCTTCTGATGAGTGTGAAAAATTGAGTAAATCCATCAAGGAAAAACAGCCCTTTTCAGCAAATCCATGCAGCCTGGGCTGGAATGACTTCCTCAGTGGCCCATTCCTTGCAGCAAATGAACACTGCAGCAAAGAGAGAAGGGAGAATGTTGCAAGAGCAAGGAAGGTGCCTAGTTCACCCCTTCTCGTGATTGAAGAAATGAGAAATGTCATATTGGCATTCCAGTTCTGACATCCCCCTTATAACAACTGTACAATATACTCCAGAATTGCCTGCTCTCTGAGTCCTCTTTCCAGTCGCTGGACTTGGCACCCTGCATGCCATGCTTGTGTGCAAGTAATGGACAGGAGGTCAGGATGTGATAGGCAGAGCCAGCCAGCAAAAGTACATCAAGTTCCTTGGATGCTTCAAGGAACAGAAATGGATGAGACATCCATTGTGGCCTTCAGCATCCATTAAAATTGGGATGATATCAAGAATAACAGAATAATAGAAATTTTAGAGTGAATGAATGATGACTCATATGGATTAAACTCAACTTCTAAAAAATACATACTCGACATATCTGGCCTGTAGCCTGCTGTGCATTTTTACATTGTGTTTTCAGAAATAAGAGGATTTTTTTGGGTTGATCAGAGGCAGCTGTACTTTTTGAAATGGCTTATACTGTATCTGTACTTTACACTACACTAATGGACTTCTCTGATGCAGCAATCCTAATCCATTTGGGCTGCTATGGATGGCTACATTTCTGTAAACTGGAGATAGTTTTGTTCCCAATTTAAACATGGATTTGAATGAACATTAGTGATGGCCAAACTGAAATTCCGGAGCTGCAGTTCAGTTTGAAAAGGACTGACATATTTGTTTATCCAAACTTCCTGGCTTTACACAACACACAACTGCAAATGACCTCAGGAAGAGAAAAGCCTCTTGTGACACTTTCAGCACTTCATGTATTCAGTGAAAACCCACAGATGAAGGAAGTGCAACAGGATGAAAATATATAGTTCAAATGACTATTATGTTAAAGTTTTGGGCTACACCAGTCTGCCCAAACTGGAATTGTTACTGGTTTATTTATTCATACTTCTATTAAAATGTGAAGGCTGGAGGTTACCTGAAAATGTGCTGACAGCATTTTCAGGCTGCTTGGCTGTACTTTCTAGGTGTGCTAGAAGGTACTTTCAAGGGTGTGCTATATTGCTCTGAAAGCACCTTCTCAGATGTACCTACAAAACTTCTGAAACTCATAGCACTCTCTGAGGGCAATAAGTAATTTTCTCAGCACTAAACACTTTCAGAACAGCACTATTATAACAGAATCATAAAATATTCTGAGTTGGAAGGGATCCACAGGGATCATCGAATCCAACTCCTGGCCCAGCACAGGACACCCCGAGAGTCACACCATGTCCCTGAGAGCATTGTCCAAATGGTCCTTGAGCTCTGCCAGGCTGGTGCTGTGACCACTGCCCTGGGGAGCCTGTTCAGTGCCCAGCCACCCTCTGGGGGAAGAACCTTTTCCTAATATCAAACCTAAAACCCCCCACACACAACTTCAGGCCATTCCCCTCAGGCCCTGTCATTGTCACCACAGAGCAGAGACCAGTGCCTGCTCTTCCCCTCACAAGGAGTTGTACCTGCAAATATACATAACAATAAAATGATATATAAAATCATAAATAGTATGGGACTATATAATATACAATATTAAATAAATATATTATATTATTGTATTGATTGATTTGTTTATTGGGTTTTGGTGTTTTTTACAACTTTTATTTGGAGATGGTCCATGATACCCAGGAACATATCTCCATGCACTGCTGTAAATTTTTAAGAGGGATCAGCATTTGATCCTATAGTACTTGATTCGAATCTTGACATGCTATAAATAAAGTAGATCTATTGACTTCTAACCTCCTTACTCTAGGAATGGAGGCAAAAGCTCTTCTCAGAGTGCCCAGAGAGAAGGAAGGCTAGCCTGTAGGCACTGTCTTCCTACAGAGAAAGCATGTATATGTCAGGGACTGGGCCTTCAGAAAGACAAATGACAATTTGGACACTTGTGGAAAGAAGAAACAGAATTAAAAAAAAAAAAAAGAGAATTTCTAAATGTCTTTTGGGAAAAATGTTGAGTGTGTTTTTGAGCAAATCCTTCTTGCCTTGTCATCAATAAAAACTTTATACAAGAACAAGCCTAAATTATGACTTTTCCCCCCCTCTGCCTTTACTCCAAATCTCAAAATTTTTCTTGCTTCAAAACCAGCAGTCAAGTAAATTTTGTCAAAGAGAAAGAACCAGAAATCTCTATGCTGCTAATTCCTGTTTTTCAAGTTAGGTACAACATTTGGTCCTATCTCACTGCCTCCTGTGTGTACCACTTTTCATGAATGGCTAAAAGCAGAAGTGTGCAATTCAATAAAACAAACCAGCAATTAGAAGGAAATATTTATAGTTTGATTATTGAGTTTGACACAGCCTGGAAAGCAGACATGTGGCATAAATACACATTCCTCTTTTTGGGTAATGGAAAATATTTCAAACAATTTATGCTGGTTATTAAATAGAAAACATGAGTGCAATAGAGAGATTTATGGCTAAAAGAACTTCTAAAGACACCAAAGCTAACTGCACCTGGTTAGTGAAGTATTAAAGGTACTATATGTAACCAAGGTGGTTGCAACCTCTGGAGATTTCAACTTTCTTCCTGACCTTGTCAGGCAACAATCAGTGCCCTGGAGTCCTCTGCTTTCTGGCCTGGCAGAGACAGCCACTATCTTCTGTATTATACAATACAAAGTGGGAACAAATGAAATAGATTTAAAACATATCTTAAAAACAAAAGCCATGACAGAAAAATAAAGGTTAATCAGAAAATCAGATTTTTTCCCCAATAATTTATTTAAAAAATTCATTTTTCATAAAGCTGGAGGTGCCCTTACTTGCTATTGCAGGAACACCTTCGACTTTGCACATTTCTAAATGCTGACTTGCTGTCCACAGGGTACTTGCAGAAAAGCATATGGTGCACTCTGGACAATTTTTCCCCCCTACCAGAGAACCACAGTACAGCTTTGGCAAGCAAGCATTTTAAGGATCAACAGAAAAGTTGGGAGTTTATTTTCTGTGTTGGTCCAATTAGAGTTACCCTGCAACTCCCAGCATCTTTCTATTCTCTCACCTGCCATAGCTGTCAGGAATTTGGAAGTGTGTACTCATTTAAATCGATACCAGATTGCCTTAAAACCACTCACACAATATGCTCTAGACTGTATTATTCTCTTCAAGAAGGTCTATGAGTCAGTTCCCTGTTTCCTTTCTCAATTAAATTCCATTTAGGCATCTTATCTGGTGTTGATTATTAAATGAAATTGCTTTTACACTGCAATGATGATGAAGAATATGTATATGAATCCCACACGAATATTTGATAAACCAAGCACACAAGTACATACACAGAAAGAAACACATACCAAGATGAACATTTATTCATGTATGTGCAATATGGAGAGTAAAACCCATTTTTAGCATCTGGTTTTGTATTTCTGTGGTTTGTGCAATATTCTCATCTAAATCCCCCAAAGCACCTCCAGGATCTTCACCTAATGTGTACAGGCATTAGCATATTGGCACAGCAGCTGATAGGAGCCCTGTTTGCTGAAAGTCAAATGTGTTGAATGAAATGAAAGTCAAAAAGTTGAGACTTCTCAGCATCTGAAGGATGGATACAGGCTACAAGATAATTGGGATGCAGTTAAACTGGGATTTGGAAATTCAGCTCTATTCAAACTTGTACTCCCACTGATCAATTTTTTTTCCCTGAGTCTTAGGGAGCCTTATGCCTGTGTATCTGATTTATGGTGTATGGGAGGCTACACAGACCCAGAGAACTCTATACAAGAAATTAGACTAATATAATCGAAGACCAGCTGGCAATACATGTTGGGCAAAAAAGGAAGATGTGACAACTTCAGCTAAACCAACAGACAGAATCACTTGATTTGGTCTCTGCACATCTTTAAAATCATGCTCTGTGAACATTGTTATGACAGGGAAAAACAAGATTTTTTTCCCTGTAAAATTAAATGTCACTCTTGATAGCATAATATCTGAAACATCATCCTTCCAAGTCCATAGCAATACTTTACACAGAAAATTAAACTCTCTCTCTGTTTATTGAGTGGATAATGCTGTCTTCGAATGTGTGAGAACCCCTGCTAGGTGAGAAATTAAAAAAGAAGCACTATAAAGTCTAATGGTATGTATGAAATACAAAAAAGAGAGAAAAAGGTAACTTAATTGGTAATCAGAAGAAATCATAAAACTAATCATGCAATTAATGTCTTAAAAAGCTGGCATATGAGGTGTGTATAATTACCAGAAAACAATGCAGTGATGGTTTCAAGGATTAATGAATTAATGATTGTTGGGGGGAGGAGGATTTGATCTGCAATTTTAGATGTTAGCTTTAAATCCATGCTTAAACTATTACTTTACTTTGTTTACAGGAAATACCCTCACCATACACACACAGAGAATTTATCTCTGAAATTAGTATTTTTTCAATATTACATTGGAAATGTTTTCCTTGAGAAAGATGCAGATGCGTTCCCTTTTCCTTGATAAAGCCCCCCCATCCTCCTCTCTTGTTCATGAAAATTGAGGACTCTTGGCAAGGAGAAGAGTTTGGGCAGCACATACATCAAAATGACACAAAGCCTAAAGAAATTCACCAATTGCAGGTGCCAGAATAAATTAAAAAATATCTTGACATACATAAATACTTTAATTTTCTCTTTAAAATGTAAAGTGCTACGCCACATATTATCAATTGTCCTTTGTTTTGTACACACATTAAAAATAAATTTGTGTTCTGGTGCTGATTGCTAATTTACTGATGATCTTATATATCAAGATGTTAATTTGTTGATAAAATGAGGTGATAGAAAATTACAAATGATTTAAGACTGCTGTACATCAAAACATAAGCATTCCTTTGATTTGGTTGCCAACTACAAAGATTTCAAACCATGGTATGTAAACATTGGTCTTTGTTCCTTTTTTTTTTTCCTGTCATATGGTTCAAATGTGTGCATCTGCTGCTAGACATGATAGCAATGCATGACGGATGGAGGGATGGATGAAAGGATTCCTTTTTTTGGGACAACAGAGTCCCAGAATTCAAAAACCTTCAAGGAAGGGCTGAGAGGATGGCCCAAAGAAGAGGATGCTGGCTAAGGACTGAGGAGATGCAGGATAACAAATGCATCCCCAGGGCCAATAGTCCATCCCTGTCTTGGCTCCCCATTTGTAATTGAAGGATCCGTATTACTGCCCTACCTTCATCAACTCTTATAAAAGTAAATGCATTCAAGGCTGCCAGGTAGATGGATGCTATAAAAAAAAGCAGAAAGGTGAGTAGTACAGATAGAAGCTTTAAAAGCTGTCTGGCTAATAAGGTAGAGATTTTTAAACTAAAAAATGGGTGAATCCTTGTAAAATGTGCCCATTAGAAATGTGAGCCCTTTCTATGAGAAGTTTGGCAGAGGCTGGGTTCCCACAATGTCTGTGGTGCTCCAGGACTTAAACTGCTCTTGGGGAGTTCAGGTCTCAGCTCAGCTCCTCTCTTCACCTCCAGATAATGCTCTCAGTTGGGGAAAGAAGGAAAGGAAGGAAAAAGAACAAGACAGAACAAAGCAAAGAAGATACGGAAATGAGACTGAGCCAATCAAGCCAATCCTCCAGTCTGCTGCTGCCTTTCCACATGGGTTATGGACACTCACAGTTCATTTCTGTGTAACAGCTCCCAGCTGTAGCAGTGGTTATGATACTTGGCTGTACCTCACAAGGGCTCCATCACCCCTCCTTTGATGGCTGGAGCAGTCACTCAGTGGCTGTGATGGGGCTTTGAGATAAACAGAATAAATATCACAGGTGAAAACTGTGTTTGCACATGTGGTGTCTGTGTGCTGAAGGACTGAGGTGTAGCTGGGCAACAATAGCCACTTCCTGTGAACAGTCACCTACATTGAATAATCTCTGAAATCTGTAAATCCAGACTGATCCAGCCACTGCTTGATGCAGCCTCCTTCTCATGTGTCTGCAGGAAGGCATCAGAGGGTACAGGATCATCACTTCTAGATCTTGAGGCCACAGGGCGGTCAGCAGCCCCAGAAAGGATCCAAAATTTTCAGAGCAAGTGTGATTTTCAGTGCATTTTCTTCCTTTAGTGAGTTTAGGACTGGTTTTGGTGCAAGCTAGAGAGTCTTACAGTAGTTTTGGTATTTCTAGATCACTAGTTTTCTATATTGCTGAAGCTCTGTGACCGTCTGTGTGAGACACTGGCTGCCCTGTCATCCCAGTGAAGTTGGTGGCACAAGGCTGCTGGGAGGGCAGGACAGGATCATATCTTGTTTTGGCAGAGCAATGACTTCACTAAACCTAAATATTTAGGGCAAACATATGCCTTTGTCAGATTTTGGATAGACTGGACTTCTGCTGCCCTTTGAAATCACAGTTTGTGTAATGTAAATAAGTTTTGTTATTGCTCTTTCTGCTGGACACAGACAGAGGAGATATCTGGAGACAAAAAAAAAAGACATAGTCTAAATCATATACATCATCATCAGTTTTCTCTTCTGCATTCTGCAAGATAAGCCTTGTCTTTTCTACTTCTGCACCAATAATATAAACACTGATCTACAATAATAGGATCTGATCAACAAGAGAAACTATTTTCTTAATAGAACACCTGAGATGTGGATTTCTGAGTCTTTAAATACATAGAAGTGATCTAACCAAGTTAGACCAAAAATGCACATTTTGAACACTCTTCTTGTGGCAGCAGCCACAGGTGGGTGCTTGGAGAAGAGTAAGAACAGGTCGAGAAGTAAATCAGGGCACTTGCACTTGCCCTGGCCATGTGATGATTCTCATCCAGTCTCCACTCTGAAACATGGTGGGATTTAATTTGGATGCTTCAGGATCTTGAGCTCTTCTGTGGATACCACCTGATCTGAAACATGGTCCAACATCCTGTGACGTGAAAGCCTCTATTCCTGCCTCTAAGCAGAGAGAAGAGGAAGGGTATTCCTGAATCTCACACTCTAGAGGCATCCCATTGAAATTGTCCTCATGTACTGAAGTTTTGGAATCTCTTGACAAGTCAGAACCATCCCAACTCTTTCCAAACTTAAGCTGTTAAGAGATTTAAAGCAAGTTCTAATGCATTTGCCTTTATCTTGCCAAATAAAATGTCCAGGAAGATCTTGGTTTTTTTCTGATGGAAATTTGGTTGCTATGCTTTATCAAGGGGAGCTTGAATTCAATATTTAACACCCAAGCATAATTGTGCATTTCCTTGAGATGAGAAAGCAGGCCAAGGAAAGGCTGAACCAACAAATCAATGGCTCCTGCAGTTCTGCAGTCTGTCTCCTTATCCGTATTATCCTGCAATATGACACAGAGGTATTCAAGAAATTTTACAGAGTTCTGCTTTGCTCTGACAATCCATAAAGTCAATAAAAATTAACTCCCTCATCTTGATGAATTTCCCTTGACAAATATCCAACATCAGGAAAATTCCACTTGTAGCACTAAAAGAAAATTTCTCAGTACAAGTCTTTTCTAGGCATCAAAGCCACTGGCAACACTCAGAAATAATCAGAATGATTAATTTTCCTTTCCATAAAAGTTATTAAAGTCTCAAAATTTCTAACTGCATATTTTATAATCACAAATGTTAGCACTTCATCTCGATGTAACTTAAAAAAAATCCAGACCAATTAAGTAAACTTATTCTTAAAAGTTCAACATGAAAATACATGTTTTGATTAATATGACTAGGTAATGCATGAGTTAGAAAAATAGATTACTGGAATTTCTACTCCAAACCCATATACAGTTTACTGTATAAAAAATTTATGCTGCAAAGTTCCAAAAATGAAACCTCATTTTCAAAATTGCCTGGCATTTTGGATCTCATCTGATTCAAACTGTAGCTTTGAGCACTGACTAGCTTTGAAAATCAAATGACAGTGACACATGCTAAACACTGAGCCCTGAATCTAAGTAATTCAAAATTAAAAAGTACTTTTGAAACTCTAGTAAGAGCCTTGATAAGAAGTGAAATAAAGTTTTCAACACAGTGCAGAAAAATTTCTGAGTTTTCTAACTAGAAATTTTCAATCATGTCCACAAGACTGCTCTTACCCCCCAAGTCATGATCTGCTTCAGTTTATTCTAATTTCTTTCACCCAATCTGTTGCTTAAACCCATCTTTCCTGATTGGTTTTTTTTCACAAAGCAATTCAGCATTATTTAATCTTACATGACACACAGACAGTGACTTACTAATTAATATGCCAAGTAAAGCAGGTAAACTAAATCACCTCTTAAATTAAGAAACCAGATCCTTTCTATTAGAGCATAAACATAATTTAAAACATTGATCTTAATAACTCATGCACTATTAAGGAAAAAGCAGGTGGCTTAGCGTTGCTAATGCTGAATTGATATTACAGAAAAATATGAGAATCTTAGGTTGGTGTATTATGTACTTGAGTTGCTTTCTAGCTGCACCATCAGCATTTAAATCATGAAATTAGATTCCTATTCATGAGACACACTCTTCTGAATTTTAACATGCATATTGTAATTATTTTTAGAAATAAGGGATAAAGTTTTTTCCTGGTGGATACTATTTATTTTATTTTATTATTAAAATAGCATGTTTTTAAACATTAACTACAAACTGCAGGAAGCAGGGCAGGTATCTCCCTGATAATCAGCAATCAAACATGCTCTTTCCATTAGCAGGTTGGGTGAAAACAGAGGCTGAGCTGGAGTCAGCGCACACTGAGTGCCCCAGCATCACAAGTTCAGCAAAGGTCACTGATGAGACTACAGGCAGTTTTGTTCAGCTCTGCAATGGCCATTTAAAGTCTATATTTTGATTATTTTTTTTAATGCTTACAGACCTTCACCAGAAATCTCTTGTGCACAGTTTACAGCTGCTCAGGATCCCTTCCAGGCAGAAACAGAGAAGTGTCCTGCCTGCTCCCCAGACCAGAATTCACCCCTAGTTTCTGCAGAGTAGCATCATACATCCTACCCTGAGAGCCAGTAGCTTCCACTCTGATACATTCAAAGAGCTGAAAATAGGGACACGCTGTCTCCTGCTGCACTATGTGCCAATTTTGCAGTGGGTTTTTTGCACTTTGATGGTGAAGATGTAGCATTTAAATACATCTTGCAGAGTAAGGCTGAAAGCAGATGCCTAAATGGTAGTATATAGAATCCACTGTCACATCTTTATAAATTATGATGGTAAATTTGTCACAATGGTCACTTATTCATAGAATTTTCCTAATTACCCCCTGTATTTTGAACCTTTGGATAGTCATTCATCTTCCCCCTAGTCAAACAAAACCTTTGTTAAAATACTGGCATCTTGATCTCTTTTTCACATTGGGAACATTTAAATGATGGATTTAGTTGCACAACAACAGAATGAAAATACCAGGGAAAATAAATGCCACGGGAGGAAAAATCTCTACACTGTTGCCTGCAAAACATGATTATTCATTTAGATAAGTGTAGTTTAAAATGCCTTACTGTAAGATCTGCAAGGATCCTGTAAGAAATAAACTCCAGACCTGAATGCAAACTCAGTCATCTTTATGTCAACACAAATACCAGGTCAGGCCAAAGTTTACTCTTTTAGATTAAAAATAAGAAGAAAGAAAAAGTAAAAAGCTCTACAAGCAGGGATGTGCCCAGTATGAATTCTCTAGCTGATAAGTTAATGGTATGGTCCAGGGCTGTATTCTGGCTCATCATCACCTGTGCCAAAATGATGTGGTTTTACTACTGTAAGAGTTTCATTAAACGTCCTTGTTGATACAGAGCGTTGACAGAAATTGTTATGAATTTAGCACTAGGATGGAGGCAGAGTTAGTGATCTCACAGATAATTTAACTTGTGACAAATCCTTTCACAGGGAATACAATTTTCAAAAGGAGACCACAAAGAGTTCATGAGTGCATGTGAAGCATAGGTGTCAGGGGCAGGTGCTGCTCACACCTGCCAGACAAGCATTTGTGTCAGAGCACACAACACAGACTTCAGATAAACCACTTGCTATTTAGATGACATTTGTATCTAGAGCAGTTCAGGTTTTGGAGGGATTTGGATATACAAGCTCTATTCTTAAAATAATTCACTTAGGTGCTGTAAAACAGGTGTGTAAAAGAAGGGAATGAAACCTGCTGTTACCCAATGCCAATGGATGCAGAGGCTCTCCATTCAAAGCTTTTGTTGAGTGTGAAATGTGGCAATAAAAGAGGATCAAACATGCAATAAAATACTCTTCTGGGAGCCAAAAAACCCTTAGTGCAATCAGTGTTAGTAATATGCTCACATCAAACTGAGAAACAATATGACCAGTGCCAGACGAGCTGTGCATGTGACATCACTTAAGCAACAAGAGAGTGCTCCTCCAGCCCAGGGCTGTGTGCACTCTCCTGAGGATGACAGGGAGGCTCCATTCAGAACGTCATTAGTAACTCCAAATCTGCCTGCTAGGATCTGAACACCAGTTATTTGAAAAGAATAACCAAGGATATCTGAACATGGGAATGAGAGACAGGAGTCTTTGGTCCCAGTTTTGGTCTTATTAGCTCAATTTAACAAATAATTTCCCATATCTTTATGCTGCTGCTTGAAAGCTGCTTTTGATGAAACCAGAAGCAAAACACCTCCCTGTACTTTCAAGCAGGGCTCACATACAACACAGTCAGTTAAAAAGCTAATGAGGCAGGGATGTAGCAACAGCTCCTTTCACTAGACTGATCAACCACTTTACAAATGAACACGGTGCTTCTTTAAGAGACCCAAACATGCTGAAATGGTCCTTCAGTCAATCTCCAGCTATATTTACCCCTCAAAACAGAAAGCAAGAGATGAATGATTTAAAGTAGCTGTAGAGCTGACTGAGAGAAAGAGCCAGACACATGAAAAATGTTATTTTTGTGGAGAACGGCAGCTGCCACGGTGTAGCACCACTTTGTGGTCTGGGGCTGCTGCTTAATAAATGACAGCACAAATCCTGCTGCAATCCTTTAGGAAAACTTCTGCAAGACAAAACATCCTGTATACATGCAGCGATAACCACACATTAGAGAATGAAGCATAAATGGATTGTAGGGCAAAAGCCATCTGTTGTACCTCCAGTTTATATATAGTGCTGTATGATAAAATATCTCCAAAGTCACATAAATCATTGTGATATTCTAACCCAACCTCTATGATCTCTATTTAGAAACTGCACCAGCTATCTTTAAAAGGGTCCTTCCCAACAATAACAAAATCTGACCCTATTAATGAGATCAAAGCTTAAAATTACTAGATACTAAATGATGGAAATGATTGTTCTGTTACAATTAATAAAATTCAACCCTTGCACCCATAAAACACTTCAAATTTTACTAAGTTATAAAAGGATTGGGGTTTAGCTTGCACTAACATGTGAATATGAATTTGACTTACGTGATGCAGATATGTAGTCCATGGAATAGGATTTACAATAGGAGCATAAAATTTATAATAAACTTGTAACATATTTTTGTCTTCAGTTCCCAGTAGAAATAAATTCATTTTGTACATTTATCTCTTTGTAAATTCTCATAGACCTTATAACCATTAGTAGCAGATTTAAGTCCCATTAAAAGAGACAAACAGAACAAAGCTTTGCCTGCTCTTCCCTGTGCTTGTAAGAATAACTTGCACAGGTCTGTGAGATACCAACCGCAATTTTTTAAAGTTTTAAGAAAGCCCTGAACCTGAAGCAAGTTATATGAAACCTGGTCTGTGCTTTTAAGACTAGCAAAAACTATTTGGTGGGTGTTTGGAACTCAGACTAAGGTTGTACTCAAGGAGTCCACACCAACAAAATCCCGGGGGGAATCTCTGAAGAGACCATGGCAATTTCACGGCAGCTACACTACTGCTTCCAAAGGGGACAGTTCTTCTTAGCAGGACATTGGCAAGCAAGGTTGTCCTCTTCCTTTTGGGATAGCTGCCAAGTGGTGTTTATGGCATGGAATTAGACCAAGGAAGTGAACTCAAGGACTATAGGAAAGATCCTTAATTTTCCTTCTTTTCTTTGTATGCAGGAACAAATGGGTCTAGTAGACATTCTGCTATCTGTGCTTTATCTTCCATCCTAATGATTCTAATGTATTTGTTTGAGACCTAACCAAAGCATTTCCTCCATTTCTCCCTCAGCATTTTCAATCACAACTGTTGTAGGCAGATGGTCCTGAGCTCCTTCAGAGCTGGAAGCAGGAGCAGGGGAATAAGCTCTGTCACTGTGTCCAGAACATTTCTAGTCAATTCTGAAAGTTTCTCTAGGACCAAACAAGACTGTACACTTATGCAAAGCCTCTGGTTATACACAGAAGGAAAATAGCTGCAGGGAATTTTAAGTTTGTTTGTCAAGCTAGTTCAACCAGCCAGTCCACAAGGTATAAAGCCATGAAAATGATGGCATTCCTCACCCTGCCCAGGTCTGGCAGGACAGGGAGTGTGATTATGGGTGATTGTCACCCCAAAGACATCTGTGGCAGATACATTTATTACATGCAGAGTGTTTGAGGCATGGCTTTGAGTAGGTGAAGGAAGACAAAGAGAAATCATCATTATTTATCATGTGCCAGATGGCAGGAATGCCAGAACCAGGATGGTTCTCCTAGGGACACACCAATATCACCATTAGTCAACAAAAATCTGAAAGGATAGAAAACAAATCCTTGGAAAAGGCATGAGACCAGATTGCACAAACAAGTTAGTAGCATCCAAAGGGTGATACTTCCTTACAGCTAAGGGGGAAAGTCTTGCCTTTTCCTTCTACCTTCAAAAACTTGTTCTCATTTTCTAATGATGGCACTCAAAGTGCAGTACAGAAAGGAAATCTGATACAGGGTTGGCAACCACCCCATTTTGAGCAGGAGAAGAGACAAGATGGATCCAGGGTCCTTTCAGACAATGTTTTCATGATTCTGTTTTTGTTTCTCCAGATGCTTGTAGAAGCAGACAGGCTTTGAAATATGACAGCAATATGAGGAAACATCACAATAAAAGACAAACGACCTTGCAGTCAGCATGGATGGGCATGACAGTCATGGTCATTTGGGCCACAGGAAGAATAAGTTGCAGCTGACAGTTCACCTCTGTCCCTCTTGGAGCTATGGACTTCATACAGAACCGAATGCTGCATGCCTGAAGGATGGCTGGCTCACCTGGGCAGTACAGACCTGTGTTTTTCCTACTAATCTAGAGAATGCACTGTTCCAAATTTCATAAATGGATCAGACAGAAAAGAGGGAGGATTTAGAGGATTTTTAGAGTGAACTTTAGAGTGATCTTTGCAAAAAAAAAAAAAAAAAAGGAAAAGAACTTACTGAAAAAAATAAAAAGAGAAAATGGCATGGTTTTAGTAGAAAGTTAAAAGGTCAAAAAAAAAAAAAAAAAAAAAGGGAAAAAAAAGTACCCCAAGGAAAAATACCATGTAAAGGGTTGTACCAAAACTCTCAAGTGCTGCTGAAGGCTTGAGAAAAGTATGTGTGGCAGTCAAGTCCCACTTACACCATGTTGTAATATCTGAAATAGGGGGCAATGAATGTGCCCTATGATACTGCTGCATTTGAAAGATCTTTTCTCTTGTCCAGTCCTAGTATGACATGGGAGATGCAAACAGTCAGTTCATTATGCAATTCTCAGTTAAAATTTAAATTATAAAAAGTTCCAGAAAATTCCACAGATGTCTTTTTGACACTTCATAATTTTCCCTTGGTAATGTACTTAAGTTGTAACAATCATCTGAAAGACATAAAAAATGATGGGGAAGGTGGAGGAAAGGAAGCACTTACTGCTAACTCTATACTGGTGAGATAAATGCCAGTCATAATCTGACCTGATATTAATTTCTGTATGAGAAAGGGTTTTCAAAAGAAATCAAATGCTAAATACTTCTATGTAATTGTAAAGAAAGTAACCTGTGAAGTCATGGGCTATTAACTAATCACTATACTTCAACTAACAGCAGCATACAGTTGCTAGGTAACCCCTGATAAGATGTGTGCATTGGCTGGCTGAGGATTGCTAGAGGAAAGTGATTCCCTCTGCCAGCACCACCACCACCCAAACCATCACTGAGTCAAACTGATTACAAAGGAGTTTCTGTTTTGACTGATTTTATAGGAGATAAATGGTGACTACGTTGTGTTTAGACAGATGAAATCTGCACGCTGGTTGATAAAATCTAAAAAAATGCAATCAATGAAGTGCATTTGTTGCTTTTTCAATGGGTTCATTTACCCTTGACATCATAATGCTGCATGCTGCAATCCAGATGATTTATTTTTATATATTGCATTATATTTCATAAGATGTAAAGAGTCAGATGAATGGAAGCTGACTCTGAAAATCAATGAGGAACAGATACCTACTGGCATATATGAGCAGTGCTTCCCTTCTACAATTTTTTAACACTTTTTACTATATTTCACACTATCACATTTATGTGTTTGATAGAAACCTGAAATTCAATTCCGTTTGAGCATTTTTTTCTTTATTTTCATTCACCAAGTTAATGTTAAATGAAAATGAATGCTAAGTCAATTCAGTAAATAGCTTTTGAGGAAATATTATACTGACTTGTTCTGAATAGAACAGAAATGAAAACAATTTTAAAATCAAAGCAAAGAAGACATCCCCAATATCAAGAACTACGTGGAAACTACTGGCAGAAAGGAATAGGTTCAGTTTTTTTATCCAACTGCTTAGCATTCAATGTAGAATCCATAAATTGCAAACTATTTTGGCAAAAATACTTGATGACTTCTAACAATGACCTGTAATGCCGTCCCTGCCCTGGAAAGTCATACACTCTCAAGTAAATTATTTCAAAGCAATAAATTCAAAGGTATTTCATCCTTCTAAACTTCTGAATTTTACAGTGTGGGAGAGTTGTCTCCCTCTTCTGGAGGGAGGAAGGAAGTACTGGAAAGAAAGAACAAAAATAAGAGATGACAACATTATTATCTTTTCCTTCTGAGTTAGCTTTGAGATTCAAGGATGCACCAGGGGTTTCTACACTACCAGAAGAGAACCACAGTTGTTTGCATACACTTTGAGTGGCATCACTATTTTTGTATCCCCATCACACACCTCCTGTGCTGGCATCAGCCAGGGCTCTTTCCATGGCATACACTGCTCACAGCTTGATGCAATAAACTGCCCAACAACTATATTGAGAAACAGCTTGTTTGGTTTTTCTAATTTGGAAAACAAAGGCGCACTGCAAGTTGTGCTGACTGGGAAGTCATACATCTTTAACACAAAGTAAAAAGGAAAAGAAAAGAAGGAAATATCCTTTAGATATGGCAAATGCCTTCCTCTTCCCTTACAAAGTGCCCTGTCAGCATGGCTGACCCCATACCACTTCTCAATATCAGCCAAAAAAGAATGAACTCTTTATTCTCTTTGTGTTCAAAAGTTAATATTAGGGAACTTGCCAGTAAAGAGAGGGTTTCAGGCTACTAGAAAAGACTCTTGATGAGCTATGAAACTAATGCAGACTACAAACTATTCACTGCTTACATAGGCCAGCAGCTGTCAGAGGGTTGCCCTGGCAGGTAAATCACCCACTGGAACATCAATGCATGTGCTACATGAAGTGTAGGACAGAATTAAATGTGCAAGGGCTGGGAGACCTGCTGGACTTTGAGATCTGACTGCTCAAGCTGAGTGTGCTCACACTCCATGGGCACAGCCTCAGTGCTCTGTCAAAGATAGCCACAAATGGTTGAAGATCAATCAGGAAGCCCCAGGACAGGCTTATCAGACTGACATGGAGTTTGGTGAACATTATTTCCATCATTTGCACCTGCAGCCAACACTGAAGACTGTCATATCCTAGTTTACCTAGTTATTTATATGACAGAATCATTTTGACACCTTAGATGTAACAGAGACCTATTCAGTCTTAGCTTTTAAACTGAATTCCATTTAACTATGCAGTCCCAGCTTTTCACTTTCCCTTTAATCAGTGATGGGAAATAAAAGGCAATTCCAATCATAGCTGGACTCTGCTGATTATAGAGCTCAGCTGACTACACTCCTGTCATAGATGATTCAGTTAAGTGTCTGTACAGCTAAGTTTGGGTGGATAATGTCACTTTTCTAACCAGTGGGCTCATATCTCACTGGAGGATAAGGGTGCAGGAAACTGTGAGCCAGTCTTTCAAAGCCCTGGGAAAAGCCAGAGCCAGTCTTATGGGTTGAGATCTGGAAACCATGGATCTGCCTCTGCCCACTCCTCCAGTGTCTCATGCAACAAGAGTTGGGGTTAAGTTTCTGTAAATGAGCAGGACTGCACCCTTGCATGTACCATTTACCTTCTCAGGAAATGATCCAGCAAACCCCTGAGCATCTGCTAATCTGTCAGGTATTTAGCATGAGGGAATGCACCCTGGTGGTTCCCAGTACCTGCTACATCAAGGTAATTAATAATAAGCATTTAAAGAGACCTGGCATGAAGCAAGGAAAGGATCTTCCTCTGAAAGCTCTCTTCCTGTCTACAGCTGAGCAGGAATACTGCATTCAAACCCTGCAAAAAAACCATTTCACTACAGAGGAGTTATGTGGTTCCTGTTCTCCTGAGCCAGAAAATCCACCGTTGACACAATTTTTCATTCTGCTCTCCCGACCTGTGGTCTGATGGCAGATGTTTTAGACTATGCTCTAAATAAAAGGCAGGTGCCAATACAATATATTGTTGTGACATACAGCTATATCAAAGATGGCTTCCTTCTTCTGTTTCTTTTGGCTATTTGCATTCTTAATCAGAGACAGAATTTGGCTGAGAATCTGGGAGTCCCAAGGATGAAGCAGAAATTTCAGCAGAAATTTAATTGCTCAAAATGTATCAAGTTGCCATATTTTGTTTATTTCCTGAGATTTAATTACGAAAATTACCAGTCTGCAACTCCAAATTGCATGACAACTGTTGAACTTACAGTCTCACAAGGATATTCACCCCAGAGCACAACAACACACACATTGCTCCACTACCATCAATTAATAGAAGCTAAAGTAGTTAGAAAGGGCAGAATAAACTCCACACTTCCTTTATTCCCTGACTGGTATAACGAGGATGCCATTCTATTGTCTCCTGGGTGGGATCTTGTGGTACCTCTGTTGTTACTGTTTTTTCTAAGGCACATTGAGTACAAACATGGTTTCACTTCACAAAATGTCTCAGTGCCCTCACCAGTCTGTTCATCCTTGTCAAATCAGAATTTCACACATTGTTTTCTGCACAGTCCCTAATCTTAGCAAAAGTTTCATTTCCCCAGTCCATTGCCACCGGCTATTAGTCTGGCACAAAACTCAAGCTCAAAATGAAAAAGATAAAACAGAGACAAGACAGCAGACACAGCCACTATTGCTCTGTTTTGTCTTGTCAGACCTAACAAAATATGGTTAATAGCACTGTTGTGTTATTGGTGAGCCAGAGGGACAAGCAGGTGTGTCTTGTCATGCCCTGTGAACATTACCTATTCCTGAAATATTCTGTATCTGCCCATTAGCGTTTCCAAAGTTCAACATGTCAGTAGACAGAGGAACATTTCATTGTCTAATGGATAAAACCCAGCAATAACAACATGGTATTAGCCACTGTGGACATTACTGACCAACAGGGTCACAAACAACACCTGGATCTACTCCAAACTTTGACTGTTGAAACCAAAATAGTAAAGTATTAAAATGCCAATTTAAAATTTCACACATTAATAATATATTTTTTTAATATTATGGCATCCTGATATGATCTTATCTGACAGACTTTAAGCATTTTTGCCTACTTGGTACCAGCAAAGTAGAGAAATTGAAACTTGTTTAGAATGGAGACACAATTATTTTTATTTTATATATTTATTATATATTTAAAGATGTAATGAAACACCATCAGTATGTTAAATAAATTATCTGCAGATTCTGGCTTATCTGAGTGAAAAACTCTCTTCTCTGGTTTAGAAAAGAATGATTTTCTTTCAGCATTTAAATTTGCATGCCAATATACTTTGCATATAATTTACATAACATAGAGTATCAAAACCACTTTGCTTCTTATTGTAAAATCCAAGATCAGCTCCAAGCATTTCATAGCTAGGATTATTAAAACATTTTGTTAAGTCAAGTCTGAAGATAAGCTTCCATCCTGATGCTTCTGGAGTTGCACACTAACGGGCAGGAAAGGTGAGTGTCTGGTTCTGACACTGGATAGGACTTTGGGTCCTAAAATTTCTCATGGGCTTGTTTTTAAATCTGGGTAATTTCATTTAGTATCTTTATAGCTTATATACTTTATTTAAAAATGAGAAAGGTGATAATTTTTATTCCCTTTCTTTCCTAATCTTGTATTTTTCAGTGATTATCTTAATCACTCAAAGACACAGCTTTCCTGTCACTTTATGTGTGGGCAGGTACCCAATGAGATCCCAGTCCTGTCTAGAAAGCATTACTGTAATGCTCCTGTTAATCAAAACTACTCAGCCTTTTTTCAATTAAATGATTTCTGCAAAGAAATATCAATTTGCTGCAGAATTATTTTTTTTTAATAGGTCCACATAAGTTTTAGGGAAACTTTGAATAGGGAATTTCTTTTTGTGTCAAAAGCATGATTTTTTTAATTAATGTTCAGTTGACAAAGCTTTACCACCATCTGTAGTTTAGTGTCAAAGCACTCCTATGGGAACCCAAAGCCCAAGCCTTCACCCATCTAAGTCAGAACCAGAATCCTGATATAAACCAGGAGCTATGTTGAACAAATACCTGTCCCAGGGTCTCATAAGCTATCTGGAATATTAAAATAGCTAAAAAAAGAGAAACAATTCCAGGAGGCTAATGCTCAGTGTAGCTAATGAGGTGCAGCCCAAAGAGAAGAGCCAAGCAGAAAATCAGGGTGTCCCTCCTTCTGCATGAGGGTCTACACCTCCCCTCAAATCTGAGACCCAAATCTGGGTCTCTGCTGTGTTTCTGTCATGAAAAAAATTCATCCAAATGGGAAAGCAGTAATGCTCCACACTATCAACAAGCTGTGCAGCACACAGAACTCTCCTGCTGAGCACTGCCAAGTGTGCACGTGGTGCTTTTGTGGGGAAGATCAGAGTGCACATCCAGAAGCTGCCTGTAATACTTCAGTAGAGTGCAGTAGCAGCTCCCTGCATGAAGGTGACTGGAAATGGGACCCAGGACCCCAGCTGAGGTTCATGAAGCACCTTAATGCACAGCCACCTTAAAAAGTTAGAATTGGCTGCATAGTGGTGTGGTACTCAAATGGTGTTGGATCTGTGTCTTACAGGCAGCACTACCTTGCTTATCTCCAGATACTGCTTTGAGATGTATTATGCCTTAATATATATCTGTGGCTTAAATATACAAGACCAGGCTGGATGAGGCTTTCAGCCACCTGGTCTAGTGGAAGGTGTCCCTGTCCATGGCAAGAGGGTTGGAATGGGATGATCTTTAAGGTTCCTTCCAACCCAAACCATTCTATGATTCCCTGATTCTATGACTGATGCTTCTCCAATCCATGTAAGAAGGTGAAGTGAATAAAGAAGAGCTTGGTTCAAATGATGCTGCCTAACCTCAATTCAGGCTGTAGCTGTTCTGTTGCAGAAACTGATGAACTTCAGAGTCAATTCAGTGTCTTAGGAAAAGACATAGAGAAAAAAGGCAGCTCTCTAAGAACCACTCTGATCAAATGGGAAAGAGTTAAGAGGGGTTATTAACTCCCAGGTGTGCATCTTGCTGGAGCAGGTAGCACTAGAAGAATGGATGACTCTCTCTTTTTGGAACAGGCAATGGAATTTCCCAGAAAATATCTAACTACTTTGCATTATCTGGCATCTGCACACCAGACACCTGTACAGCTGAACACCCATCTGCTATATATGCTATATGCATTTCCTTTCTCTTTTTTTAGCTTGGCAAAGGAGTTGATTAGGAAGATAAGGTCTCTGAAAAACATTTTGGACAAAGATGCCAGCACAGATTGTACAGTTAAAGATATCAGGTCTGCCAATACATGCACACCACACTCTGCAGGCTGCTTACACTTGCTTCACAACAATTTATTGCACAAATTACTGGAATTCTGAAATACGCCACATCTCCATATTCCTATTTAGTATAGAGTTCATAAAGAAAGGGTGCAATCCCTGGAACAAGCAATATTTCTATTCTGACTATTCTCCTTTTTTGGTCAGTAGGAATATCCTTTCTTTCAGAGCAGGCTCTGCCTACCTTTCTGCTCTCTCCTGCTACAGGCAATATAGCTGAATGTTGCTGATATATTTTTGCTCAGTTCCAAATGGAAAAAAAATGCTTTTTGTATGGCAATTTATCCAGGAATTCAATAAACTCAGTGCAGGCATTTTGAGTTTTAAGAGGACTGAGTCATACACTCCTGGTGTGTGCACAACCGTCAGGAGCTGAATGGAACATCCCTGGATGTGTTTAAAAAAGCCTGGATGTGGCACTGGGTGCCATGGTTTAGTTGAGGCATTAGAGCTGGATGGGACTCCATGATCCTGAAGGTCTCTCCCAACCCAGTGATTCTGTGAATTCTGTGTGTGTGATTCTGTGTGTGTGAATTGCCCAGTGTCCAGCAGCACCCACAGGTCTGTCAGGTAAATGTCAGAGAACACAAGAGCTTTCCCCAAAAGGATGTCCTTCTTCATACACACACACGTATACATGTGTGTAAGAGTATATATGCATCTATGTGGGGTTATTTGTAGGATCTTAATGATGTGTCTATTTTTTAAAAAGGTCATAAACCCCCTGAGAAGCACAATGAAGAACAAGATACTGTGTGCAACTAATGACTATACTACTACTACTACTACTACTACTACTACTACTAGTAGTAGTAGTAGTAGTAGTAATAGTAAACACTAAAGTATTTCAAGGCAAATAGGACAAACCAGATTTTCATACTAGTAAAGATAAAAAAGAAGTATGACAAAATATTTTAAACTGAGTATTTTAACATGCAAGTATATTAGTTGAACAAATTACCTGATATAGAAAACATACTACTCGCACTTTTGGAAAAATTATAATACTTTTTTCACATTATATGCTTTTTAATATGTTGGCCAGTCAGTAACTGCCTGACTATTCTGCTCAGTGCACAGCACACAAAATACAAGTTACCTCTTCAGGCTGTGCATGTGCACACACAGATACAGAGATCCACACGCAAAATCCTGAAGCAGCAAACTGCACTTATCTTCTTCCCATTTTTATATCATACATATTTCATTAAGCTTCATGCAGAGTGTCTTCTGATTTATGGTAATTGTCAACAAAAGCAAAAAATGCCGACAATTTTAACCCTGCAGTAGTGAGGATTTAACTGGGATAAAATTAAAATGTTTAGGGGGGAAAAAACCCCCTGCAACACCCTAAACCGCTGGGAGCTTGACCCTTGAGATGTTGTCAATTTTTTATTTAATTTTATTGTGTTTGTTGTCTGTAGAAGCAGATGCCAGCAGCAACATCTGATGTACTGGACACCTCCAGTGTTATCCCAGCATGCTCATGGCCTGGAGGACTTGGAGTAAGACTAATTTCCATATCAAACCCAATTTAGATGAAACATCTTGGTTAAAAAAAAAAAAAAAAAAGCAAAAGAAAAAGAAAAAAAAAAAGCCAGTGCATCAATAGCCCCTTGATTAGATTTTCATCTCCTGAGCAGACAAATATGAATATTTATTACCATGAATGCAGATTTCCCTCTTTCCATTGCTCTGATCTTGAATATTACCCACTGCTAATTTTTATGAAAATTTGGGCAACATAATGTTTTCACATAAACTGACAGTTCTTGAGATAATCCCATTATTGTTTGGAGGGAAATGACAGTTTCCGCTTATTCATGTGTTAACGAGGGATTAAATATTGTTTTTCATCACCATAATCTAAGATGGACTGGAAATTAAAATTCAAACATTGTGCATTAGCAGAGCTTTGAGGACCAGAATTTGTTTGCATTCACTTAGTAAAGATCTGTAAATTAACAGTTTAACAATCAAGTGAAATCCATATCATAAAACCAGCACTGACATTTGTAAAATGAAGTCATTTCTCTACCTGCCAAAGGTAAAGAACCAGACAGACAGACAGTCTGCAGAATGCCATCCCTTTGTGAGAGAAGAGTGCACAGTGAGCTGCTGTGGTCCCTGGGCATTCCTGGGCTGGGTCACTTTCCTGTGGCACAGGATGATGTCCCTTTCCTTGTCACAGGTGCTCACACTCACACCCTTGATATGCTCAGCTCACATTGTAAAGTCCCTCCCTGGCAGATCTCTCCAAGCACTAAAAGCAGCCACAGTGACCCCGGAGCTGTTCCAGGCACGTGCTGTGCTCCTGCCCTCCCCAGGTCTCCCTGCACAGCACACAGACACATTGAATTCCTCGCTGAAATGGGTGCTTTGCTGGAGCTGCACTGTTCCAGGTCTCTCCTATCTATCTGTTATCTCCTCGATGCTTGTGCCTAATGCCCAGCAATGCAAATCAGAGACACCTACACGTTCCAAAGTGAAAACTGAGACCTGCTGGGGACTTGATGCAGTTCAGGAGCCACTGCATTGTTTCTACAGAAACTTTGCGTTAGTATTTCAGTGAAGTATGTTTGCATTCTTATTACAAAAAAAAAAAACCCCAACAGTTCCCTTTGATACCAGTCAAAGCGCACACAAAACTAAAACTATGCTAGTCAAAGCAACTCCAACATTTTTCTTACCTAGATCTTAAAACTATCTCATCAGGATAAATCTGCTGATTAATGCAAAAAAAAAAACCAAAACCAAGCTTTAACAAACTGATTTAATAGGAATCATCAGGTTTAAATTTAGAAACTTGTTGTAAGTTTTCTGACAAGAATTTTCTTCAATATATATAACAGATTAGGCCTTGCATTCTGAATGAGTCTGAAGTGATGGACACTACAGCCATGTTGCCTTTGAGGGCGGAAACTTAGTGATGTACAAGTGCAAAGCAGTTCTGGGAAGGATGAATAAGAATGTGCTATCAGGCCTTCCCAGAAAACAAAGACCTTAAGTTTTACTCAAGTACTTAAAGCTTAGTACTAAAAAACCTATAATAAATGACACAATTCTTTGAACCCACAGCTGAAGTTTTAATTTTATTACTTTTTAATTTTAACATGCCTTTACACTCGTGCTCCAAAGATGACCACACTGAAATTTCCTGCTGTGAATGGTCCCTGGCCAGGATCTTGCTTAGGTGGAAAAGCAAACAGCCCAAGAGTCCTCACTGGCACAGGACACAATGGGAGTACAGACAAACATGGGACCATGACAGGCTCTGGGTCCTGTTCCTGTTCATTTTACCAGCTCTGGGCCCATGATGTCAAGGATTCCTACAGGAAAGTTGGATGTCTCAAGAACTTGAATCTCAGAAACAGGCTCTTACTCTCCTGTGCTTACAGACACAGAGCAAAGGTCCTGATAAAGGTCTTTCCACACTGACCTATGTGGGAACATTTCCAGCCCAGTGTCTGCTAGAGAGAGGGCTGAGAGACTGGGATCTGCCACTTCTTCCTCTTCTTAAATAGTTAAATTTGTGTTTGAGATTGCTTGAAATCCACGTGTTCCTGCCAGGATCAAGCTTCTACATGTGGAGATGGAAGAGTCTCCCTTTTCTACAATTTCTGACCATCTAGATCCCTCAAACTTCAGACACTTTAAAAGAATTTAATCTGCAGCCTCCCCAGCTGACCCATTACAGCACCCAAGATTTTGTTTTCCTTTGAGTCATAATAACCTGGCTGCTGGTAGAAGGAGGTTGCTGAATTTCATGAATCAGTAAGATATCTAGTACAAACAATCATGTTCTCCTATTTAAAGATTCTCTATTAATATATTGAGTGCAGGCTGCCAAATCACAGCTAAGGTGAATAATAACATTGATTCTTAAACAAAATTAACCTACAGTTTGCTCTATGCAGCCAGAGCTAGTATCTAAATCTCTTCTCTCTGCAGATTTATAACGGTTTGTAAGGGAAACTCTGCTTTAAAAACAATGGCATGACACAGCCTAAACTCAAGATAAATCCTTAAAACAAACACATGCTACTTTTTAAGCAGCACAATGTTAAAAAAGACAAAAAGGAACAACACTGGTAGGATGCATAAGTTCCTGAAGCCACAAGGCAAACTGTATCTTGTTTCATTTTACATGATACTGAATAAAAATTGAATTGCTGTAGTTACCATGGCAACTGCCACATCACTTGGCACTTCTGCTCCTTTAAATCACACAGTGCTACTGTAAAGGAACTCATGAACCAATGTGACACTTGAATACTTGTGCTTTATATACTGTTTCAGGAGGAAAACATTAATCAATATAGACTGATAGTTGTCTCTGAAAATCAGGTTTGCTGTATTTTTCTTTACATTATAATCTCCTCATTTCCTTGTCGTGTTCTTTAAAAATTTGTAAAGAAGATGGAGGGCGTTGTCACAATCAGAGCACAAGAAAAGAAATTACTACTGACACATGATTTCCAAACTGAAGCTGTGACCTGTCATTCAGATGTCAAAATACCTCTGCTATGCAATATTCAAATCAAATACAGGGGATAAACATTGGAACTTTGCCCCTCCACAACCAGAGACGGTGTGATATGTGACAGAAGACAGTCTCAGGAGCATCCAGGCATCTCTTTAACTCTAAACTTAGCAGCAGCTTAAAAGGAATAACAATATACTTAAAGCTAAGCATATTCTAAATGTTTGTAGAATTGAGGCCATGACTTATATTGTCTTAGTATGCTCTGTATATAACATGCAGTAGCAGAAAACAGTTGACAAAATAATGTGGTAAAATGATAGACATATTTCTGCTGCATATTTTTTGTTTTTAAACATTTAACACTTTTATTAACACTCTGGATGCAATTTACTTGAAAAGCAGCCCTCTAGTGGGCTATGTACTGTAATGAATAGTTAATAAATAGCATTAACATTAAATCTAAATATTAGCTAGAATGCATTTTTCAAAAGCATACAAGGTCTTAAATAAATGAGCCATAGATCTTCATCATTCTCTTTGGAGAAATTTAATGTTCTGTTTAGCTTTATTCCTAAAATTCCTTGAAGTGTTACTTCTAAATGCTACTGTGTGACTAAGTTCTGATTAGCATAACTTTACTATTCATGTGTACTTACAAACTGTAATAGTGAGATATTATTCACTGTTAGTAAAATTTTACATAAGTAGTATATTTCAAGTAGAATTCTATGGAAAATATAATCTACTATTTTTTAAAGGTTACACAGCTTTTGAATCTGTAATTTGTGTGTGTGGGATAAGGTAAATCTTTCTCATTATGCCTTCACCCAGAATATTTCAAGGATTGGACTCCTAAAAGCTTTTCATTTAATATCATTGCTCTTATTTCTACATATAAATTTGCATGCCTTAAGGCAAAGAACCCCTCTGTGACCTGATCCATGCCTTAACCACAACAATTCATGTGGCTCCAAACACTGCCCCTCCTGGAAATGTTTGTCTGCTGATCAACACAGCCACAGTGATCAGCAAAAGCCAACAGCAAGAGCTGTCTGTGGGAACTCCAGTCTCACATAACAGGAAAAAAAAAACTTGTTCATCTCTAAGCCATGGGGTTTGTAAGAAAAAATGCTGAAGGCAGGCATGGGGAAAAAGCCCTCCCTGGTGTCCTCTGGTCTAAGAGTTGTTTGCCCTCACATGTGCCTTCAGCCTAGTCAGTTCTGGTAAAAAAAGGGTGGGTTTCAGTGAAGTGGCAAAAGTTAGCTCTGTCTTGGGGTAAAACTTGAGCATTTGTACATGCACAGCTGCTGTTCATACACCATGGTCAGTCTCAGACCCACCTCAGCCAAGTGATCTTGGGTACAGCATCCCTTCCAGTCCTGGGCACCCCTGGGCAGTACCTGCTCCAGGTCAGGAGCACTTGGCTTGCCAAGGTGTTGCTGTAACAGAGACAGCTGGAGTAGATCCCAGGCTGATTTGATCTTTCTAACCCAAAAGCCAGCACTCAGCATTTTATCTAGTAGTCAAAGATCAGAAAAAAGGTTTACACCTTATTCTTCAACAATTGACAATGATTTGTCAAGTTCTGCACTCCAATTTTTTTTTATGGATTTCCAATCCAATATCATTCTAGGTAAAATCTGGATGTATAGGGACAATAGGGACAAAACCTGGCAATATTAAGGAAAGTAAGAAGCTAGAAACCTGCCTCAGAAGCCTGTACATCAGTGGAAAGTCTGTCTTATCATGTCCTCTAGCTTCACTAGAATTTTTAAACACAGATTTCTTTATTGTAGTAACATCACTTTATGCAACATCAACATAATTCTACACCTATCAAAATATCTATAAATGAGAATATCCTGAAACATGTCAAAATATCACTGCTCTATTTTAGGACATCTAGAGGTATGGTGAAGCATTCATTTTGCATACATTTTGGGTTATTTCCATTTGCTTTAGAAAACTGTTCTAATTTTTATGTCTGCCATATGAGAGCCATGATTCAAATCCTACAAATGAAGTTATGATTCTAATGATTAGTTTCTTCTGTGCATTCTTACTGGGAAATTGAAAGAGGTAATTTAATATAACTTATTCTGAAGTGGGTGATGTTTTGTCAGCTCAAGACAAGAACAGTGCCATTCCCTGGGTTTGTTTCAGGCCTCATTAATTGATTATTCAAATCAGAGACCCTTATACCCCAAAACCAGCTTACACTTTCTTGAGAAGTGTCTAAGAACACTTCCCCTGCAGTGCAGAGGTGTCTGCCCTCCATTATATCTAAATATTAGCTAGAATGCATTTTCAAAAGTATACAAGGTCTTAAAAAATGAGCCATAGATCTTCATTATTGTCTTTGGAGAAATTTAATGTTCTGTTTAGCTTTATTCCTAAAATTTCTTGAAGTGTTACTTCTAAATGCTACTGTGTGACTAAGTTCTGATTAGCCTGGAGAGCCTGACTGGAGAGCCTGACTCATTATTCTGAAACTGGTTGAAAACAAATTGCAGCCAAAAGCTGAATAAACATTTATTCGTGCCACAGTAATTCTGGTCACAGCCAACCTGAGCATGGAATTGAACTTAAAAATATTGTGTTCCTGTAATAATTCAATGGTGCTTATGTGAAGAGATAGAAGTAGTTCCTAAAGGATGCTGCAGGGATACCTGACATGGTGACCCCTGTGCAGGGCTGAGGCTCATGGTGTCTCCTGAGCTCCCCTGGGCTGCAGAGAACCTCCTGGGAACAAATCCAGTTGCAATAATGTTGGTGTGGGAATGGGGCTTCTGCTGCTGCTGATTCCTGAACTCAGGAGGAGCCAGGAGGAGCTGTGCAGCTGCTAAAGAGGCTTTCCCTTCATGTGAGACAAAGAGATCCCCAAGATCTTGCAGGAGTGCTCAGCCATTCAAAGCAACAAGTTCAACTCAAGTAGTGGTTCACATCAAGTTGAAGCAGAGAACAGTTATGGGTCCTGCTTACATGCTGTTTAGCTCTTCAGTTTTTACCAGTATTGTGTCTTTCATGGTATTATGCAAATAGACATTTCAATAACACAACACATGCAGTCATACCCTCATAGACACAGCAGAACAGCTGAAGATGACCTCAGGACTTCAGAGATTTATTTCATATGTAGGAGATCAAAAGAAAATACCTCAAAGCTTCATTGTATCTGAATAAACAAGAAGGTGTGAAATGCTCATGAAGGATTTGTCTGGCACAAGCATGCATGACAATGAGACCAACAAATCTCACATGGATACTGTAGAGGAGTTCTACTGGTTTTTTAGCTTTAGTTTTTTCCAGCTCCTGTTATAGGTGCTGGAAAAATGCAAATAAAAAAGAAACATCTTGGCAAATATAATTCCAGAGATAGTACTACAGCAATGAACAGATCCTCAAGATTACAACCTCAGCACTGGTTTTCTCTACAGCCGAGTTATTCTGGTTTTCTGGTATAATCACCTTGCAAACAAGATAAATGTCAAAATAATTCTCATTTTAAGAGTGATGCACATCATGTCAAACTCTAACCTAACTCTCTGGATCCCTGTACGTTTGAATATTCTGTTACAAATGTTCTATGTTGAGGTGGATGTACGGTGGAAATACAGGTAAAATCTGTTCTATAATGGCCTGAAAGAAGCTCTGCTTGCCCAGAGTCCAGACAATGCTTTGCATCATCCACATCTTCCCCTGGAATGCACAAAACTTTTAAGTCAACATCCTGAAACATGAACAGCTTCTGAAGTCGCAGCTTAGGAACTCATTTTTAATCCAGCTAAAGCAGAGCCCACCCTCCAGTGACACAACACAGCTAACTCAGGCCTAGCTGAGAGAATCACAAGCTGTGGAAATCTTTTACATGACATAAAGATGATGAACTGGATTGCAGCTGTGGTAGACTCCAGACCCATGTTGTTAATGACTATATAGCACATGTTTATGCAGTGACATAAAAGCAATTCATCAGCTCTCCCTGGACTTGACTGAATGGCTCAGTAAGCTTGGTGTGAATTTCATAGTCTGTTGTTGCTTTTAAAATGTTTTTTCTTGAGATAGGGGAAAGAAAGTGATAGATTGAGTAGCTCTGAAAAGCATTTCTCATCTCCACAGAGGAAGAGACAGTTTCCTTCCAGCACAGCCAAGGCCTGGGAAGTCACTAGTGTCCACACATTCCTTACTGAGACACAAATCCTGTTATCATGGATCGACATCTAAAACAGATTCCACTGTCCAGAGCCACACATGAATTACTGCTGAGCTTAGGAGAGCTCCTGCATTTGTTTGGACAGTGGCTCCCTTTGCCACCACCATCATTCTCTTGAGGTATTTCAGATATGAAAACTGCCTTGCAAAATCAATCCTTTTTATTTTACAGGCCTGCATATGAATATTATATATCTATTAAGTTTGCCATGCATCTCACCTGCTGTCCAAACAAAAAGGCCATTTCTCATTCTCTACTAAAGTTTTCCAAAGTAATTTTGATTAGAGCATCTTGACTTTGATTCACCATTATATATAAGTCCACTCCTAATTCCAGTATGAAGTAAAAGGAATCCTTATTCAACATGAAGCTCTTTCACTATCTTTAAATACATACTTTCTATTATTTCAATAATAATTATTCACCAGGGGGAATAAAAGACAAACTGCAAAACTGAATTACCATAGTTAAATTTGACCTTAAATAGCCTGAATCTGATACTGTATCATCAGAAAAAAAAGGCTTGGTCACAGCACTCCTCTATTTTTCATTTATGTGAGAGCACAGAAATGTATTCATTATGCACACAATCATATCTGCTAAGACTTAGAAAGGGGAATGTACACAGCTGGGAGAATTCACATCCAACAAAACACATAAGCAGCTGAATAAATGTTCTTCCATCACCTTACTTGGTCCAAACCACTTGGTTCTTTCTCTGCTGATCACCCTTTTTTGGATATAACCTGGATTATATTTAGGCCAAAATGTCTGTTTTGCTTGGGTTAATCAGTTTTCACTTTTTGCCTTCTAATAATACACATTTGATGAGTGAAAAGCACAGAATTCTGTCAAAGTCTTCATTAATCCAAGTTGTATCAGTGTTTTTTTATAAAATAGTTACAACAGCATAAATATATGGAAGGTGAATTCTACAGTGACTTTTTCTAAGCCAAACATAAGAATCAGGCTGGTGAGGTCTCTGGCCTAAGATTCTTCAATTTTTCACACTCTGTTAGCTGGTCTTAGAATCTAGGAAGTCCTTAAAGTTATAGCTCCAGCACACCCATAGACTACCATGGTTACTGCAATCCTATTGCTACAATGGGCATTAATGATACCTTAGCAGGTGAAAGCTTCCTGCATTCCAACTATCCAAAATGGAATTTTTCCTCCATTCACCACACATAATACAAAAACTGATTTAAGAGTAAGCATCTGAAGTGGCCTTTCATTCTCCAGCTGATTTTGCAGCAGACTGGAATCCATTCAATGACTGGAATTGGACAAAATACATGGAGGTATTTTATTAGCATGGATGAGTCCCATTGGGTGAAATGATACTGAGTGGCTTCCACAGCCTGTACCCCAATCCTGGTTCTCCTGCTATTAAACAGAAACCAGGGGCTGCAGGCAGCACAACCACAAACATCAGCCTGGCCTGAAGTCAGGACACAGCCTGAGGTGCACAGCCATGCCCCAGGATGTTCTTCCCAGTTTCTGCGGTTATGCACCCGTAAGAAACATTCCTAGATAAATCAGTTAAACTGAGATGATGGCTTTCAGCTTCTGATGATTTCACCTGATGACTTCACCTATCTTTGTTTCCAGTTCCAATTCTTTCAGCTTTGGCCCTCAGCATCACAGCAGGTCTCAGTGTTATTACCCCCCCCAAGATCAAGTCTTTCAGTAATGTGAATGAAGTTGCACAGTGAACCTCACAAATCTTGTCAAGTTAAGTTCTCAGGCATGATCTGACAAAAATCAGAAATATAAACACCAAAAATTGGTAAAGAAAGAAAACAACCTATTCCTTGAGTATATTAAAAGTTAGTAATTCATTATTTTTAATACTGAGAATAATGCAATCATGAGAAAAAGACATTTGCCTAGCCCTGTGAGCATTCACCACTAGCAAAATTACTTAAATGAAAATGAAAAAAAAGAGATAACTGTGTACACAAAATTAGCACGAGAATTAGCAATCAACTGTAGTTCATACAAGGTTCTTAGCAGATAGCATCATGTTTATTAATAAATGATGAACTGCTTAGTGGAGTTTTTGCTTAGTGATATCACTATAATAACAGACACATGTTTTATTTATGTTTCAAGTTACATCCAAAATAAGCGAGACATTCAGATGTCAGATTCTCTCTAATATCTAAAGATTCTTTACCCCAAATTTAAACTTCCACTGTTCTAGATGAGATAGCACTCCATCAAAACCAAGGGGAATCATATGACGACTTCAGTCACTGTGCTCATCTTTGGGGATCTTTTTCCTGTGATACAACAAAGCAAAAACTGCATTTCTTAAAGCTGGCTGCACTTTTCTCATAAGGATGGTATTTTTTTTCTCTGTGGGATACAGTGCTATTTGTGCAGCAGATTGTATTTTGACAGATGCAACTGTATCATAAAAAGGCCCTTAGCACCATGAGACTGGTAGCTCACAAACATTCATGAGCTCCAGAATTTCTTCAAAAAATCCCAATAAAGAAAATATTTTTGAGAATGTAAAATGCCTGAAAGCAACTTACCTCCCCCACACCAGTCTGCAGAATTTTCAGTCCAGTTGTTTTTTCAAGCTTCTCTTTGTTTATGGCTGTAAGGAAAAATGAAGATTGAGAGAGTTAAAGGAAAGCTGGAATATGTATGATTTTACAGCATTTCCCACCAACCTTATTTCCTTCATCAATATATTCATGACCTTTCCTACCTATTCCATCTATGGAATACCTTTCCCTGAGAGCAACTCTGCTAGTCACTTTTTTGGAATGCATATTTATGCTATTAATTGCTCATCATTATGTGAAAAAGAAAGCCAAACTAATTCTATTTTCCACAATAATTCACACACTTAACACAGATACACAATTTGTTTGGAAAGTTCTTTTCTGAGGATACTTCCCACTTGCTGGCATTGAAGAGCAGAGCAGTAATTTACCATGAGAACAGCACTGTCACTGTGTAGGACTTTTGACAGGAGATACAGACTCTTATCTCACAGGTAAAATAAAGAGTTTATTTCACACCACCAGGATGCAATGAACATTTTTTTTTAAATTAGTTTTTTCTCTTTATCAGCATCTATATCACTAAAAGCATTAAAAACTAAAATAAAGCAAGCCAGCATAAAGCAGTTAAATAAAGGTAATAATCATTAAGACTACAATCATACTTGCAACCCAAACACGCTCAGGGCATGGGCTTGAGCACTGCTGTACAATTGTCCATTCCCTCAAACCTATGGTCTGATATGTTTTGGCCTGTGACTGTCAGCAGCCTCAAAAAACAGTGCTCAACCACAGCTCTGGGAACAGCACAAGGATGAGATTATTCCTAGCTGAGTGTATGGGTACTGCCATCCCATTCTGGATGGGGGGATTTTCACCTTCTCGATGCAAACTTTGTCAGTTGGACTTGTGGCCAAAACCCAGGCACCTGGCTTGATTTATTTATGAGTAGCAATGAAGCCTGGCAGCCTTGTTAACCTCTCCTTCCTTTAGCTGCCTGTAATCCAAGTGAGTCATCTGGGTTCTCTCTGCTGTCTTTGGAAAGGGATGCACATTTAATGTGGTGAGTCATCCCACACATCTTACACATATCTGCAGGCACCTAACTCTTCTTTGATTATGAACAAAATTTGATAGATGCAGCTTCTCAATTTTGGATGCCTGAAGCAAACCTTCCAATCAGAAAGGTCAAGAAGTGCTGGGACATACTGCACACTGTAAATTTACAGGAAAATACTTAAGGGAATTAACTTTTTTTTTTCTTAATTTGTGAAAAGTTCCCTTTAATTGTTGCCATTTGAAACATTTAAAAGAGCTCAGGTTTCAGAAGACATTTCTTGAAGATTATTCTGAACTGATACGTTATTGAGTTTGTCCAAAGTGCAACATAAATGAGTCACATTTATTCTAGAGGTTAAGTTGGATCATTAGGCTCCATCTCACCACTTATGGAAAGATTTTTGTAAGAGTTTTTACATGCAAAGACTCAAGAAGTTACACCTCTAGCAATTCTAACACAGAAAAACTTTTCTGACTGCCTTATGCAAGGGGTGAATATTGCCCTCAATTCAAGCAAAGAAGAAATCTCTGCACACATTTTAGACCCAGACACTTTTATTTTTGCATCTTTTTAATATGCTGATTAAGCAGAGAGGAACCTGGAGTCCCAAGCTAAGAAAGCTTAAATGCATGTTTTGCTGAATGAGGACCTAAAACCTGCATGCAATACTCACATACTTAACACCTGTGCCATGTTTATACATTCACAAGCAAATTTATTCCACACAAAGCCAAAGGGAACATGGGAAGGCAAGTTGACAGAAACATGAAATTTGAGACCACGTTTTGCAGTGTTGTATATCTTGTGCAGTATGAATTTCCAAAACAATCAGAAAGTCTTTGAAAAGATATGCTATGCTACCACACTGACCACCATGCACCCAGAAAACACATTAAAGGCAGATTTCTACCAAGTGCAAAAATTGAAGATTTATAAAATGAGAAAGTTCCATAGCCTCCTTCAAAGAAACTGAATGGTCCAACAAAGGATTCCCTGGCAGCTTAGGATAAAGAAAACTGCACAGCAGAGTGGCTGCAAAATAAATGGCTATAAGTAAACAACAAAGCTTAAATCCCACTGTGTAATTTCTTACCACATGAACAGTTAATAGAAAATATTGGGTCTGCTGAATCGCTGAATTTTATAATTACTATTACAGATTTGACCTCCTTTTCATAGGTTTCCTGCAGACATTAATTATTGAAGCTTTGATATTAAAAAACAACCACAAAAAAAGGCTTATTTAATATCCCTGCTTTCCCCCTTGATATTGGCTGAAACACAAAGGACAGGTCTGACAGCCATGCTAACACAAACCCTGCCAAAATTAGGAGGCATGAAGGCACGAGGTGTTATTGATTAAATCATAAGCGGAAAATGGTCAAGCCCAGGCTCTGTCAGGCTGCGGAGACAGACACGGCCGACAGTCTCCGGCGAGCTCACTCCAGGCGTGTGCAGCAGAGAATTTTAGCTAACCTTGAACTCCACAAGCTGCCCAGGAAGGTCAAGAAATTCTGTCAAAAATGGTGCTGAAGCTGAAACAGTAACCACGGATCAAGCAGCTGCTTCAAGCTGTGGAATGGTGAATACAAGCACTTAACCTTTTCTATGCAGGGCTATAAGGGAGAACTTAAAAGAAGACAAAGTCAATATAGATAGATGGAAGAAGTGGTGGGAAAACGTATTTGGATATTAACAAGCTACTAATTCTCTGAAAACTGGCCCAAATTTTTAAAAAATATTTGAATGTACTAACTGCTAGCTCTTATTCAAATACCAGTATACAGCAGCTGATATTTCAGTTGCAAATTTTATAAAAGTAGAAATTACAATTCTGGGTAACATGGTATATTGCACATTTCATCGAAGTTATTTTTTTACAGTCACAGTTTAAAGTCCTATAATACTAATGGAGAACTGACAAACTCATCAGCAAAGAGGCACAATAAAAACAGCTATTCAAAATTAAAAAAAAAAAAGAAAAGGAAAAGAAAAAATACCCCAACCAAATCCCTCTCAAACCAGTTAGCAACACAAAAAATCCATTTTTTAATCTTACACTGAAACAAAAACGGCTTCCAAACACACAAAAACAGAGGCCTTTAAATTAAATTCACTAGATGAAGGATATGCAAATTACCTGAAGAAGCGAAGCCCTATAATGTTCTCAAAATTCTGCAATAGCCTATTTAATTAGTATTTTAATTTATCAGAATAATTCTTTGCACTTGACAATTTATGCAGTATTCCATATAATTAAGCACGTAGCTACAGTGGAATAATTTTGCCTACTCTCTGTATACCAGTTATTTTAACCTGAAAGAATCTGTGGAAGTCTCTTCTGTGATCTAAATTACAATGGGGACAACTTAATGGCTTTGCTCTATTAGAGAGCATGATGAGGGTGTTACTGAGTGTTTAAGGGTAAGGATTGTCACTGCTCAGTCTTCACCAACCTGAGGGAGGTCTGATGTGTTTTCTGAGGGCAAACGTTTATTTCTTTAGCAAAGTTATCTGTCAGTGGCTTAGTCAGGAATTGGAGTGTGTAGGTTTGGCAGGTTTAACCTCAGAGTCCATCAGTTATTAGAAGGAACAAGTTATGGAGGGCTCTGAGCAGAGCTCCAGTCTCATTACTGCACTTCTGGAAGGAGGTTTTTTATCTAGCAGGCTGCCAAGCACAGCTGCACCCTCCAGCTGACTCGTGGGAGCACACACTGGCACGAGAGAGGGGAAGGGAACCACGTTCAGCAGGGTTTCAGCAGGAAGACTCTCCAGTTTGTCTCCCAGGCTGTTGCAGGATTTACCTGCCCCAAAGAAGAAACAACCCTTAAATATGAAAAATGTTTCTGGGAAGATGGCATCACTCACAAGGAAAACTTGATTTTTGGGGCATATCTGACTTGGAGTGTGTATTGCATTTAATTGAATGTAGGGAAAAAAGGATGTATGGGCATATGATTCCCCTGACCTCTATTACCTGCTCATTTTAGAATGAGCCAATTCATGCTCTAGACTCACTAACTATATGGACTGGACCTCCAGTCAATAAATTGAAGGCAACTAATTCAGATTTACTGTAGCTGTCAGATGAATTCTACAACTACTGTTTTCTTCCTATCAGCTTGTTGCAAAACTCCTTTCAAAGAGCCACATTTAGAAGAATTTAATTTCCTCTCCGAGGAAAGGAGGAAGGGAATTCCAGAGAGATGCTGCTTATTACAGTTTTTAGCTTTTTAAAAAGTATCTCTAAGACAAGGAAATGTTACATTTATTTACATAAAGCTGTATTTTGCTTTCTCCTCCCCTACAAGGAACCCTTGAATATTTGGAAAGTTTCTTCATAGCATGGTTCAGAGAGAGTGCCTTGGTCTTTGGCAGGGCCACACACTGTGCCATGCATATACACAGTAAGTCAAAAGCACAACATGGAATATTCAAAGTACATCAGCTCAGAACAAGAATGACCAAATCAAGTGGGCAGATAAAGTGAGAAGAAGGGTGTCTGTACTAAGTTTTACAACGCCATTAATGAGGAACAAGTACACAAGCTGCAGGCAGAAGGTATTTTGTCCTCCAATCTTTACAGGGTGAGGGCATGAGATAGATGCTTCATGTAACAGCTATTTAACTGGCAGCCAGGCCTGGAATGGAAATGGTTGCAGAAAAGTCAAAGCCACGTCGCTGTGCTAGCAACAGCCTGCTAAATACTATGTCATATTCAATTTTCAAGTCATTTTTCAAGTGATTTTAATTAGATATTGTTTCAATCTCATGTGCATTAATTTAATTTCTGATATCAACATTTCAGCTTTCAATCTGTTCAGATGCAGTACCTTGCTGCCTGGAGTAATTTAAAATATTGTTTGCATCTCCAGCAATTTTGAGAGCACACATCCTTTACAACCTGCTCTAGCCAATAAAACCAGCAGATGGAAATTCAGACCGTGCTCACCACTCCCTGTGCACCTTTGCGTTCTCACAGATTTTGGTATGAGGCAGCTAAATCTCCATGCTCACAATCAAGGAATTTTCCATCTCTGTTTGTATTTAATTCTGTACAAAAAATACACACAAAATCCCTTTGTCAGGGAAACAGCAACACTGCAAGTTTCCCTAAGAGGGAAATTGGACCATACTTGAAGAGCTGTATATTTTTTAAACTTATGCACTGAAACAATGTTGTTTTTCCCACTCTAAACCATCTGCCTCTTACACCCATGGCCAGGTAATCAAGGATAGAGCAGCAATGATTTTATACAGCAGGACCTCAGGTACCTATGTCCTTGCATAGTTTAGGGATGCATTTTAAACACATTCTTTCTGCATGACTGCTTGTATTGACTTATTTCCACTTGTTCAATAAATAACTGCTCAATTGTATGTCTTCCTTTGACTTTCCTTTAAAATGAGCACACTGCTATTCTAAAATCTGATATTTAAATATTAGCAAAGGAGTTTGGGATGTATGAAATTAGATTTTTCTATTTCTCTGGAGTTTTTTTTTTGCTTTGTGATGAGATCCATCTCTACAAACTTTGCTGTCTCAGCTAAGAAGTCAGTCAAATTCCCTGCCTTGTCAAGAGAAGTAAATAGATAGTAAATAGATATCACCAGAGATTTACTTATCCCATCCTGAGATTGGTATAATTTATTTTATTTATCTATATATCTATATAGATAGATATAATATGCCTAGAAAGGCTTGCTGTATCAACCAATCCTATTTCTTTTTTTTTTTTTTTTTGTTTCCACAGGTATTTCCTTGTAAAAAACACATGTACACAACCTCCAAAATACTTCAGCAGTAAAACATTTCAACAGACAATGCCATGGCTACAGAGAGAGATTTTTAAGGTGTGGTGTAAGGATGATTCTGTTTCTGAAGTATGAACAAACCCAGTTTATATGAATTAGAACTGTAGAAATGAAAAACCTTTATCTACCCTAAATACTTCTTTTTGGCAGAACTTCAGGAACCCATTATCAAAAAATATTCTCTTAAATAATATGAGCAGATTGGTTTCCATCAAAAGAAGAGTTTTGAGTAATAACAAAAATAACCATGCTCTGGATATGTATGTCTTGTTATATATTGTATAAATGGATATATGTGTGGATTTATGTATATATATATTGTTACATGTTGTATATGCTTTAGAAACACAAAATATATTTTAATGAATGCTTAACAGTGACAATTTTTAACACCACTGGCCATTTTAACAGTGACAATTCAATGCTGCACATTACTTGACAGAGTGCAATGCATGGATGTATAACAACTAGCTTGCATACTTAAAACACTTATCCATTATTTATAGCAAAAGTTGTACCAATTCACCCAGTGTTAGCAGAAAATGAAAAAAAGAAGTGTCATTCCACTTTTCACATCAAAATTTGTTCACATAAATATTCCTTGACAAGTATCAGCTCTGAACAGAAAACTCAGATGAAACAACCTGCAGGGTGTTGAGCTGAAACTGGAGCTGGTTCAGGTAGAACAAGGTGTGACTACCAGTGCAGTGCTTCTCTGCAGTCATTTCTGGGTGATTGCTAATATCTGGACCAACTATTAATTGTCATTTCAAAGTTCCCCTTAGCTTCATGTCAGAGTTCACCATCACATGTCCAACCTTAACATTTAAAAACCAGAAAGCAAGATTTGTGGTCCCAGGGGATGGGCAGGCAAGAAAAACCACCTGGGCCTTTCTTAGCTCTTCCCATGCAGAGCATACTTGGCCTCCTCACCTTCACCACCCTGTGAAAAGCAACAGTCCATAAGACAAGCTTAAGGCTACAGCTTTTTTCCTTTTAAATAGAAAAGTTTTTGGAATAACAATATAAAGGAACAGGTTTTCTGCCTTGTTTTATTTATAGTCAAAAATTCAACAGATTGCTTTAATTTTCTTGGGCTGAAAATACTACCAAAAAAAAAGAAAATCAAGCAGATAATAGCAGTAACTCAGCTTTTCAAAAGTAGCTAATATTCTGGTTTTGTATCTGCTTTTTCCTTCTATTTGAATAGCCTCTCTTTCCATATAACTCATTTTGATCTCTCAGGATATCCATTGCATCTCCTCTTTGTGATGAACTTTTTTTAAATAAGCAGAAAGAACCACAGAAGTCATCCAGAGGCTGATCCTTATGGCTGCAGCTCTGCAGAAATTCAGGAAACTCTGTTATCTGGAACTTAACTGACCTTCTGTGATTTCTTTAGAATAGATGATGTGTTACAAGGGCAAAGGAAAGGACTAAACCATCTCTCCAGAAGTCTACAAGATACTTTTTCTTGAGTTTTCATTACTTCTTAACACAAAAGGAATGGGCAGACTCAGGAAAATAAATCCAAAAATAGTTGTTGCACTTTTAAAGAAACAATCCACACCTCCCCTGGGGTGTACCTGGAAAGTACACTGACCCTCTTTCATATACATAATATTTTAAAATACTCATATCAGCCTCTAATTATTAATCTTCATCTTTGTTATGCTCTACTTTTTTATCATTCTCCTGCTTGCACCATTTTGAGTCTTAGCCTGAAACAGTAAGAAATGTATGAATTATTCTTCCACTTATTTAAAATTTGTCAAAATCTTTGGATCTGTGGTGCATTTGCGCTGGTTTATGAAAAATTTAACGGACACTACCACTAATTCTCAGCATGCCAAATGTTATTTTTAATAAATACACATTCAAGAACTGTCATTTTTTTCCCAGTCATTTCCTCAGTTAATAAAACAGCACCCTGTAGGTTCATTTCTTTAATGATCCAAAACACAACTTCGAGACATGTTATTTGTTATTCATCTACGACTACACTTAATGTCATCCTCGTGGCACAAATGTAACAGGACTGAGTCATAAAAACATTAGCAATATTTCAACTGACTGGCTCACTAAATCATGAATAGCACAGCTAATGCACAAGGTCATTCACTAACAAAATCTATTTGCTGTGCCTCAGAATAAAATGAAAATATTTATTACCAAGGATGCCACTAGTAACAAGAGTCACAATAAAGCTTTCAGATGAGAGTGAATAGGGATGGTGTTAACTTGCCCATTGTTTCTCAGAACAGTTTTTCAAAATTCTGCTTTCATGAAAATTCTGGAGGCTACTTCACTACCTTTAAAAGGAAAATCAGCAAGAATGGAAAACCCCTTATATTTCAGAAATACAGGCCAAATATTTTTTTAAGAATATAAACTTTAATCATGTCATAAAAATCCATTATTTTTATCCTTGGGTGGGTGAAGTGCAAAAAAGGAAGATAAATGCTTCCCTACAGAGATAACTGTGTCCTAAATGCATTTACAAGATTTGAATGTGCCTGTGTCTGCAGGTATGCACATTTGATGGGAATGAGAAGGATATAATAGGAAAGACCTGAGCGTGTGAAGGATGGCTGCTTTGCAGTACTCAAAATATTATGATTATTGCAACCTCCCCTACAATGCTTTCCCTGGCCAGAATCACTGTGCCAAAGGCACTTTGCAAACATGCTACTAAAAGGTGGCTCCTGTGCAAAAGAGCTTATATCTACCAAACAAGTGGAGACAGTAATTGGTGGCAGAGGGGTAGAGATAACAAGGAATGGATATTAGGCAAGAGAACAGCAGAATGCCAAAGCTGCCTCCATCCACAGAACATTCTTTCTCTTATTTTTTGGCATGGAAGTGATGTGTTCAGCTAAGCCTTATAAATCCTTTAAAAGCTGCAGCATTTTCACCGTTTCACTGTTAGGGGCAGAAGAGACTTATTGACAGGGTTTAAAGAAGAAATGGCAGGAAAGGACACTCTGATCAGCTGTCCCAGAAGTGCTGGAAGCAAAGGCAAAGCTTTCCCATTCTGTAAATGGTGTGATGGAGAGGTCTCTCCTCTATGGTAGGTTTAACCCAATGCTTATTGGAATGACTTTCTGCTGGCACCATCCCTCCTCTTTCCTCCTCTATGGAAACATTTTTTAGGACATCCCTTCAAAGGGTAGAAAAAGCTACCTGGGCTGTGCCACCCCCCATGGTGCCAGTTCCATCTGAGCAGGTTAAAAATCCAATTATAAACCTCTCATTGGGCAAAATGCTGTTCTTTGTCCCAGACCTGTGTGCTTTGTGTGAGAATCCTGCATCCCAAAAGCAAAGCATGTTGTCATTTTAAAAAAGAAATCATATGCAACTGCAGAAATATTCGAGCTAAAGAAGACAGGTGAATTGACAGTGAGAGGCTGTGGACTAATACTGTGAATCAGGAGTCTGCCCTGCTGATAAAACTGTTCACTGTCCATCAAAATGCCAGCTACACCCTCTTATGAGTAGCCCCTTATCCTTTGTATTTTCAAAATGTGCATCATTAGCAAAAAATCCGTTATTTAAACTAGTTGAAACTACTTGGTAAATTTAGACTGACATGTTTTAGAGAGTGACCACAGGAGCAGTTCACCAGCCAACACATGACAGCAGTAACCTCTCTCAAGGGTATGATAACCCCTTTCATTGGCACTGATACATTCAGAAGGAGACATTGGCCCACAGCCCTTATAAGACTGTCAGACTTGTATGGATTATGCAATTTAACACATAGAAATCATTACTGAATACAATTTTTGAGAAATGTAAATGAAATGCCTATCTGCTTTATGCATACGTGGTCACAGGTCACTATTTGAGTGCCAGCAATTTCAAGCAATTTCTGCATACTATTTTCAGAAAAAAATTAGCACAATAGCATTCTTATGGGGTGAAAATCTATAGGAGAGTTAAAAGCTCAGTGAAACATTTTCTGACTTCTGACTTCTGTGTCTGTCAGGCAGACACTGTCCTACCAAGACAGGCTCTAAAGTAAACCTAAGACTGTGAATAAAGCCATGCTTTCTCCTCCCTGTGCTGTGACCATAGCACAGGTTGGTTTCTAGGGTTTCCCCTTTATGGAAATATATGGAAACTAGCCTTAAAAGAAATATTTGCTGCTGAAAAAGAGAGGTGGCTATTGCAAGAGCCATATAGATAACGACTTCCTCGGGAAATAATTTTGTGAGAAAGTGGTTTGCATGTTTCCTCACCCTCTTGCTTTTGTAGACTGCTGGATCCATGTCTGATTTCTAAAGGAGAGCATGGAGTTTTGAAGATATTTTAAAATTCTTTTATATATCCATATCATCTATATCTATATCCCTATAGATCTATATTACACACCAGAGCCCTGTACTTGATAAATACCTACAATAATCTGCACACACACACACATAGCATATCTCAATGTAAGATGCATACATATAGCTTAGTCCATACTCTACAAAAGGAATACAGAACTGTAGTATAAACATAAATTAAGTATGAGGTATACATCTCCACCCATCAAGATTAATGTATATTATTATCCCTTGACCCCTTCTTAATGTTCCATTTTACCACATTTCTAAAATATTTATATCATACAGGGTGTTAAATTATAGCAATTAAGACTGTAGTATGGTTTTATTAATATTTCATCAAGAATGTTTCATAATTTGAATTTCCTTGGTGCCCTTCTGTTGCTTTGCTGAACACTGGGAATGAAGGGCATTTCTGTCTTTTTCTTCTTCATCTTTGCAGAACTTTACCAGCATTTTGCTTTTCTTAGCCAGATGCAGAGCTTTACAGCTACTGCCTTTTTACCTGGTGACTGATTCATGTAACAGTTTCAGGTTTGTTATGACCAGTTCTGTGTCTCCAACAAAATAAAGACATCAGCAAACCAGAGGTGGTCCAGAGAAGGGCCAATAAAGGGACTGAAACATGAATTCAAGCAGAGGCTCAGCCTGGGGTTTGTCCAGCAAAGACTTCACAGAAATCTAAATGGTAATTTGACTGCTGCTGGCTGCTTGGGCAGGATTATAAAAGAGACAGAGACAGAATTTTGCAGAGATTCACACCAAAAGGACTTGAGGCAAATTGCTACAAAGGAAATTCTGATTGGACAAAAGGAAAAAAATATTTTCTTAGTAAGTGATGACTAAGCACTGGGACAGGCTGCCACGAGAAGATGTAGAATTCATTCATATTTTCACAATTCAAGTGGAGCAGGGCCCCAAGAACACAAATTTCAAATTTAGCACTGCTTTAGAATGGTTGTTGGACCCAATGACCTCCAGAGGTCCCTTCTGACTTCAATTTTCCTGTGATTATAAAAAAATATATATATAAAAAACCATTAAAGACAATGATCTTCACAAGAAACTATTATTTCATCCCAACATTTCTGAAGTACTGACTAACCCTTCCTTGAAATAGGTACTACATGTTTTTCTAAAGAAAGGCTGCTGTTCTCAAAAGTACCATCATCTGTCAGATCCAGCAGTTTTATTTCTGGATCAGTTTGTTCTTATGCAGCCAAGCACTTTAGGGCATGTTCAGCTGATGAATCACAACCCAAAAGCACTGGAGTGAAGAAGAGAAAGTGAAAAATTTGGGAAAATTCAAAACCAACTAATATTTGGGGCATACAAATCTTCATGGTCATCACAGCAGAGCTGAACTAGGCTATGACAGCAAAACTGGAGATACTGCAAGGATTAAAAATTGGAACATTATGTGAATAGTGAAAAAAATAAAAGAGAAGTATTTTGAGAAAAGAAAGGTCTCTTCTTGAAGCAGGGTGATGTCACTGCATAAATGGCAGGTGGGTAAAGGGCAGAGTGAGTTTTATCTCAGCCAAAGCACGAGGCAAACAGACACCAAGGGAGAGGAGAGAGAGGGAGCCATGGGAAATGCAGAGGGTTGGGGGTAAGGAAAAAACTACTCAGGACTTCAGATTAGGTTTGGCCACTCCCTGCACTTTCCAATCTGAAATTCAATGGCAGTTTCCAAATGTAGTTTTAGATATCTGAAAATCAGGCATTTAGTTAAAGTTGCTTTGCTACTTCCCTTATAGCTGATAGAGAGAGGCATTTCTAGAGAGTGCTTCATCCTCTCTGAGGAAGACACAATTCACATACAAACAGCCATGATACCCCAAAAGCAGCTGGGGGCTGATGCAAAGACTCCAGGAACTGATTTTCATGATACAGAAGTAGGTAGGTGATCTTTCAAGGAAGAGGGATATCAAATTAATGGGTAGAAAATCGACACAGAAAAAAGGAGAAATCTCTCCTAACCAAAGGCTGAGTCACCCAGACTACAACAAGAATCTCTACTATTTTAGAGTGGTGATTTCCTAGGAGTCTGAAAGTGCAATTTCAAATGCAAAAGTAATTTTGGATTTTATCCTAAAAAAAACCCCAAAAAACCCAGTATTTCTTCTCCATTCATATAATTTAAAAATTTTATACGGTCTAGAATATAACATAGTAGTGAGTAATACTAACAGAGAGTGATAAAATTGACCTAGAAAAAATCAAAGTGAGAGAATAGAAGACTTAAAATAACAGTTGTAAAATATTTCATTAATTTTAAAATATCGAGAATGGTTTTTACTAAGTACAGACTACAGCATCCTATTTTTGTTTTCTGAATGATTAAAGTGGTTTTTTGTACTGCAATTATGCTACAAAATACTTTAATATATGAATTGTTTCATTCAGTACTTACAGCCTGTTTTGAAACTAATTGAATGTTAAAGTTTTTTGTATTTCCACTGGGGTTAAGAAAAAAACCGCAGAATTATCTGTACTACAAGAATCAGTTTTGATTGATAAGATGTACAAAAAACTTCCTACCCCCTAAAATATGCTGAACAGACAAAGTTGACAAATCACCAGGAGGAACAACTACCTGCAGGGTTATGCTGAAAGGATTTGGTTGTTGTGGGAATTCATATAAATGGGGGCCCCAGCAAAGGAACAATCTCTGTATTACATTGTCACATCCCAGGAAGGCTTGATGCTCCTTCAGGTAACAAGGTGCCAAATACAAAAAATGAGCAATTTCAAGCAATTAGTTGCACCAAAGTTTGAATGAGAAGCTGAACGTCCTGCTGCCTTACAAGTGGGCATAGGAAAGAGAAAGAAGGGTTCTTTTTCAGCTGTAGGATGGGTGAGGAGATGAAGGCAAGGTAATTTACAGGTTGCTCCATCTGTTTTTGATGGCTAACTTAATTAGATGTTCTGTAATTTTGTATCTGGATAATTCCTTGGGTCAAGTTAGATATGCAAATCCTACAAAAACTCATCTTTAATGGATAAAAAACCAAGGTCCTCTAAATACAGATAAATGTAGGATAGAATTATATGCAAGGTGTATGTGTTTTGTGTGTATGATGCATGCTGCTGCAATAGGACCTGCATATATTTGAATATTCATTAGATCTTCAATATCTTGTGAAACAAAATGCAATAAAGGCAGAAAGAGAAACACAGATAACAGGGAGAAGATGCATCTCCTTCATTTCCCTAATTTCACAGTGTATAATGATCTACCCATCTATTTTCTTATTTAAAAATATCAACAAGATGTTTGGTATTATAAATTACATTAAATAATAGACATTAATAATGCATTATACTCTTGAATCAATTACAATCTTTAAATTAAATCCAAATATATTAATACTTAGATAATAATTAATATAAAATTAACTTTTAAATATAGCACTGTATTACTTGGTGGGAATTATATTAGTAGTTAGAATACTTTAAGGACATAAGCCTATCTAAATCAAATTACAGGCACTGCTGACAATTCATTAAAAGGAATTACAATATACCATCTATTAGATAACTGTAACATATAATTCCATTATTATATAGATCATAGTATGGCACCTACCTCATTCTTTTAAACTGCCACACTATTACTTGTGCAATTTTACTATGTACTATGCCACACTTTAAAATTATTTCAACAGCAGTAGTGCTAAAGAAAAACAGCAATTTCATAAAGTCTAATACATCTGAAGGGGAAAGCACTCAGAGTATCTAAGTATGTTTTCTATGCACAGTTTGAACTGCAGTTGTTCAAAGTGAAGCCTTGCCTTTGGTGTGGAACATGAAGCACTTGGGAGAGGAGAGCAGAGCAGCATCAAAGGAGGCCCCACCATCTGATGCCACAGAATGCATGTATTGATTTCGGATTTTGAAAGGCTTCCTTTACCTTGAATAGTTTGCAGATCCAATGAAAGTCTGAACAGACCCCAATGAATTTAAATGCTGCTCTAACTAAAATGTAGTATTTGAGAAGGACATACAAGTTATTCTATTATTAGGCTTGTTATCAGCAAGCATGGTAGTAATTCAGAGACAAATATATGACTCACTGGGCTTTTGGAGCCAAGAGATTATAAAAACTACAACTATTATATTTACAATGGTGAAGAAGAAGCTGCTTTGAAGTATCTTTTATAAAGTAGGCAGAGGTTGCTTTTTAACAACAATTAAGTTAAAATACTTAAATAGCCTATTTTTCTTACAAGTTAATACTATACAACAATTTTTCAGCCTTCAACAAGTCACAAAGCAAATAACATGAATTTTGGATTTGACTTTGGCATTAAGTCTTTTTCACACTTGCAGCTTTTAATTTCATATACTGTTTAGTTTAATTAATTAATATTGACTTTCAGAAGGACCATGGTTATTATTTTTTTACTTGTGGCAGAATCAAGAGATTCTTGTCATTTTCAGGATGCTGATCCCATTTTAAACCTGGGTGCTAGATAATACCACATGTGAAGATGCTCCCAGTAAGGGAGGGAACTTCACATGTATGTTAAACAAAATTTTCTGGAGAACCAGGGAAAGTGGTTTTATGAAAAGTAAAAATGAAAGAAGTAGATAACTGTCTTTTACTTCCATTATTACATTTTGCTTCAGATTTATTTTAAAGTACCTGTTTCTAATGAAAACAATTCTTCCCACTGCTCATGTAATCAGCATCTGACCCACAGTCAAGCTCCCTGGCACAGTTTAGAGCACATACTTGGGGGAACCTAAGGTGTTGCTAATAAAAGTTGCAGCTGGTACTCCTCACACAGAAATTACTACTTTAGAGCAGAATCTGTGTTTGTGTCTGGGCTGCCAAGGTGGAATGCTGCATCTTGGCACACTCTGCCCTCCCCGGGCCTGGCAGTGACAAGGGACAGCTGGACACATGCCCCAGCCTGTTGAGCTGCCATGGCAATGATAGCCCTTGGCAAAATGAACAAGTAGGAGCCATATATAACATTTCCCATTTTGCAGCCAAAGCTATCAGAGCATGTCTGCCTCAGTCCTGTAGCTGAAGCCATCCCTGTGCATCTCTGCATCTCAATACAGCCCAATTAATCTCAATTTATTAAGAATTCAAATCTGAAAAAAGCCTCTTTTCCCTACTGAGCTTGCATTTTTTTCCTGTTTTGCAGTTTTGTTTGAGCACTCATGAACTAGGCACAGCGTTGGTGACTTGGCTGATGATACCAAAGGTGTCTGAACAATCTTTTGGCTCTAGTCATAATATAAAACAGTCATAGCATAAAATATATAAATACAAATTCATACAGTATTCTAATATGTGTTTGCAAGTTGTGTTCAACATCTTGACCTTATGGCTTTGTCAGACTTAATCTGAAGAACAGCTTTCTGTGCATAACTCTTAGGCCATAACTCAGAAGTTCACCCAGGGCTGAAACTTGGAGTGAGCTCGTAACCACCTCACTGATTTCACTGCCATGCTCCACATAGGTGCTGTCAAGGGGGAACCATATCCTGTTGATTTTATAGGGTCACACTTTCATGGGCAGTTGGTTCAACTCCCTCAAAATATAACTGCTGTGCATCAATTTCAGCGAGACATAAAAGTCATATCGTGCTGCTTCTGCTTTGTGATTGGAAAGAGATTGCATAATATAGACACATTCCCTTTATACAGTAATAGCTGCATCAGTAAAAGCCTTTGTCATTCATATAAGACAGGAATGTTGTGAAAGAGTGAGATAAAAGTGATTTGTGTAAGTCACCAAGCAGCCTGCTGCCAAAACCAGAATCCCTCAGTGTCCTGTCAGCTGCGAAAAAAATATGATATTTCTAAAAATACTCATAGTTTAACATTTCCACTCCAGCACAGAGTCTGGAATCAAACACTAGCAGGGCTGCAGGATAAAAATAATTAAGTGAAAGTAAAATGAAAGTATACAGCTAAAGAAATCAGCTGGGCTAAATATTTTTCTATTTTTTTATGTTTTGCCTTTTCCCAAAGAAAAGTAAGGAAATTTTCTGTAGGAAAAAGAGAAACCACCATTGGGAAAACAGCAGCAATCGGTGCACAATAAAATAACAGATTAAGTGAAAGATTCGTTATTATAAATACATCCAAAAATTCATTGTACTTGATACTTTGGCCCATTTTAAAATGAGCTGATAAAGCAACATTGTTTCTTAGACTGATAACCAGCTTATTGGCTTTCAGAGAGGTCAGAGGCTTCCTTGTTTATTTAGCTGAAGTAGTCTTTTAGCTCTCTGATCTCCTCAGTCTGCTGTTATTATTAGTCTTCCCTGAGTTCTGTTTTTCAAATACCTTGTCTCCAGCTCACTTTGCATTTCCTATTCAGCAATTTAACCCTACAGACAGTTTATAAAACAAGATAAAAATCCATAAATTAGGCGTCCATGGGTGCCTGTGCCCTATATCTTTGTCAAGGATGATCACAATCAAATGCTTGTTTCTCAAGACAGCCTGTCAGCAAGCACAATTACAGGTTTTCAACTTGCCCTGCCATAGCACAAGGCAGGAGTCTCCATGTAGGGTAATAGCTTCATATCATTCTTCACCTGTCTCTTTTCTGTCTCTTATTTCTGCTTATTTTCTTTACAGATTGTCATTAATACTTTTTTCAGAAACCAAGACTTTATTAACAATGCAATATTATTACTTTATATTCCTATATGGGCACAGCTATTTCAGAGACAGTGTAAAAAAATGGAGATTTCTACCCAGGGAGTTTGGCAGCTCTGCCATGTCACCACAACAGTGAGGGGAGGCCAATGAGAGGCACGGGTCCAAGGTGCCCCAGCTAAACTGTGAGCATCCCCCCACAGCAGTGTAAACCCTTTGAAACACTGACTTTGTCAGGACCCTTTATTTCTAGAGCTGAAGGGAAAATCCTCACACCATTGTGCAGAGCAGAAATTTTGCCATGGGTTTCACTGAAATCCTAATGGTGTAGGGTTTTCTTCTTTTTTCTTTTTTTCTTTTTTTTTACAGTTGAGGAAGATATGCTAAGGACTGAGCATGTGACTTACAACTACTCCTGGCCCTTGGACAGTAGGAATAGTGTATTCAGAAACATCTTTCCCATGAGTAGCAGCAATTTTTGGATTAATGCTATGGACTACTCATCACCTGAAACAGCACCTATTACAACTAACTCCAAATTGTGCCCTGTTGAGCAAGGAAAGATGATAATGATGCATTTAAAGCCTGCATGGCTTTAAATGCATCATTTGTACACCTGCAATGGTTTTGGAACTCCCTGGTTTAGTGCTCCCACTGAAACTGTGCTGTCAGTTGTTTGCTTCCCCCTTTCCTTCTCTCTGCCCCCTGCAGTGGGATGGAGAGGAGAATTGGAGGCACAAAAGGTAAAGATCATGGGTTGAGTAAGGAGAATTTACTGGAAACAGCAATGGGATAAGAAAAAACAAACAGCAACAGCAATGATACTAATAACAAAAGTCGAAAGAGAGAGTGGGTGTGTGTGGGGGTGGGTTGGAGGGTATGTACCTGTGGGTGTGTGTGTGTACAAAAATTAAAGCTGTCCTTGCCAGAACCAGGACAACACCACAGGTCGTTACAATAGAGTTTAGGGTCAGGAGAGAAGATTTTCAGATTTCGGAGAGAAAATGGATACGTATTTAAAAATGCATCCTGAAGTGAGCCTTAGTACATTGCTGTAAGGAGAAATAGGATGTGTATTAGTTTAATGGCTTTTCCTCTTAAATTCCTCTAGGAACCATGATATATTAGGAAATCCTGACATGGTCTGAGGGTTTTCCTATGACTCAGAGCCTCCTCCAGGATGGTCCTGTCTCCACCAGGAATACCCTCATCACACCACATCATACTTTGCTCCTATCCCTGATGCATCTGTCTCATCACCTTCATCCTAATATGGTCACCCTCATCCCTAATATGGTTCCTAATATGAGGAACACTCACAGGCCAGGCTTGAGAGTCTCCCAACGGAGTCATCATGCCAAGAATCTCTAGGTACATCTGCATATTTAAGAAATCTTAACTTCTCTCTCTGCATGCTGCAAAGAACTCAATATTGCAGTAAGACTCTTAGGTTAATTTTCTGTTTCTTTCCTGGAGGAAGAAGATCTATTATCCCAAATATAAGCAAACCTCTAGACAGCCAGGCAGAGCACTGACACATCTCAGCCACTAATTCCAATGCTGTCTCCTGGCTGACACATTTTCTGCTTTTCTAGCAAATATTGCCACTTGCACAAATGTTATTCCACTCAACACAGGCCTCCAGGCAGATTACAAACAATTAATTATTTCCCTTTGATTCCAACAATTCAGGCAGCTTTTCACCTTTGTACTAATACACTCATTGAGACTGAAATGTCTGAACTTAAATTCATGGAAGCTACAGGAGATCACATCAAAAGTATTGTTTAGGTCAAAGTAGATAACAGCCCCTCTTTTCTGGTTATCCACAGAGCTTGTCATTTCCTTGCAAAAGGCAGTGAGGTTGGTCAGACATGGTTAGCCCGTAATTAATTCTTGCTATCTAGTCCCAGTCATCATCCTGTCCTTCATGCGCCCAGTAATAGCTTCCAAGAGAACACACTCCATAATTTTCTCAGGGTTCAAAGTGAAGCTGACCAGCCTCTGGTTCCTGGAGTGTTCCTTCTTGCTTTTCTGAAGATGTGTGCAACACTGGCTTTTCTGCAGCCTTAAAACCCCAATTTTCACAATTTTCAAAGAATATGGAGTGACATCAGCCACCTTTTTGAGCATCATTGTATGCATCTGTCTTGACCCATGGACTTTCCTGTGTCAAGATTTCGTAAGAGCTCTTTGACTCAACTGTCTTCCCTTATTGCAGATTGCAGTTTCACTCCTTAAAAATTCTGCGTGTATTGACTTGGGAGACCTTATTTTTGCCACAGGTCACAATGATGATACTGAGCAGTTCTGTCTATTCTGCTTTTGCTTATTTTTACCACCTGCCCCATTCAGAAGCAGGCCTTTGTTTTATTTTTTTTTTTTAATTTTTTTTTCCTTTTCTGTTATTTCTAATGCAGTGGTAGAAATTCTGCTTGTCAGCATGTCCTTCCTGTATACACCCTTTTTGCTCTGGAACTCAGTCCTTACCTCCCAAGCCACTTTCCTGGTACATCCAATTCTCCAGGGTACCAGGAAAGATCATTCTCGAGCTTTCTGTCTTAGATACCCACCAGCTCTCCTGAGCTGTTCTTTTCTTCAGAGTTCCCTCTCACAGGATCCTGCTTACCAGTGTCCTGAGAAGCCAAAGCCTGACCTCCTGAATTCTAGGGCCTGGTACATGTTTTCCTCATTCCCCTCAGTCTTGAACTCCCTTTTTTCTTGGTCACTTATTAGCATAAGTATAATAAAATTACATATGTTGAGATGAGTGCAGAAACATGATTTATTACATTCTGTATGGATTTTCACTTTTACTTCTCAATTCAAATTGTGTTTGGACTGGATTCAGGGCACATGTGCCTAGGAAGGACCATGAGGTTTAGGCAGGAGGTTCCCCATGTAACTTAATTACATTGTACAAGGGTACAGGTCTGGGATAGCCTCCTTAAAAACATCCTGCTTGTGAACATATTTCATAACTCTGACTGCACTCCCTCTTTGGTTCAACATTCAGTGTTTGGTCTCATTCATTGCAGCAGTCCACACCTTAGCATCACATGGTGTCATTTACAGTTTCTGCAAGGTATTTGCCTTTAAATCGTACCAGCTGCACAGTTATAAATTAATTAGATGTGAGGCAGGAGAGGATCAAATCAATGAAACACAATGCTATCATGACTGGTGGTGTCTACATTTCAGAAAGTCTGTTTTTTCCTGGTGAGGCTGAATCTATCCAGAACTGCTCACTGTTTCACTGCTTTAGTGATTTTCCTTCTTGCCTTTCTAAAGAGCTTTAAATAAATTTCTGTAGTTCACCATAGTTGGGTTACTATGGACTTTATTCTCCCTAACTTAAAGTTACCCCTTGTGAGGATTTTAAGATTTTTAAGTTCATCATCCTCTAAATTAATCCAGGCAAATAACCCAAAGAAAGCAAAGGCAACAATGTCTGGGGTCTCAGAGCTCTTGTGGTCCTAAAGCATGGTATCATCTCACAGCATTTCAAAGTCTTCAAACAAGTATTCAGTCCAACTGAAAAATCACTTGGTTTTCAGGAACCAAAGCTCTAGGGTTTTTCATCTCAACTCTTTAAATCCTTAATCTTAAAGGCATTAGATTTGGAAACTCCTTCTCTTTTGATGGACCTTATTAGTAGAACATGCAGGGTCAGAATCTAAGACGACTTTTTCTCATTTTGAATAACTTTATCTGCTTATTTATTTATTACAATTACTTATGGGTTTTTTGGTTCTGAGGACATCAATGAAATGCAGAAGTGTTACTCCTTTGGTCTTTCATTCCATGAAGCTTGCCAAGAGTTCATTAAAGCATTTCAAATAAATAAATGTCTCATTACAGTTATCAGCATGTGACCCTTGATGCTCTAGCAGTTGCTGTAGCCTTTTCATCAGATAGGAATAAATACTTTGAGAACTGTTGCATAAGGAGCTGCTCAAAAAAGCCAGATAAATGACCTTTAAGACAAGCTCAGTGGTTTGTTTTTGTTTTTGTTTGAATTAAAAAATTAAAACCTGTAAAATAAACAGTTAGAAATTCCAATTTACTGAGTGTAAAACATTGAAGAAGGGAAATATATGGACCCCTCCCTATAGATCAAGCAGGAATTGTCCTGTGTGGATCTGCTTTGACTTTATAAATACCAGTCCCCTTCAGAGCTTGCTTCCATCCCACAGTGCTGCTGGTTGATGGATCTGTTCCTGACTGGATAAGCCAGAAGGGGAAGAAGCAAAAGGCACAATTTTAAGCTGCCAATGAAGGACCATAAAGTTGGTTTGGGAAAGGAGAACCTTTGCAAGTGATCTGAAAAATATGAATAAGTTTGAAGAGAAATTATCCAAATAAATCCATAGAGATTTCTATACAGTCTTGGGGTGGAAATCAGATAAGAAGCATTAAGTTCAAGAAAAAAAATTATTCCTAAAGGTGAGATCTATCAGATTGTGGAACAGTCTCCTGCTAAAAGTAGTGAGAGCAGAATGATTTGAGTTACATCATTCAAATGCTTCACATGGTATCATATTTACACTGTCAACAGAAAGCATTTCCATTAAAAAAAAATGCTGCTATATATGTGTGTCAAGCCCTCTACACTTAGAAAAGCGAAAGACAATATTCACTTGTTCTATGTTTCTTGTTATTATTTTCTTACTATTGGGAACACTTGCATTGCTTTTTGTATGTTTATTTGTTTTGTTTTTATGCAGGTAGCAAACAGAAGAATTGGAAAATGCAGAGTGTTCATAATGTGGAGTTTCACAGGTGGTTTTTTTCATCCTTCAGAGAGTAAAGATCAGAATGAAATTGTCTTCAGCAATTTGAATGTTTTATTTTTCCTGAATGAAAGAACACCTGAAATGCTGAGGTGTAATTTGGCACAGAATATGCACTGTTACAGTGCCAGGAATACATTTCTCATGGACCTATTCTCCTCTTATGACAGGTAGAAGGACACTAATGACAACAGAAATGACACATCTGCGATAGGAAACTGATGATGGTTCTTGCCCTGACATGGCCAGTTGGCTACACTGGTATTTCAAACACTCCCTATCTTGTACTAACCACAGGGCATTTCATAAACACCATTTTTACTCACCAAAAATATATATACACATATGGAAACACAGACATTTAACATTGTGGCATACCAATGCCTTGACTTTAGCAGCATAATTCCTAAGGGAAAAATGACTATGTGTATATATAAAACCACCCTTAATATAAAATTGGACTGAAAATTAACAGGCCCTTCAAAGTACATATCTGTTTGAGCAGGGATGTGTCATTCCCAGTATACAGTTCCTGGACAGCTGAGGCCTTTGGGGAACCAGAAGTGTTCCAGAGAAACCAAGAACAGAAAACCAAGTGTAGCTCAGCTCCCTCTGCCAGCCTGGCTCCCTGTGGCTGCTCAAGGGCCACGGCAGCACTTTGGTGGTACCTGGTAGCTCAGATGATTTCTCACAGCAAATCTGGCAGCAGAGATATGGTATCTTTTAACAGGCTACATTTTGTAGCCAAACCACTTAACCTGGCACTTTGCCTGGGCTAATTAGTCCTGCAGGGAAGATGGGCAAACCAGTTCATAACACCTTAATGCAACCAGCCTGCTCCTTGAACCTGAGCTGGCTATGAAATGCTACCTGAGGCTTCTGTTCAGGGTCCAGCAATCATGAGATATTACTTAGTGATATATCCAAAGTCATCAGCCCACAGATTAGGGGGCAAATGAAATGAGCTAATGGGAATGCACAAAAGAAGTAAGAAACTTATTTTCTTTTCTTGCATTTAGTGTCTCAAAAATATCACTCTCTTTAAGTGGATTCTCCTGACAGGATAATCCAATTTTCAAATCTTAGGGTTATATGAAGGCAAAGTCATGCAAAAAGTTCTGTAAATATATATCATGGTCATGTAAATTATTTATCCCATAAAATCACTAGAGCTATTTCAAAAATATCCATAGGTCATTTATTTTCATGTACATGAAGCATGCCTTAGCACCCTTGCTAGCTTTTCTTTGATTGTAATGCTGCATTTTTTCAAATTCACACAGAAAGCTGGCCAGAAAATGGAGAAAAATATTGCAGAGATTGAATAAAAATCAGAAATCTCTTTTAGCTAATTCACTTTCCACCAATGGAATTCAATTCTACTATAAGAGAATAGGCTGTAGAGAAATGATTTTGAAGTCAGCGAAGTCAATGATGAGCACAGAACAGAAAAGACATCACTTTTAAGTTAAAAAACACAGTACCATAAATACTAACTCTAGTACTAAAACCATAGAAGGGAAGAGGCACTAAAAGCATACTTCTAGGATATTAACTTAGTTTTATAAAATGCAAGCATCCTATGTGATACTGCTGGGAGAGAAGCATGGAACTGGAGATGGCTGTAAATGGTAAAGTCATCCTGCTCCAATCTCATGCTAAATTATCCCAGCAATTCTTTGCTTTCCTTCTGCATTTGCCATAATAACTATTTATTCCTTCAAAAAATGCTGGAACTTGTAAGATTCTTTGGTTTAACTTGATGTTTGATTCATAGAAAATATCAACTTATAATGCTGGGTCACTTAGAAATTTGTAAGAATGAGATGACTTACCACATGAAAAAAATTATTATTTCTATTGGTTATTTTGGTATCTCTTCATTATTTTAAAAATACAACTACTCTGGTAATTTCTCCATGTTTTTTAGTTGTATGGATGAAACTTGTCTTGGAGAGATCATCTAACACTTCCTAAATGCCTTCATGGTTTTACTGCTGCTACTCCCACTCAAAATGCAACAAATTGCTTGGAACAGTATTTAATCTGTTCACAGTCTTTAATTCTTTGCTTCAAAGAATGTTCTTGTATCAGAAGATAAATCCTATGGCTCTCTAAAGGATTCCCCAAAAAACAAAGCTTTATACCTCAAACAACAAAGTCTCATAGTAGCACTTCCCTTTCTAGCACTAGCACGCAGGAACACTCACAAGTGCCAGTGTGTTGTGCTCTCCAAACACAGAAGAAGATGGAAATGCCAAGAAATCTTTGGCACATCAGAGATTAGGGCTTTTCATGGATCACCTTTGACTCAAGCTTTTGCATGAGTTATGTTTGGCACTACCGTGGCCCTGAGCAGAGGAAGTGGTGGGGCAGAAGGGGAAACCTCACAGTGATCAAGGCAAGCACATTTATGGCCTGATTGCAAGTTTCCTGCCAAGGAGTGGGACATGAAGAGACCACATGTGAAAACTGGCCCTAATTAATAATTATATCTGACATTTTAAATTTAGTTGTTTTCTACTGTTTCATTCCTTTCTTAGAAAAAAACACTGCCACCACCATCAATGTCTACTAGACTCAGATCTAACATCCTCCTGTGCCAAGTTATGCAAAGACAAAAAAACCCAAACCTCTAACTTTAAAAGCTGCATCATGGATTCACAATAAACCTGAGCTTAAAAGATGGATGTTCAAGCCCACACTTTATCATCTGTGTAAAGACATATGTAGATCTAGAAGGCTCTGAAATATCCCGGATACCTCTCAGAAAAGAAAACAAACAGAGGTATGTACCTCTCTGCCTCTCTGTACAGACTACAAGGGTATATAAAGTGACTAACTCCAACTTACATGTCTAACTTTTGATGTGTAGATTAGGACAGATAAATGCGCTCCATACTGTGAAAGAAAAAAGTGACTTAGAAGAATGGAGCAGAGTACAATCAAATATATGCATCATTATTTTTTATTACTATATAAGAAGAATTGTAAACACCATCTATATTCATCTCTCTCCAACCTGCCCACTGGTAAGTGATTTATGTTGACACATATTATGAGACAAGATTTGTAAAAGAAGGCAACAGCTTTAATTCAATAGATCATATAGTTGGGGTTTTTGCAGCTACAAGAGTGGGCCCAAAAAAAGTATTTTCATCATTAGAATCCTCCCTCCTCTCACATCCCTAAGGATCAGAACTGTAGGAATATTACCACACAGAAGAAAAATCATTTGAAGAAGAAAATACTAGCTAGCAGGTCAGTTCCAGGAGACCCATCTCAAGTTAGCTAAGGAAAGGAGTTATTTTTATAAAAAAAAAGAAAATTATAAAATCAGAGTCATAACAAAATAACCGGCCAGGATAAATACTGATTATACAACCTTGTGAGAATGATTTGCATTCCAGCACATGCACACAGTAAATTAGAGACTGGGGCCCTATCAAACACAAACTCCTAAGAGGAATCATTGCATTTGCTGGTCCTCATCAAGTATTCAATCAGTGCAGAGTTCAAACCAAGCCAAGTCTTGACACAAAAATACATTGTTAGTCCATTACTGAAACGGCTCAAGCGAAGGTTGACCTTCTGGGAGTTGCACCTCCAGTCATCATGGCAATCTCAGCTGGAATCAGAGTTAACCAGACAAATCATAACATCCACTCTGAATAGTCATGCACCACTTCCCTATCTCTGCAATCAACAGAGCAATCCCTTCTGTATTCCTTCCTATGGGACATTTGAAAAAAATGCACTTCTGCATGCCCTTGTAACAACCTGCATTTGTTAGAGCTGCAGAGTCCAATAAGCTTCAGTGCAGACGAAAAAGCCAATAAAAATACTGATTAAAGTGAAAGAAATGGCTTTGCCAGTAAAGCACACAGGAGAACCAGCACTTCAGTCCTTGTGTGCTGATTGCCACATGTCTGATAGGATCATGCTTCATCACTGGCTTCTTTATTGTAAAACATAGAGAAAGGATAAGATAAAACAGCTGGGACTTTGATAAGAAATCTAATATGTGAGAAAAATTGGAGCACAAAATCAAAAATAGTGACATTCAGAAAAAACTCTCTGAACCTGCTTTAAAGGGGAAGGTACTGGGTTGTGGGGTTTCTGGCTCCCAGTGTAAACTGAAAAGAAGATAAATTCATCTGCTTTAGAACAGAAAGATATTTGTGAAAAACAGAGATGATGATAAAAAGGTCCTGCAGCATTTCCTGGAGAAGGAGTCTATTGGGTTTGCATGGCCAGGTTTTGGTAGAGGGGGGCTACAGGGGTGGCCTCTTGAGAACCTTCTGGAAGCTTCCTCCACTCCAAGCCAGCTCCAGGATGGATGCACCGCTGGCAAAGGCTGGACCAATCAGAAATTGTGGTAATACCTCTATGCTAACTTGTTTAAGTGGAAAAAAATTAATTACTGCACAGATGTAATTGCAGCCAGAGGAGAGCAGAGTGAGAACATGTGAGAGGAACTATTCTGCAGATACCAAGGTCACTGGAGAAGCAGGGGCAGGAGGTGCTCCAGGAACCAGAGCTGAGGTTCCTCCCATGGTGCAGACCATGGGAAGGCAGCTATGCCCCTGCAGCCCATGGAGGTCCCTGGGGATGCAGAAATCCACCTGCAGCCCATGGAGGAGACCATGGAGAGGAGGCTGTGACCCTGTGGGAGGCCTGTGCTGGAGGGTCATGGCAGGGACCTGCAGACCCATAGAGAAAGGAGCCCATGCTGGTTTAATGGCAGGACTTGTGACCCTGAGGGAGGCCTGTGCTGGAGGGTCATGGCAGGGACCTGCAGACCCATAGAGAAAGGAGCCCATGCTGGTTTAATGGTAGGACTTGTGACCCTGAGGAGGAGCCACACTGGAGCAGGCTGTGCCAGAAGAGCTGCACCCCATGGAAGAGTTGGAACTGCTCCCCATGGAAGTGTGACCCACGTTGGAGAAGTTCATGGAGAGCTGTCTCCTGTGGAAGGCACCCACACTGGAGCAGCAGCAGAAACAACTTGTGGTGAACTGACTGTAACCCCCATTCTCCATCTCCTAAAAGTTGGCAAGGGGAATGGAAAGCCCAGGGAGGAGGAAGATGTAGGGAGAAGGTGTTTGAAAGATTTATTTCACTTCTCCTTATTGCACTCTGATTTTGTTAGAAATAAATTCAATTAATATCCCCAAGCTGAGTCTGTTTTGCCTGTGATGGTACATGGTGAGTGACCTCTCCCAGTCCTTATTTCAACCCATGAACCCTTTGTTGCATTATCTCTTCCCTGTCCAGCTGCAGAAGGGAGTGATGGAGCAGCTTTGGTCAGTGCACTGGAAGAGCAGACCAGTGATGGTGTGGGAATCACTTACAGTGACCAGAAGCAGCAGTGGTGGCTGTGCTCTGCTGGCTGTTGGTGGCCCATGGGACACCTCCACCACCAAAACCTGGCTACCATGTACCTGTTTTTCAGTGACTTGCACTAGAGGTGCTGAGGAACAGCACTTTCTGCACTCTTCAATGGGTTATACAATTTTATACTTCATCCCCCTACCTCACATCCCAAGGATGACATCCCCGAGAACACAAAAGCAGATAAATGTAAAAAAAGTTACTGCATGAGGTTTGGGAGAAGAGTTTTTTCCACTAGTGTCAAGTTAAAAGAGGTTCCAGGTGAGAGGAAGCCAGCTGCGGCTGCCTGGATAAAAAGGCAGCTATTTGAACCTAATTTGATATTTTAATTCCAGCAGCCTAAAAAGCTTTCAGTTAACTAAAGGCCAAGTGATTCTCAGCAGAGGAAAATTAAAAAAAAAATCTGTACAGAGAGAAGGACGCTTTTTAGTCCCTCTAAAGTGAAATGCTGTGAACCATACAATTCCAATTTCAACCTCCCACTTTAGTATTCATGTGGATATCCTTTGCACTGCAGTGGGAGTAAAGGCACTCCCAAAGTCACAGTACTACAGCTCTTTTTCATGGCAATATACTTCAAAGGAATGGGTTTACAGATCTACTTACAGGTGCTTAGGATCGATTTGAAAATGTGTGAGGCATCAAGGCTCATCTGACCTCACAGATTATACATGATATGTCATAACTTGCAGAACCTTCCCATGGATGCTCTTGTCCCCATAAATCTTGGGGCTAGCTAACTGAAGAGTGACTAGGAACTTCTGTTTGCCAGTGTCTCTGTAGCATATTTGATCATCAGGGGTCTGCAAAGTCTTTCACAAAACCATTATAACAACTGCCAGCAATGCAAAAGAAGAGAAAAAAATAAGGAAACATAAACTGATGAAACACAGTTTTGGGGGTTTGTTTTGTTTTGTTGTTTTGTTTTTTTAATTTTATGCAATCAGATCTATTAAAAATATATATTTGTGATCTAAGAGAATGAGCTTGGGAAAGATGGATAGAATAGGAAAGAAAGGTTCAGAATTAGCAACATTACAGTGTTATGTTCTATAGTTTATGACATTATTTCTCACAGATAAATAGAAGGTAAAAATGTTTACACAATCTAGAATTTAAAATTACTTCAAATATTTACTTTATATTTATATTTACTTTACTTTTTGTATAAAAGATTTTACTCTGTAACTTTATCAGTCCTCTAATTCATACACCTAAAACCATATTTTTAGGCACATGAATTAGAAGGACATAGATAAGTCAAGAGGAATTCACCAAAATTATAACGTGCCTCACCAACCTCACTGCCTTCTACAATAAAATAAATGGATTTGTGTATGTGCAAAAATGTGTTTCTCACTTTTAAGTGCATCATCACCAATAAAGTGAATACACTTAGAAATAATAGGTATCTTCAAATTGTTGGGCATGATTTGCCTTCAGATTTCAGCATCTGTGAGTTTTTGTAACAAGAAGCTCTGCTTCAGGGCACCCCTGTAGCAATCCAAAACTTTAATATATGTCACCAGTATGATTCAATTGCACAAAAATACATTTTGTTCTGAAACACAAAATCCTGTTTATATTTTTCTTTTCATGAACACAAATATTAAGGAACTCTGATGGTTGGACTGGATGATCCTGAAGGTCTCTCTCAAAATGAGTGATTCTATGATTCATGATTCTATGAATGTGAGTGGCTCTTCCCTCCACTTAAGGAAGGCCCTCCTTTTCCCTGGGCTGTGCAAAACTTTAGGTATTACCTCTTCACTCTCCAAAATGTGATTTTGGATTGTATGAAACATATTATTCAACCATTTATAGCCTCCAAGGATTGTCATTTCATCCTAGACAAGGCATTAGTCATATATCTGAGCCTATTGAGTTAGTCACCTCTTGGCCTGGCTGGTTTGATTTCCTGGGTCTGAAACAGAGCGTGAACATACGACACTGAGAATCAGAAAGGTATTCCACCACACATCAGCTTGAATAATATTATTTTAAATATAGAGTATTTACAGGATAAAAAAACCAGTAATCAAAGGAATAGAATGGAATCACCAAGAAATGCTAATTATTTTGCACTGTGAGGGTGAAGCAAAGCTCCCACCATTTAAACACCTTTGTCTCCTGCAGAACAATATGGTGCAGGAGCCCTGACAGAAACACAAAGGTTTAATTTACATAAGTGTTAATTAACCCAGTGTAGATGGTATTTTTTTTTTAGAGATATACAAGATAACACAAATTAAGAAAAACAATTTTTATTCTATGTTTGTCAAAATTCCTCACTGTTATTGCAACACATGCTGACCTTGTAAAGACTAAAAACTGTAAAGAGCAGCTTTGCTGAAGCAACAAGAGCTACAATACTGTGAAAATTAACTAAATGGAAGGTAAAAAATAGTCTCAAACTATCAGCATGAGAATATACTCTTTCTGGTGATAAGGAAAATAAAATTTAAAGGAACAAATAACTCTGACTTCCTGTCACTATTAATGAAATTTCATTTACCTTTTCTATTTAGCAGCTATCAGTCTTCATATATCAAATTTAATTTTGCAGTTATATATTATTTTTCAGTTGTATCAAGAAATTAACCTCATGGATTGTAAAGCCAGATGGGACCACTATGAGCATCTAATCTGACCTAATAAACCAAAGAACATTTTTCTTGATTAAGTTCAAGAGCGTGTGTGCGCACATATACATATATATGCATATTTTTTTAATTGAGTGTCAGCAATTATAACAACTCAAGTCCTAATCTAAACCTAAGTCTGCTTAAACCACTGGATTATGGATAAGAGCCTTAAGGCTGACACTTCCAAAAAATAAAAATGGGCTTCCTTTTCTTTTTTTATGGTTATTTGATTGCCAGATTGGAGACGGTGTCACTTGCCTTTTAGCATTCAACAAATGTATTTCAGTGTGGGAAAATAATCAACATTTTAAAATTAAAATTCATCGTTACCTTTTACTTACAGCACCTGAATAATTGTTAAAAACAACTAATTACCTGCATACCAGAAAGCACATTTAATTAGCTGCTCATAAACAGAATACATTTCGAAAGCCCTCCAGGGGGATAGGTGCAGAAATTCCATTAACCAAAGTTGTGCGTGAATTTGAGCACGTCGAAAATATACTCTGGAGACCACTTTTATGCATATTAGTTTTCTCTTCAAAGTACTTTCCCCTCTTCCATGCATGCATGAATGAGAAGTTCTGTCCACCTACAGGGGTATGGGGTTTTATGAATGAAGGAACAGTGGGGCTTTTGCCTTTTGCAACTGAGGGAAACAAAACTGATGTTGAGGATCTTTTCTTTTATAGACTCAGGGAAAAGTTATGGAACTTGCATCAATAGAAAATGGGAAATTTATATGCAAGAAATGAGTTTCATTCAGAGAGGGACAGAGCTGGCAGTCACTGAGTGTCTGGCTTTGCCAGGCAGCTCTGTCATGGAGCATGAGTCATTCAGAACCTTCTCTCCAGTTTTGCTACAATATTAAGTCAATAGCAGCATAGTGGAAAAACACATCACCCCCCTCTTGCCCTAACAATATTACGGCTGCTGGGAGACACAAAGAGACACACACCCCTGCGCCAGCTTTCACATGCATTCACTCCATCCAATTTTCTCTTCTCTCCAGCCCAAAACAAAGCTGCAGCCAACTTATTGAAGCTAACAAATGCATGGTCTCTTTCTCTTTTAAAAGGAACAAGTTATCTGGGCTCCCTCTTGATGAAGTAATGTCAATCCTTCTCTAACTTATTTCTTTACTGCAGAAATTGTCACTTTCAAAATTAATGGTCCTTTTCAGAGAAGAGTGCCTATCACAAAGCATTTATCTGATTGAGCTGACAACATTTTCCCCAAGTACCATCCTCCATCAGGAAATACTTTTTCATTGAAATCAAAGTTTTACATGAACATGTTGATTTTTATAACATTTGACAAAAAAATTTTAATGCCTCAAATAAAACTGAAACATTGAGCTTTCTTACTTGATTTTTTTTGTGATGGTACAGTCTTGTCCTATTTCTATTTGCACTTGTTTTAGAACTTAACTTCTAAATAATATTGTTTCCTATAATTCAATATTATATTCTAATGTTCTGAGATTGCCAGGCTGAACTCTTTTGACACTGCTGAAATGGAAGTTCTAGTAACAGTTACACAGATGTCTAGAAATACGTTTACTTCAAAGTTTCTTCTTGGTTCTTCAGTTGCAGTGGTTTTATCCAGCATTAAAATATTGATATTTCACTGATGAAGGAATTTATTTTTTGATAAAATGTTTAATAACTATGTAAGTAGGTAAGTGCATGCAGACAGTTTTATAGTGGGTTTTTTTTCTCTTGGTACAGAGAGTTCAATGTCTTCTGAAATACATACAACACATGGAAAACTTTCACATACACATGTTCAGGTATGAATTACCTGAAGGCTACACACATTACTGGTTTTCTTGCTTAAAGAAGAATTTCAAAGTGAATCTATTTGTACTGGTTGTAGCAAATTGTTTAAAAGCTATATATTTGCATTTGTGTATGCATCTCTGTAGATGTATTCATACTCATCCAAACCATTATGGTTAGGAGTTTTCAATATACATTTATTTACTTTAGCAAATATTTCCCTCAAAGTTTTATACATCATGTAATGATTTGTGAACTGTGGTGACTTAGGAAAAAATTAGGCAAATCCCATATAGAAAGTCTTGCAGTTTGACTCAAAATGATATTTCAGAAGCTGAAGCCAAATTTCTTCCAGTATTATTGATTTGCTGGAGCCAAAGCAGCTGCACCTACAGGATCACGTAGGTAGTTTGTCTCTTGTGATTTCTGCATTAATGCACAATTTTATGGTAGTCTTAGACACTGCTTATACTGCAATAACAGTGTCAAATAGCCTAATCATAATGTGATTGATTCCCTGGTCAGAAGAGGTGAAAAAGATGTTGAGTAGGCAAAATGATGAAGGGATCAGACCTCACCATGTGCCTGGAAATACTAAATCCCCCAGCAGACTCCTGTTTTATCCTAGGTAGCAAATGGTGATAGCATTTGGAAAAAGGAACGCATTTAAGACGTGATTTTGCCAAGTTTCAGACACCCACTGATGGTGCTGTGGCCCAGTCTCCCAGTTGGTGCAATGTAAACAGAGACAGCTCTGTTGCCTCCTTTACTTTGCCTTTGAAACATTAAGCTCTACATATATGAAGCCAAACCTTCCCAGCCTTCAGAAGAGAGATTTGTTTTTCTGTCTTTATCGTGCCAAAATTTATGTTCCTTATCCTTAGAAATAAAAATTACAAAAAAAAAAAAAAACGAAGAAAAGAAGAGGAAAATTAAAAAAAAAAAAAAAAAGGAAAAAGAAAAAGGTCTAAAACAAAAAAAAAAAAAGAAAAAAAAAAAAAAAAAGAAAAAAAAAAACCAGAAAGGATGGGTCGGTCAGCCCAAATATGTCCCTGGCCATGAATTTAAAAAGTCATCTTTCTATCACAATCTAGATAGAGCTGGTGAGCACTCACAGTCTCCAAATTGAGTAGAAATTTGATTTGAAAAGCTTTACTGTTTCTTTTGTATAAAAGACAAAATACTGTACAACACAGAGAAAATGTTTCTTGGCGTTTTTGAGCATATATACTAAAGAATAATGAGCTTTTCTTTTATATTTTTAAAAGTGATTTGAAATTAAGAAAATAGTTTTTACTATCTAGCATTTCTTATGATAGCATTAGTCATGATGAAATCCTTTACAGCAAACACGGATTTCCTTATGAATACCTTAATGGTATTTCCATCATTTCCACAGTATTTCAGCATTAAGTGACTGTAAAGTATCAGAATTTTTAGTATCAGCCAAGAGACAGTACATTTCTCATCTGCATTAAGATACATGGTTTAAAAAAAAAAAAAAGAAAAAGGTGTTTCATGGTTGTAAGAAAGCCTATGGTAAACCAGCAAGGCTTTCTTGCCTCAGGCTACAATAGCTACTAGTTTAACTCAATGGTCAGAGCACTCCCTGGAGAAACAAAAAGCCTTAATTCTATTGCTGGCAGTAACTTTCCCTTTGTTAGTGGCACATGTACAAAATTATTTTTAAAATAACACCACATGTATTAAACACTCACTCCAAGATGACTTATAAAAACAATGTTCCATATGTGCAAATGAGATTTTGGCAAGCACAAAATTATAAGCAGAAATTTCATTTGGGCATGGAAAAGACTTTTCACAAACCCAGATAGATATTTAATTTCTGTGGGATAAATTGCATGCTACCTATTCACTAACATAATTTTCCCACTGATGATTGACATTTAGATATCAAAGAGGAAAAAAGATAGCATAACATTGGATTGCACATCTCAGAGGAGTAAAAGGTATTCATTAGACTAGGTATGCCAGCAAATGGCATGCTAAAGTCTTGACAAAAATCATGTCAAAAGTCATGTCAATCTTTTTTTTTTTGCTACTTCAAAAGCACATCTGTCTGTGGATGACAATCACTCATTCTGGCACCTGAAATATAACAAATAATATCCACACTGGAAAAAATGAAAGCTGGAATCAATGCGTGATAGCCGGCATTGCTGACCTGTATTCAAGGACATGAAAATGCAAATAGACAGGGCTTGCTATTCCCAAGGGAAGGTGAGCAGCTGAGGGGCAGCGTGGAAAGGAGGAAACCATGGCAAAGGAACTCGGGTCTTCACAGGCTGTTTAAATCCCCAGAAGGGGTGTGATGCACAAACAGCTGCAAATCCCTGGAGCAAGGGGCAATTGGCACACCTTCCTGCACAGGGCATCTTTCAGCCTGTTCAGAAATTGTGTATGCTGGCTCCAGAGAGAAGCCCAGCCAGTGCCTGGAGCTGAAAGGAAGATGGTGTCTCTGATGAAACACAGTATTTGTGTAAGGGTTAACTTAGAGGGGAAAATCAGGAATAATTTTTTAGACTTTTTTGCACAGATGGAAAAAATAATCAGACCTCCTAGTGGGAGAAAGCCAGGACCTGCATGGAGAAAAAAGAGAGCTGCATTGCAGAGTAACTGGACAAAAATTACTTTCTCCCACCATACTAAACTATTCAGAGGAGATGCACTACATATGAGAATGTGTACCCTGCATTTGTGTCTAGTTTTGCTTCCCTTGAAAAGAATAATGCTAACAATATCATAGCAAAATAAGGGAAGGAGGAAGATTTGCATTATCTGTGTTCATTAACCTAAACTATAATGCTTCTCTTAAATATTAAATACCTTCTATGATTAGAAATACATTGTGAAAAGCTAAAGAAATAGATGGCAGATTTTTTTTAAAGAATATTTCTCCATGAGACAATGAGAAAAGCAACACAGCTCCCTTAATCCTGTAATCTCTCTGGTAGCAATCAGCTTGGGGTACATTTCAGTTTGTTCACTTGTCATCTACATTAAGAGTCCTTCAATAAGCTTTTCTTTTAAAGTAAATACAGAATGACACATTTATAATTAGATCTCCCTGACCATTCCTTTCTAGGTTTGAAGGATATGAGGTGTGGACATGTCATGCAGACCCTGCTCCTGATCAGTGTGCTAAGGAGCTTAGACTTTCACTGTTGATTAGTGAATTGTAAAACAACCAACAAAATACACCATGGGTGCAGTTGGTTCAGATATTGTAACCTCAGTTATTCCCTGCATTCAGGAACAGTCAGACACTAAAGAAATGTTTTGAACCACACTGAAAAATAAAAGGAGTTCAAACCATTCCTGAATTTCAAGTAAAGATTATTCAATCATTTAAGAACATAAGCCCCTGTGAACACAGCAGCAAGTAAACCCCCTGTTTCTGTTCAGCCTGAGCAATAAATCTGTTTTAAGACTATTAAGAATACAGTATAGTATTGTAGGTTAGTTTTTGTAATTCCTCTTGATATTAAAAAAAAAAAAAAATTCAATTCCTGGCCATTCAAAATGTCCATAACATTATTTCTTACTAAGGCATAAAATGAGATTGTCTTGTTTGTTCCCTCTAGTTTTTAATCATTCATGTCTTTGGTATCTATGTGAAAATTTTTCAACAAATGTATAATTTTCTTTCTAGGAACAGCCTAATGAAGCTAAATTTTCATTAGTGTTTCAAAATAAGAACTGTGTTCCAATATAGGGATCTATGTTTGCATGCTTTCTTTCTTAATATATACATGATAAAGAGGTTTTTTTTTTACAGCCTTAGAAGAAGAACCAGAGATAATTACCCCACATATGTTCCTTGGTTGCATGCATTCACTGATTAGAGGAAAACACAAGAATCACTCCTCAGTACTTCATCTGTGCAACACTAACTTTACTAATGGAAGACAACTTTGGGGATTTAGTGAATCAGCAATGTTCCTGAGCTTTCTCATTTTTAACATGACTATTCAGCACGAACGTGAACCTCCTGGGGCTCCAACTCTTTCACTTCCATCATGATTATAATGTTAAAACAGACAATTGCCACTGTTCTAATCTCCCTCCCTGTACCAGGAAAACAGCAGATAACTTCCCACCTTTTTCTTCACAAAGTAAAGCTTTCCATTCCAATTTTCTACAGTTAAAATCTCCCTTGCCTGTTTTATTTTGTTCTGCTGTGTATACTTCATCACATTTTTACATTAAGTGAATCACTTTACCAGATCCCCACCCAGTATCACCTGGCATTTAAATATCTATGTTCTGTTTGTGACTCAAGCTGACTATTTACTACCTCTTTTTGATCAAACCTCTTTTCAAATGATAATACTCTTGCAAATGCTAAGAACTCTAATCCTTCTTTTCTTGTCACTATGGGTACTCCAAGAGTACTAAATAAAACATGGCCAGTGACTGAACATTAGCCTTGAGGCACCACCTAATCTCCTCCACACTTGGCCATGGGCCTCCTTTTGGCCATTGCACTACTCTGTGACCATAAGATGCAACTATTTAATATTTGTAGGACAGGTTTTGAGATATCTGGAAAAAGGACTGTGTTGTAGCTCACCAGAGCTTTAGCTGAAATATCTTAGTTGGCACCAATTCTCTCTCACATGAACCAGACCCTGGAAAGAATGATTTCACCATCATGACATAGATTAGATGTCATCTAACGTTTGGGATTCTGAGAATGCTGCAGTCTAGTCACTGGCTACAACACATATTGTCAACTAGTCTTAATCTAGCAATATACTGCAAAATTAATTCTCAAGCAAGTAAAATTTACCACAATGAAATATTTTACTTCTAGTTCACAAGAAGCAAGAGAAAATTGTTCACCTGTCTTCTGTAGTATTGATTTCTTCGGGCATTCTAAGTACAGAGTTCCTCAAAAGAGAAGAATATTTTAAGATGGGGACCTAAATATGGATTTGGAGCTTGATTTCAGACATTTAGCTTTACAGTAGGGAGACTAAAATTCTTGGAATATTACAAAAGTTAAAAAAAGTAAGAACCATTGTCAGGAAAGTTGTAAGGGATATAATATGACATAGAGAGAAAAATACAATCAGGTAAGCAGGAAAGACAAGACCAAGAATTATAATTGTGTAATGGAACAAAGGAAGTCTGTAGAGTTACTTAAAGAGAAGAGTGAAATGGTCAAATCACAAGCTACAAAAATAAACCTAACAGATGCACTTGGTAAACGTTGGAGTTATGGAGTTAGGTCTGAGAGAAGATGCAAAGAGAAAATGTTTGAGAGTTGGCAAAACTTTTGCACAGCCTATAGACAAAAAAAAAAAAAAAAAAAAAGAACAAGGGAAAATAGAGCAAAATGACACCCACGTCTATGGGGAGGATGTTGTCATCAGCAGTATGCCTTAGCTACCAACACATATCAATTTCCTGGAAATTACAGGCCATCATCCAAGAGAAGAAGTTCACTACATTTTAATTTTGCTGTTTGGTTTTTAACTTAGCTCTGGGGTACAATCTGCATAAATTAAAACCAGTAACTGAGCCAGAAGATTTCCAGCAAATACTGAGAATCATTCCATGGGAAAAGTATATTTAATAGTTCAAGTGAAATCCAAGACTGGAGCATTTGTCAGCAGGACACAGTCTGATTACACTAGGCAAGGCTCTGTGTTAGCAAATCTGATAGTTCTTTCCAAAACAAAGCAGCAATTGGTGTTATAATACAAAAATCGGGAAACAGAAAATGAGAGTCCAGTGACAATACGTGACATGTAAAAAAAAAGCAGCTATTTTCTCTTCAATGTCTTATTACTAGTAAAAACAATAATAAATTTCAAAGACCACTGATTTTCTGAATTAATGGAATTACAGATGAGAAAACATGGGATTTTATTTTACCTTCATAGCATTTAATATGAGATCAGAACATCTCAAACTGTTATTGCTCCATTGATTTCAATTAATTTAACTTTCTGGCTAACTATAAATCAGAGACCAGAATCAGGACCAATTATCCTCAATGAGCACAAGCATTGCAAGGAGCCAGCAAAACTCTCAGGACTACTTGTAAGGAAAGAGCTTTCAATCTAGGGAATATTTCATGTGTCTCAGTGGAAGTCACCAAGCAGTCAGTATAATCCTTGCATGGATTTTTATAAGACCACATACTAGGGAAAAAAAACACCTTAACTGAGCTAATTTAGAAATGTTCTCTTTGATCAATGTATCGATTTAGTTATAATTTGATTCTTAGCCTCGTGATCATCTTTATGTAGCCCTGTAAGTGTATTGTGAATTTGAAATGGACACAAACACGTAATGAAATCCATTAACTAATAAAACAGTGATCAGTCAATTCATGAGAAATGGTGCAGATTTTTAAGATGAATGGCTAGTTTTACACAAACATTGCATAATCTGTTGCAAAAGCATTGTCTTCTTTAATAATGAGAGAATGGTGTTGTAAAGGACATGAATTTTATATTTGTCACTACTTTTGGAAGAAAATACAGTAGCAGGGGATTCCTTTCAAAGCCACAAGGAAAGCTGAATTTGTTTTTTTGTACTGAACTCTAAGCACTCACCAAAATACTCTGTTTCTAAATATATATTCTCTCTTCACTGGACCTTTCACCAAAAAACTGTTGCTTTGAAGCACTGATTCCTTATTTTGTCCCACTCATGATTGCCTACATGCCTGTGAATCTGGTTCTGAATCTTAAAGCCTGGTCTTCTGCACCGGACAATATCTTTGTCAGATGTGCCACAGAAATCCTGTTCTTAGAATCCATAAAGTTACTCAGCTGATATGATGAAAACTAATGAATACCCCATGGATGCATTCTCATCTTTTACATCACTGTAATTCAAATCCCTCACAGTCTCTGGAATCAATCCAATTAAAATTAGATAATATTGCTGTCCTGATTTAAATTAAATGATATTGCTGTCCTGCTGTCCTGATCAGTGCTCCTGATTTATTTCTGCATGGTGGACAACCAATGTCCTGAGAACAGAACAGTGACTGCAGATCTGATACTAGTTCTTTCCTCTCTTGGGAAATTTACAAACAACCAGTTTTCTGTGACATATCCTTTTTTTTTTTTTTTTAAATAAACTTCATATATATTGTAAGAAACAGTGGAATTCACTATAATTAGAGAACTTTGACCTTCCTGCTCTGTTTTCCAAAATCTTAGCTCAACTTGAGCTGGAGGCAAAGATTTTCATTCAGCCTTATCTTTCAGACTCTTATTATTTCCTTGCTGGCATGTGTTTGCCTATTGTCAGTCAGAATCTCCATTTTTTTACATTTATAAAGAAAAGTTAAACAATTCAACCAAACCCATAAACTTTTTTTTTCTTTTTCCTAGAGACCAAAGTGGCAGCTTTCTCATTACATATCAATTTACAGCTCAAAATCAGGAAGAGATCAATGCAAACCATCTGCACCTTGCAAGTTTTAGCAAATCTCCTTTTCGTCACTCTGAGTAAAACAGAGGAAGTTATGCAGAGCATGTGGTCTGCTTTCACAAATAATTTCTATGGAAAACAGCAGTCAGACAGTAATACAGGCCCAAGGTGACCTCATTACTGAAATTTGTTCTAGTTGTCATTAGACATATCACACTGTGTCACTCAAATCAGGAAAGGAATAAGAGATACTGACACGCACACCAGTGATTAGAGATGAAAAATACTGTTACGCCATAAGAATCCCTTGGTGGAAAAGAAATATGTACAGTGTTTAAGATTCATTCACCCCCCCGATCTGTCACTACTACCTTCATGGCTTTATTCTTTTTCTGCTTGTTAGTTCTCCTTCACAAGGGACAACACCTTTTTTTGAAGGATATTTCAAAGGCCAGTGTTCACTGGCTGGCAACCTTGCATAAAACATTGATGAATTTTTGGTAGTGACACCCTCGTGTAAGGATATTTGCTGTTGCAGCAGGACAATTTGGACAGCTCCTTTTTGAATTCATCTGTGCAGACTCTTGTCCCTGTCTAACTGCAGTCATGACCTCTTCCTCACTGTTGCAAGTTACGGTCAGATCAGGCCAAGTTTTGCCATGATCCTCTGTAAATTGATAAGCTACAAGGAATGATGCCAGTGACTCAGAGGATGGTATCTCCCTGGCCAGAAACCAAGTATGGTTGCCAAAGACCCTCCTGCTCCTACACAGCTCTGATTTCCAGCTTTCCCAGCTGATGACCAAAGATCCTGGTCAGTCTGGGTTTTGGGCCCTCCTGCCCAAAGGGACAACATCCCTTGGGAGTTTCAGGAAACACCTCTTGAAGCACAACAATTTGGATGAGATTAGTGCCACATGCTAAAGTGAATCAGAGGAAGAAAAAATAAAATTTTCACCTAAGTTACTCAGTTTTAAATGTTTGATCTTCCATGACCCAAATATATATTTAATTATTTTGTATCACGCTTCTCATTTATGTCCTGTTAAATTCTTAATTTCTTTCCAATGCACTTTGCACTTCCTTAAATCTATAGTGAAGAAGAATGCTGACCCTGAGTCATCTATTTCCTTACAGAAATTAAAATATTTGCTTCTTCCTTCTCTCTTGAAAATATTTATTTTGCCATTCAGACATCTTCCGCAGGTGCACGTTTTCTTAAAACAATGGATTTATGGTTAACCCCTTCTCTCTGAGGTCCAACATTTTAATTACTGTTTAATCACAACAGTTTAATCACTTAAAATGGAAGTTGTAATCACTGTCTTCACAAGGACCACAACTAGATTTTTAGTCAAATATAATATAAAAATATATTAAAAATCTCTCTCAAGCTTGCCATATTGTAGAATATGACATAATACAATATTGTCATACTCCCCTTTCACTAAAATTCCTTTCAGTGCTAACAGTACTTACTGCAGAGTGTGAGAGTATGTAATTGCATTCAATCACAATGTTGGTAGGTTCATTTTTTTCTCAAGATGTATACTTTTTACCCATATACTTTCAGATTGTTGCCTCCTACATTTATTAGTCCTTTCTGGAATAGTGGCAGTCCTATTCTACTATTAACTTTACCGATAAAAGAAATAGGGCAATCTAAAAATGAGAAGTCCAGCCTGTGACAGCTCATCATACATTATAAACCAGCCTCAGCACATCTGTGGGTAAATTGTCTCTTGTGAACTGTTCTACAGCTGTTAGGGTTCATGTTGTTCCCTTATAAACCAGAAATAGGAATTTTTATTACCTCTGGCCATAATTTAAATTACATGAGCCCAACTCCATGATGTAGATTACAGTACTGTCATGCAGTTCAGCTTTTATTTTGGAACACTACAATGCAGCTCACACATGAACTCTACCATCAGTGGACATGTGATAGGAACAGAAAGGATAAACACACACAGAGTATTAAAAATGCTAGGAGAAAACCTTAGGTCTATAAAGAATTATTACTGTACTTGCACTGATTCTCATAGGTTATATTCTTGGCAGCTTTACATCACCAGAGTGAATGGTTTGAGCACTTTGCTCGTACTCAACAAACACTCTAAAGGTCAGTGCTGTCACCCTTTCACTAAACATCACCAAAAATAGCTACATAGCTGTTCCAGCAGCTCTTACTTTATTTATTAAATAAAATTTGAGCTATAAGGTTTTTTCCCAGGACTTACATTGCAAAAAATGAACCCAGATTTTTTAACAATGATGAAAAGTATTTTTGAGTAATCTGTCCAAATAAGAAATGTATTCCACTAAAATATTTTAAAAAATAAATTTACTTTTCAAAATTAAAATACGCCACATCAGAACTAAGAATTGCTTTGCTTGTTATAAAAAATATCACACACTCTCCCTCCTCCCTACATATATTTCTTTAACTAGAAGAGGGGCTATTTTAAGAACTATGGAGAGGTTGCAAAAGAAATAAAAAATTACACACCCCAAAATGAAGAGTTAGAAGAGGGAAAAAGAAGAAAATAATCTCACAAATTCCAGCAAGAAGCTGAAGCTGTCCATGACTAGATTTAACCAGAAACTTGCACTTTCCCAATAATTTGCAAGCAAAAACATTCATTTGGCACATCATACTTAATGGAAGAAATACATATGGTATGATCTGAATTTTTATGTAAAAAGCCATATTCATTCATTCTTCTGTTAAGCCCTACACTTTGATATACCTTAGAGTGAGCTCTGCAGTTTATAAATTGCCAGGATGCAAAAGAACATGAATGTTACTCTAAGCCTCTTCCTGCAACTTGCTTTAGAAAGTCATAAACATTATGGCTAATTAACAATCTAATGGAATGCTGAGAATGAAGGTCTTGCTTCTCTGTGCACTTCTGGGCTTGCCTTTAATTGGTAAGAAATTTCCAGGGCAATAAAGAGAACATGACATCTAAGCAACACTCAAAATTTACTTCTGGCTTTTCATCTCAAATAAAAATAATAATTATCATTATCTTTCGGATTAATTTTCATAAATCATCATGGCTTGAATAGAGAGTTGCTCAAACCCAAAACAGATGAAGGATTTTTGCATGTCTCCTCTTTGATTTTATTCAGTTTGTCATTGTAGGAAACAATCTCTAAATAAGTAATTAATCTTTAATTTTGATTGCAGCACAAAATGCATCAGACAATCATGGTATCATATCAAGGAGCTGTGATGGTTAAGATCTATATTCAGAAGCTGTGATGGTTAAGACCTATATTCAGAAGCTCTCAGAAGTCTCCTTTCCTGCTATGCCTCAGATTGAACCACATAACCTTGAGCTAACAGCTCAGTATCTCTACCTGCAAAAAGCATTTCCATCCTTAGTCTCTAGACACTGCAAGCCCAAGAAAAGTGGTGGTGGCATCAAGCCTGGATTTGCATAGAGCTCTGGAAAGCTCAACATACTACTAATTTTACTAAACCATTCCTTACTCTCACCCTTACTATGAATAGTGAATTAATTCAAAAACTTAGTACATGAGAAATGTCTCCCACAGTTTTTCAATCTTTCAAGATGTGACCTACAACAGAAATAAGCCATGATTACTTTTGGGACTGAATAAACACGAATATAGCTCCAACCAATCAAAGGAATTCTTCCAAGGTTTGAAAATAAAATACCGCTTTCATTTTGGTTTGGGGGTTTTAGTTGGACCTGTTTGTTTATTTTTCCCTCACAAAGAGGAACACAACTAGCTACTCCAGATGTGAGCATCCCCAATACTTGTTTATTAAGTGTGAGGCCTTGCTCCAGCAATTAAAACCTCTGGGACTGTATGCAAACCAGAGCATTTGCATTTGGCCTTGAGCAATATACCTCATGCACGACAGTGTGCTCCCCACAGTTTTGAACATGCTGACAGACTAAAGTAACCAAACCACCAGAGAGCCAAGGACTGGAACCTGCAATAATCCAATGGGAAGGGTTACAGGCTGGATAAATAATAACATGGTAAACTAGCACAAAGTCTGTGAAAGAATCAAGCTCTGAGGTGACCATTACTGCAAAGTTGGAAAGGTTTTGCCATGGATACCAGCCAGCCAAAAGTAGAATATTTAAAACAGGGGAAGGCTCATTATTTTGAAGCTGATGAATATGATTTCTGTGATTGACCTTTCAGGGCCAGATTCTGATCTTGAGGGAATAGGCTGAGTGTTATCAACAGCATGGGCTCTTGGAGATCTAATGATAACATGCCCCCATGACCTGTCTGGCCAGCTGCTGTCCCTAGTCTTGTATTTTATAGTCTTTTGAAATTAAAATACAATTATACATCTCTAGAAAAAATGTAAATAATTTCTAAACAAAGTAGCTTGCATCACCCTGTGCAGAATCATAACAATAGCTTTAATTTAAATACAAACAAAAAGTAGGCAAAACTCTGGATCTGTAGTTATTGTAATTTCTTCCTATTTACATGTCAGAAAAAAAAATTTATTTTCTTTTCTTTTTTTCAGTCTGTGGACTTCAAATAGATAAATTCTACTCCTAGATAAGATTAATTTTATTCCTGCAAAATCAATCAGAACATCATCTTCCTCTTTTCATAGAATCTTCAAAATAGGACTTGAGTGGACACAAGTGCTGGAGGCTGTGCCAGAGGCTTATTCTCATATCCGTGTAAACCACATCTCTGGGGGACAGAATTAATTTCTATGCAAACCATTCATTTTCCTCATGATTTACCAAGAATTTTATAGTACATATCCTAAAGTGAAATTTAAAAAAAAAAAAGAAAAAAAAAAAAGGAAAAAAGAAGAAAAAAAATTAAAGAAAATGAAGAAAAAGAAAAAAAAGAAAAAATATTATTGGACCAGAATAAATCCATAAAAGAGGTTTGAAGCTATGTTTTTTTTTTTTAATGATAATATAAATTTTTGCTTATTTTCCGAAAATTATATAACTGGATTACAAACAAAGAAACAGATGTCAAAAGCAGAAATCAAGATCCATTTGGCTTTAATCCCTGAGCATAAATCAGAAGAAACTGTTTAAAAAAGCCAGTAAAGTTATTAAGAGTTACTAGAAAACACAAAAGAAATCCTCTTTGCATGTGAGCTACAGCTGCAGTAGTCAAATGGAGAATCCCAGCTAAGTTTGAGGGGAAATATGCAATATGCAAACAAGCCATAGCTGCTTTTGCGATCTGACATGCACTAATAGCTAACAAATGAGAGGCTCTTTCAAATGAGCTGGTCCTGCACGGCTGAATTATGATAGGCAAATGGGATAGGAATGAATTAAAGAGCAATGCTCCCTGTCACAATATGCCTTTGCAAAAGCTACTTCCCTTCAGAAGTTATCGGCACCTGCCAAAGCCACAGGGATTACCCTTCCAGGATAACACAGGAGAGGAAATTTTGGCTCCTGACCAAGAAGCCAGGAACTGAAAAATGTCCTAACAAGTGAAGTGAGAAAACTAAGTAAAAATTCTTTCAGGAAAGTAATAGATTTATCCCTGCCCAACCCTGACTCTTCATTGACATTTAGCCTCTGCACTGCATCATTAGAACTGCTCACAGAGGTCTAAAGAAAATGGCAAACAAATCCAGGCCTAACAGGGTATGCTTCATCATCCAGCCATGGTTCACTGAAAACAGCAAATGCATAGGGAAATTTGACCCACCAGTATTCTCTGTCCCACTGGCAAAAAATTGTCAATGTATATGTATATGTCACGTGGCCCAGAAAGCCAAGAGCCAAAGCCTGGAAGGAAACCCCATGCCATGGGGAATAGAGGCTTGCAGTGGGCTGCTGCAGATTGCACCTGGAACTGCTGCCTTGAGTTGAACAAAATACCCTGACACAGTTTGGGACATGTGTCCAAGGAATAACTCTGATTTGCTGGTAAAGAAATAGAGACTTTGGCTCCCTTTGGCAAGAATAATAGTGGGAATACCCACCTGGTTGCCCAATTCCATTTACATTTCCCTGTGTTCTGGCCTCCTAAAGGTCCTGAACAATCTTAAAGCTCTTCAGCCCCATTTAATGCTTTTCCTAATGTCCAAATATGGTTATTACTTGTAATGCCTAGTTAGGGCACTCTTGGTACCCTCTCTCTTCGTCAGCTCTTTTAATTTGCCCACAAATAAATTCACACAGCCACAGAAAATTATTCTGTTCTGAAGTGTGTGATGGCAAAAAAACAGTGAATAAGGGGCAGAACAGGTGCAGGACAAAGGGACAAACGTATACAAAAAGAGAGCCTAGACATACAAGAATTGATGGGTCTGCTCTATATAAATACATCAAGGTCCTCTCTAGACATGTATTTGATGGTATAGATTTAGTACTTCATGGGTTTTTTTGTGAAAATAAGGTGAACTTTGTTTTTACTCTAGTGATTGATTCTCATAAAAGTTAAGTAGCCACCTATGAATAATGTTTACTTTAAGACCTCAGGTGCTAGTTGTCTCTACTATAAAAGATGAAGATATAAATCCTGATAATCTAAGCTCAAGGTCAATATTGTTCATCACAGTAGAAATTCTCTTTTACTATTTATTTTCAAAGTCTTTGAAATAATAACTGAAGTCACCATTCAAATTCACATATTCAAGAGGTGGGAAATGCCAGATTAAAACTGCTTATGGAACTCAGTTTGGACATCTTGAACATACAGACTACTTTTCCATAGCATACTGCAGTGCTTTTTGTGTGCACTGTGCATGGTATTCTGAGAAATGGTATTTGGGGAATGAATCAAGTTTATCTAGTGAATGAGGCTTTCATTTCTCTCTGCCTCATTTGTTTCAGGAACTGGAAGGTATATAATGAACCAACAAGGGACTACAGAATGGGGAAATAAGATTTAATGGTTAAGGCAGCTGCCACCGAAGAAGTGAATTCCATTTCTGGATCTGCCACAGAGCTCCTATGTGATGTTGGACAAATTACTTCACATTTCCCAGAGATGACCATTAATTTGATGTTCCTCGTTTTCTGGTCTTTATACAAGGCAACTGAGCTGAGATATGGAACACTTAAAGCTGCAATAGATGTAGATTAAAACTGTATTCACATACACATAAAGATTGATTAAAATTACACAGACTATGAAAGAAATGCTTCTTAGAAATTAGCTGATACACTGTTAACTATTTTCCTCTGCCACCTGTAGGGATAACAAACCCATGAATGGCCAGGGTATTATGCAGGTAATTTCATTACTGTGTGTGAAGCATTCAGGTATGATAGCTGTGAGAACAATGAAGCAACCAATAATTTTATATTCAGTGCAGGTCTTGAATGATGTGGTGGTGAAGAAAGCCCTGGGGCCACATGCTACATGAAGAGGATGGAAAGAAACACAAGCTAACTGCTGATGAAGCAGGGTCATGTGGAAACAAAAGGTATTAATTTTTAAAAGTATGTCAGAGTTCCTGCACTCCAAGGGGCTAAGTTCAGTTTCACAAGATCAGCCTTAGACGTGGTAGCACGCAGCTTCTTCATGGACTTGATTTTGCTCTTTTCATGTAGATATAGAATTGTGTTGTTGAATATATATTATAGGTTTTATGTGAGAAGAGAAGAATCCAGGCACCTGCCCCCTCTCCCATTTCTAACCTAGGCCACAGACAAATGGCAGCTTGAATCTAAATCCACATCTCAATGAGGTGTAGGAGAGGTGACAAATGTGATGAGGATTAATGTCTTAGATTTGGGAATGAAGTTCCAGATTGACATGGCTTGAAATGAGCATGCAGATGAATGTGGCCCCACTGAAAATGCTGCATCCAAGCTTGCCCTCAGAAACAGGCCTGACTGCAAAACCAGATGTTCCAGCAGGGAGAGAACAACCACTTGTTATCTGGACAGGACCCACTGTCTCAACCCTTTCATTCAGGGAGAGCACTCAGGCTGAGCAGCAATGCCCGAGGCCACCAGTGGACATTCCCTGCTCAGTTCATGACCCAGGGAATGTTAAACCTTAGCTGGTCCATGGGAGATGGAGATGGGCACGGCAGGCTGAGGTGTGCCCTGGAGCTTGGCTTTTACCTCACTGCTCATCTGAGCTGGGCAACTGTGTCTGCCCACTCTGGGACAGGACCTGTGGCCAGGTGACCCTGAGGTGTGACCTGGCTCACTTCTGTACATGCACTGAGGCTGTACTTGTACACACTGAAAACATGGGGAGAAATGTTCTTTCCTGTTAATACAACCAGATTCTGCTGGAGGAAGAAAAGAACTGGAGATACTTTGGCAATTCACTAAAACTTGGAGTTTTGATAAGGAAATCACAGTGCAGGGAAGTTCTATCTTGTTACCACCTTCCCTATTATATGAAAGGCATGAAAGAAATGAATATTGTGACAGGGTCATGACTTTGCTTATAAAACCTGCATATTAAGTGGTGGAAAAGATTACTGCCAAATGCCTTGTTTTACTGTTCACTCTCTTTTGCAGTCTCCTATTTTCTGATACTTGCTACAGCTGACACTCACTTTGCCAAAATATATTACAGGCCACATGGAAGATCCTATATCAGCAAATAATGGAATCAAGTTAAAATGCAAGTTTCCTGTAATGAGCTGAGCCAGCCCATTTCAGCATTATGTTCAGGTGTTACACTGGGAGAGAAGATAGGCTTTAAGGTACATTTTAAATTTGATTGCCTGCTAGAAAAAAAATATGCAACTTCAAAATTTCATGACAACATTCCTGCTTTTTAAAGCTTAAAGCAGTTTCATTCATGAGGTTTATAATTTGTCAAAGTATTTTCACTAGATTTGCATGCAAATTATGAAATACAAAACCAATTTAGTACAGCAAAGAAAATGATTTCAATCACTAAGGGAAATAAAAGTAACTTTCACTTAGAGCATGAGAAGAAAAGAAAAGCAAACAGAGATTAAAAGTATCATCTCTTGATGAATTCCATTGTTTGGCCTAGAGAAGATTAGCCAGAAGACTAAAAAATATTTAAGAATGTATTCATAAATATTATCAACCCTAAATCCACATTCTGAATAAATTAAACATTCCTAATATTTCATATCTTCATTCTAAGCTTTCCTGATCAGAGCAGACTAGAAGTTTATGACCTGGACCTTAGGACAAAGCAGGGGTGAAATTTCCCCATTCCAAACTCTGGATGGCATAAATTTTCATGGACTCATTGAAGTCATTCCAGTTCTGGTAGTTTCCACTGTGTTAATATTCAGCTCTGCATTACTTACCTCTATACAGTAGTTTATGAGTTGCTTATTTTGGATCTCACCAAACCAATAGATATAAGTTTAAAAAGCAGTGAGTAAATACAGCCATGATATTCATAGATTATCAGGAAGCCATTACATACAGCAATTCAATATTGAGGGGGAAAAAAAGGGTTTAGCAGATCTGTATCTGGTCACCTGTATCCAAGTCAATGAAGCCCTTTGGTGTCCATGCCTCAATCAGAACAGCATTTTAATACCGAGCTGTAGGACAACTCACTGTGGTGATCACTGCAACATTCCACTGAAATCCTTCACCCAAGCATGTATCTCCACATGCAATGTAAGTTTCTCCCCTGATATCTTATTGATATGATAAAGAAAACACAATTCCCACTTTAAAAGTAGATCTTAGAATCATAGAATAACCTTTGGTGGGGATCCACAAGGATCATCGAGTCCAACTTGTGGTCCTGTAAGTGACACCCCAAAAATCACACCATGTGCCTGAGAGCACTGTCCAAATGCTTCTTGAACTCTTATCAGGCTGGCTGCTGTGACCACTGCCCTGTTCAATGCCCAGCCACCCTCTGAGTGTTTCCAATGCACAAACACCTACATGAGAACTCTGAATGCAGCAGAACCCAGTGAGGGAACTGAGCAACAGCAACGAGGCACCTCCTATCTTAGAGCCCTAGTGAGATATTTCAGAAACAAGTAGTTTTAGATATTCAAGAGGATCTTTTCTAAAGGAACTACACAGTTAAAAATATTTTGATATATAAAGACTTAAAAGAGCCTTGTGTCTCATTGCCTTTTGAGTATCAGGGAATCAAAAGAACATGGGCTATTTTTGCTACTTGGCTGATCACCTTGCAAGCAATGAGTGATCCATGAACAAGAGGTATAATTCCTCTGCTATTCCAAACTAGCTATTTTTCAACTGAGAGAGTCAGATCCAGATAAATAGATTTCTTTGACTCTTGAGGTTCTTTCATTCAAAAAAAAAAATTGTCTGAAGATTGAACAAACCAATTTCAAGCTCCTGGAAAGAGTATAAACATATTCAGATAGAAATTTCTTATATCTGGGTTGGGTTCTTTTTCCTTTCAATAGACCAAAAAGACCCCCTTTCTTTATTAAAACCTTTGTCATTTTCTATTACCTGTTTGTGACTATGGTCTCCAATGAGCATTATGATTAAATTCTGGTATTTGTCGTAGGAATATAAAACCCTCAAGATTTCTCTGTACAATACTGTCAGGATTCTTCCTGATGCACCTTATACAGTAGAAGAGGAATGATGCTGATGCTGATGACTTGGCAAACATTTTACACAACACAAGATCACAACAAAAAAAAGAGAAAAATTAAAAGAATCAGAGGGCAATCTGAGAAAACTATACTATTATATATAGCAGTAAATGCAGAGCAAAAGCAGCTTTAATGCAAAGGAATAATTTTTGTATGGATCCAATTCAAACATATCAAAGCAACAACATTGTCTTCTACCACAAAATCCTTTGGGAACCCAGAGAAGGATGTGATGCAGGAAAGACTCACATCCCTGGGCTGAATTTAATCTGAAAAGGAGAGAGCATTTCCATACAACTCAAGAGAACCACTGGAGTGGTGCACAGGTGGCACATAAATGTGGCACAGCACTGCAGAGCCCTGATCTCTGTGCACCACTGCAACACAAGCTGGTTCCACAGGAACTACTTACTCTTGGGGGGTAAGGAGGAGAAATTATGCTTCCCCCATAGGTGAGAAGGAAGAAGAACCTCACACCTACCTCTGACTTTGATTGTATCAACAGCAGGACAATGAATATTTGGGAAGCTTCCATTCCAGTCAACAAGGTAGGAGGTGGTATTTGCAATAATTAAATGTTACATACTAGCATATGCACATCAGTCTTAAGAAGACATACTGTGACCCACTCCTTTGGGTAGCACCTTGTGAAATGATGCAGAGGTACTTGCAGACACAGCAAACCATCACCCCATCTCAGTAAAGCAATTAATTTTTTTTCACCAAAGCAATTTCTTAAGATATGCTTCCCAGTATAGTGCTATCATCTGATAAATGTCTGGAGTGATAAACAGAAAGTCCTGATGTGCAAGTGTCCAAGCTCCTTAACACAAACTGTCACATTGTTTTGGATCCATGTGAAAACACTGCACTGGGGACATTTGACTTCATTTGACAGAGCCATGATGCTCACCACTTCACAAGGATACCTTCATGTCTAGGTGGAAAACTCATAAAATTGTTTCAGAGAACAGCTATCACACATTCAGACTACAACTCAGATCTAAAACCCTGGGGTAGGAGCAACCTATGCCTGCACTATCTACTTTGAAGACTACACCAAGCCTCTGTATAACTCTGCTTTCCAGAAGCAGAGCAGGGAAATTTTTTGTTGTGTTTGTCTGCCAACTTCTTGTTTTTCTTTTCTGGTTAAGACACAAAAGCTCCTGAATTCAAGGACTACCATCATCCCATACACCTGCAGCTCTCAGCCCCACCATGCTGCAGCCTTGGACTGCTGGCACACAAAAAGCAGTGTTTTGTATTGAAGTGGAGACAGCATCACAAGGATCTCAATATGCATATAGTCCTACAACACAAACAGGCACAGTTATTTCATGCATGAATTAAACCTGCATGACAATAAGGAAGTTCAGTTCTTCACTGCTTTTAATACATTGCTGATACTCAGTGCAAAATGACAACAGTGTTCATTTTTCATGTGAAGTTTACATTGGAATGTTTAGCAGCAATTCATAATGTGGTGTATGGTGTGGATGTATTGCAATATTTCTAAATGCTCTTTATTGCAAAGTGGAATTGAAGGGAGAATTTTGTATTCATTGTTTTGCAATAAGTTTTGTGTACTTTTCATCAGTAATATTTAACCAAACTGTTTACAAATAGGGCTATAGTTCCCTGAGATGTATTAGGACAAGTCTTTTACCTATAGTTAAAGAGGAAAAATATTAGGAAAAAACTAGCAATTCCTACTATGGAACGTTAATATAATTGCAGAATAATTTAATTTGCAATTTATCTTAAACATGCAGTAACTTCTAGAACTACAAAATTAATACCAAGGTGAGCTTGGTATATATATATACTTCCTTCTAAGCAGAAACTGAAAAGATGTCTTCAGATAAGGAGGTGCTGAAGTGGGACTTGAGTGGTATAACTTAAAGAAAACCATAAAATGTTGCCAGAAATAACAGATAACTGTCCCTGAAGTCAGTGCCTCAGCAAAGTACTAATGAAGAGTTCATTGATAGAAAATCTTCTGATCATTGTGTAGACATCAATGACCCTGGGTATTTTTTGCTAATGCTGGAGACCTTGGCCCCTGAATTTGTGCCAATCTAATTTGATTTAATTGCAGTCTGAACACCTAATTCCTCTACAAACTTCTAAACTATTCTAGAGTGCTACCTTTTCCTTTCCAAATTCCAGTTACCCTTCACTCTAGAAATTTTTTAAATTCTCTGTCTGTATTTATGGGTTTGATTAAGTATATTTTCTATATTTGGGGGGAGGGGGGGAAGGGTTCTTTTGAAACAACAGTTTTTCAAAATGTAAGATTTTAAGTAAAGAACTGTGAGACTATCAAACTAAATACAAACAGAATACAAAATACTCATAACACAATATGTGTGCAAGGATTTTAAATTCAAATTTGTTTAACATTCTCCTTTTGTGTTGGCTGTTTCTTAAAAAGTAAATGGTACCATCTGTATAGACCATCTGAACTGAACTGACCCTGAACAGGAACATGAACAGAATGAAGCCACAGATAATCCACAGCACTTTGTTAAGCCCAAGGATAGCTAATTTACTTCCAGAAAATATGGGCAGCAATTATTACCAGAAAACTTTAATAAAAAAAAAGGGAGAAGAATTATTTTAATTTTGCACATTACTTTCCACAGGAGTTTGTTCTGTGGCATAGTTTTCAGCAGTTCCAAATTATAAAGAAACAAGTCACTGGGGCTGGTTCTGAAACCAGCATCTGTTTTCCTACTCCTGTCAAAACCATTTACCTTTATTTAGTGTGAAATTTGGCTTCTACACGAGCAGAGCCTCCAATACAGGGTATCAGTACATGCCTGTGAGAATTGTGTGTGCTGCTCAGCATCTCTGGTGAGCTTCCTGTCCAGTCCCACATATGCTGCTGCTTCCACATATGCTACCAACAGCAGCAAACAACAATCAAAGAGTGGAGATGAAGAATAATTATGTTCAAGGAACAAGGCAAGAGACTGAAGAAAATCAGAACACATCAAGATGCCCTTGAGGAGATATTGGCTTCCCAACCTTGCTTTCATGCTTGCTTGGTCCCCAACAGCTCCATCCCCACCTCCCCTCTTCCAGCATCCTGCCTTTGGGCACTGGCCCCAGCAGCACTGGAGACACCATGGAAATCACTGGTAACTCGACATCCTCATTTGCTCCAAGTGCTCAGCTGCTGCTGCAAGACCAGCCCGTACTCTTCTGGAGCTTGTCTCCCCCGCAGGGAAGTCAGGATAACTCGATTTGCTGCTGTCAAGGAAAGGGGTGCCAAGCCAAGAGATCTGCTTCTGCTGAGCCCTTGGCACTGAAATCAAGCCTGTGGTTCTGTCATGCCCTTTTTGTTGCTTGGATTCATGAGGAACTGCTTCCTCTCCCCGCACAGCTAAACTGTACCACCGTGGGAGGCTTGAACTGTGTTTTTAAACAGGCTCCCTGCTGTTCTGTGTCACATTCTTTCTTCTTCTCTTTCCACAGCAATTTCATATATATTACATTCTAAAACAGAGGGCAAACTCCAGAAACGAGCATCCTGCACACAATTTTCCAACGTTCATGGCCAATTTGCTGCATTCTGCTGTGAATTTCATGACAAGGATTTCAGAAACTATTAATATTGCATTTGATCCTTCCTCCTTTTTTCCCTTGTACCCACTGATACTTGTCTATTCACAGTATGTGAAACAAAGGGGGGGAATCTTCAAATACCAAAATCTTCCTATTTACTCAGTTTTACATCAATTAACCCTGACTTCTTGAAAATGCTGACTTCAAGAAAAAAAAAATTACAAATTGAGGATATAACTGACAGCACTACAATGGAAACACCAATTAATGTATTTAGTCATGTCCAAGGGTTGATCTAATGAAGAATTCAGATTATTTATGTTACATTCCTATTTTTACTTTTCAGTCATTTGGGTAATGTAAAATAAATGATGTGTTAGATAAGCTTATTGTCTTGCATTTTCTTATAGCGAAGTGTTCTGAAAGAAGCACTAATGATAAACATTAAAGGTAGGAAAAAGTTAAAATTCAAAGGAATCTCTCTGTCTTTAAATCCCTCATTCTTTGCCAAATGCTCACATACCTTTACATATATATATGTATATAAAAAAAAGAGGCAGTGAAATAAAGAATGTCTTTGATTTCGTTTCAAGAAAAATGTCAAATGCAGAGATGCATCCACTATCCTTTCCTAGATATCAAAGCTATTTTCAACAGAAGGGTCTCTACTCAGCCAAAAATATAGTCTGTTTCCATACTGCAGATGAAGTCTGCAAAAGCTCAGAGAAAAGAGGGGGGAAAAAATTCAGTTTTCATGGCCGTGTACCAATTTTTACAGGATGAAAGATGAAAGCATTTTTGGTTGAATCAGTTGGTATCTTTTAATTAGAAGAAGCATTTCCAGAAGTGTCTAGTTGTCTCTAGGAACACAAGTCTCGGTCACTGACTTCAATTTTGCTACAAAAATTATACTATGACTTAGTGACATCTTTCACAAAAATGGATCGATTTTTCTTTCATAAAAAATGCAAGAAAACCTGACTTTCAAGTCATTTGGCCTTTTATTATAATATATTACATCCCATGCACTGTCTTGATGACATTTACTGTTTCCTATGCAGGATCCCACAGTATGTATGAGTAGTCCGAAGTTCAAAGAGGGCAATCATTAAAATTTGACATTTATGTCAATGTGTGCACAGGGAGTTTACCTTTTCATTAGCTGCATCTATATATATATATATATATATATATTTTTTTTTTTTTTTTCTGGTGGAAAAAGCTGATTATGAAGTCATGAAAGACTTGGAGTGATTTTGTGTGATCCCAGTTGAGACTAATGGGTAATTCTTTATGATCACAACTGAGATTACTGGGTAAAGGAATTGATTAAGGATAGGTTTTTTTGTTGTTATTTGCTGAGTTGTCAGGAGGTATTGAGTCATGCTGTGAGAAGTTCGAGTGCTGAATCTTCTGCTGTCATATACAGAAATGTCACGTTATATTACACAGCATGCTGAACTAAGTTAAAAAAAATTCTTTGTACATCATATGGTAGTTTGGTAAACAAAACCTATCAACTTCACAAATCTGGTTCTCCATCCAATTGTATCTTATTTTTCACGCCTGATAGGCTCAGATTTTTTCAGTGCACAAGTCCCAACATTTTTCTTTCTCCAGATGAACAAATTGATTCAAATGCTGTAAGGATAGGACTGTTGACAGCCCAACTGTAATAGGTCCTTCTTTTGGTGCAGAAGTGTTTATCAAACTCCTCCTGATAACAAATTTCATCTGTTACATCTTTTCCTTGTTTAACCAGGGTACAACAGTCCAGCAAATTGTGCCTCTCAACTCATCCCAAAATACTTTCTGTAACTGCATTGTGAACTTACTGGGAAGACAGAAAGATGATGTGATAGCCAAAACCAGTTTACAGACTCAAGGGAGTTTTAGGCCTGGTCATAGGGACTTCATCCCTTTATGGCATGAAGTCAACATGAAAAGGAATGAATGAATGTTTGTGCTGAGTTTTAATTTTAATTAGTTTAGCTGTGTTGCAGTGCAGCCAAAATCCCATGCATGTGGGTCTTGGCTGGCATACAGCCGTGGTCCTGAACACTTGGGAGAGAAAAGGAGAGCCACTCCAAGGGATAAAACTGCCTCTGAAAAAAAAGCATCCTGACCACTTCCCTTCCAAATCCTGGCCTGAAGGAAACCAAGGACAGATGAGGACAAGGCCATCAACATTCCACTTGCAAACTCTTCCTGAAGGGTTCCAGAAGGAAGAGGCAGCGAGACCATCACCCAGCAATATCATGCCAAAATTTTTGCTTTAGTTCTTATTTGGTCTCACTATGATCTTGCTGTTCTTTAATCTTGTGATTAAAAGATAGGCTAGACTCTCCGGGCCTTTAGGAGAAGTTTGCTAAAATTATCTCTACACTCAGTGGAGGCAGTGAGCATTAAACTCCTGTGGTATTTTCTCAGCACTGCAGGTACCACCAGCTATCTCATAGTCTGTTAAAAGCAAGACCACGCCATGACAGAAGTGGCCACACATTTAGGAAGTGTTGGAGACAGAGGTCTCAGCCTTGTTCTTCAGGAGTCTGCATTTAGTAGCTCTTATTCAGGCTCATTTAAGTCAAATTTACATTAGAAAAGTGGATCTAAAAATCTTTGCAGACAACATGAGAAGGAAAAGCCTACTCAGGTCAAAATAAAGAGGAAATTCCTACCTTCTAAAATCATCCAAAAAAGGAGATTTCCCCCAATTACAGCTGTGCAAGTGTCTTCTAGATCTCCATTCTGAACTTCTTGATTTGCTAATCATTTGGGTGCTTACTTAAAACAAAAAAAAGACTTTTTTTTTCCTCTTATTTTTTATTGATCTAATTCACCTCAGGAATGAGAGGCTCTTGATAAGACTATTTCATTCCACAATGCAATGTCTTTAAGTATAAACTGGGCCAGCCCATCACACCTTTATGTGTTTTCCTGTCTGTCTCTTTAGCAATACACAATGTAATGTTAGTTATGATGTTTACCTAAAGACTTCAATTGCATCTGGGTTGAAGTAAATGTTCTGAAAGTTCTTTTATACAATATTTACACATAATTATTTCTGTAAATATTTTAAAAGCTGCCCAAAACAGGGAAGAGTTTTAAAAGGTTTGTGGCTGCATGAAAAGATTTTGCTTTGTTCAGCTTCCCACTGCCCTTTTTACTAACCAGCCTGCAGCTTCTAATGGGCTGCTGACAGCCACCTTTCAGATTTCTATATGTCTTGTAAAGACAATTACTGAATTTACCCAATGAGCCAGACTAGGAACATCCTAATAGGTGTGTGAAAGGCTAACAAGCTGGAAGCCTTTGAGGTGGTGTCAGTGTCTCACATCCCTTGATGTCAGTGAGTTGATAAAATTGTTACTAGCTCAAGAAGGCACGAACCCGTGGTTTCTCCTTTCAGTCATTCCCTTCTGCCAAGGTTACACAGTTAAGGTTTTGTATCTCAGATGTGGTAAGTGGACTGAAATGCCAGAATTCACTCCTCAGGAACTTCACAAACAAGGGAGTTTGTGTTACAAGGAGGATTGAGCTTTTAATAGGGGGAGAAACTCTCTCATTTCCAACTCACCTATTTATTATTATTTTGTTTAATAAAGAGAATGCCATCTTTAGCCCTCTTTCTACCCATAACCTGAGCAGGATATTAATGAAAAGATAAGGCTTCTTTAAAGATTATTCTTTCTTGGAAGCACCAAGCACGATGCAACTGTTACTCTGTCACATATGGTCTGACAAAGTTCAGCCGTGAGCAGAGATATCCCATTCCTGTTCAGCCCAGGATTCAGCTTCTCAGAGCTGAAAGCCTCCCAGCACTGACTGGAATCAGCCATTCTCATTTCCTACCAAGCTGAACCATACCTAGGCCAAATGGGATGATTTCAGCTACAGGTTGCACTCGGTGTGAGCAAAGAGCAGAACTCACCCAGAGCTCCCATTAGTAATCATTACAGCAGTAGTAATAAACTCACCAATTTTTAAGTTCATAAAGCTGTGTGTGTACCCATTATCACAAAAGAAATAATGCAGCAATGAATATCACCACCACTACAAGCCATTAAGAGTTCAGGAGAACACAGCACTTTAGTGTAGTAATCCAGGACAGCACGTAGAGATTAAACAGTTGAGTCTAAAAGTATCGTTTGCATAGAGGCTGCCTACTGAAATTGACTGTAAACAAAGATAACAGTCCTGGTATCTGTATAGAAAACCACTTGCACTGTGTAAAGGCCTGGACTCAGACAGATGCAGAGCAAAGAGTGCCACCTACAGAACTGCTGGGAGCAGTCACTTCAATGTGTTAGGTCCCCCTTCCATTTGCAGACCATCTATGATGACATTTAGTTAGCAGGTCTGGTAAGATTAAATCCAAGCTGCAGTGCTCTCAGAGACAATAACTTAAAAAAAAAAGTGAAGCAACATAAGAGTAAAGCTGCTAAACAAAAGAGATGTTTGAAAAAATTTCTAATACTGCAGTTATAAGAAACCATCCTGCCAGCTCAGAAGAAGCTTGCTTTGAATGTACCCTTCCCACGTGTCTGACATCCTAATATGGCTCATTTAATACTTGCACAGAATCCATAATACAAGAAAACCTCAGAAATGCTACTGCTGCCATTTTGCTTTCATTAGGGTGCCCTCAATGAAAAGAAGCACAGAAGCTAAAATCTGTGCATTTCTTCCTGCTTTGCCTCCATCAGTCGAAGTCCAAGAACATGCTGCTTGCTGGGGTTAATGGCAGCTTTTTTGGTAACTAGGGGCTAGTTGGCAGCTCAGAAACAGATGGCAGGTTAAATAGTCTCAGCTGGAAGGAATTTTTGCTTTGGCCTTCTCCACCTCTCTTTAAACTAACGCGTGATCATATTGCGACAGGGAGATTTTAGGTGGGGGTCAAAAAGAGCAAGAGACTTTCCTTATCCACATGCAAATATTTCCCTATCCAGCCTATAAACTGCTGCCATGCATTTAATGATGACCATACAGTTGACTGTAATAATATGGCTGGACTGTGAACTCCCATTTCTATAAAGAAATATGCTTGTTCTGGGAGTGCTTGTACTCAGGTATTGGGTGTACAATAAAAAATTAAAAGAGGCTGCTGCGGCAGTAGAGAGTTTTTTCCTTTCACACCTGATATTTGTAAAAAGTTTTAAAACCCTTGGGTTTTGTGTGTCAGATGGCTTGCATATCCTGAAAAATCAGACTGTTTGGGGCTGAACCTGGTCAGTCTGCTCAGCTCCTGTGTGTCTGCCAAGGTTTGAGCCAATAACATATTGCAAGAGCCAATGCAGTAATTATACAATCTGATGTCTGCATGCTACCAAAATAAACTCATAGCTAATGATGGCAGTGCTGCCATCATTTAGGAGGTTGAAGAAGTGTGCCATATTTAATGCTTTCTCATGAATTGCCCTCCTAATCTGAACGAGATTTAAGACACTTAGAAATGTGCAGCTTTTCCTTTCTGCTGTTTTCCTGGTCACATTGGGCCTCTCTGCTCTATCCCTCAAATAAACAGAAAAGCTGCTTTCACAGCTCATCTCCAGATATGAAATTACTTTCACGGCGGCTGAGTGCTCTCTGCTATCCAAATTTCTCACAAAAACACATTGCTTTCATTTTCTTGTGCTACTGAGCTGAACAAAGATAAAAGAAGTCAAATAAAGATTATTGATTTATTGTTATCATTTCTCATCCCTTCTCCTCCTTAAGAGCATCATTGTGTATTTTACACCGACATATGCAGTAGCAGCAGCAATGCCACAAACGAGTCAGCTTTGTGACTCTTTGCAAGCTTGAGTTATCAGCAGCCACCTGTGCCATAGCTGTACTGAGGAATTAGTGATTTGGAAAATTATCCAATCCATACTATCAAATCAAGGGAAAGATCTCTTGTTTGCAATTACTCCCTCAGAGCTTGCTGCTGCTCCTTCCTGCATTTGATAAAATTCAGGTAGTGGAACTACAGCACTGGACCTTTACAGTGACAGTTCACTGGGCTTTATAAGTATATTCTCAATGCCACAAAAGATGATAGAATTATTACCAGAGGGTAATTATATTGATTTTTTTCTCCTCTCAGGTTGAAGGTAGGTTGAATAACTGGGAACTTACAGTTAAATTCTTACCATGCATACAGCCCAAAAGCAAGGGATGTTTGAAATCCAGTGTAGCAGAAGCTAACACCCCCTGCTATGACAATAACTAAAAAATAGCAGATTTCTCACATCTCCTGTAGATTTATCATGAGGCAACTTCTCCAAAACCAGAATGGGAGCAGACATGAGGCCTTGCAGATGCCTTTTCAAAAGAGCTATTAACATGGATCAATTAAATATTTCTATGAAGGGAAGTTAAATTAGGCCCTGTCCCCAGCTCAGATTTCTTTTTCTCTTCTTTTCAGACACACAGACTTGAAAAAGCCCCTGGAATAGCTGATGGGTCAGCATCTAAAATCTGTGCAATTCAAAAGAAACTCAACCAACCAAACAAAAAAATGCTGCAAAATTATCACATATTAACAAGACTTTGAGAGAAACCCAGCCAGTAAAAGGCACCATCCATACTTCATGAATGCAGAATTGAACATCAACATCTTGGAAACAACTGGATGCACTTGTTTTCAGAACAACAGTGTTTACATTGCAGTAACTAAGTACACAACTTATCCTGCAGGATGTCTTTCATGACAGATTGGGAATAGAAACAGGCTAACACAGCTCCCTGGTTTGGACAGACACCTCAGGCTGTGGTAAAACATGACCTTTATAGATATCTAGCAAAAAAACATTTAAGAAACAGATATAACATCATGACCTTTTTAGATACATAGCATAAAACATCTAAGGGAAAGTCCTGCCCCTCTTCCCTACTGCCACTGAAGCCGTGGACACAGCAGGGGCTGCCCAGGGGCCAGCGGTGGCACTGGGAGCTGCAGGTTTTACTGGAGCCTGAGATGACAGTAATGGTGGCACTAATTACACTGAACTTTGCCACCTATGTGCCTGTTATTCTGGCTCTCCCTACAGTTGCTGGAGGGCAGGCAGGCAGCTCCAGAAGTGGAGTTTTAAATAAATGTCTCAGGCAGAACACAGGAATTCTAAAACATACTTTATGAATTCTTCTTTGGGGACACTTCCATTGCTTTGACTACAAAGGGACTGCTAATTACTAATGAGAGCTCACTTGGATGAATGGCACCTCAAGGGATGACACTTATACACCCTCTGGGGTGACAAGGGACTGCTTCTGTGGCTCCAGCACACAGAAAAGATCACATTTTAGTGGAATTAGTGCAGGATATGGGATTTCCTCTATCAAACAGAAGCCAAGGCTTAACACTATTGTGCTGGACTTTTGCTTCTAAATGGAAAGTTATCTTGTAAAACTGGAATTACTTCTCTGACAGACTTTTTTTTTTTCTCACATGAAAATAAACCAACATAAGCAAAGACTTGTTTTCATTAAGACTGAGCAATTGAAGATGCAGCACTGCTAATTACAGTGTTTTGCTGCTCCTACAGTCCTACCACAGTCAATCCCATTCCAGATACAGTCTGTAGGGTATTTTTAGCAAAACATTGCCATGTTAGTGAACTTTCAAATGAGAAATTTTGAAGAAATGATAGCCCAAAGGCTAATCAGAACTGGAAAAACAGAAATGAAATAAAATCTCCAGGAAGGAACCAAATACATTGAAGAAATCAGGAAGAAAATTTTGTAATGGCAAGATTCAAGATGCCAGTTAAGTTAGATGAAAGTTAATTAAACTCTGGGAAAAAAAGTGTAGAGCCCCAATGGAAGTCAAGAGCCATGGCCAACCTTAAAAGAGGAAAATTTAAAAGTCTAAAACTCTTATATTTCAGTGAAAACCAAATAAGAAATACTCAGAGGACACTGGAATGAGGAGAATGAGAACAATTTGCTGAAGACTATCACAGGTTAATGAAGCAGTTAAGGAAGAGAAAGGTCCATCTGAGAAGGCAAATGATCCTTTGCCTCAGTGAAACAGGAGACCCTTTCTCCTTTCCACTAATTGAGAATAAATTCTATCAAAACAGAGGTGCCAGGAATTCTGGAACAAATATCAAGCTTCTGAATAAGCACCTAAAAGTCATCTGAACTGTGTAAAATACACCCTCTGTGATTCTCTGATGTATGCAGCACAGTGCAGCTGTATTTAAAATCAGTGCAGAGATACAGAATCACTCCAGGGGATTACTGACCAGTGAATGTAAATGGCAGCCCAAATCAGAAAAACAAAACACTTGGAAGATGATGATGATAATAAAGGGGCTAATCAGTGCTGGTTTTCTGAAGAAGCACCACATCTTTTCTCAACACTGTATCTCTATGTATTATTTTCTAGAAAAGCCATCTGAAATGCCCCCAAACCACCGTTTCCACTCTCCTCAGATGTATTGTAATGTCCTTACCAACAGCTGTGCCACTGTAATTGCTGGAGAACCTCAATTAGATTACAAGTACAATAAATTTCCTTAAAAATTATATTTATATTTCATAACAAAGACTGTATAGCCCAGCTCCCATAATGTTTACTATGGAGGAGGCAGCAACAGGGGCACAACAGAAAAAACAAGATCTTCAAGTTTAGTTTAGTGCCAAAGAAAATATGTCTTAGAGTTATAATTTTAGAAACCTTGTGATATGTTGATAAAATAACGAAGAGAGAAAAACCTTTTGACAAACCTTATTTGGATTGTCAAAATTATTTTTCAAGGTCTGTTGTAATAGATGAGTATAGGTAAGAAACTAGAAAGTAAAGAGGAAAACGCTGCCCCTGAGAACAAATGACCAGAGGAGGAAAAAGCCAAAAGATATGATTAAATGGTGCATTTTTATCATGGTGAAAGGCTAATGACAGGCTATCCTGTGGTTACTTTCTAGGTCACTGGCTATTTAATAGATTCATTAATAATCTAGGAAGGGATGGTGAGTATGTAGGCAGAAAAACAGGCACAATGTAATTTTTCAGGTAATCATGACACAGAGGACTGAGAAGTGAGCTCAGAGTTTTGCAAGAATACATGCTTGCATTTTTTTGACAATTTTGTCTTCAGTTATCAACAACTAACACAGTATTAAACCACAGGCCTGCTCCATAGAGAACACAACAGTTTTATCATCACTTTATTCTTTATGATTTAGATGTTATTTTTATTTTACCAGATAAGGCCACAAGCTACACATATTTTTTATTTCCTTTTCTTGTTTTTTCTTTTAGAAATTCTCCCAGAAAATAATGGGGAGTTTAGCAGTAAAACTAGTAAAATATCAAGAAACACCATAAATCAAGTGTAATCCAATAATGTAAATTCATCAGTGCTGAGCTTAGACTTATTTTTTATATACTCCTCATCTGGCATACCCTTCTCTCAATGGAAAGGAAAGAAAATAATATATTTTAAAATTAAGTTTTATTCTTTCAAAAAATAAAAATCAACAATCCTATTTTTAATTAAATTAAACACAAAAACAAAGTTTTTTTATGCTTAATATCACCCAGAAGTTGATTTTGTAAAGAAATATTCATACAAAGTTATTTTTACAATTTGTGAGATTGCCATGGTTCCATTTTGTGCAAATGCACAGGTACTAAAGTATACCTAATTTCTTCATCCCTCACAGCCCTAAGAAGAGAAAAATTGTCAAGGTCTTGAAATCTGCACAGCAGCTGTACCCTGTATACAAGTGTGGAATCATAAGACTGCTTCTTAAGGTCAGTGCAGCTTATGGTAATGAATATGGAAAGGTTACTATTGTTGTCTTTTGTTGATTTCTCCTCAAAAAATGCAAAGAACAAAAAGGTCACTAAGCAATGTTTCTAAGCTACTTTGGAATTTACTAATCTATCACTGAAGAAAATAAAAAAAAGGGGTTAATAAAATATACTCTAGACACAGAAAAGCAGATTAGAAGTGGCATTTAACTGTGAAACCGTCTTTAGACAGAGAAAAAATAACCCCAAAATCAGAAAGGAAAGCTACTTTCAGACTTTGATCACTAAATAAATATTTACAAACTGAATAAAGCTTTTCAAAGTACAAGGCTGGAGCCCCGTAACACGTCATTGAGGAATACATCTGTGACAGTGGAGCTGACATCTCTCACTGTAATGAGAGCTGGATGCAACAGTCCTATGAAAACTCTGCTTGTCCAGACCAGTGACAGAAATTACTGTGCTTGAGTTTTGCAGCCAAGCCTGTACTGGAAGTGATTGAAAAAGCCAACAGGGTGACAGTGCAATGGTGAGAAGAGACCCCAGCATGGTGTACTGAATTACCAAATTGTGAGATATCCAGCAGGGATACAAACCTGCATTTTTGAGCTTGGATAGTGAAGTGTTTGAATTAGGGAAGCTTGGAGGAGAAGCCCTGTCAAAGGCAGTCTGGATTGGCAAAGGGATAAAGGAACCAGTACTGCAAAATGTGTCCAAAGGAACTCCTCAGTCTTGGGTCCAGGCTGGGGAAACTTAGATGTAAATTTAAAACAATATCTCTGTCCTCCGACATGCTTCAGTTCTAAACAAATTACAACTAGGTTTTAAGTAATTTTTTGGGTGCCACCAGTGTCTCCAAGTGGAGAGTTTGCAAGGCAGATCCAGTGTGGAAACCCCTGGTGATGACTAGGAGCTATAGGAAAGGAGATTACCTGAGAGAGGGATAAACTTGTAAATTGATCTCAATACATGGAGCTAGGGATAGATACCAGAAGTGAACTCTGAGATGTACATCTGAAACTGCATGAATAAAAGGCAATTGTTTTCTAAGAAAAATTAGTAAGAAATTAATGGTGTTTTTATATGGGTATTCCAATACATCTGTAAACAGGATACACACATCATAGATTCTGAATTATTACACATATTTGTATTTCTGTGGTTTTCACATGTTGTGTGGCCCTTTAGCTTGGCAGTAACTTGTCTACAGTGTTTGTGCAGTGTGATGACAGAGTGGAAGAAGCAGCATAATCTTGACATTTTGGCATTACTCTCCATCTATCTTGCCTTTTGTGGAGGTTACTATATTATTTAAAATGCCAAATGCTCAGAACAATATAGATAAGCCAAATTCTATGAATTTTAATGGGAATATTTTATACTTCAAATTCAAAATAGGCTTCTTGTTTGAGAGGAGGATCAGCTTTGAAGGTAACTGTGCAAACAGTGACACTGTCACACTGAGCTGTTTGGTAGAGTAAGTTTTGAATGAACAAGAACACGTAAGAAGTATTTTCAAGAAATAGCCCTTTCACTGATAGGGGATAGGTTAATCTATTTTACAAATTCAGAAGTCACAAAGCAATGGATGTTTCTCATACAATGGATTGAGCTGCTGGACTTATGTGATCATTTGTTTGTACTTTTATAAAAATAGAGATTACAGAATTAAGGCACATAATTAAGCATTGTGCAGAGAAAATAAGCACAACTAATTTATCTGTTTTCTGTTACACAGAATGACATATTTAACAAAAGGAGATTTAAATAGAATTTTAAAACTGTAAGGCCATTTTCTCATGCTGAGCATATTCTTTTGTGTGGGCACATATATAGGCAAAGGTTTGAGTCTGAATTTGCTTCACAAGCCAGTTTTACATTGAAACCACACATGATGTTGTGTTCAAATGGAATGCAGAGAGAAGAAAGGTTTCAGATTTCATCTGCATTTTCATTTCAGTATATATGTCAAATGCTTTGCCTTCTTTAAAGAAAGGTCATGAAAACAGAAAGATTTTCTTTTAATCCTAAGAGATTCTGTAAAACAAGGAAGATGTGGGTGGAATGATTTGGAAATTAATTCTTTTTGAAATTTGCTACTGCAGTTAATTCAGGACTGATGTCCTGAAAAGACAGTTTAACTCTCAGAAAGTTAAGCACACAATTAAGAATGAAATTGTGGAGAAAGTTAGCCCTGCATATCATTAAATAGTATCCAAAAATATGGGAATTATTTATTGAATAATTCAAAAGGCATTGTTTTTGGCAAAATAAAAGGTACCTTAAAAAACTTTTGGTAAGTTAGTAGAGGACAAATGTGTAAGAACACAGCTGAAGGTCAGCCACATTCTGAAGACCAATTCTCTTCATTTTAACTTCTTCATCTCTCTGAAATTACAAGAGGTCATTCCACTTTTCCCTAAAACAAACATAAGGTTGATGCCTGTAGCTGTGGTTACTCTGAGGGTGCTGTAATGATTGTCTATCTCAGCCTTGCACAGAAAGGCAGAGCAGCCATGCACTAGCTGGACAAAATCAGTAAAGCACTGCAAAACTGATGATGGTAATGACTCAGCTGTGATGACTCAGCCCTCAAGGTAACAAGGAATGAACAAACTACTCCAGTACTCCTGATTGTAACCATGTGTTTTCACTCAATACCGGTAAAATAAAATTGAGAAAAAAAAAAATTGGATCTTCTCTGTAAAAAAGAAGTCCCACAGTGTATAAAATATAGATAAACACCTAAACCTCTTTTACTATCTTTTTTTTTCTCTATAGATAAACTGGATTGAAAGCTTATATAGAAAGGTTTAACTAAAGAGTAACTAATAAGATTTCTAGAAATAATTATTCCCAAAGTGAATAACAAATCAAACAGATAACTCAATTTCAATGATAGCTAAAAAAAACAAAAAAATTGCTCAAATTATTTCTACACTTTAAATAGGAGAGGCAATTTTCAGAACAGACTATTCAGGTGGACTAGCAACAGATTTTTTTCTTTCCCTTCCCAGATATTAGAGGATCTATGAAAAACCCTGAACTACTAGAAGAGTGAAATCAGTTGCATCAAAAAGTACATGCTCAAGAATAAGAGTACATGGCAAATTTGACATAAATTCTTCCACAGAAATGTTTCTTTATTTCTTATATTAGACATTAAAAAAGGAAAAAAATTTGAAAAATGGCACTTTTTTCCTCATCAGCCTGAAAACTGAAAATGCTTGGAATGCTTTGTGAAAGTGACCATAATAAAATATTTTATATGAAATGAAAGAGTTAATTATGTTTTCATTCCGATCAAATTTATGAATTTTCTATTAAAATACAAGGCTAGAACTTTCAGTGCATCTTGATGCAAGTATCCTTATATTTGAAAAATGGTTCAATTGTGGTCTGTTCAATTAAAATCAGCAAAAATATTTACAGCAATAGAGACATGGAACACATATATTTTAGAATCAGATATGTAGGAAAGATTTTTTTACTGAAACATAACGTACACTTTTGCAAACTGTGAAAAGCAGTAGTACTCACAAATACCCTTTTCTCATTCAGGGGACAAAACTCAGTTTTCCATTTCTGCTCCCTTATGGCTTTTAAAGTGCAAATACATTTCCTGTAACCATGCTTTTCAAGCAGAAAACAGCCAATGGATTGTTTTTTTTTTAAAAAAGGAGCTTTTCAGAGAGAACCCTAACTGAAAGAAATGGGACAATTTAGAACTTTGTCCTTCTGCACTGAAGATTTGCAATTGACTTCACTTGCATTGGGATTGGGGCTCTAAAGGAGATGTAGAAATTAGCTTTGAACAGCTTACTAAGGAAGGAGCCCTAACTGCACTCCTTACTGAAATACAAAGCTCATCATTAATAACTTGGTAATTTAGGGGAATAAATCAGGGTTCTCAAGCACCTTTCAGAAGCAGACTGGAGGACTGCATTCAAAGAATAATGACAGAAATGAAAGAATAAAATTGCAACCATCTTTCTTCCACTTAAAAAAAATAAAAAAAGAAAATCAATTTCTGGATAAGCCCAGGGTCTTGGATACTCTTTACACAGCAGAACAGAAAGCACTGTCATTATTTTTCTAAACATATATGAAGATAAATGCCTTAATTGGTGAAAAAGAAGCACATGATGGTGATCTGAAGATTTTTGGTTTTGTGAACATAAGTAAGTTCATGTAAAGAAATTCAGCAAAACTTCAAAGAGAGAAAAAACCCCAAACCAGTCTAGCCTTGACTTCATGCATTTTTCTATCTCATCAAGAGAAGAATCAAACTCCTGCATAGAAATACCTCTTTTGTTCCAATAACAGGTAGCAGCTCCCCTCCCGAAGCCCTGGCACAAACAAACAGTTCGGAATTGCCTCCGTGGCTAAGTTAGCTCGCGGCTCTGCTCCACTGGAGCAGCTGCAGCCAGCAGCTCAAATCAAATTCATAAAATGCAGGGACTGATATTTTCAAAAGAAAATAACAGCTAATATAGATGAAAATAAAAGAAGGCTTGATATTAATCTCCAAGTTATTTAATTTTTAAAGATCAAAGCTTGGAATGGGGAGAGAGTCAAGGCTAGAAACGAAGCATTCTGAGGACAAGGAGATTTGATGCCATACTCAACAACGAAATTTTGGCAAAGACAAGTAGGAGGGGAACAATCAGGAGGGATGGAAAGCTCCTTTCTGAAAATGTTTAAAAAGGTTCACTACCTCAGTGAAACCTCTCTGAAGATCTGACATAAACATGACTGCAGCTCAGCTAAAGAAACACCTGGTATGGAGCATGGAGACCAGTTTTACCCCTTTTTTCCAAGAAGGTGGTGTTGTAGCCCTGTGGGAGAGGTGGTGTCTACAGGACCATAGGTTCAGGCTGGTGCTGCTTGGTGAGATTTGCAGATTTCAAGACCTCACCACTAGGAAGGTTTGCAGGTCTGTGGTGTTTCCACTGTCCTAAGCTCTGACAAAAGGACAGATGAGATCACAATAACAGAGATTATGTCTTCACTGATGACTGGGATCAAAACTTTCGAATCAAAGATTTTAAAGTGAGGAAATCAAACTTCAAACATCCTGGTAGGCAAAACAATTCAGATAGTTCCCTCATTTAATAGCAGTTATCTTTGAGCCTCTTCTAAAAATTTTCCTCTGCTTCAAGAACTTTCCTTTTTTTTGGTGGTCTTCACCATTAACACTCATTGAACATAGGTGGATGTAGGTAGCTTAATCACTTCTTAATTTTTGACATTTCTTGCCTATTTTCATCTACTGTGCCCCTTAAATTTCCTTTTTATTTGTGTCTTAAATCCTCAGATGTTGCTCTGTTGGATCTCTCTACCTTTGGAGCTGCCATCTACCCCTTGGGAAGTCTGGGATCAGCTTGCAGACCACTCACAGAGAAGGAGAAGAATGGCAATAGATTTATCTCTTCTTGTCTCAGCAAAAAACAAAAACCTCAAGGGCTGGCAGTAGCTCAGGGCAGCTACCAGCCCCTCTCTTATATCTCCAGCTCTCCCACAAGCTCCATGTCATGCATCCCCCCATCCAGGAGGGAAGACATGCACACCTCAGCAAAGCTCCCCTGGCACCTGCTCATTCACCACAAAGCTGAGGTTGTCTACTAGGTTAATGTTTAATTCCTAAAGGTCAAAATTATACCTGGTGGAGGTTGAGATGAGATGAACAATGTGCACAAGGCCAAGGTGTCATTTGGGCTGCAAGATTTGAAAACAAACCCACAATCCTTCTCTGTATGACAGCTCCTCTATTAATTGGCTATCGTACAGCACCCATGCATGCAGTGCTGGTAATTAAGGCAGAGTCAACACCCCCAGATTTAAAGAAAGATTGCTTGGTTAATTAGGATACAATTTGGTTTTGTATGCTTCTAGAAATTGCTCCAATAATAAGTTTGTGTACTATTACCACAAAATTAAAAACTGTCAGTAAAGCTGCTATAATTAATGTCTCTGACTTAAAGGCATAACTCTTGAATTTTGAGAATTACCTTTTCTAATAGTAAGAGAAAAAAAAATTGCTTAGGTTTAAAATATTGAATTTAAATCTGTTTGCTTATCAGGAAGATGAATATCACATTTCTCCCTATTCTCCCAGGATAACACATCCTATTAAATTTATCTTTTTCTAACTTTTTTTTTTTTTTTAGAATCACTGCTATTTTGAAGTAACCCATTATTTAGAGACAAAAAAGTGACAAATTCCCTCAGCTCAGCAATACAAGAATTTCCAGCTTAAAGACCTCACCCTAAAAACTTTACATCCTGTATCTGACACATGGAATCTGCTACCAAAGCTGTGTATCTAAGCACTGCAAATTGTCATTTTTGGGGCAATGCATAGCAGGGAACAACAATAACGAGGGGGAACTACCCCCAACCCACCTGACAACAGTAGAAGCAACAATAATAGAGTTCAGGATGTAATCACTTAGCTGCTGTCTCTGACCACAGTGGTAGAATACTACTTTCCAGCTGAGTTTAGGCTCTGAAGGTCATTAGAGATGTGTACCAATAAACATACACTCTGCTATCAGATTAGCAGACAAAACAGTTTCCATGGCAACCCTTGGACCAGAGAGCTTGCCTGCATTCAGCATTCATTTAAAATATTTTTTTTTCCTCCCTCAGTCTCCTTGGAGTCAGTCCTGTGAAACACAAGTGCTTGCAAGCTCTCTAATCTGCGGCTGCCTTTGAAAACCCATCCAACGGGTGTTGAAGCTGAGCCAATTAACAGGACGAGAATTGGGTGAATTGCAGAGAATCTGGCAAGGCTGTGTTTACCAATTAGGGTTTTTTTTATGATGCAAATGTTGCACACCATGCAGCAGGAATAAAAGCCAGCTATGCTGAATATGAAACTGTTAATTGCATTTTTCAGAGACACGGCTACAAGGTGAAACTAATCATACAAATGATAACTGGGTTTTACCACCTACAGTGCTTTGGTATTGCACTTGCACTAATCTGTATTAAAATAGCCCATAAATTTTTACAGCAAAATAAAAAGCAGGCCCTCCTGAATTTTGGGGACATAAGGAATCAGGGAAATAAGATACAGGTAACAAGGAAAGCAAACAAATTATTGCTAACAAAAAAAAAAAATAGCCACTTTTTAAATTTTTATTTTATTCTCTTTGTGTTGTGTTACAACACAAAGAGAAGTATCATCTAATCAGCTCAAATGAAAATCCTCCTGGTAAAAGAGACTGGTAAAGATGTCAATGAATAGGAAGTTTTCTGAGGGAATGAGTCCAATGGAAAATTTGGGATGAGGATAGAAAATGCTGGAATCAAAAGTCCTGAAGAAAAATGTATAGAGTATATTTATGGAGAGGTTTATTAGATACTTTAAAAACAGCAGGAGAGTCCAATATATAAAACCCCAGACTGCTGACAGGATTTGGAAATACCCTAGTCTGAATAGGGACTTATGAAGAGGACATCATATTTAAACAACTGGCTCAAGTTTAAATACAATAATTTAGTATAGGAAAGGGCAAATGAATTTTTTCATCTAGACTTCCCCATAAGTTAAGCCTTATTTCTCCAAGGGTAAAACCCACCCCAGTTATGGGAGCCCTCAATGTGAAATACTTAGAAAAAGTAGTTAAATTAAATCCTTTAATAAAATTTTTGATGAAACAATGAAATTTGATTTTATCCTCAGGGATTTTTCAGTATGGAAAAATAAACCCAACAAATTTTCTACCATTTTCTCTACTAGAATAGATGCTGAAGTATTATCATTAGACAAAATTATGAGATTACATTTCTGATATGCACCTGGTGAATATTTAGACAGCAAATCTTGCCATCAATAACACTAAACCACAAACACTGCTACTACCTTTACTTCATCCAATTGAAAGTACAAGGTACTTTGAGCATACTTGGCTAATTTTTTCCTGTGACAAATTAAATTTAAACAGCAATGAGAAATAAAACTAGGTCCTAATGACATCTGAATAAATATGTTCAGTTGTTTTCAGGTAGGATAAAACCATAATAATTTTGGGATCCATATTCCCTCAATGCTCTAGAAAATTTAATCAGTTCTTCACTAAATCCTTATGAGAAAAAAAACAAATTATGATCTTTCTCATTACTTAGATAATTTCTGTCAGTCACAGAGAGTCAGAAAGAGACACAAAACCTCTTGTTATCAATTAGTTTGTAATAAAATTATCTCTATGCCAGTACCTTTGTCTCTTAGAACACATAGCATGCAGCATAGCAAACATTTCGAGAGCATAAATATTTGCTAAACTAATGTATTTTGTGGTCAGCAATCAAGTGTACATGACACTTAGATAGAAAAGGAAAGCATCAGGCAGAGAGGGTTTTCAAATGTTGCATTTGAAGAAGAGGATCAAAGTAAACACTGCAAGGAATAACCACAACTAGAGTAATACACCAGACAACTTCAATTGAAAGTGGCATGGCTTAAAGTAAGATAATAGGGCTGAATAATGCAAATGACCATATCCCATGTGGGTTTGCACAAGAGATCCTAAACCCACAGAAAATTAGGAAAAAGGCATTGAAGAGCAGATTCTTGAAGAGATTTTCCTAAAAGAATAGAGAAAATGAGGACAGCTGGGAACCTTGAATGCACAGCAGGATGAGGGGCAAGGGAATGATTTGCTCTGTAATAAGAACTGAGGGAAACAGTGACAATTGTAGAAAGTGCATGAAGAAAACTAGCCAGGAATGAATGGCCCATGTGTTTCTGAACTGCACTGGCAATCAATCATCTGTTTTCCAGCAAAAGACAAAATAGAAATTTGAATCGCAACTGCTGCCAGGGTGTGCTTAGCCCACATCAGTCCAGCATTAAGACAGCAAGAGAAACTCTGTCAGACATGATAAAGTGGTTATTAGAAGGGACATGTTTTCATGAGCTCCAGAAGACAGATGGGTCATGTCAGAAACGAACTGCATCTAAATGACATGCTTCTCTCCATTCCTTCGTGTATTTATTTACCTGAGCTTCTCATATTCATGGGTTGATTCACAGGATGCTAAAGACATCCAATACTACTGGCATATACACATCTGATAGCTGAACATTTGGATTCTCTTCAGAACTTTCTTCTAACCAAGAATTTACTGCAGGTTTGTTCACTTCCGCTGTCCATAATGCTAAATGACACAGATTTGTAAAATCTGTTTTGCAAGAATTTAGCAGCTATTCAAATGTGGCCAGAAATCATTTTGATTTCAATTGTTGCAACGTATAAATTCAAAGACCTTGGATCTTGGGATTAAAGTGAAAGAGAAAAAAATAAAGTAATTGAGATAATGATCAAAGGATAACAAAACACAATTGTTACTGAAGATTATAAAGTGCTGAAAAATCTGACTGATTATCTCTGCAAACAAGCTATCAGATTGCTGGAAATTGTTGGAAGCATGGAGGCTATTAGGAAAAGAAAGACAGCTTTGCAATGAATGACAAAATTAGGATCTGCCTTGTATCTCTGAAGTATAGATAGATGAGCAACACATCCTCTGATTCCTGAGAAAGAAACATTACTTTGAAATTACTGCACGAACAGCAATTCAGGATCACAGTATGAGGAAACTCATAATTTTTGAATAAATCTTCCTGGCCACAGAAGGCAACTGTGAGGGTTAGGAGCAAGAGCAGGTATTTCAAGTTATGGTTTCAGAGATAGAATAAGTGAGATGTAGGACAATTCCCAAGGCTTAATTGACCAGATGGGAATACTTAATATGCTCAGGTTAATAAACTCAAGGAAACATTTTAGGATGGAAGATCTCAGAGACTAAAACTGGAATCTTTCAAAATTATCTTTTTTCTTCAGGCATGACTTTTGTTTGGTTAATTTGCTTTCTTTTTTTTTTTTATTTTTGCAAATAGGAAAAATCTGCTTTTCACATTTAAAATCCTGCCTTTTAAAGCTATAATGTAGAAATAAACAGTTGATACCACATTCAGAATACATGTGCTCAAAAAATATTCTCTTCCTTGAAGACTGTTTGATATTATAAAGACAATAGAGGAGGGAAAGGGCGAGAATGAAACACGAAAGTCACTAAAATGGGTAACTGGAAAAGGTTTTGTCATACTGTTGCTTACCCTTGAACATACTTGGCTTATCCACCTTCTTGGGGATATGCTGCTCCTAGTTCTTGCTATGAGTTAATGGGGCTTTTAATAAAAAGGATTCAAAACCAGAAAATCATTCACATTAGTGACCTGAATTAGGAAGAAATGCTCATCCACCTGAAGAAGTCTAAGAAAGGTGTGGCTACAATAACATCTGTGACATGGACAAATCAAACAACAGTAACATCTTCTATTGGTGGAACTCTCATGCTCCTTCACGTTGCTCCAGGTTTGCAATCCCATCACAATGAAGTAGGTATATACACAACAGGTAAGCATCCTGAGTATACAGGAAATCTGATTTTTTAATTATTTTCTTCTCAATATTGCTACTTTTCAGATGTAATACCACAGGTAACAATCTTTACTATGTCAACAGGGAACTTGTCCAAGTTGGTATCATAAAGAAATGTTTTCTCTCTCCCAGGCACCATGGTGACTGCAGCACTAAAAATAAGCACTGTCTAAAGAGAGATGAATGAAAATCTGAGCGTGGCATCCTGCAAGCCAAAGCCAATAAAACCACTGAAAGTTGGATTAAAATTGTGTGGAAAGAACACTCACTGTCATTTTTTCAACAAGCATCTGATATGCAAGTATCACAGAGCTGGAGCCACAGCAGCATGAGACAGGAATATCCTTCCTGTCCTTCAACCAACTGGGACAGCTCCAACAGACTTTCACACACAGTTGACATAATTGTGCTTGGCTCAAAGTCCAAATGCTGTGGTAGCCCTAGGGGTTGTACTGTCCTAAGGTTACAAGGTTTACCACAATATAATCGTGATAAACCTGGTAAGTAAAACACTTAGACACACTGCTGCCCAAGGTGAACCCCATTGCTGTGACACATCTGCCTCTCCTGAATGCTGACTGAAGAAAAATTTGCATTTTCTGAATTGCAATGTTATGTCCAATATGTGTTGGAATAATTAATCTGATGAATTACATAACTCCAAACAACTACTGGATGTCAAACTGGAAAGAAAAACTGAAGACTGCATATCTTGACAAAACTTCTTAGTCAGGAAGTATTTGAATTTTTAATCTGACCCATGGTATTGTGTGTTTACTACTTGTTTCTTTAAAAATTCTGCATAATCCTAATGTGAAAAGAAACATTTCTTCCTCTGTGGATCATTGAGACTCCAGAGAGAGTAAACTCAAAGTCCAGGATAAGGCTAAATAGTATAATTTACAAAATAAAGCAGTAAAGTATTTCTTAGATTTACAAAATAATTGTCTATACCAATGTAAGGTAATAGAGGAAAATAAAGCCCTGGAATATCCTTGCAAGGTTTTCAAAAGTAGAGTTTACCACACTCACCCCAATGTATAGAATACCTTTATTTCTCTCACAAAATAGAAAATAAAAATCCCTTCTGGGTTAAAACTAAATGAAAAGAAGGGATGCAAGAGCATCCTTTAGTCTGCGTTCCCAGATCTGGGTTAACACTATGCCTTTCATTCCTCCAAATGATATGGTTGCCATGTCAAAAGCAAGCCAGTGTGCACAATACCTGAGGACCATGACATTTATCAAGGGTCTGAAAGGCAGAAACTTTTGGTATACAAAACTTTACACAAAATGATGCAGTGGTGACTTGCAGTTTTGGAATGATTGAGGCGACAGGGGCAGCCAGCTCAGACATGCCTGTGAATGGGTAGATTTAGGAGCAAACAAACTCTGAGCAGGAGAGGACAAACCAAGTGAGTAACCTGAGGCTCACTACAGGGATCTGCCAGCACTTGTGACAAGCCTGGTGATTTGGGTGTGTGGACTTACTGTGAACAAATGAATTCATTGAGTTGAGACCATACGGTGAGATGATAAAGATAAAATAAACCAGGCTTTACAATAGGGAACACAGGTAAACTCAGTAATCAAGTTGGAAATATGTTTGTTGAGGTGTTGGTACTGAAGATTTAAATTTGCACTGAAAAGCTTTGACCTAATTTTAGAATCTATAGATAATTTAAGCTATTTTATAATAGATTCAGTTAAAATACATTGGTTAAATGTAATTGTAGCAATTGAACTTAGATAACAACATGTGGCACCTTTCTGACTTAGTAAAATGTATGACATATAAATGAGGAATTTTTAGAGATTTCTCTAGTTAGCAATCTGTAATGTTAATGACACAAATAAACAATACTTCTTCATTTTAGTCTTTCCAAAGCAACCAGTGAAAAGAATGAAAGAATGGAAATGCATAAGGTTTAAACAGCAAACTGATAACAGATATAGAAACTAAAAAGAAAGTCAAAAGGGCAAACAATTCCCTTTAACCATTTTCTTTCCCTTTTCTTTTCAAAAAAATATCTTCTCAAATAACAGCAGAGCGAACAGTCATGATTGCTAGAGTGGTTGCTCAAAAGCTGCAAAAGTATTTTCCGGCAACGGTCATGAGATTTTGAAAGTAAAAACAAGAAGAGATGTACGGTACATTTCATGTATTGATTGACCTTTGTATATGACAGAAAAGTACCTTCACTTTGTGAGCACAAATTACAAGAAGAAAGTTTAAGGCAGCACTTCTACCTTTGTACTCACAGACCTCAATTTTCTTTTCAAGACTATAATAAAGTCCAACCTGCAGTTCCACTACCCTAGTGTAAGCACAAATTGGCTGAAGTTTGACATTTCCTAGAGCTTCCCAGATTTTGGGAAGAAATGCATACTGACAAAAGTGTTATCACCTCCCACATGTTCCACTATATCCCAGCCCAGGTAGAAGTGGGGATCACAGCCCTCCTCAGGGAAATCAGAGCAGAAGAAAATTGTATCCAGGGCACTGGAGCCGGACATTGACAGGGGCCAAAGCTGAAAGATGAAATTTGCCCTCTTCAAGACATAGAAGAGGATACTTTCTGAATAGGCAGGGCAGGTTTTTTGAAATCTGGATCACAGAAAACAGGTTGTTCTAAATCACAAGTTTGTAGCTTATTATATGGAAAAAACATATCCTCTAAAAGTAGAGAAATTCAGGATCAGAGAATCATAGGATGGTTGGGTTGGAAGGGGCCTTAAAGACCATCTAGTGCCATGGGCAGGGCAACCTCCCAGTAGTCCAGGTTGCCCAGAACCCCATCCAGCCTGGCTTTGAACACTTCCAGAGACGGGGCATCCACAACTTCTCTGGGCAAACTGTGCCAGGGCCTCACCACTCATAACAGTTGAGTGGTTCTTTATGGAATGCTCTGAGGTTTAATACCTACTTGTTGAGCCACATGTCTTAGAGAGGAGGAAGCAGACCTAGTTCACCTTTTACAAAGCTTCTACCCAGAAACATTTATTCCCCAGCAATGAAACTATTGTATTTAGCTAGAGAGAACATTTTCAGGCTCATTCTGTCCCCCATACATTTTTAGCCTTGGCTGAAATAAGCATGACCACATATCAGCTAGGAAATCCTCATCAATCCTTGAATTTCAGACAGAGCTAAAACTTTCATTGCACCGTCCTGGAAGACATGCCACTAGTCATTACATTTTATTTCCCTATTTTCATTTCTAGTACTGCATACAATAATTCAAATTTCCTCATATTTCCAGGAATGCAATCAGACAAAGGAATGGATCTGTAACTATACTTTTAATGATTGGCTCAAAATCAAATTGTTGCTGTAGACATGGATATTTTCTCAATATATTACTAAAAAGGGGAGGGTAAGGGAAAAAAGCAAACCAAAGCCTGGGACTAAAATAATTCCAGAGATCAAGTACACTTATTTCTAGAAGGCATGCAACATGATGTGAAAAAAAACCTTTATATAGTAACAAAAAGGTAAAGACCAGAAAGAAATGTAAATAAATAGAGAAGCATATATTACCAAAGTCAAGCTTTATGGATTAGTGAAACAGAAACCCCCCTATGGATCCAGAATAAAAATTTCCTTTTGGTTTATTTTCTGTTCTATAGGTTACTTTTCCATTTCAGTGACTTCAGTAACAGAGGCAATTGGTTGTTATTGACCATTTGTATGGGGTTTCATTGGCAGTAGCATTTTGAGGGAAAAAGTGCCTTTCCAAAAGATCCTATGCTGCTTTAAAGCATGTAACAGTTTCAGTATGCCAAATGCAGGTCGTGCTGTGAGCCATCACAGCAGTACACAGATATTGATTTAGATAGAGACTAGAGAGCTGGAGAAGATAGAAAGGGCACAGTGTGCTTTCTGATGTGTATGCATTATTTAGCTTTCATAGTTTCATCTGAAGTTAGTGCCTATTTAGATAAAATTATAGAATCGGTATCACTGCGCTCAATACAGGTACATCAAATTACCTCTGAACCAAAAAGATACAAATGATATGGCTTATTTCTCCTTGGAGCTACTACAAAAATGGCTTTTAGTGATGATCCTTTTTTTTTTTCAGTTTGAAAAATATACCTGGAAAAAGTACCACGTTGTGACAAACAAAGAAAAATAGCATCTCACCTGCTTGGTTCCCAGAGTCACACTAGAGAAATCTACCACTCAAATTCCATTGATTCTAATACCTATGAATGTCAAATGATTGTCTTGACACAACTAATTGGGAAATCCTCCAATACTGAAACATGCTAATTTTCACAGAGCAAGGAAGACAAAAGCAAAAGAAAAATGCAAGGAAGAAGTATTCCACTAACAAATATAGAAAAGAATGGAGAGGTCACAAGAGATCATAACATTTACATTTGTAGCTTGGATTAAAGTCCCAATATTTTATTTTTACTTCCATACTCTCTTACTATGTCTTAGACTGGGACAGAAAAATAGTAGACTCAGATCACCACCATAAATCATAATTTTGGGGGGGCCATATCTTGTACTTGAAAATGAAATTACAATAATTTTTGCAACATTTTCCACATGCAGAAATAACCATGAGAAAAAGCTGAGACTCACATATGCCACTAAGAAATATTTTGAATAGAGTTTTCTGTTTAGAGTTTCATATTTTGCAATTCTTTCCAAATTTGTGTACTATAATAAGGCCATGTGGATACGACTGACAAATTCTGAAGTTTCAGAAGATGGACTTCATCCTTATATTCATCTGTTCATTCTGATCCTGACCTACCAGCCATTTGCACAGGAACATCCCTAATTAGCAGTATTAGCATCAGAAGGATTATAGTGTGAATAAGCACTTGCAGACCAAACTGAAACACGCACAGTCTCTGATAACAAGCTGACAAATGAATATATTCACATGGAAACACTTATTTGACTTAGCAGTGCAGAAACATTGACTTCCAGTCAAACACACACAAGCAGAGGATTCCTACACAGGAACCTCTGAGAGCTGAAACCTTCTAACAACGAGTCATTTTCTAATAAACAAATTAAATGTTTCCTGTTGTATTTTTCCACGAAAATACTGAATAGTTGAATATTAAACATTAAAATATTAAAAATTACCTTATGCTTCACTTGACAAGTAAGTTCATATTTTAAGGAAAAATAACCCAACTACACCTGTAATAAGCATCATCACCAACTGTATTGCACATATATATACATGTAGTATACAGAGGTAAAAAACCCCAACATACTAATTCCATCAAAAATATATGTAATGGCAGGTGATTTTTTCACTGACAATGATTTATTTGTAAACATCATAACAATAGGAATTACTATAATTTTCTGAATTAAAAAAACCCCAATTACATATGGTATAAGGATAAGCCTAATTTAACCAAAAAAGAAAATTTCCAGTTATAATTAATACTGATCATTATAATGTAGATGATACCTCAGAAAGACAATACAGTTCTGGGCACATTTGAAGTTTTATCTTTAAAGTTATTATTCCATATTTACTAGAGGTGGTTCTGACACAGAAAGATTACATTTTGCTGTGGAATTGCAGGCAAAAATGTTGCTGTAGTGGCTTCTTTTCTATTTTCCATTGCTTAATTTAAAAATCCCTTGAAGATTTCAAGGATTGCTTGATATCAATTAATGAATTTCAATTCATTAATTGATACTAAGCAAAACTTCAAAATGGCATTTAAAATATGAAATAACCAGTATTTTATTACTTAAAGGGGGGTTAAATCCTATTTTGTCTAAAAGGATACCAAACAAATCTCCTGTGTACTACACACAAATAAACCCACATTGGATCACAGGAAAAATTTATTGGGAGAATATTTCTGATAGCAAGCCAAAGTCCTGAATGTGGTGCTCTAAACAAAAGCTAAGGAGATGGACAAGTCAGGAGTGGAAGAACACTCCTTCCCATCTTTAGACCTTGAAGAAAAAACTACAATTATGATGCTGCAATTCAGCAGCATCCTAATTTGGGGCCCAGGTCCTGCTGGTCTTTTCTGCACACTTTTCCTGCTGAAAACATCACAAGGACAGCTGCTTTCACAGGATTTCTCATGGAGTCTCAGGAGATCTTCTTGTTATGTTACCACAGTTCTTTGAATGACAGTCAGACAGCAAAAACAACAAGAACAAGATCCAAAGAGAGGAAGGAGTGAGGACTGGGATTGTAAAGAGGCAGGGAAGTATAAAGAAAGATAAGGAAAAATGGATTATGAAAAGGGAAGGATCATAAAATATCAGCAAAAAGAGGGAGCTGGGGAACCAGAAAACTAGACAAAAATTGAAATTAAGTGAAGAGGTTTACTGTGAAGAAGTTTTTAGGAAAAGAGGGAAGGGAAGGGAAGGGAAGGGAAGGGAAGGGAAGGGAAGGGAAGGGAAGGGAAGGGAAGGGAAGGGAAGGGAAGGGAAGGGAAGGGAAGGGAAGGGAAGGGAAGGGAAGGGAAGGGAAGGGAAGGGAAGGGAAGGGAAGGGAAGGGAAGGGAAGGGAAGGGAAGGGAAGGGAAGGGAAGGGAAGGGAAGGGAAGGGAAGGGAAGGGAAGGGAAGGGAAGGGAAGGGAAGGGAAGGGAAGGGAAGGGAAGGGAAGGGAAGGGAAGGGAAGGGAAGGGAAGGGAAGGGAAGGGAAGGGAAGGGAAGGGAAGGGAAGGGAAGGGAAGGGAAGGGAAGGGAAGGGAAGGGAAGGGAAGGGAAGGGAAGGGAAGGGAAGGGAAGGGAAGGGAAGGGAAGGGAAGGGAAGGGAAGGGAAGGGAAGGGAAGGGAAGGGAAGGGAAGGGAAGGGAAGGGAAGGGAAGGGAAGGGAAGGGAAGGGAAGGGAAGGGAAGGGAAGGGAAGGGAAGGGAAGGGAAGGACCTTAACATAGAAGAATTAAAATGGATGGTTTGAATAAGGCCTGACTGCAACTTGCAGTAAGAGGCAAGAGATGAATAGAAACTAGATGCTGTGCAACTATGAAGACAGACTAGACAAATTGTGAGTAAATGGCATTTACAAAGCTTAGAGTACATTTGTTATTTTATTTTCCATTATCAATAGAAACATGTGTTGAGTTCTTACTATCTATTTATAACTTCACTAAAGCCTTGCAGGAGCAGGTAGGACTAAAAGGAACTTGTCTGACACAAGTCTGGTAAACAATGATTGATTTTTCTGTATTCACACGTTGTATTTTTGGTATGTGTTTCTTCCCTTCTCTGCAATAATGTTGACATCAAGCTAAAAATCACTCTCTACTTGCACATACAAACACAGAAAGTCAAGATGCAAAAGTGTTTGCTTTTTTTCACAACTAAAAATATTCTTATTATATAAATTATACCCACGGGAGCCTGTTTCTCCAATGAGAGTGCATTTAAAATTTGATTCTCTTCCTTTTCAGGCACTGGGGACTATGGCATTTACATGTGCAGTGACCATAATGGTGGCTATTCAGATAGGAGAGGGAAGAGATGAGTCATGATTTGAAAAGAGGACTTAAAAAGGAATTAAAGGTAGCAGCAATCATTGTGTGCTTTAAGCCTGAACTGAGGGCCAGGGATGTCAAAGGAATGCTTTCATTAGCTTCAGTGCCCTCTGACTCAAGTTCTCTTACCTTCTAGAGGGCAGGGAGGATTATGTTTTGGAAGGATGTGAGATTGAAATCATACACAGGCATTAAAAATGCCTCTTCTCTGCCTCAAGTGTGGCACAGTAACAACTGTGTGATGGGGGCTGAAATAAGATTGGCAGCTCATGGGAGCTCAATCACATTCACATCACTTAGCAGATTTTAAAAACATTATGTTTTTCCTCACGTTACCTTGCTACTTATTTTCCCTATTCTTTTCATTTTTAGGGATTAAGCACAGAGAAAAAAAAATACCAAAATGCCTAGTATTGTGGTATTTCTATAAAACAATCACTTAATGTAGACTCTTACAGTTAAGTAATGTTAACTACAAGGCAGTATTTTGACTAATTGGCAAAATGACATTTCCTCAATATTGCAGTCTTCCTTTTTCCCTCAGTATGGCAGAAGAAATATATGATTTTAATAGATAAAACTTCTCAAGTCTCCACAGACAAGAACGGCTTAATAAGATGCAAAATGTTATACTTTTTCTAGTCTGCCTCTCTTCTCTTTCTCCCCATGTCCAAATCCCCAGAATACATGTGAAAAAAATTAGTGACAGCATGAACAAAACAGTATGACTACAAGTATGCAGATGTGTAATTTTCACACTTTTTTTTCTCATGCCGTTTTCTAGAATTAGCTTCCTAAAGAAAAAAAAGGAGAGGGATTAAAATTCCTAAATCTCTATTTTCCATCTTAAAATATTAAAATATTGCTTGTACATGAACTGAGAGGGTTATGTCTATTTTTACTTTAGAGAACATAGATAAAAGGCAGGCAAAACATCTTTTTTTTTTTTTCTGGACTGCTTCACATGCACATACACCCCTTTCCAGTGTTGTTTTAATCTCAACTGGAGGTGACTACTCATTTGTAAAAGAAAAGAGGTTAAGAGGCACTAAATAAAGATGACAGATAGCTTCATAAAATAATTTAAATTACTCTGAAAAAGAACTGGGTAGAAAACAAAGATGACGCTGTTTACAGTAACAATATTTAAAATGTAATAATTAAACCCAGAGCAGAACTACAAAAGGGAGAGGTGCTTTGAAGATGGAAAGCTCTGAATGCCACAGAAAGCTTTGAAGTTTCTCAGTTTCCTTTGTTTCTCACTCATAATACATGAGGACACTCTGCAGTAGCTAAGCTTTAACTTTCAAGGGACCTTTTTCTGTTTGTTCCACCATTAATGAGAAAAAAAAAAAAAAAAAAAAAGAACCATACCCTGCTCTTGCTCTTCATCTTTAGAATTCATGGCAGAAGGATCCACTGCTGCCATGAGAGTTTCTGGTTCCTGTTTGGGAAGGCTGATTTATTCTGCTGAAGGTTACACTGCCATCATTAGTGCCAAACCTGTGCCAGCCTTTAGCACAAATTAATCAAAGCAGTCACTCAGTACAACTTCCATTACACAGCAAAGGCAAAGGCAGCAGAGCAACAGCTTCAAACCTGGTTCTTAAAATTGGATCTAAAAGTTTTAGTTTCTTGTTCTACTACTTTTCTCTCTGTTCCTCTCCAAAATGTTTTCTCTGACAGTCATTTTAGCAGAAAGTTAGATCAATAGTAGGATGAATTTTCTACTGCTACCTTACTCATGAATGAGGCTATACAAATCACGGGAAAAGGTAAAGTTTGAGGAGTTTTTCACTTGGTGTACCTGGAAGCTGTCCTTGAGTCCAATATTTGAATATATTGAATCAAAAGGATAATTCACACACATCTATAGGTTTCTTGACCTTCTAAGAGGAAAAAATAACTTAATTTCTTGCTCATGATTCCTGCAGCAACAGAGGTGATTCCCCTTCCCCTTCCTCCATCACACTTTATAGATGTAGGTACAGCAGTTCCACTATGTATATTACGTGCATTATCTCCTGAGATAACAGGATCACATTGTCATGCAAACATGCAAATCACCCCTTCTAGTTGCCATGGTTTTAAATTGAAACCCTGGCATCCTTTTATCATGCCCCAGCATAACTTACTGTAAAAAAAAAGGCAGCAAGGCAGCATCTACAGGCCCATCCTGCATTACACCAGAGGAATTCAGATAGCTCTAACCCACCTACTATTTAGAGGACTAAATCCTAGGTATATTTTTTAAAATTCCTCTAGAACTTCTGATGCTGCATCTGGGTCCTGGTAATTAAAGCATTTTTACATAAACTGGCTCACGTTGCCTCTAATTTAAAACTAAATGAAAGGAATGAACGTCAGGTTCCCAGCCACAGCACAATACCACTGGGAATTTGCAGCCTTCCAGTTTTAGCACTCATAAAATACTGCACTAATGTGGTTAGAGCAGATTTATGTTAAAAAGGAAATTTAAAAAAGAAGTTTTACAAGTCTATTTGTTGATTGCTTTTACATAGGCTTAGGAATAAAATACCACAGAAGAGGTGAAGTCCACAGAGAGGCAGCACAAAATTCTGTCACCCTGCTTGAAGTGCTCCTGTAGCCCCCGTGTATGAGCCAGAAACAGCACTCTCAGGTTCACTGCTCTAACTTGTGCCAGCCCTGTATAAATGGCTGGAGAGATGTGAACACATCTGTTGGAAACAATGTGAAGACCTCAAATTTTCCTGTATAAAATTACCTAAGAGCTGCTAAAAGTTTTGAGTGTCTATTAGCAAAAAATAGGTTCAAAAGAAGAAAGTAAGTGCTGTCTCATGCCTCAACAACCTGCATTTCACTGCTGGACAACTCATTATTGATTAGTTAGATTAACTCATTAATCTAACCTGTGGTGTGTTTATGAGAAGGTTAAATTTCCAAAGACCTTTGCAAGAGAATGGAGAGAAAGAACGTCCTACACAGGGTGACTCAGAGCTGTATCTTAACTTAGATGCTCTGAATTGCCCTCTGGGGAATCCTCCCTCAGTTGAGATCTGTATAAGGTGATTGTGCTGCTAATTTAGCCATATGAACAATTTGGCCAGAACTATGGGATCATAAACACCTTCCCAAAAGCTCACTAATACCTGTCTGGACAGGAACCAACACACAGAATCAGCCAACAGAGAAATAAAATATGAAGGGCCAGGTCAGACAAGACAATCCTGCTTGTGGTAAGCTTCAAGAATGAAACCTGAGAGCTCAGATTGTCCCCTTCTCAGAAAAAGGGAGCCTGGACTTGATCCTCTGCATTAGTGAGCATGGAGGAGCTGCTGTTACTCACATGGATGTGAATGTGGAGGGATGATGCCTTGCTCATTCTGCCTGTCCCAGAGCAATATTTTCTACAGGTGTGTGCCTCAAACTCCTAAGGTGTAGGAGTTGTTGTTTGCTTGTATTTCACCCAAGATAAGAAAAAATAATATCAGCCAGGTGAAAGCCAAAAAACCCCAAATGTTCTATGTCTAAAAACAGCAAGTAAACTAAGATTTAAAATATTTGCTACACGAGAATGCTCACTGTTATTTCTCTCCCCAAAATGAATATTTATTGTACTTAATTAAACTCTGTTTTATATCCATGTATACTCCAAGCCTAAATACTAGATCTTATTAATAGCTATGGCTAGTACACTGACTCATGCAAACCCAAGTCACACATCTCTAGAGTCTAGAAAGGTGGTCAGTTTTCCTGATGGGAAGTCCCAAGACATAAATAAACTCTGGCATTCCAGATTTTATGGAAGTTTCCTGTGTGTTTGTGACTTCTTTCAGTAAGTTAAAATGGAATGTAACTTCACACTTCCTTGAATCCTCTGTAGTTTACCTACAGTAGCTTTAAGGTAACCTTTCCACTGCCTGTGGAACCCTCATGTCAGTGCCAGAGAACGTTTGTTGTTGTTCTTGTTTTAGTTTGTGATTTTTAGAGAAATGTGATCTCTTTGTTCACCATTAAGACCACAGAGCACAGTCCAGAAGTGAGTATTCCACCAATTATTTCAGGACAAACCAATTGCTTCCAGTGTAAGAAGGCCTCCAGCAGTCTTTATATACTTTTAAAATAAGGAATTAAAATTAGGAAAGATACTAGGAAAAAATGCTTTTCCACCCATAAGCTCTCATTCACAGGTAGATATATGTCTCAAACAAGAATTTTGACATTTTTAAAACAACCTATATCAAGTGCTATTCTTAAAATCTTTAACATAACATAATATATAGCTCAGAAAGTCGTAAATCTGTTACAAATACCATTATTATTTTTAAATAAAATTGCAGCAATTAATATTTATGGCTGTGAAATCACAGAAACCTAGCTACACCCTGAGGCTTTTATTACACCCTTCGACTAGTATCCAGTTGCTTTCAGTTGTCATCTCTCTCTCCTCTGTAAATGCCTTGGTTGATAGTCAGATTAAACCAAGCACTTCATGGGCCCCAAAAGAAATTCTGATTTATGGAGGCTGGGCCTGGTGCACTCAAGAAACCTCATCATTCTTTTAAAGAAGAGTTAATGAATTTTTCACACCCAGGAAACACACATGTAAAACCCATATATCCAAATACTAATTTATTCTACTTTTACTTCAACATATGATACTTTCCCTGGAGGGAAAAAAAAAAAAAGGAAAAAAAAAAGATAGCATATGACTTGTCTTAAGTAGGAAATGCAGCATAATTTTAATGTCTATTTTCGTATTAGTCTCCTAAGACAAATGTTCTGCCCCATCTGCCAGCACAAACTGAAAGGCTCCAAAGTCCCTTCCTCCCCATTTCTCGCTGATGTTTATCCTCCTATGTGTCCTCTGCACCTACTTTTTCTCTGCAAATTGTGCTGGTCCAATGATTTGGAAATATGTAACTGCCTTGTGGCTACTTTGTTTGAAGTAGCTTTGACATTCACATCTCTGTAACATCTTAGTCTTTGAAATCAATGGAGGAAAAAATATCCTGAAGGAGACTTTATTACCACTGTTACTTCATTGATTTCAGATAAATTCAAGCAGAAATAAATCTGGACCGAGCATCCAAGACAGCATTATTCTGTTAGGAGCACTTAAGAATGTATTAATTAGTCCAGATTATTATTATGATATCAAGCTGCAAATGCACACATCCCTTAAATACAGAGACCCAAATGCAATAAAACAGTGCTAAAAAAGCCAGAAGCAGGAAGAATACAGTAAGTCTGTCACCTGATAAAAAACTTGACGTCATAAATAATTTGCTTAAAACCCCATCCCCAGCAGGGACTAATGCTAAATGCTGAGGAAAGCCTATGCAGAAACGAGGCCCAGTAGAAATAATTTCTAGAAATATTTTCTAGAAATATTTTCTAGAATAATTTCTGCTGCAAAACAAGTCAGGAAATTTCTAAGCCAGAGGTGGTGTTTTGCCTTTTGTAAATGAATGTCTTTTTTGTTCACTAACTTGCCCATCAGGGTTTTTAAATCAACATAAACTTTAGTGTTTAAAAAAATTTGGCAAGGTCATTGATTTGCTTGATAGTGCACTGTTTGCAAAGCCCCTTCTTTCTGCTTGGTAACAGCTTGGTTTCACACAGTTATCAATGAGGATTCTGTATACACAATGTTAGGACTGTTTACTATATAAAACATAACAAAATTGATGGTCCTTGGTTCCTTTTCTGAGGACAGAAGAAATATTCAAACCCTACACAATGACTCCATGGCAGTCATGATTTCACAGGCTTCTAGCATATCTTTCCATCAGTCATATCACTCTTAGCAGGCTCCTCTTCTATTAAATCTTTCCCTGCACACCAGATGTTCCATACCTTTGATCTTCCTTGTCACGCCTCTCTGTATCTTTGCCCATAATAATATACTTTTTGGAGGGGAGGGAAACAGAGCTTCATGCATTTAGGAACTCAGGCACAGCATGGTTTTGTATGATCTCTTCTCTTTTTTCCTCTCTTTCCTTCCCTAACAACGAATTTGCTTCTGTTGCTGCTATTGAGCACTGACCTGGTATTTTCATAGAACTACACATTAAAAGCAGAAATGTCAGTCCCAAGTACTCATAGCTAGCTCACTGTCCATCACTGTATATGCAAAGTTAGCACTGAGGTTTTTTCACCCCTAAGTATCCTGTAATATTTATAAAAATTGAATTTCATTGGCTAATTTATTGCCCAGTCACTCACATGTCCTTCTTCAATGTTAAACAGTCTTGAATATCTTGAATATCTCAACATCCTCCACAAGTTAGTCTGTCCTTTTCACAGATCACTTCTGAATCTGTTGAAGAGCACAAACCTCTGTGGAATTCAGCCAGCGACACCTCTGCATTGTGAAAATGGAACATTTATTCTTACCCTCATCTGCCTCTCTTTTTACAGACTATTTATCCATGCGAAGACCTCTCTATTATCCCTGAGCAACTGAGCTGCTTTGTTGAGAGATATTGCTGAAAGCCTTTGGAATTCCACGGGACCCATTATCAATAGGATCTGCCTCTAACACACAATTGTTACTGAATTCAAAGGCCTGAAGCTGGGAGGCAGGACTTTCCTTTTTGAAAGTTGAGCCATTCCCAATGTGCCATACACACCCACGTGCCCACTGATTAAGTATTTGGAATCATTTATACAAATTTATAAAAATACAGATATTTGGTTCAGTGATTTGTCATTTCTGTCAATCTTCTTTGTGACCTTTTCTACAACCTTTTGTTATATTTACTATGTTCCAGTCTGTACCAATGGGCTTCCCCATGTCACCTACTGACTCAGATGTCTCATTCTGGAGAGTTTGAATTATTTTGAGCAACTATAATCTGGCTAAGGTGACCTAGTATTCTTAATTTTGTCTATTTTTTTCATAGATTCAATTTCATTGTCTGGGGAGTTTCCCATAAAGAAAGATTAGTTCCTAAAAACCTTGATAAATACTTAAATAGTGAGCATAGCCTTATCAAACTAAATTTTTCTTTTTTTTTTTTTTTTTTATTTATGCTGTCCTTTTCTTACGGCTACTTTTCAAAACCTTTGGTCCTATGGAATATGTGAAAGGCTTCCTGTCCCCAGTGAGTTCAAAAATTATTTACTATTGATTTCTAAGAATCTGCAAGTTTCTTGATTGATCTTTTTTTCCTACTTTACTACATTTTTATACTTCATTTGTCATTACCATTCCTTCTAATTTTTCCCTTGAACATACCTCAGTGTTCTTGATATATCTTCAAGTAACTTCCATTTTCATTCTGTTTTACCATCTTGTCTGGATTTTGGTCTTCTTGAAGTATTTTTACTACATAGTATGAATTTTTCTGGAATTCCTAATATGATTTCTTGAAATAATCTGGAACCTATCTAATATTTTTACAGCTCCTTTTGTATATTTTTAGCTATATTATTATATATATATTATTTACACTTAAAGGGTTTTCTGTTTCTGGAATTAAGCACAGGAATAGCAGATTGGTTTTTTGTTTTTTTTTTTCCACATTTGCTGGCATCTAAGTACAACATGGTTTCTCTTACAGAGCAGTTCATTGAGAGAAACATTATTAGTCAAGTCTTTCACCAGTGCTCAGGACCAAGTTGAATTGCTCACAGATTCCCTGGCTGCCTACTTTCATCAAACAGTCATTAACGGGGTCACAAAACACAGATGTGGCAATTACTCCAGACAGGACAGAACATTTATAATCTCACTCAGCACATCACTGTATCCATTGCAATTCTATCCTATTCCCCCTACTATCTTTCTTATTTTCTTGCTTGTTTATGAATTTTTAATTTTTATTTTTATTCTGTCTTCTGTATTTATTTTAATATGTAGAATGGCATTTCAGTCATAACTCACTGACATGGTTTTTCAGGATGTGCTAATCTGATTTGATTATGAGCTTCCTTTAATGTAAAAACTTGAAACTAGAACTCCACAAGACTCAACAAGGGTTGTTCTGTCCTTTGCATGTTTGGTATCCTAGAGTTTTGGAATCATAGAGTTCTTTTCACCAGATCAGGCTGCTTAGGGCCCCATCCAGCTTTGCCTGGCACACTTCCAGACAAGGGGCATCCACAACTTCACTTAGCAGCATGTGACAGGGTCTCATGAACTACACAGTGAAGAATTTCTTCCTGATATTTAATCCAAAACTGCACTCTCTCAGCTTAAAACCCTTGTTCTGTCACTATCTGCCTGCATAAAAACTTCCTCTCCCTCATTTTTATTAGCTCCCTTAAGGCTGCAGTGAGGTGTTCCCAAACCTTCTTTTCTCCAGTGAACAACCCTAACTCCCCCAACCCATCTCCCTGGGAGAGTTGCTTCAGCCCTCTGATCACACCAATCAATGATCAGTGATCAATGCCATTTATCTAGACACAATCCACCAACAGAAACATTGAAAATACTATTTACAGTTCAGAAAACTAGGGTGATACATAGAGATTTTAATGAGATTGCAGTCAGGCAACAAATATGCAGAAACTGAGGCAGGGGTGTTTAATACAAAGAAGCCTGAGCAATTTGTGCTATTACCACACTATGGAAATCTCAGTAAGATCCAAAGAGTAAAATATATTTTCCATTTATTATACATGCATACACAATGTGCAATTTTCCATAACTTGAGCATCCTCACTTTTCAAGGGAAAAAAATGAACACATGTTCTGGCTTTACCTACATTCAAAGAGATCCAGACTATTCACCTCAAAATATTAAATTGTGCAACAAACCCTCCCCACGCTTCGCAGCATGCAGAGGAGGTGCTCACTTTGCTGCCACCTCAGCAGGCTGACACACATACTGCTGTGAGTAAAGCACTGTAACTATTTACTAACTTTGTTCAGAGATGGTGAGGAATAGGAAATAAAAGCCAATTATTGGTGGATATTAAGAATCTGGGCAACCAAAGATGTGTTTTTTATCACCCCATACTACAGTTTCTGCTTAAGAACTCCTCTCCTCTATGCGTTGCACAGCTCTTTGCAATCTTTATTAAGGCTCATAAAACTTTCTGTGTTAGGCTTTCTGTTATTTTTCTCACTCAAAAGAAAATATAGGGGGCTTTCCTAAGGCCACACAAATGACAGTGGTTAAATTAAAGGTGTTTGTGACAAACTGAATATGTGGATGACTGACAACCACCAAACATTTACTGTCTTCCCAGCTTCTCTGTCCTCAGCCAGAAAGCAAAGAAAGCTACTGTCAACAAAATAATAATGTCTACAGCAAAATCCACATCTTTACTAGGTAACTCTCAAAATACTTCATCCTAATGATTTAAGTAAATTACTTCCTTATTTTATATTTTAAATAATCTTTTACTTTCCTGACACCTGTATTGGTAAAGAGTAAATGAGGGCAACAACAAAAACATTAAAATTCTATATGAACAGCACAGCATATTAGTGTTATTATCAGACAGCACTGGAGTTCTCCAAACCAAAAAAGCACTACTGTACCAACTCTCTTCCGCCTTCTATCTTAGTAGGATATAAGGAAAAGCTCTTAACAGTCCTTTAATTATAATTGGAGTCATTAATACAAAGGCTACATATGTATTCACCTGAACTGTCTGATCCAGCACATACATAAATAAATTACTCACAATATGAATGTAAGACTGAATGTGGGAGGAACTCTAAGTACATTCAAATATTTGGTAGTTAGGACACCCAACAGTAAAGAAAAAGCATTCCTTTAAAAAGCATTCCTTTCTTCAAGAATCTCTATATATTCTTATGCTCCATCATCACTGAGAGGTACAAAACCAGTACATACAATAATCAAATTTCTGAGTTCTTTCCCATTCCACTTTGACAGTCCCAAGCCCCAGGCCAGTGTCTGTGTTTCTGGAGCCAGTACTGCTCAGCTCCCAAATGTGTGGGGCAGGTTTTACAGCAAGGACAGAAATGATGTTTTCTCTTCCCCTTTTTCCCCTGTAAATTCCCAGTAGTCTCCTCTCCAGAGTCAACTTCAAGGCTGGGAAACTGAGGTTCCCAGTCTCCCCAAGGTGTGAGATCTGTGGACTCTTGAGGAACCCAATTTTTGGGGAAGAATCATTATGTTTTTTTTCCTTCTGTTTTTTTCAGAAAGACCTCTGTTCTCAGGATTCTCAGTAAAACTTATTTCAGCTCTATCCAGGTAGCTAAACTCTACTGAGGTAAGAAAACTGAGATAACCTATTTATCCATTTTCCCCCACTGACTAGTGCTGGTGCTTTCCAGCCCATTATTTAAAAGCTTTGCATAATTTTCACTGCTTCCCCTCTCTTGGACTGAATTCAGGTAAAATGCTTCCTTTTCCTTGCAAGGTAAATCCCTTAATTTGGAGATCCTGTGGCCTTACCTATGTCTGTAATTGTCTGGGATTTGTGCAGTCAAATCTAAGTAGAATATTGGAAATTAAGATTATTTTCAGTAAAGGCCAGAAATGAGTAGTTGAATCAGTCTGGGAATCTAAGTGTGTTAAACTTATACTTGTGTTATGCCAGAAATTATGCAGGTACAGTGAACCACAAGAGAGAAATCTGAATGAGTCTGATGTGATCAGAATAGATCCAGGGGTACATTTTAGAAAAAAATTGATAAAGACTATCAGCTTTAAAACTTTAATTACCAGGGAAATTCAGGTACAGAATGAGGAGAAGGGAGAAGAGGGAGAAGGGAGGAGAGGAGAGGAGAAGGGAGGAGAAGGGAGGAGAAGGGAGGAGAGGAGAAGGGAGGAGAGGAGAGGAGAGGAGAGGAGAGGAGAGGAGAGGAGAGGAGAGGAGAGGAGAGGAGAGGAGAGGAGAGGAGAGGAGAGGAGAGGAGAGGAGAGGAGAGGAGAGGAGAGGAGAGGAGAGGAGAGGAGAGGAGAGGAGAGGAGAGGAGAGGAGAGGAGAGGAGAGGAGAGGAGAGGAGAGGAGAGGAGAGGAGAGGAGAGGAGAGGAGAGGAGAGGAGAGGAGAGGAGAGGAGAGGAGAGGAGAGGAGAGGAGAGGAGAGGAGAGGAGAGGAGAGGAGAGGAGAGGAGAGGAGAGGAGAGGAGAGGAGAGGAGAGGAGAGGAGAGGAGAGGAGAGGAGAGGAGAGGAGAGGAATGGGAGGGTACTGTAGGCTCATACATGCAGACATGTAGTGCCTAGTTTACACTGGCATGGCTTGCTTTTTCTTGAAAGTGAACCACTGGCACCTGAAAAAGTCAGAGCTACTTATAAAAATATATATTTAAAAAAACTATATTCAAAATGCTTGAGCAAATCCCTAGGGCAGACAGTGCTGAAGTCTAAATGTCAGTGCTCTTTTGGAGACAAGATCAACCTATAACCTTATCAGAACACAAATTATGTCAGTGAACAACATCCAAAACCTGCAGAAGCATTTGAGAGATTTTTGGCATTCTAATTTATGGATTTCAGTTGCTGTTTTCTAACTTGCAGGCTGCTTAGAAAAATACAGTTTTCTTCTTTTTTTTTTTTTTTTTTTTTAATTGGTTACAAAAGTCCTGGAAATCTACCACTTTTATCCTTGTGCATTTTGATGATGCATATTACTGATTAGGAAGTGTCTCAGCTGGTAATAAGTTCCCTTCATAATTTTTTTTTTCCAATGCTGTTTTTATGCAGTTCATACAGGAATCCAATTAGCATATCATTGTGACTGATTAAATATGCCTCATGTAAATTTACATGTCAAAATACATACTGTACTTAAACAAACAGACAAGGATGCCAGTCTTCTGTAAACAGCTTTGCATTTATAAGCTAACTCAGGAACACAAAAGCCTATATTTAAATTCTCAATGACTACCTGAATAGAGTGAAAGGGAGATAGAAAGGTAATGTTACTCATGCATGAAGTGAGAGAATGAATATAGACATTTGTTTCTCTTTGTCTCTGAAGAAAACTATTGACAAGAGATTCCCCATCTGCATATGAGGCTGTCACGTCAGATTAGCTCATCAGGTAATGGAAATTTGGCCTCTGATCCAGAAAAGGTCCCTATGCACTAAGAATCAAGACTGTTTCAAAGAGATTGTATTATCTTAGACAGCAGGATTAAATTAATATGGGAATGACTTCTACTGGAGGAAATTTTTTGTTAAACATGTGCTAATGTTTATTATGCAGAGCATCCACTTCTCATAAGTGATCTTTCTAGACATTTATTCATTACTTGTTGACCTTCCTTGCAACTGAAAAACAAACAAGTAAGTGGACCCCCTCTGAAGCATGGAGCCAAGACCTCTAAAGATGCATTCATGCTAGCACAGATTATGAAACAGTAGAAGAAACAACACTGTTGTCAGACAGATCAAGATGATCTCCCAAAAGAGGAAAAATTCTTGGGGTCAATCAATAAGTACTGGGCTCACAAGTGGATGTTGTAGCTACTCTCCCCAACCAGCAAAGAGAAGAATTCAGTTTCAAATGTTTTTTCAATGAATAGTTCACTAATTTACATTAAATATACAATAAAAGGCAGGACTTGGAGATGACTCATCAAACTGCTACAGTGCAGTGCTCCCTTTGCTCTCCTGCACTCCAGGTCAGTGAATGTTCAATTATTCCATGCAAAGCCTAACAGCTTCCAGAGGAAAGGCTGAGAATCTCCTCCCAGAACTTTACTAGCATTGTCATTAAAGGTTCAAACTTGCTAAGGCACAGGAAAATGGTGAATTCATATATTCATTCAAGTGAATTTCTGATAACAGACTGAGACCTCATCCATAGAAATTAATCAGGAAGAACTGATTCTATAGATTTGCATCATGGTTTGTAGTACAGGCCAGAGGGAATAAACACACAAGGAAGAGTATCAATTAGTTGTAGAGCAAAAATCTGTGTATATGACTAGATATATTCAGCAAACAATTCAAGTGGAAGTCCAGTGTTTTCTATGGAAATCAGATTAGGGTACCACCGAGCATGGCAGGGGAAAAAAGTCACCTTAGCCCTGACTTTAATGAGGTCTCACATGTAAATAAAATGTGGGTAATTTGATCCATATAATCTCCTTCTGATTTCACACAAACCAGAAGAGGGAAGGAAAGAACAAAACAAAGCACAGAGATATTTCTGTACAGCAATGGTGTGTCTCTGCCAGAGAGATAATCTATCCAATTCCATGTGCTTATTACTCCATCTTATGTGTATTGTAGCACAGAGAGATGAACTACATAAATCACTTCAGAGTCTGAAATAAGAAATGTAAGTGAGAGGCACTTCAAAATAAATGTGGGATGTTGAAATAGTGAAATAATAGAAATATCTGGACAATGAAATAACATCTTGATATTGAAATTAAAAAAAGCACAGGTCTCATATAGTATAAAATAACTATGTGCATAGGCTTGTTATTGATTCCATAAACTGTTTCTGCCACTTCATTTAATATATATTAAAAAATTAGAACAGATTTCTGCCTTTTCCAGTATTTAAAATCAGCAATTAAGAATGCTTTTTTGACAGATTTACTATTGACAGAATTAAATTCAGTTTATTTTTAAACCCAAATGTGAAAAATGTTTTAACAAGTTTAAATCTGCATCACAAGTTTTAGTCTACATTAATGGGAATCTGAATTGTGAATGTACTAAAATATGTTGAAAACAGTAATTGATTGATTAGCTCTAACTGCTGTCAAAAGGATAACATTATAACATTAATAGCAATAAGTGATGTAAAACTTTCAAATATGGCAAGAAGAAAACTGTTCTTTTACTAGATTAAAATCAACTACCCATCCATTTATTTTATCCTTGCTGGAAATGTGGTACAGATGCTCAATAAAAGTAAAAATTGTTGCTGGAAAACAACAGGAAAAAAAAAATCACCTGAAGAAAACTTTTTGCTTCTTTTACCTTCCTAAAATTTAAGGATATCCCTTTATGAAACTTTATCACTATTTAACATCAAGCAACTATCAAAGTTTGAATTACTGACAGAAAGCCCTAAATGAGCTCTTATTTAGATAATTATTTTCATTCCCTAAGCCTTGTTTAAGACTAACTTGCAATCTGAAATGTGTCTCTCATAGTTTTTGTAGAAAAGCCAAGGAAGACCTACACTTAATAAACATGGCCACCTTTTTTGGTGCTTATAACTGAGAAAAATTAAAATACAAGGGTATCAAATTCAGAGGAAGGTATGGGAGGAATTCAGTTCTCAAATTGAGACATGTAAACTTGAGTGCCTGCAGAGACATGCTGACATATCAGTTGGTTGCATAAGCTCCCAATGTAGTTAATAATAGGCAGATTAATTGGGGAATATTATCAGTAAATATCCTTAACGAGATGAGATTTTTCTTTTGTTTATTGAGAGAAAAATTCCACTATTGCTCATATATGCTGCAAAAAAGAAGCATACATAGACAATTTTCTAGAGGGGTTTGTTCTCTCACAGCAGTGTGCAACTGCATATCATGTGGATAAAAAATATGTCATTTCAGTTTATCTACAATCATGATTTACCTTACTGTATAAAAAAGAGAAATTAAAAAAAAAAAAACAACAACAAACCAGATTCATTGGAGGAAAAAAATCTTTCCCATGTTAATAAAGCTGTATAAGTTGTATAAGTTTTAACTCAGTGCCTTAAGAGTCATACTGTGTACTTTTCAGAGAATGTAATTTCAGCTGGCGACTTTTAGACTCTATTTGCCTGTAATAGGGAGATGATTCAGTCACAGTTCAACCAACAATGCATGTAATATTGTCTCTATTAAAGCTGAGAAAAATCTCAAGAAAATACCAAAAAATTGAAAAGCAAATTGAGTAAAAGTGACAAATATCGCATCTGTGATTTAGTAGCATATGGCTTTTCCCTTATTTTTTAAAGGCAATGACATTTAAAGCTGCTAATTAAGATATGTCCAAAATGGTATTCCTTGAAATTTTTATTCACAACACAACTAAAATTGAAATTATTCTTAAAATAATGAAAAATATTGTTTAATAACACAGTAGCTATATTAGGAAGTGGCACAAATAAAAAGATCTTGCATACTCGATGAGGCTAATGGTCTAAGTTTAACAACTGACAGAACTACATTCACTGAAATATTTGTTCTCTTCCAATAGAACATCACTTCCCCTCACTCTCCAAATTTAATGTGGCTGTGTTTTGGATTTTCTTTTAACAAAGCATACACCAGAAGTTCTCACAGAAGGTCTGCTAACCCCCAAATATCTCCTTAACAGAGGCTGAGCTAGACACACTCCTCCAGCTGGTTTGTAATGATGTAAGAATGGTTTTCCTTGGCAGCTGCTTTGTGCCCAAGTTTTCTTCAATGTCCTGGAAAGGGGATAGACACACCAAAGTTTCTCCTAAAAGGACAAACAAGCACGATGGGAATTCTACGGTGTGATGACAAGCAGAGACTCAAGTTAAGTTTAGTCAAATAACTAAGTAAGGATTATTTATCTTTTAAAATCACAAAAGCCTTTTCCAAGAATCAGGAGTAAGTTAAGAGTTTTAGAATGCATGCATTTTGGATTTCAAGTTTCACTGTTGTGTTCTGCTGTTCTTGTCAGTAATTCGGAGATTTGCTTATACACATGCAGTTTGTGCAGCAAACAGCATAATTTATCTATATTGGATAATTCTGTAGAATCAGATGCTCCTGGAAGAACACTCAGAGATGCTCCAGGCCACAATAATGCAAAGCACTTCTGCAGAGGTGAAACGAAAACAGGTTGGGAGAGAAAGGTAAAAATAAGTGACAGTTTATATGAAAACCAAGGTAGCCTTTAAATAAATCAATTTAAATATCAGTTGCAACCTACCAGAAAACATTTTTCAAAAAGACCTGCTGTTCCCACACATGGATGTGCAAACTGGTGCCATTACTTCCATCACAAAATTCACTTGCCAAAAAATGGCAGCCTATTTGGAGAGGAGTCAAAGGCAACGACTCTTGCAGAACTGAAACTGCTACAGTAATTTCTGTAAGAGGCTTATTAAGTGCCCTAGTTAATTTTTTTAAAGGGAATGGAGTTTGCTCTTAGCTGAAGCTAGATGTGCACTGAAGTAGACTAAACCATTTGAAAATTACTTTTAAAAGCCACTAGCAACAAAATACTACCCTTTGCCCTTTTCCCCCTCTTATTTATTCTGTTGACTAAACAGAGCAGTACATGCCCTTTGAGGAGACCCAAGCACCTAAGATATCAGTATGGGGTGGCCAAAGGTGACTGAGGGCCATGAGAAAACACCACTTTTCTGAGAGAGCCTCTGGCAGCCAAAGTATTGCTCAGTGCTCAGAATGCTACTGGACCATACTGGGTTTAGTGAGGTACAACCCATCCTCTTTGCACAACAGAAGGTGGAAATTCCTTGCTCCAAAAAACACTGCCCTTCCCTTAGCAAAAGATTTTCATTGCCATATTAATTCAGAAATGTGCTCTAAGGGTGCTTGAAAGAGATCTGAGGGATTTGCTTTCACTGGGAGATGTTGTTTAGTCCAAAATCTAAGCAAGACTCCTGTTGTAGTTAATGGAGAACAACAGAATCCTCAGGGGGATGGTACACACTTGACCTGTCTTAGACACCAATCATAAGTGTGATAGACATGTATGAGATAGATGAGATAGAGGAGTTCCAGATGAGACAGACACCTCTCATGGGATGAAATGTATTAGCCTCTGGAAGCACTTATTACACTGCACTGATTGTAACAGGAGCCAAGGTTGACTGGCTTATACTTAAAGCAGCTCAAACGAAAGACACCTGAGTTAGAGGAGACACAATCCACTCTTACATTTAAATTTGATTACAAAGAATTGAGTTAGCTGACACAATACTGACCATGACTGATTGGGTCCGTGCTCAGAAGGACAAGTCCAATTCAACACTGAGCTGCAAGGAAGCCACTGTAATTAGTCAGCACGATGCTAAACACACTTGTTTTTTTCCAAGGCATTCAGTCAACTCATTTTTAACATGAAGAGAATCATTTACCAGTGAAAGGATGCAGTCTCAGAAATATAGGACAATTACAAATGATCCACCTGAGGTATTTAGGGGAAAAAAAAAATTACAATTTAATTCTTAGCACTTCAAAATATACAATGGCAATGAAGAGAA